>NC_141698.1:1104882200-1105482200 GCF_964263255.1 Lissotriton vulgaris
GGATATGGAACAACATACCGTATCCATCAGTACTGCCCAATCGCTGCATCAATTAAGAGTTGTAGACTCACCTCTATCACAATGCATTAAACATCTTTAACTCTGCCTTCTCTCCTATCACTCGCTGAATTTAAGTGTTTCTTTTACCACGGACAGTGCTCTGCTGCATTTGGCTAGATTTCCGTTCTCGAAAGAACTATGTATACACATATACATGCGACGGAGGAAGCAACACAGAGCATGGGGGATTTTGCAAAGAGAAGATGGTCCAGAGGCTGTACTCCATGACAGGGGCACACAGAAGATGGATAAGCTGGGACAAGGAAAGCTATCAAACATGAAGCAAGCACATAAGAGTGGTAAAGGCAATGAGTGGTAGGCAGTCAGTGGGTTATAAGCCCATATAAGCTCTGGATATGCCCACAGTAGGTCTTTTGCAGCCACACAGACCACAAAATGACTTTTAAAGTTCAGCATTTTTAAACTGCCATGGGTAATAATGAAGGACACGACATTACCTCCACAATTTCAACTCAACTTTGATGTAGTCAACATTTTAAAAGTCGACTTTATTCCATACTACCGCATCTGATGATAGGGGATTATTTGAATTTGTAAATGTGCTGCCTGGTGTTAATGTAAGTGATCTTTTCTATGTCGTGGTAGTCTGAGTTGTTTATCAGGAACACCACTTAATACACAGTATCCCTAGTAAATGTATGTGTAGTGGATTGTATGACCAATCATGATAAAAGGGGAATATGCCCCAGCCCTTTTTATCAGCCTATATTTACACATGAAACAGTTCCCTCTAGATCTGAAAGCTATGCTGTCTTCATATCCTCGTTGCCCCTTTATTCCATCTGGTGTAGAACATCTTATCTTAAAAATGTTATAATCATATTACAACCAATGTGAAATAGTATTCTGAAGTACACTACACCGAGCATGCCAAGTATTTGGACTCCTAGCCTGGTGAAAAATGATTTACACAGAGCAAGAAAGCAAGCAGTGGTACACTGCTGGGTTTCCATGGCTCTGTCAAAATTGCTTGCACCCTCCGGCTTAATGTTTTCCATTACTTACTTTTAATGATGTTTGTCTTGATTGAATGCTGCTTATTTCAAAGAGACTGTAGTTAAGCACTTAGCAGTGAACGGTGTATTGACCTGCCCTAACCTTGTTTTCTCTAGGCCTATCACGGTCACCACCAGGCGCTGGAAGTTCTGGTGCAGTCGTTGCTGGACCTGGATGTAAGGAACAGCACTGGAAGAACATCTCTGGACCTTGCTGCTTTCAAGGGGCACGTTGAATGTGTGGATGTCCTCATTAATCAAGGAGCCTCCCTCCTAGTGAAAGACTATGTGGTAAAGAGAACACCCATTCATGCTGCAGGTATGCTGCTGCACATACATTGTGTAGTAAAATGTCCATTACATTGAAAGAGACCTAGTCTAAATTATTTTAAAATCATCCTTTTTAACCCTCTGACTGGTCTGTTGACACTTATATCAGGTGTGTCCAGTACAACCTTAGGATGTGTGTGTACAGTATGTCATGGGGTCCAGGTTTTGGGTTGGATTTAGAGCGTGTGGGAGACAAGTTTGTAGGAGGGGGGGGGGTGCTGACTTGTTCTTTGGTTTAGTGACATTTGAGATAGTGGCCTGCTACTGTTTGTAATATTGCAGACTGTTATTGACATCGATCTTACTGGTAGCTTTGAGATTGCATGCATACTTTAGAGATTCATTATACAGTTTTAAAAACCTGCTGCTGATTTAAGTGTCTGAGATATTACGCTCATTAACACTTCTATCCCCCAACAGTCCTTCGGAACAGGATCTTAATAAATAACATATTTAGAAATATTTGCTGAAGATTTACCTATACCTACAAGTTTTCACAATAAGTTTGTCACTGTTATTTGTAACTTATAGTGATGTGTAGAGCATCTTATGGTGCCTTGAGAAGACTTGTAATCCTATTTTGTGCTATTTTCCTATTCATAAGTCTGCCTGCTGATCCCTGTGTCACAGCTCCTCAGTCTGCTCACTGCTAAGCAGAAGTTAGGTCCATAATAGGCTACACGAGTCACTCACTTTCTACTTGAGGCATGTGGCATACCCACCCTTTCCAGCGCTCCACGTCCTCTGAATGGCTCTGAGACACTTATATCCAATGAAAGGCATGTTCCCCTGCCTCCCTGCAGTATACACAACCTCCGTCAATTAATGAATCTCGCCTTTCTTCTCTTTGCACATGCTGCTGTATTTATTATCTCCTTCACACATAAGGCTTCTATCAAACTGTTTCTGATGGATACTTGTAACCACAGATTCCTCACTTGTGAATACTCCCGGGCTCTAGATGGGATCCGGATTTGTTTTCTTCAATTCCCTTGCGTACATGAAGGTGGCTTTTTGCGGTTCTGTACCTACTCTGAAGTGACACCAGAGCCACATCTGTGCTGACGTTCCTTTCTTTCCATTTCTTCTGATACGGATCCAACTTTTTTTGTTTGCAGGGATTTTTCGTCCAATTGCTCCCACAATGTGCAAGTATATGTCCCCTCCAAAGCTACAGGATTTATGCCATGAAGTGACTGTCACAAACACATGTCTTTGAGACCCCCCCCCCCAACAGATTTTTCTCTGGTACTTGGTCTCATCACACAACTCCAAGTCTTGCTAGGACTGTGCCAGGATAACTCTGAAGGCGATCCTGGACAGCAATGATGAACTCTACATTGACAAACATTGTTAGAAGGCACATAATGGCTGATCTCCGTGTAAGTCAAGGGCGCAAACCTGTTTTTCGCTCACAAGTCCATTGTCAAGAAAGGTCCTCTTCACATTCAGTTATCAGATAAATCAGACTCAAAGAAAAAAAACACATGAAGTCCAAGTGTGACTCCTTCCTCCGCCTGCTCATCAGAAGAAGTTGTGTGATGTGAGGATGCCTCTTGATCTCGGCCACAGAACCAATCCGTCTGCTTATCCCAATCTAACATGGAGAAGTGTGGCTCAGGGGTTAGAGGCGGCAGACCCGGAAGCTGAGATCGGCCCTGGACCAGGGTTCAATTCCCCGCCTCGGCGGGTCTTGGGCTCAAAAATTCCACGGACTCGATAATTCTCGCTCCGGTGCCTTCTCGACTCACGGGTTCACACTCTGCGACTCTGGGCAATAGCTTGCTTAATCTCCACAACGGCCCCTCGCGGCGGGATGCCTGGCTTTCACCTTGTGGATACCCTGCCGGGGTTATCTCACAGGGGAATACCAAGACGGGTTCCCTAAGCAAGCGCCGAGAAACCCTTTGTGGGTAGCTGTGCGCTATATAAGCTCAAATACATTTACATTTACATTTACATAACACGAATTCCCCGGTCACATCGTCGACGCAGTCATAGATCGAGGCCTTCAAAGAGGCCATGTTACACACCTTTGTGCACCCTTCAAGCTCCCTCTGGCATGCCCCTGGGCCCCAAGAATTCTAGGAGTCCCCCACTCTGATTACAGTTGGTGGATCCTTTCTCAATGTCTGTGCCTCATGACGGAGATGTGGGGTCAACCCGGACTTTGGTGGCCTGAGCCCATCCCAACATCAATCCCAGTGCCCAAGTTTTTGCCAGCCCCCTGCACGTTAGCGCCAGAGGAAAAACAGATAATTCTTTTGGACATGGAAGTAAAGCTGATGCAACTCCGTGGAAGTTTGCCCCCGCAAAGTCAGGTGCACCCAGTTCAGCCTCATTCTAATTCAGATGGGACATTGCCCTTACCCAGAACTCTTAATGTTCACTTTGTTCCAGTTGTGGAGCAACGTGATGGAGATGATGCTAGTGATTTGGGCACATCCCAGACAATGTATTGAATTCCTCACCAAAGCCCCCCACTGAAGAAACTGCTTCATTGGCTGTGGTGATACGGAGGGCTGAAGGACTTTTATACATCCAGTTCCCATCTGTCAAAGTCAATGCAGATATTCTGACTGCATTCCTGTAACCTGGACAGACTTATACAGCACCACTCTTCCCCTTTACGGATACACTAATAGGCACCTGGGACATGCTCGGCCTTTGCCTGCCAGTTAGGTTTGGTAGACAACACCTGCGTGCTCCAGGAGACCCACATTTTCTCCTTCAACATCCAGTGCCTGAAAGCCTAGTGTTCCAGGTGTCAATAAGCAGAATCCAGTCAAATCCATTCCGTACTTCACTTCCTGCTAGAGAATCAAAAAGAATAGAGACATTCGGAAAGTGGATGTTCTCTTCTGCCAGTCTCACACTCCACTCCATGAATGTTATTTGCCTTCTGGGATGCTAATTGCATGCACTGTTCACAGTCCTGGAATAATCTTGGACAGATTATATAGGATGGCCCAGATGCTGCAACAAAACCAACTCCTGCTTGGGCAAGGCAGCTGGTACCAGTGTGGTGCTTGCTTTGTGGCCACCTGTAGTTTGGATCCAGAGGCTTGTCTAGTCACCTGCAGGCATCCCTGATGGATATGCCATTTGACTATTTTGTGACAAGGCAGACCCTGCCCTGGAGAGCTTCAAAGAGAGCAGAATCACAGCTAACTCCCACAACCTTTCTGCAGCCAGCAGCAGTATACCCCAGCTGTGTTTCCCCTTTTGAGGCTTCAGTAGGGGTTTGGTGCAACAACCACACCAAGATACACTTCTGCAAAAGCAGACCGCTCAAACCTGTAGGTGATCTGGCTAATAACGTCTAGGCCTTTGGGGGAAACGTACTGCTTTGTATCCCACCAACAAACCACTTAGGTTGTTCTCTCTGCCACATGGTACCTCCATTAGTACAAAAAGCACCCCTTAGCTCCTCCCTATCAGAGAGGGGGTTGTAACCCGTAGCCTGAGTAGGCATCACAATGCGAGGAGGTTCCCCAATGATGAAGCATGCCACCATTGGTTGGTGAGGGAAGCCGTCCTAAGAAAGGAATTCTCCTGAGTGTTTTCCCTTCATCAAGGCTAGTAGTGTTTCCAGACCCAAAGGTTTACTTTTGTGTTGTGACTTATGAAGTAGGGGAGCTAACCTTTGTAGATCTTTAAACCTCGTCAAGCCCTCGTTGTGAAATGGTCCAGTGCCATGGGGCTCTGTACACCTGGAAATAAGTGATCCGCCAGGTCATCACCTTGGTAACAAATCACCTGGCAGAATCTTTGTACACCAGGGTGGATAAACTCAGCTGGCGTTGCCTAGCAGATCACAAATGTCAATTACACTCGGAGGTGGCACTGGGGAATCTTCCAGCAAAGGAAAGAACCCAAGATCAAGCTTTTCACCACCATTGGAGACATGCAGTGTCCAAGGTGTCGCTTATTGGAGTCCCCAAAGCGACTCTTCCTCGAAGACACTTTCTGTCTAGAGTGGAGCTCGGACTCCAATGTGCGTTCCTGCCGCCGCTTCTCCTGCGCAAAGTTCGGAGGATCATGAACTATTGGACCCCAAGTCAACTAAATGGTTTCGGATTAGGCCAGGAGAGTGTAGTGCACAGAACGTCTGTCTGTGAGTATCTGTCCACTGACCAGGCTTCAGGATGATCTTCTGTCACAGCAGCAGGGGAGCGACTTGCACCCAAGTCTGCACAGCTTACACATCCATGTGTGAAGACTGAGCGGCAACAGTTCACTTCTTTACACCTCAATCCGGAGGTAGTGGATGTCTTCTTAGCAGCTAGAAAAAACATTTACACTGGTTATTGTTTGGAGTTTGTTGCTTGGTGTACCTTTTTGGTTGTTAGAACCACTACAGGCCAACTTGTTGGATGTATTGCTTTTTATGGTATCTTTGTCCCAGCAAGGCCTTGCTATAGGCACTGTAAAAGGTTATTTATTAGCCTTGTTCGGGTTTCTGTTTGCCAGACCAACCATCGTTTAAATGGTCAGTTGTGATGTTTTTTCAGCAAAGGTTACTCCACGCTTCCCCCCTCAAACCTATTGTAATACCAGAATGGCAACTTAATTTGATTCCTCATACTTTATGTGCACCTAATGTAACCCCATGTACAGCTCCACTCTGTCATGTAACTCTGACATAGTCTTTCTCATAGCAATGACATCAGCGTGTCGCGTGAGTGAGTTGCAAGTGCGGTTTGTCCAGCAAGCATATGCTGCCTTTTTCCGTTGGTACTACGGACTAAAGGAGTATTCCTGCTCACGGTTGTGGCACCTTTCCATGTCTGACAATGAATCCGGTTTTCAGCATTCTTTGACCATCTCATCCCACAAAAGAGGAAGAAAGTCCATCATTTGGATCCCAAAAGAACTTTGAGCATTTAAATCAGTTTCAACGAATTGGACGTTCAGCTCTGTGTGGTTTGCACGAGCGAGGACGGGTAAGTTAGTGCAGAAAAGACCTATTTCAAGGTGGATAGTCCGCCGCATCACATTCTGCTACACGTTGGCTAAGAAGCAGCTCTTGGACGGCTTGAAAGCCAATTCCACCAGGGCGAAGGCAGCTTCCACTGCTTTGGCACATGGAGTGCCGATCCTGGACATCTGTCAGTCTGCAACCTTGGCGGCAGTTTACACATTCACAAAGCAAGCACTAATGCCTTGATAGCCAGGTATGTCAGGAAGGATGTTTTACCCATTTGTCCTTGCAGGACCTTATGACCTGAACCACTACATGGACACACCACCGAAGGAGGTACTGCTTTGGTATCTTTTCACAAGTTGAGGAATCTGCTTTTTAGAAGTATCCATCAGAAGAAGTTACTTGCCTTTGGTAATGCTCTTTCTGATAGATACATCTGCCGTGTGGATTCCTCACCTTGTGAATATCCCCCTTGCGCCAGCAACGTTCGGAAAATTCTTCGTAGCACGCCGGCGTGGACGACGACATAGGAGCACGGCATCGCGCGCGACTCCGTCTGACGTCACCGACTCTTCATAAGGCCCACGTCGGCGTGATGACGTCAGTTCCCTTTTTTCCGCGTCGTCGACGCTAACGGTTTCTGGGATCTTCTGCGATACTTTTGTATCTTATCACTGTTTAGCTGTTACAGTTTCTCTGTTGAAATTCACTTCTTCGCCGAGGATGTCGTCGAGGAAGGCTGGTTTCAAACAATGTGGTTCCTGTACCCGAATGATGTCGATCACCGATCCGCATTCCGACTGTCTGTGGTGTCTTGGTTCGGGTCACGATGTTAAGAACTGTCGTTCCTGTGACAAGATGAACCCCAAAGCTTTGCGAGAGCGGGAGGCGAAGCTTCTGCTCGCGAAGGAGAAGGAAAGAGAAGCCGGAAGGTCTTCGAGGTCGGTGTCCAGGCGCTCGAAGTCGAGGCAGTTGTCGCGGTCGAAGTCTAGGTCGGCTTCGAGGACCAAGGCGAGGTCGAGATCGAGAGAGAGATCAAGGTCCAGAGAGAGGTCGAGGTCCAGAGGGAGGTCGAGGTCCGGATCCAAGTCGGCCTCGGGCCATGCTTCGAGCTCCTCGAGAAAGAAGCATAAGAGGAGTAAACATCACTCCAAACATCACTCTGGCAAGGAGTCTTCAGATTCGAGGAAGAAGTCACGTAAACATCACAAGGACTTCGTGTCTCCTTCTCCGGCTCGATCTCATGTTGGTTCTCCAGTTCAGGAGCAGGAACAGTATCTGGAGTCGCACCACTCATCGGTGCATGAAGAAGAGGTTCCTCGAGCACCGACTCCGGTTGTGGAGCCTGAAGAACAAGAGGGCCAGGGTGCACCTTTGCCGGATCAGCGGATCCTTCGGAGCGTCCGTTGGGTTCGTACCCTCCCTTTCCAGGTCCAGGTCAGGATCCCTCGCAGTTTTTAAACGCCATGTTTGGAGTTTACTCAAGGGCAATGTACCTCACTGGTGCGCCTATTGGTCCCATGGGTCCTTTGTCTTTTAATTTAGGTGTGCCCCAGGCTTATGCCCCGGCCCCTTTTATGCCGTTTATGCCGACGCCTTGTCCTTGACTCGGTTCGGCGCCGCCGAGGTCGTCGACTTCGCATGCGGCTTCGCCGACTCCGGATCGGCCTTGTGGTGATTCGGATCGTGGTGCTTCCCGTCCTCAAGCTCCTCGCTTGACGTCGGCTCCGGCGCCGTCTGAGTCGTTGCCGGATCCGTCGACTTCGGTCCGCATGGAATGATCGAGGCGCAGGGCACAATGCCTCTTGGAGGAGAAGGAGTATATGGACTCCGATGTTGAGGAAGGAGAGTCGCAAGATCAGGGAGATTGTTTTGAGGACCTCCAAAGTGCAAGTGGCCTGGAGCTTTCTCCTGAGTGGGGTTTGCCATCCGTTTCGGATAATCCATCTAAGGACATATCACCCTATCATGTTGTTATTAGGAAGGCTGCAGATTTGCTAGGCTTGACCTTGCCCACAGTTGAGTACAAGCCCAACATCCTTACAGAAGTTTTGCATTCGCCTTCTTCAATTGTAGAGCCTACACTCCCTTTTACGGATGCATTGACTGAGCCAATAAAGGAGGTTTGGAAGAGACCTCTGACTGCGCCTGCGGTTTCCAGGTCGGTGGCAAGGCGTTACAGGGTGGCCCCTGATGACCCTGAATTTCTTTCCTCGCATCCTGCACCGGAGAGTCTACTGGTGCAGGCCGCCTGTTCCAGCAGGGCTGCGGGCTCTTTCCCTCAGGTGCCGGCAGACAAGGACTCTAAAAAATTGGACCAGTCTGCTAAAAAGATTTTCTCCTCGGGTAGTATGGCCTTGAAATCCACCAATGCTACTTGCCTATTGGGGAGATATGTTCATGCGTTGATGGACTCTGTGAAACAACTTTCATCTAAGCTTCCAGAGGACGATAGGAAGAACTTTAACGAGGTGGTCTCTGATACTCAGGCTGCAGCTCGTATGGTTATACAGAGTGGTATGGACACGGTGGACTCTGTTGCCAGGATTATGGGCTCTACTGTTGCAACAAGAAGGGCCGCATGGCTTAAGTCCTCCGATTTTTCTTCTGATGTTCAGTCAATCTTGTTGGACCTGCCATTTGATGGGACAGGCCTCTTTGGTAAGAAGGCTGACGTAGCTCAGGAGAGATTCAAGGACAGCCGGGCTACAGCGAGGTCTTTGGGCCTTCAGACAAGGGGCTCTGCGACTAGGAAGTTCAGGGGATTTGGCAGATCCACTTTTCGTTCCTACAACCAAGGTCAGCAGCAGCAGCGACAGAATCCTCTGTATAAAACCTACAGAGGAAAGCAAAAGGGCCGTGGTCGTGGACGCCAGGCCTCCTCCTCCTCCTCCTCTTTCTCTAATAATCAACCCCCTCCCTCTGCAGCAAAGCAGCCCAAGATCCGCCATTCAGGATCATGTGGCTCCGGTGGGGGGGTCGGCTTACTCATTTTCTACGGGATTGGGAATCGGTTACATCAGATCTTTGGGTTCTCAATCTCGTAGAAAATGGGTATGCTCTTCCTTTCCAGGAGTTCCCTCCCAATTACCCTCCTTGCCAAGGTTTTTGTTCGGAGGACCACCTAGTTCGCCTGCAGGAAGAAGTCCTGGCTTTGTTCAAAAAAGGTGCGATAGAGGTGGTCCCAGAGCAGGAGAGGGGTCAGGGGTGCTACTCCCGGTATTTCCTGATCCCCAAGAAGGATGGCAGGTTACGTCCAATTCTGGACCTCAGGATTTTGAATCTCTATCTCAGGCAGGAGAAATTCAAAATGCTCACTCTTGCGCAGGTTCTTCAAGCGCTGTTGGAAGAAGACTGGATGGTGTCGATCGACTTGCAGGATGCGTATTTCCACATCCCGATCCTGAAGTCGCACAGGAAGTAGCTCCATTTTACAGTGGGTTCGCAACACTACCAGTTTGTGGTCCTTCCGTTTGGACTTACTACTGAGCCTCGAGTTTTCACCAAGGTGATGGCAGTGGTGGCGGCACATCTCAGGAGGTCGGGGATACCTGTATTCCCGTATCTGGACGACTGGCTGATCAAAGCGGAGTCGCCCGAGAAGGTGCTTCATCACCTGCAAGAGACATCGCAGCTGTTGTTCAGGTTGGGTTTTTCGATAAACGTGCCCAAATCTCACCTTGTGCCCTCCCAGTGCAACCTGTTCATAGGTGCGGTACTGGACACTACTGTATGTCGTGCATTCCCTCCTCCACAAAGGATTCGAGACATTCAGGAAATGATTCCTTTATTTCACAATGGAGCGGTTGTTCCGGTCCTGAAGGTCCTTCGCCTGCTCGGTCTGATGGCTTCTTGCATTCTCCTGGTCAACCATGCACGCTGGCACATAAGGGCACTCCAGTGGTGCCTCCGCAGGCAGTGGTATCAGCACAACGGAGATCTCGGGGAGTCAGTGAAGATCTCCAGAGAAGCTGCAGCGGATCTGTCTTGGTGGGGCGTGGAAGGCAACCTGTCACAAGGAAAGCCTTTTCATCTACCTCCATCGGTGGCCACGGTGATAACGGATGCATCCACTCTAGGGTGGGGTGCTCATCTGGGGGATCTGGAGGTCAAGGGTCTTTGGTCTCCGGAGGAAAGGTTGCTTCACATCAACCTTCTAGAGTTGCGGGCCATACGTTTGGCGCTCAAGGCCTTCCTCCCATCCCTTCGCGGTCGGTCGGTCCAAGTCCTGACGGACAACATGACCGCGATGTGGTACATCAACAAGCAGGGAGGAGTAGGGTCGTGGTGTTTTTGCAAAGAGGCTCTGCGTCTCTGGTCCTGGGTTCAGGACCACCAGATTTGTCTGATGGCAAATCATCTGGCCGGAGTCCTGAACGTACGTGCGGATGTTCTCAGTCGGCAGTTCTCTGCCGACCACGAGTGGAGGCTTCACCCGGAGGTTGTTCACGACATCTTTCAGATGTGGGGGACTCCTCGGGTGGATCTGTTTGCCACTTGCGAGAATGCTCACTGCCCGTCATTCTGCAGTCTCCAGTATCCGATGCAAGGAGCATTGGGGGACGCGTTTCAGTTGAACTGGGGAGGTCAGCTCCTTTACGCGTTTCCCCCCATTCCCTTGATTCCTCGGGTTCTGAGGAAGATTCGCCAAGACCGGGCCCAAGTCATATTGGTCGCCCCGGATTGGCCAAGAAGGGTGTGGTACACAGATCTTCTCCACCTCTCCTCTCACCCGCCGCTCCGTCTCCCTCTCAGGGCAGACCTCCTCTCTCAGATGGAGGGGCAGGTTCTACACCCCCACCTCCAGACATTACACCTTCATGCCTGGAGATTGAACGGGGCAATCTGAATTCTTTCTCTCTCCCTCACGATGTGGTGGATGTCATTCTTTCTGCCAGGCGCGACTCCACCAAGTCCATCTATTCGTATAGGTGGTCTAAATTTGTATCTTGGTGTAGGGAGAGGGATGTTGACCCGTTAAAGGCTCATCTGTCTGATATCTTGTTGTTTGCTCTTTCTCTGGCACGGCAAGGGTTTGCTGTTGCCACTGTCAAAGGTTACCTTTCAGCCTTATCGGCATTTCTCTGTTTGCCGGATCAGCCCTCGCTTTTTAAATCTCCTGTGGTATTAAGATTTTTGAAGGGACTTACTAATAAGTTCCCTCCTTCTCCCTTTATTGTGCCTCATTGGGACTTGAATCTTGTGTTAACCTATCTGATGGGTTCTCCGTTTGAACCCTTACACAAGTGTCCAATGAGGCTTCTTTCTTTTAAGACGGTCTTCTTGGTTGCAATTACCTCGGCAAGGAGGGTAAGTGAGCTTCAGGTTTTTAGTTCCAAGCCCCCGTTCTTGTCCATCCATGCTGAAAGAATGGTTCTCAGGACCAGGGCTGCTTTTCTGCCTAAGGTGGTGACTCCCTTCCACCTAGGTCAATCTATTACCCTTCCTACCTTTTATCCCCCCCCTCACCCTTCCAAGGAGGAGGAGAGGCTTCATCGCTTGGACCCGAAGAGAGCAGTTAGTTTCTATCCTGATAGGACTAAAGACTATCGTATTGACCATCAGCTCTTCGTGGGTTTTGCTGGCTGCAAGAAGGGCAGAGCGGTGCACAAGCGCACACTTTCCAGATGGATTATTCTCTGCATCAAGATTTGCTACTCTCTGGCGGGTAAGGACCCTCCTGAGGGTATTGGAGCTCATTCAACTAGAGCGAAGTCTGCTACTTCTGCATTGTTTAGAGGTGTTCCTGTTGAAGACATTTGCAGGGCCGCGACATGGGCCTCCCTCCACACTTTTGCGAAGCACTACTGCTTGGATGCTGAGGTGAGGAGGGACGGCCACTTCGCGCGCTCTGTTCTACAAGATTTCCTGGTGTAGCAGAGTGGACACCCTCCTCCGGGAGTGGGGACTGCTGTGGGACTCTATTCACAAGGTGAGGAATCCACACGGCAGATGTATCTATCAGAAGAACAAGTTACTTCCCTTCGGTAACGCTTTTTCTGGTAGATACAGTATCTGCCTGTGGATTCCTCACTGACCCGCCCGCCTCCCCGTTGTCCACTCTGCTATACCTGGTTTTGTGTGCAAATGTATTTATGATTTTGTATATCTGAAATTGTATAGTTTTGCACTTTAATTGTTTTTGGTTGCATGTACTGTGTACATTGTATATATATATATATATGTACTTGTTGGTCCGTCCGGGTGCCTCGAAGGCACGGAAAAAAGGGCGGAACTGACGTCATCACGCCGACGTGGGCCTTATGTGGAGTCGGTGACGTCAGACGGAGTCGCGCGCAATGCCGTGCTCCTATGACGTCGTCCACGCCGGCGTGCTACGAAGAATTTTCCGAACGTTGCTGGCGCAAGGGGGATATTCACATTGTGAGGAATCCACAGGCAGATACTGTATCTACCAGAAAAAGCGTTACCGAAGGTAAGTAACTTGTTCTTCGGGTGTAAACTCTATCTAATCCCAGATTCCTAACTAGCCCACCCTCCTCCCCGTTCTGTAGAGTGGATTCTTGTTTCCATCTTTAAGCAGTCACAATTTAGAGATCTGCACACTATAAAGTCTGATCAACCAATGGCTCCACAGTCTGACGGTGCAGACAGCGTTCAGAAAGAAACTGGTGGCAGATAAACGTGGCTCAGGCATCACTTCTAGGGTGGGACTGATCGATGCAGAGCCGCACAGCACCATTTACGGGTGCGCAAAAGAATTGCTATAAAAAAAATCCAGATCCAGTCTGGCAGTTGGGGCTCTTCACAAGGCGAGGAATCTACAATTAGATGGGACATCCAGCAGAAATAGCGTTACAGACAGAAAATTACTATTTTGTTTCATAAAAAGCAAGGGCTTGCTCGCACTAAACCCCTGCCTTCTGTTTTTTATACCAGCCACAAATGGCCACTCCGAGTGCTTAAGGCTATTGATAGGAAATGCAGACATTCAGACAGCTGTGGACATTCAGGATGGAAATGGACAGTAAGTGAATCAAAATACTGCTTGTTGTGGGTGTCTACTCTGTTTGTAAACCCAGCATTAAAATGATGTAGTAAAGTTTACTCCAGCAAGTCTCCTTTACTGAGTGTTACCTGTGCCCCTAAGCTTCTTGCTCCCTATGTGTGTGGGAGGCGGCAGTTGTGTACATTTCTACTATACTTCTCACTCAATACTTGTTTGAACATGTAATATATACCCATGTAAAAGCTATAAATTAAAAATACGGTTAAAGTGACAGATGAACCCTGTTGTGGATATAGCATATGTTTGATGCCATTACCGTTTACATCTACTTCTAATGCTTATATGATTAGCACATATATTTAAGGGTACAATTTGTTTTTTTTAGAGGTATGAAGTATTTGTGTCTCAGTGTTTGTTAATGCAGCCCTTTTTAAAAAATTAGTTTGCCAAGCTTCACAAGAACTGGGAAAACCTTATGTATTACTGTCATAAACAAAAAGACTCTACCAGTCTTGCCTCCACTACCTGCCCAAGTCTTGCCCTCTGCCTGAGACACCCCCGCCCACCAATCCTCTTCCCAGCCCTCCTCTGCACCCACCTTGCCAAAGTTTGTCCAAAATTCACTACAACTTTACTGAGGTATTGTTGTTCTAAATCTGAAATGAACGCTCAGACTTTCTTTGACACGTCTGTTCTGTACTAATTGATATTTCTTTAAGCATCGAGAACCATGAATGCATAAAGTGGTCACGATTGAAGTGCCTTCTGATGGGCTCCTTGTGGAATCATGTCACTCCTCCCAATTTCTCACAATATTGACTTTGGCTCATTTGCACAGTCCTCTGCTTACCTCCTACACTTTCCTCGCAAATATAAAACTATCTATGTATGGTCTGTTAATTTCCGTAGAAAACAACAGTGAGTACAATCCCTGCCTCCCTTAAACCAGTACAGAGCAGCTTTCCAGGCTCATATTCTGCCAAACACATTTACTCCAGATCTGTTATTGAGCCAATGAAAATCTAATGCAGTCCCTAAAAAATGTAAATCATGTTCTTATTAAAGCCAGCACGCTCGTCCCCCTTCAGTAACTATTGCTGAAACAAACCCTTCACCACTGTCTACACTTTGAAAATTGCTACCTTTGTTTACCTCTGGAGAGCGCAGTCTGTTCATTACCTACCCCTCAGACCTACATTTTGTTCATCCTTAACTCTGCCCTTTGTCAGATGATTCAAACTCTTCTCAGACCCAGGTACTGTAAAGCAAAGTAAAACACCTGTTATTTTTCGAGTCTAACTAACCAGACCTTAAAGTATTGTTTTCTGATACACTACTAACCGCAGACTCTTCACCCAATATCCCCAGGTGCCAGACTTAATCCAGAGGATTTTGTAGGATTTCCATACCCCATGCACTGATATGCCTTCTATTCTTTCTTCTCCTTTGTCGTGGATCAGGAGTTTCACTTCCTACTTTCTCTGTTTTCAGATGACTCCTAAAACTTTTATGGTGTCCTAAGGAGCAATGTTCTCTTTGAAAACACACTCCAAGTCATGCCACAAATGCTGGAAGGGGGTGTTGGTCACGGATCTTTGCGAGGAGTGCCTTTGGTACCTGTGCTTTCAGCGTGACCAAAAGTCCTGTGACAGGTGTTCTTTATTGCACCCAAAGGCGAGTGGAGATCGGTAGGCAAAGTTGTATGTCTCCAAACAGTAGATCCTGCTCCAAGTCTAGGTCCTAGTCCTCGATCTCACAACTGCTCCACTTCCTGCTCTGAGTCATGTTGTAAGCCAACGTTTGAATACCACCATAAGACAGCGGAGCAAGGACACAACCCTATTCAGTCAACACTGCGAAACCACTGCGGGTCAATCGGGTATGGATGGTTCTGCAGCTGGTAAAGAAGACGAGGCAAGGCCACCATTTTGAAGATGGCCGACCGGCCATATATGTTAAGGGGCATACGTGTCCACGTTTTAATGTCCAGCTGGACCCGGTCCCAGACCGGCTGAATGTTCCGGCCCCATGCCACCGTAGGCGAGGCAGAGAGAAAGACTCCCA
This sequence comes from Lissotriton vulgaris, assembly GCF_964263255.1. Lineage (NCBI taxonomy): Eukaryota > Metazoa > Chordata > Amphibia > Caudata > Salamandridae > Lissotriton > Lissotriton vulgaris. Next base: position 1,104,897,568 of record NC_141698.1, read on the forward strand.
AGTACTTCACCCCCTCCACTGCCATCCGAAGGGAGGCTGCCCATGGAAGGTCCATCGCGCCATCACCCAGAGAGTCGATTTGCGCGGGTTAAGATAGAGTCCCGACGCCTGGCCGAAGCCCTGCATCAACTCTAGAACCCGGGGGCCAGTAACTCGGAGGTCGGTCATAAAGAAGAGCACGTCGTCTGCATATAAAGCAATGCGGTCCGTGTGGTCCGAGCCCCAGACGAAGCCCCGATACAGCGCGTCAGCGCGGACCCTAGCAGCCAGCGGCTCCATGGCCAGCGCAAATAGGTAGGGAGAGAGTGGACACCCCTGACGTGTGCCTCGGGTAACCGGGAATCGTGCCGAGGCCGCCCCCGATATCCGCACCGAGGCAGTAACCTCCGTGTAGAGCAAGCGGACGTAGGAGATGAAAGTCGGGCCAAGGTTCAACAGCGGTAGAAGAGTGAATAGGAAGGTCCAACTGACGGAGTCAAAGGCGCTGTCTATGTCGGCCAGCAACAACGCCGCCTGGTCCTCCGAGGCACCGATAGCATCAATCGCCGCCTGCGCCCGCCGAATGTTGTGCCGCGTCGCCCGGCGCGGCATAAAGCCAGCTTGATCATGATGTACGAGGACAGAGATGTGTGGAAGCAGGCGGTTCGCGAGTGCTTTGGCCAAGAGCTTGGCCTCGAAATTAATAAGGGAGATAGGTCGGTAGGAGTCGTGGCGGTCCGGGGGTCGCCCCAGCTTCTGGAACACAACGATCTCAGCATGCCGCCAGTCCGGCGGGAGGCGGCCCTGCCCACGCGCTGCCTCCAATGCACGCAAGTAATGCGGCCCTAGCTGCAGATGGAATTTTCGATAGAACTCACTGGGGAAGCCGCTTGGTCCAGGCGCTTTGCCCACATTCAATTGACCTAGCGCATCTCCAAGTTCCTCCGCCGTCAGGGGGAGGTCAAGAGCGTCCCGCACCTCATCTGGCACCGCAGCCGGGGGGACCGAGGCAAGATAGTCGGCGATGGCAGCGGGAGCAAGAGCCTCCTGGGAGGCGTACTGACCCCTATAGTAATGCGCAAAGCTTGCGGCCAGAGTAGCCGGGTCCGTGATAGCCACACCCGCAGCGTCTACAAGGCCTGGGAGCGTAAGAGGCTGCAAGGTTTGTTGACATAGTCGATGAAGCATCTTGCACGATTTGTCGCCCCACTGATATACCCGGCTACGGGTGGCCAGCCACGCTTGTCGAGCCTCATTCAATAGGATTGCAGAGTGCGTCTGCTGCGCCTGCAGGAGTTGTCGCAGGGAGATGTCATCCGCCGCAGTTCTGTGGCGCGCCTCCAGTTCCTCCACCCGTTCCGCCGCCGCGGCTATGCCCTCTAACCGCGCCCGGCGAGCCGACGAGCACCATGCTAGATCGACACCCCGCAGCGTGGGTTTCATGGCCTCCCAAACTGTCACCGCGTCCACCCCCACATCTAGATTATCCTGCCAGTACTGGGCAATAGCGCCACGAATATGCTGGGAGTAGTCGGGTCGCTGCAGATGCCACGTGGACATCCGCCATCGGAAGGGCTGGCGCGGTCTATGTAGGTCTATCTGGACCGCCACCGGGGAATGGTCGGAGAGCCCGCGAGGCCGAATCGCCGCCCCTTTCACTCTGGCAAGGTAGGCCCGTGGGACGAAGACATAGTCTAGGCGCGAAAGGGAGCCATGAACCGCTGAGACGTAAGTGTACTCGCGGCGCTCCGCGTGTAAATGCCGCCATACATCAGCCCAACCCAATACACCCAACATAGCGCCCAGACGCGTAGGAGTGGGGACAGGCGCCACCCCAAGACTCCGCTGCCGGTCCACAGCCACATTCACCACATCATTCCAATCGCCGCCAATCACCGCCAAAGAATCGGGGAGTTCAGCCCATAAAGCGAATAACCGTTCCGCCAGAGCCCATTGCAGAGGGGGGGGAGCATACACACACCCAAACACCACCGGCTCCACACCAACTCTCCCCTGGATGAACACGAAGCGCCCCTGGGGGTCTAGCCACTGGCGCTCGTGTGTGTACGCCAGGCGCCTATGAACAAGAATAGCCACCCCCCTGGAGCCCCTGGCAAACCCGGCATGGAACACCTGGTGGAAACCAAAGCGCTGGAGACTTAGGGCCTTCGTACCAAGCATGTGCGTTTCTTGGAGCATGAGCACGTCTGCAAGATCCCTTTTGGCCCAGCGTAGTGCCGCCCCCCGTTTTATCTTATCCAAGAGACCCCGGACATTCCAGCTAAGAATGTGCATAGCGGCGCCAGAATACACGCATGCTTTTTTAGGTCTCGCCTATCATAGACGAGAATTATAGGAGGCAAAAAAGTTCTCAAACCATCGGGCGGATTTGAAACAGTTCACGTGAACACAAGCACGCGCATTTCCCCACATCAAAGCCATCAGCCTCCCTCCCACAGGTTTCCCCAGCGTGCGCAGTGCGCGCTGGCCTCAATTCTCCTCCCCCCTAATTGCTTTCACTTTCACGGCCACTTCAAAGGGATCCTTTCCCGGCCGCTTTTTTTTCTTTCGGCGATGTTCTTGTTAAGACGTGTGCTGTGTTGAGGGCGCCTTCCACTCCTTAGCTCTGCATTACTGTTTTCACTTTCACGGCCGCCAGGCCGTGTTTCGCATTTCTCCTCTCACCAGTGACATTGTGTTCGAGGCATGTGGGCTGCTAAATTCATATCTAGTGCATAGATCGCCGCCTAGTGTTGGGTCCGGATGATTGCACCTTGTTGTCCTGGAAGAGTCTTCGAAGTATCACGAGATAGGTGGCTACTCCCCTGGACTACAGTGCGCATGGGCATCGACTCCATCCCCAGATTGTTTTTTTCCGCCATTGGGTTCGGATGTGATTTCGACGTCTCCTGTTCGGAATCGATAAAACAACTTCTTAAAGGCCAAAAGGCTTTCCTTACTTCGTCGGTATTGTTCGCGTTCGGTCTCGTGTATACTCCGGCTCGTCGAGTCTGATATCGGAGGAGTCGGGTGACTCTTCTGTCATCGAGGCCCTGTCGACGCAGCAAGACCCTGACGATTCTACAATGGAACGGAGTCCGTTCAAGTACTGCCCCGTGTGTGGTTCCAAGTACCCACACATCGACGTGCACCCTGTGTGCAACAAGTGCTTATCGCCGGACCACGACGAGGCCAGCTGTATGGCCTGTTCCAGGTTTCGATCGAATAAGACGATCAAGCTTCGGCGCGTGGCGCGCCTCGAGGCCCAGCGATCGGCACCAGTGGACATCTTCGACAGCCCAGACGCAGGCGAGCAAGAACTTCACCAGCAGATTTCACCTCCATCGGCGGAGGTCGAGGCCGACTACGGAGAAGACCAAGACCTCGAGGAAGACGTCAAGGAGGTAGGGGACGACGAAGAACCTTTTGGGGCCGTGGAAGATAGCTCGGAGGATGAGCTATGCCCCGAACAAACTATTACAAAGGCTCAGGTCACGGGATCGCCACAAGGCCTTACCCACGACCCTACACCTCGCTCCTCGGCCCCGCCTCCTGGCCCGGCTACGGACACCTCTACGGAGCCGCCATTGCCTAAATCGAAACCGAAAGTGAAACCTTCGGGATCGACCAAATCTAAGATGGCCGACGCAGCGCCGAAACCGAGGACGCCATTGACTGCGTCGTCGGCGGAGCCCTCGAAGCCAAAGAAGGCTGTCGAACAGGCTAAAGCGCCTAAGGTGGTCAAAGAGCCAAGCTCGAAAGCAGTCGCCCAGCACTCCAGTAAGGTGGTCGAGTCGAAGTCGGCCGTCGAGCCGTCAGCGGTCAAGCCTACCGCATCTACAGGCAAACCGGCCGTCGAGGCCAAATCGGCAAAGGGCACCGAGCCAAAGTCTGGAGCCACAACGCCAAAGGGAAAGTCCGCCGATCCGAAGCCATCGACGTCGACGCATGGGGCCGTGGATGGTGGCGGACGCGCAGTTGTCGAGACTACGTCTGCGCCTCCAGCAAAGAACATGGATTCATCGACGCTCCAGTCTTCCCCTGGGGGTGGATCGAGGTCCTCCGTCGGGTCGACGAGACCGTCCGCTTCTTTTACAAAGCAAGTGGCAGACTCCCTCAAACTGATTCGGGAGAAAGAGCTGACGTCGGTGCCGAAGACGCCCTCGGTACCTACTCCGGTAGCGGCACTGAAGAAGACCTCCAAGCCGCTCCTCTTTACTCTACCACCCAAAGTGGTGCCAAAGGCCTTTGCACCACGGTCGGTGCCTAAGGACTCAGAAGGGGTAGGGCATACTCAGCTGAGTGGCAGTTTGAGTCGACAACCCTTATTAGAAGAGCAGTCGGAACAGTATATCGACGCCGACACTGGAAAATTGACGCTCTATAAGAGGAAGATTACTTCACAGCCTTTGGAGTCGTTTGTAATCCCTCTGAAAGAGAAAAGGCCAGCGCCAGAGACGCCGGAACTTGTAGAGCGCATTCCTCTGCATCCTGCAAGGAGCCCATCGCCTTCACCCACTTGCTCAGATGGAGATCTAGGTGATCAGGACGAGGAGTATACTTTTCCCGAAAACACAGACCCTGATGAGCAACAGGACTCGTGGTTAGCCTCAGGTGATCAAGGGGACCAACAAGCTGTCCATGACTCACAAGCTTTTGGCGCAAAGCTTTCTCCTACAGAAAATTCTGCGGCGTTCAATGCCTTAATTGAAAGGGCAGCTGCAAACCATAAGGTGGAAATGCATGCTGACCCTGTGGACGTTGACTTTCTATTTGACACTTTCTCTGCTGCTGAGAAAACCGTGAAAACACTTCCAATGCTTAAGGGTGTTCTTAAGCATGCCACAGACATTTTCAAGGAAACTACAAGGGCACTGGTTGTAAACCCTAGAATAGAAAAAAAATACAGACTGGCACCTGGGGACCCAACTTACATACGGGGCCAGTTGCCTCTGGACTCTTTGGTGGTCTCTAATGCTCGCAAAAGGGCGAACTCACAAACCGGTGAAGCTCCTCCCCCGGACAAAGAGTCTAAAGTGCTGGAGGCATCGGGGAAAAGGGTGGCAGCGCAGGCAGCCAACATCTGGCGCATATCCAACACACAAGCTCTGCTGGCCAGATACGACAGGGCACACTATGACACCTTAGAGCAGCTTTTACAACACCTTCCAGACGAGTTTAAAGAAGGAGCCGAGATGCTTATCCAAGAAGGCAAGCTCATCTCCAACGCTGCAATTAGATGTGCGCTCGACGTTGCGGATACGGCAGCAAGAGCGATAAATACTAGTGTGATGTTACGGCGTCAAGCATGGCTCCGCATCTCAGGGTTCAAGCCAGAGATACAGACTACTATCCTCAACCAGCCCGTTAATCCAGACAGACTATTTGGCCCTGAGGTGGACTCCACCCTCGAAAAAATTAAAAAAGATACTGAGACGGCTAAATCCATGGGTGCACTTCAGTCTCAGCAATACAGAGGGAGCACTTTTCGTCGCTCAGGCACTCGGGGTGTTACCAGGGGACACTTGGCACAACAGGCGCAATTCAGTAAAAGTGGGGCACAGTCCTCATACACCAAACAGGGTAGAGGGGGTTACAGAGGAAACAACGCCAAGGGCAGGGGCAGAGGCAACAACAGTTCCCGTTCCTCTGCCGCCAACAAACAGTGACTTCCTGTCACTGCCCCCCAACCATCCAACACCTGTCGGGGGGAGACTCCAGCAGTTCCTGCCAGTCTGGAAGTCCATCACCACAGACAGGTGGGTAAGGAAACTTATCCAGTTCGGCTATTGTTTGGAGTTAACGTCCACTCCACCCAACATACCCCCAAGACAACGTCCTATGTCGGCAGAACACTTGCACTTATTGCAGCAAGAGGTTCTTGTGATGCTGCAAAAAGGCGCAATAGAGCTCGTGCCACTGGAGGAACAAGGCACAGGGGTTTACTCCCTGTACTTCTTAATCCCAAAAAAGGACGGCTCACTCAGACCCATTCTGGACCTACGCTCCCTCAACATGTATATTCTTTCAGAACACTTCCACATGTTAACTCTGCAGCAAGTTCTTCCACTGTTAAACCAGGGAGACTTTCTCGCAACCTTGGACCTCAAGGATGCTTATTTTCACGTACCACTCCATCCATCCCACAAAAGATACCTTCGGTTCACCATTCTAAACAGGCATTACCAGTTCAAGGTCCTACCCTTCGGTGTGACCACTGCTCCCAGTGTTCACAAAGTGTCTTGGAACGGTGGCGGCGCACCTCAGGAGACAGAACATACATGTCTACCCTTATCTGGACGACTGGCTCGTTCAAGCCAAGTCGGCACAGCGGTGCGCCGCAGACATGTCCCGCACTATTTACCTTCTTCACAGTCTGGGGTTTTCGCTCAACTATCCAAAGTCGCACCTTCAGCCAGCCCATGTGCTGCAGTATTTGGGCGCGACTATTTGGCTGCTACAGCTCAGCCGAACCCAGCGAGGATCAACAACATCCAGTCGCTGATACAGAGGTTCAGACCGCAGCACTCACTCCCTGCGAGAGTGTTTATGCAGTTGATAGGCATGATGGCCTCCTGCATCTTCATAGTCCCGCACGCAAGGTTGCATATGCGTCCGCTCCAGGAATGCTTGGCACGCCAGTGGACTCAAGCTCAAGGGCAGTTGAAAGACCTATTGTTGGTGACTGGTCGGGCATACAACTCTCTGCATTGGTGGACTCCACACAACCTTTGCAAGGGCTGACCGTTCCAGGAGCCTGTGCCACAAATTATCCTGACAACGGACGCATCTCTCCAGGGTTGGGGAGCGCATGTACTCCATTACACAGTGCAGGGGCTACGGTCGACACAGCAGAAGAAGATGCACATCCAGAGATAGACCTGTTTGCCACAAGGGAGAACGCAAAATGCCCAAGCTTCGCCGCCAGGTTCCCACACCCACAGTCGCAGGGCAATGCGATATGGATGAACTGGTCAGGCAAATTTGTGTACGCTTTTCCCCCAGCACCTCTCATACCGCTGGTGGCACGGAAGCTGCTGCAACACTCGATGACACTCATCCTGGTTGCTCCAACGTGGGCACGCCAGCCATGGTACACCACGTTTCTGGAACTCTCCGTGGTACCGCATCAAAGGCTGCGCCTCACACCCAAGCTCTTGACGCAGAACCATGGCGACATTCAGCACCCAGATCCGCAACAGCTGAACCTAGCGATCTGGCTCCTGAGGTCTTAGAGTTTGGCTACCTTGATTTGCCCCCGGAATGCATGGACATCATCCGGGAGGCAAGAAGGCCAACAACCAGAGCTTGCTATGCAGCAAAATGTAAGCGGGTTGTCATTTACTGTACAGAACATCATATCAACCCGCTAGATGCATCCATTCCTAATATCATCTGCTATTTGTTACATCTTTACAAATGTAATCTGGCGTATGCTTCCATTCGGATACACTTATCCGCCATAGCGGCTTATCTCCAAAACGGGCAGCACCTCTCAGTTTTCAAGGTGCCTGCCATCAAAGCATTCCTGGAAGGGCTGAAACGAGTCATCCCCCCCAGGACCCCACCAGCTCCTGTGTGGAACCTCAATGTGGTCCTCACCAGGTTAATGGGACCACCGTTTGAGCCTCTACACTCCTGTGAGATTCAGTTCTTGACATGGAAAGTGGCTTTTCTCAGTGCCATCACATCACTACGGCGTGTTAGTGAGCTACAAGCGCTCACAATACAAGAGCCATTTATTCAAATTCATCCTAACAGGGTAGTGCTGCGCACTAACCTTAAGTTTCTCCCTAAGGTGGTGTCGCAGTTTCGTGTCAATCAAACCATTGAACTACCCACATTCTTTCAAAACCCTGAAACAGTAGCAGAAAGAATGCTCCACACGCTTGATGTCAAACGAGCATTACTGTACTACATTGACAGGACCAAAAGCTTTAGGAAGACACAACAGCTATTTGTTGCCTTCTCAGCCCAGCGCAAAGGCAACCCCATTTCCAAGGCAGGAATAGCCAGGTGGATCGTTAAGTGTATTCAGATTTGCTACCACAAAGCTAAGCGCACTTTAACGGTCCCCCCCAGGGCCCACTCCACACGCAAGTTAGGGGCCTCCATGGCTTTCCTAGGTAATATTCCTTTGGAAGATATTTGTAGAGCAGCCACATGGATTACACCACACACCTTTACTAAACACTACTGTGTAGATGTGCATTCCAAACAGCAGGCAGCTGTAGGTCAAGCTGTTCTAAAAACTCTTTTTCAAACTTCTGCAGCTGGCACGGGCGGCCGCCGTTAATAGAGGGACTGCTATGTATTCTATGCCCTAGATATGAATTTAGCAGCCCACATGCCTCGAACTGAATTTGCTACTTACCAGTATGCATCTGTTCTTGGCATGTAGGGCTGCTAACATTCATATCGCCCGCCCTTCTCCCCGGCGCCCGTAGCGGCTGCAGGTAATTTCTTGCATTCAATCATTAGCATGGACATCATTTACACTATTTCACTCCATCTCTACACAATGGCTAAAAACAATCTGGGGATGGAGTCGATGCCCATGCGCACTGTAGTCCAGGGGAGGAGCCACCTATCTCGTGATACTTCGAAGACTCTTCCAGGACAACAAGGTGCAATCATCCGGACCCAACACTAGGCGGCGATCTATGCACTAGATATGAATGTTAGCAGCCCTACATGCCAAGAACAGATGCATACTGGTAAGTAGCATATTCATTTCAAATATGTTACACATGCCGTGCAGCGCTTTGTTTACTACTTTTATTGCGTGTGAGGTAAGCTCTAAATCTTTGACACAAAAGCAGCATGTTTTTGTCCGTTACAGCTTTGTCTGCAATCTGCTTGCTTTTATATTTATTTGGCTTCTTTGAACACATCGTAAAGTTAATTTTTTATTGGAGCGCCTTTCCCGAACTTTCTGTTGCTTTTGCTTGCCCACATCGCATAGTTTGATTTTGAGTTTACTGAATACTTTTAGCTATTATCTGTGCATCTTCTATACTATGCAAAGCTTAGCCAATGCTCACTACACCCTGACTGGCAGCACCAGGACATGCAGCATACTGAAAGAGAAAGATAGGCTAAGGTGCGGAGCGGCCGAATTCAGAACTGCAGGACTTGTTAAACCGAACTGCGAGCTGTGTGTTGTTTTATCCAGAATTCCTCCTCTCCCCGACCCCCTCTGCGCAAATGTCTTCCTCTTTCATTCTTTCCTTACTCTCCCCCGCCTCCTCTCCCCTGCCCCCCTTTGTGCTATCCCTGCTTAATTTGTGACTGGAAAGTGCCGGGACTTGTCATTTAACATAATTTGTATTGCACAAATTCGACTCCAAGGTATCAAGAGTGCTTTCCATGAGCTCAAGTTGCATTACAGAAGGACACAGTATATATATTTTTTAAGGCACGGGCAGATTTGCAGAGAATCACAGGCTCGAACCTGGTTCCCCAGCTTCAAACTTGGCTTCTCTGATTGCTAAGCCACACCCTCTTGGGCATGAAACCCCTGAACACGCAGCGGCGCGCACCCTGTTATCCTGGGCAGACTTCACACAGAAATCACATGAAAGCGGCTGCAAAAGTGATCGCATTTTGTTTTTCGCATCGTTGAGGAGTACATGTTTGGGACCCGGACTATCTATATGGTGCATTGAAGCCTATCAAAATATTATATTAGGAGTGGTAACCAGTGTGACTCCTCTCCAATCTGGCTGTCATGATGATATAATGTTGCAGTGAAAAGGTCGCAGCCCTTGCATTTTTAATCACGAGTGACAACTGACCAATGACTCCTTTTTCAATCGAACTGTGAGCTGTGTGTTTTATTCAGAATGCCTCCTCTCCCCGCCCCCCTCTGCGCAAATGTCTTCCTCTTTCATTCTTTCCTCACACAACCTCACACCCCTCCCCCTCACAACCCACTCGCCCTCACTCACCCCCTCACACTCCCACACACCCTCACACACCACATCACTCAGGAACACCACCACATCACTCGGGGGCACCACCACATCACTCGGGGGCACCACCACATCACTCGGGGGCACCACCACATCACTCGGGGGCACCACCACATCACTCGGGGGCACCACCACATCACTCGGGGGCACCACCACATCACTCGGGGGCACCACCACATCACTCGGGGGCACCACCACATCACTCGGGGGGGCACCACCACATCACTCGGGGGGGGGGGCACCACCACATCACTCGGGGGGGGGGGGCACCACCACATCACTCGGGGGGGGGCACCACCACATCACTCGGGGGGGGGGGGCACCACCACATCACTCGGGGGGGGGGGGCACCACCACATCACTCGGGGGGGGGGGGGGCACCACCACATCACTCGGGGGGGGGGGCACCACCACATCACTCGGGGGGGGGGGCACCACCACATCACTCGGGGGGGGGCACCACCACATCACTCGGGGGGGGCACCACCACATCACTCGGGGGGGCACCACCACATCACTCGGGGGCACCACCACATCACTCGGGGGCACCACCACATCACTCGGGGGCACCGCCACATCACTCGGGGGGGGGGCACCGCCACATCACTCGGGGGCACCGCCACATCACCCAGCCCAACCACATCATCACTCAACAACACAACAGCACTGTCCTTGCTTGCTAACAAGCATTGCCATAGCCAATAGGACTCGCATTAGGAAAGTGTAAGCTATTGGCTTTGTGAATAACAATGCTATTAATTTATATAGTTTCAAATCCAACACATATTTAAAAAAATGTCATTTACAATACCAATAGCTTACACTTTACTAATGCGAGACCTATTGCATTGCAAATGCTTGTTGTATATGTCCAACAACATCTTGCAAGCAGTCCTGATGGACCTTTAGGCCTCTTTTGCTCAGACAATACACAACCGGGATGATAAAGCCAAGTATGTTATCCCCACAAGCTTGGATGCCATGGACTGCATTGGCAGACCGGGTTCTACCAGTGTTTTCCTCCGTAGACCTACCTGGAGGATATCCTCTGGTTTCTCCAGCGATGTTCAGGCTTTGCTAATGAATATGAAATGTGATGGGTCTCTCCTTTATAGAGAGAGGGTAGACTCCTCTTTGAAATGCTTTAAAGACGGCACATTCTTGGGGCTGTTCACCCCTCCCAAACAATTTCCGCACCAGTTTAGCAAATTTACAGGCTTTTCTTGGGCACTTGCATGTAAGTAGACATAGCCTTCCCAGCTGCTAATGCAGCAGTCATTTTGGGGATGGGGACTCTACAGGCCTGCAGGTCCATCAGTCCTCAAACTCATCTTCCCCTGCTACAACAGCCAACCAACTGCTTGAGCTGGTCTTTAGTGGCGCATGACCACCACGTAGGAGGCAGGATCCACCACTTCATCCTGGGTTGGTAATCCATTACGTCCAATAGAAGGGTCTGGTAAAAGTTTTCAACGGCGTCCTACCTTTTCTCTCTTTCCCACCCAATATTCCTCTCACACCATAATAAATTTCAGCAGACCATTTGCCAATCCTGTCACAGGAAGTATGCCTGTTGCTCTATAAATGTCATAGAGAGGTTATCAGACTCTGAAAAAGATGAGGGTTGCTACCCCCTTGTCTCGAAGATGATCGGTGGCCTCAATCCTATCTTGGTCCTCCAAATGTGTTCCTGTGGAAGAACAAATTAAAAATGATCATATTGGCCCAGATCCTATCCGCTCTGGAAACTGGGCAATGACCTTGGACTTGCAGGATGCATATTTTTGTATTCCTGTCCAGCAGTCTGAGCAGTTACCTGCTGTTTAAGGTTGGCCACAAGCATTTTCAGTTTACTGTGCTTCAATTCTGTCTCATCTTTGTCCATTGCATGTTCACGTAAGTGATGGCGGTGGTCTTAACCCATCTTTGGAGGTCAGGAGTCCCTGTATCCCTGTACCTTAATGACTGGCTCCTGAAAGCAGCTCGTCCGTCAGGGCCAGACTGTGAACCCAAAGCAACTCTGGCAATTTTCTCTGACTAACCCCTGGGGAAGCACTGCCAGGCCCGCAAGGCTGGAAACGTTTCCTTACTGCTTTTGTTACTGGAAACCGATATTGCAGCAAAAACGGCATCCACACTTTCGGCCTCGTGAACGAAACACCAGATACGTGGTACAGCCTGCTGTCAGTCATGTACCACTTCAGGGTGATGGCGGATCTTTTGATATCACTGAATTTCACCATAAATTTCCCAAAGTTCCACCTGATTCCCTTGCATAGGCTTTCATTCATTGGGATAATCTTGGACAGAGTGGAGTTCAGGGTTTTTTCTCCTCCGAGTCCTGGACATTCATGCTGTGATCCCAGTTTCAGGCTCAATCAGGGTGAGGGTGGCTCTAACCTACTTGGCCTCCTAGCCATGACCATCCTCCTTGTCAACTACTCAAGGTGGCACATGCAAGCCCCACGGAAGTACCTGAAGTACCAGTGGGCCCAGGATGAAGAGGGCCTTGCAGATACTATCCACATCTGCAGTGGTGGCTGATCAAACAGTTTGTCCTGTGGCACAACATTTTTCCCCACCAGGAGCGGATAGTGGTGGTGGACTCATCACTGCCAGGTTGGGAGATCACCTGTGGAAGGTGGAGATTAGAGGACTCTGGTCTCCATATCCTATAACTGGAGCGGTGGACCTTTTGTCTGGCTCAGACAGCCTTCCTGCCATCCATCAAGAGGATGCTGGTGCATCTTCACAGAAAACACCCCCACCATGTGGTACTGTAACAGGCCGAACTTTGTGGATTGCTGGGTCCCGTATCCGGAGACTTTGCATTGCTAGAGGTAGTTGGATCCCCAGCGCATCTTTCTGGATGCCAGCCACCTGGCACGGTCCCCGAATGAGAGAGCTGATGAACAGAGCAGAAGCAGTCTGGCAGACCACGAGTGGTATCTGCATCCCGGGGTGACACAGGGCATCTTCCACCAGTGGTGGTGAACTCTGGCTAGATAGTTTCCCCACCATCCAGATGGGCTCTGTCAACAATGATTTGCTTTGGGGTTTCCGCAAGGGCACTTGTTAGGAGACGCATTCGAGCTGGAATTGAACAAGGGTCACATATCTACTTTCCTGCCGCCTCCTCTCCTGCCCAGAGTTCTGAAGAAGACCAAGAGTGATTGTGCCCTAGTCATCTGGTGGCCCCAGATTGGGCCAGTTGCGTGTGGTACCAAGAACTTCTAGTTATGGTGTCTGACATCCCTCCATTGAGGCTAACAATTTACGAGAATATCCTGTCTCAAAATTAGGTCCTTCACCCAAATCTATGCAATTTACACTTCCATACATGGAGGTTGAGAGGCGGCAATTGTATGTGTTCCATTTGTTTGGTGTCCTCCTCGCTGCCAGATTCCCCTCCATGAAATCCATTAATGCTGGGCTCTGGGGCACATATGTAACTTGGTGTGGCATCCCAAACACACACCGTTTACAGGCAAAGCCGTTGAATGTTCTTTTGTTTTGGCTTTAGCCCAGGAAGGCCATGCAAGGGGCACTGTAGAAGGTAATTTATCTGCCGTTTAGGTCTTTTATATTTGTGGACCAATCATTTGTATTTAAATAACCTGTTGTGATGAAATTAAAGGCTTGACGCATGTTCCCTCCCAATCAGTTTGTCATGCCACAATGGGACCTTAACTCTGTTTTAATATTCATGTGTACACCCTTTGAGCCTATGTTTAGATGTTTGCTGTGTCTTCTGAACTTGAAGATTGTTTTCCTTATTGTGAATGTCGGATTTTTACTTGAGTGAACTGCAGGCATTAAGTGCACCCACCTTACACCATGTTTTTTCCTGGACAAATTGGTGCTGTGGATGTATGCAGCCTTCTTATCAGAAGTTGTGAATCCCTCCCACATTGAGCAATCCATCACTCTGCCAGAGTTGCTTACCCACCACCCCTCGAACAAGGAGAGACTCGATCGGTTGGAAATTATTTTTAATTTTAGATAGATCTTATCAAGGACCTTAAAATAGACAATTATCTCTTTGTGGGGTTCTCTGGAGGAAAGCAGCAGAAGGTGGTGTAGAAGAGTACCTTTTGGAAGTGAATAATCCTCTGCATTGAGATCGGCTACGACTGGCCGAGAAGCTGCCTCTGGAGTGTCGGAGAGCCCATTTCACAAGTGCTAAGGCTGCTACCACGGTGTTCCTGCATAGAGTGCCTTTCCTTGACATCTGCCACGCATCAGCTTCGTTGTGAGTGAATATGTTGTCGAACCACTACTGTCTTGACAGCCAGGTCCAGTGGGAAGACTACTTTGCCCACTCAGTTCTGCAAGACTTTTTGGCATCAGCCCACTCCACAGACCCCCCTATCTTAGGGTGATACTGCTTTGATAGCTATTCTACACTGAGATATCTGTGATAAGAAGTATCCATCAGAAGATCAATATACTTACCTTTTGTAACGATCTTTCTGGTGGATACTCTTATCTAACCACAGATTCCTCACTGCTGTTGCACCTCTCCACTTTGTGACGTGAGCTCTTTTAACATCTAAAGCGGTCCCAAGTTAGTACACTGGACACTGTAACCTACAATTGTTGATGTTCCCTGTCTGTGTTGCGAAAGGGAAAAGATCAGAAACTTGTCGGTGTGCAGCACAGTCCCTTAAATGAGTCTCCGCTGTTACTTCTGTGGCAGAATAGAGAAAACGCATGTGTTGCGAAAGGGAAAAGATCAGAAACTTGTCAGTGTGCAGCACAGTCCCTTAAATGAGTCTCCGCTGTTACTTCTGTGGCAGAATAGAGAAAACGCAGAGCCGCACAGTCCAACTTAGCGCCATGCAGAAGTACAGCGACACAATTTGCTGAATCCAGTCTGGTGCATGGAGTGGATATTCTTAAGGTGAGGAACCTGCCAGTAAATAGAGTATTCACTAGCAAGAGCATTACTGAAGTTGGTAACCTGTTCAATACAGACAACTCATTCAGCATTGATAGATCATTTAGCATACACCCTTTCATTTTACCTCCAGGTTTTATTTCTTTTCTCGAGGGGTGTTAATGGTTGACTTCTCTCACCCATGCCTCACATCCAACTCTATGATTGAGTGCCCTTCATCTTGTGGTGTTACTCTGCTCCTTGCTGTTTCTGTCTTCAGTCTCCTTGGCAGCACTCCTCCTGTACAGCCACTGGGCATGTTGCTCCTTTATGCCAACATCACCATCTCTGTTGGATTAACTGGCTAGTCCCCACTTTTTGCCTGGTTTTGATGTGGTTTCAATTGAAGT
The DNA here is from genome assembly GCF_964263255.1 of Lissotriton vulgaris. Lineage (NCBI taxonomy): Eukaryota > Metazoa > Chordata > Amphibia > Caudata > Salamandridae > Lissotriton > Lissotriton vulgaris. Next base: position 1,104,912,810 of record NC_141698.1, read on the forward strand.
GCACATGGTCTCAGCCGATCAGGTCCCCTGGGCCAGTGCTTCTTCCCAAAATTCTATCTGAAATTGCTACTTCTGCCCCCCCCCCCCCCCCCCACACCTTCTAATTACCTTGTAAGTGGTACCCCAGGGACCTAGGGTCTGGGAGGTGTAGAGGGTCCCTAGGGACCCCCTCACTAGGACCATGCACCTGCCCTTGCAGCTGGCATACCCCTGTGAGGTGCAAAACAACGTTTACATGGGACCTTGTATGGGAGCCATGCTAGCCAGCACTGCTTGTAGGTGTAGGTAATTCACCACTCTAGCAGGCCTTCCAGTCCTAAGGCAGGGTGCACTATACCCCAGGTGAGGACATATCTGAAAGAGTAGATAGTCTAAGCAGATCAACGCAGTCTCCTCCTCCTGCTACAACACACTCCGCAGGATCTACAAGTGGATCCCGACCGAAACAAGAAGAACGGTGACACAGGCCCTCGTCAGCACAAGACTGGACTACGGCAACGCACTCTATGCTGGAATCCCAGCCAAACACCTCTGACGACTACAACGCATCCAAAACGCCTCCGCCCGACTGATCGTCAACGTCCCCCGCCTCAGCCACATCACCCTCCACCTGAGAGACCTACACTGGCACCACATCGACAAGAGGATCACATTCAAGCTCATCACCCAAGCACACGAATCACTCCACAACGCCGGACCAGCCTACCTGAACAGCAGACTCCGCTTCTACACCCCCACCCGCCAGCTCCGCTCCGCCAGCCTGGCCCTCGTCGCTGTCCCCTGCATCCAATGAACGACCTCCGGCGGCAGATCCTTCTCCTACCTCGCCGCCAAGACCTGGAACACCCTCCCTACCCACATAGATTCTTAAGTATTGTAAGTGCCAGGGAAGCTTTGAAGAGTACAGGGACTGTAAACTCGACATCTCGAGTTCCTTAGCACCCCGATTGCTTCACTGAAATCAGGAGTGTTTGGTAACAAATGACTCCTTTTAATAAATCTACACTGCCTGTGTGAGATTCATTACACCATGTACGCAGAAAGGAGGTGCTCAATGAAAAACTACCAACCCTGGTGTGGTCCATGACTGGCTTTAAGTAGTCTGGACCCCTGGGTAGAGAGATTCCGCTCTCTGGGCCAGAAATCATGCACATCCTGGGCAGAGGTGTCACACCTCTTTCCCCAGGATGCGCCAGTGCTCAAAGGAGAAGCTTAAAGACCTGCCGGATTTACAATGGAACCACAGCCTCTGCTGCCAGCAGCAGATGGCAGCCCCTGGTTTACAACCCCACTTTGAGTGGGGTAAACTTAGAACAGGAGATGTGCCCACCTTTGCCAACTTCACCCCTAGGGTGGGGGAGGCGAGATGAAGTTCATCTTTCAGTCCCTGCCATCTTGAAGATGGTGAGACTCTTCCAACCAGGGCTAGGTCTATGCCCCCTCTCTCAAGAGGATGGCATCATTGAGGGTGTAGCCTCCCCAGGTAAGGTGCCCGTTGGCCCTACCTGCTACTCCCCTAAAATGCCCCTAAATCTAGTATGTCGGTGGTTCCCCAGACCTGGAAATCAGATCTGCTACGACCTAAGAAGAAAGGAGACATCCATGCAGAGAAGACTGATTAAGACTGCCTTGGGCCCCAGCCCTTCCAGCCTGTCTCCAGCTTCGACTACCCTGCGACCTTTCTTGCAGCCAGCAACCTCTGAAAACCGTGGGAGGACTGCTGCCCTCCAAAAAGACTCCATTCTCCCGAGGACGGCAGCCCTGTTCAAAAGAAACCTACTACAAGGACTCCGGATCCGCGTCTCCTGCCCACTCTGCACCCGACAACCACGTCCTGAATGCGATAGGCCCTCCTGCCTGTTGAAGTCACCCCAGCGACCCGGACACCGAATCCAGCATTGGCATACCTCGCCTGACCTCACCCACTGCGCCTGCAGTGCAAACCTGAAGGGACTCCCCCACCACGAACGGTCCGGTAAGAGGAAATCTGAAGTTTTAAGGCACTCTTGCACCCGCAGCCCTCTGCTTTGAAGAGCTTGATCAGCAGTGACCCCAACTTACCTCTGCTGTCTGTGGTTTTCTGGCTGCATGTTACTGTGATTCACGTAAAGTTATGTCATTTTACCTACAATTAAAGACTTGCAGTGGTGTAGCTACCACCAGCTATTTAATTTCAGAGCTGTTCTTGTTATTAGTGTTCTAGTTCGGAGAGCTGTATTGGTCCTGGTCTGTCAGTCACTTTTGCAGTCAGCCTGTGATCCTCTATTAAATCCTGATGTTCTTCTCCGGGTCTTGTGCTTCACAGGACTCCACTGATGCTGTCCGTTCTGAATGGACACACAGACTGCGTGTACTCGCTGCTCAACAAAGGCGCCAACGTCGATGCCAAAGACAAATGGGGAAGGACGGCATTGCACAGAGGGGTAAGCAGGGTGGTTTCTCGTTTTCACTTAACCATCTGCTGAATGTCTGATTAGATGGTTGGTTAAGAATCCTTTGTGAAATAGTTATGACACAGTTCACAATCAATGATTTTTACCCTCGCTATATGCTGAATGTTGCACTCCATTCTGGCATCCCGTGACTCCAGCATCACCAGCCACTTGGTTATTAGTCACTACCAGAAAGAAAACGATGAATTAAGTGTATGATCTATATTAATGAACACCAAATCAGATGTTAAAGGAGGTTTGTTGAAGGCCAGAGACACTACTTTATTCCGGAGTGTATATTTTAACTGTTGGAGGCAGAGTTTTCCAAGGAAGAGGGTTTAAAAAAACAATCCGCTATATTGGTTTCCACATTGTGTTTGTGGACATCTCACAAGTGACTCTAGTCTCATTGATAGTTTTCACTTGGAGGTAATCTAGACATTCTGTGGGCATCCTTGGAGCCTTTCCAGAGGGGAATGGTTGCACTGGGGTAAGGTCTAGACATCTGGACATTCATTGCGTCCTACCTTAGTCTCCCAGAGATGGAGTGGCTCACTAGTGCTAGGCTAAGGTGTTAATGGATATCCCTTGAGCTCTTTCCTAGTCTCCCAAATAAGGTCACTGACCCCAAGTCCCTTGATCCTAAGGCACCACTGGAGCATGTCTCAAATCACCCAGGTAACTAGGGAGGGTCCAGGGATCTGTGGACATCAGTTAACTTTTTCTGTAGTCTCAGCAATGAAGGGGCACACACCCAAAGGGTCCTGTGATCTTTGAATACCTGTAAAGATGTTCCTTATTTTCCCAGTGTTAGAAGTCCCTGTGATATTGAGTGCATCTCTAGAACTTAGCTTCAGTCTCCGAGATGGAGGACCTCACTTGAGTACGGTCTGGAGATTTCTTCGCAGCCACCCCTCGAGCTGTCCTCTAATGTCTAAGTAGAAAGCAGATCCATGCAAACCCTAAATCAATTGATTCTTTCACAGGCAGTGACCGGACACGAGGAGTGTGTGGAAGCCTTGCTTCAGCATGGTGCCAAGACCCTACTGCGGGACTGTAGGGGGCGAACGCCCATGCACCTGGCAGCTGCCTGCGGACATATTGGTGTGCTTGGAGCGCTTCTACAGACATCTTCGACAGATAGCGTTCCTGCAGTAATGGACAATCTTGGTTATACAGCACTCCATTGGGCCTGTTATAACGGTAAGTGTAATGGACCACTGTGCAGCTGAATGGATGATAGCTCTACCTGAAGAATTTGTTTACCTGGGAAGGTGTAGATAATGCTTCTGTGTCATCCAATGTACATATAACAGAAGGGTTCAAAACCAAGCATGTCCACATGTAGGAAAGCATCCTCGGCGTTTAGAAAAAAACATGTTCTGACTTGTCTAGAAGGGATGGTCTGTACTCCTCTCCTTTACCTACCAAAGCCTAGTGACCATTACATCTGGCCATGGCCATCCCAGATGGATACAAGATCACCCGCAGGGACTGCGCCAACGGCATCGGAGGAGGAATAGCCATCATCCACAAGTCCACCCTCAAGGTCACCACCCACGCAGATGACACCCTCAACACCGCCGAACACCTGCATTTTCAGATCCACACCGACCCCAACACCACCCTCAGAGGAACTCTCATCTACAGACCCCCCTGACCCCGGGCCCGCTTCAGCGACTCCATCGCCGACCTTGCCAGCACCCACGCAATCGCCTCCACGGACTACATCCTCCTCGGGAACCTGAACGTCCACCTCGAGAACAACGCTGCCAACTGCTCCACGCTGATCGACAACCTCGCCAACCTCGGCCTCAGACAACTCGTCACCGTGCCCACTCACGCCGCCGGCCACACGCTGGACACCGTCTTCTCCACAAGCACCCACGTCACCTTAAACCACAACACCGAACCCCACTGGACCGACCACTGCTGCATTTACTTCACCTTAAAAAAAAAAAAACATCGCACCTAACAGCTGTCTCGCCGCTGCTTGAGCAAATTCACCGAAGATCTGCTAATCAACACCCTCTCCCAGAACCCACCCACCAACCCAGACGCCGCAGCCCGCAACCTCAGACAGTAGATCAACGACTGTGCCAACACCCTCGCCCCACTGAAGAAACCCTCCAACAACCACGCCAGCAATAGAGCCACCTGGTTCACCGGCTAGTTCCTGGCCTCCAAGCGCGCACGCCGGAAACTGGAGAAAAATGGCTCCACGAACGCACACCGGACAACCACGCAGCCCTCAAGGACGCCACCCACAGACACCACCACCTCATCAGATCAGCCAAGAGATCCTCCTTCAAAGACCACCTGGATAACTACGCACACGACGGCAAAGAGCTCTTCCGCATCGTAAAAGAACTCTCCAACCCCAGCTCCCACACCGACATCCCGCCCTCACAGGCACTGTGCGACTCACTGGCCATCTTCTTCCACCGCAAGATCGCCGACATCCACGAAAGCTTCAACACCACGACTGACCCAACCACGCCAGACTCCACCCCTCTCCCGAACACCAACAGCGCCAACCGCCTGACCACCTGGTCCAACGTCAGCGACGTCGAGACATGCAAGGTCATGAACTCCATCCACTCAGGAGCACCTTCAGACCCGTGCCCACACCACATATTCAACAAGGCAGACACAGTCATCGCACCCCAACTACGGAAGATCATCAACATCTCCTTCGAGACGCTGAAATCAACACCCTTCTCAAAAAGCCCAAGGCGGACCCCAAAGACCCCAAGAACTTAAGGCCCATCTCCCTGCTCCCGTTCCCGGCGAATGTCATCGAGAAAATAGTCAACATGCAACTGACCCGCCACCTCGAAGACCACAACATCCTGGACCCGTCCCAATCCGGTTTCAGACGAAACCACAGCACTGAGACAGCCCTCATCGCCGCCACAGACGACATCAGGCGCCAATTAGACAACGGCGAAACATCTGCCCTCATCCTCCTGGACTCCTGCCTTCGACGCGGTCTGCCATCGCACTCTAAGAACACACCTCCAAGAAGCCGGTATACAAGAGAAGGCCCTCGACTGGACCACTTCCTTCCTCTCCGACAGATCCCTGAGCGTCCGCCTCCCACCTTTCCGATCCGAAGTCACGGACATCATCTGCGGCGTCCCCCAGGGCTCCTCCCTCAGCCCGATGTTGTTCAACATCTACATGGCTCCCCTCGCACAAGTGGCCCGCCACCACAACCTCAACATCATCTCCTACGCCGACGACACTCAGCTCAACCTCTCCCTCACCAAGGACCCACGCACCGCCAAAACCAACATTCACGACAGAATGAAGGCCATTGCCGACTGGATGAGGAGCCATTAACAAAATGGGGTTACCCAAAACAGTCGTGGACATGGGTATAATACGAAAATTATGACACAAAAAAAACAATGGTCCGAGAGCTTTTCTTTTAAGAAACTGAATCGATCAGTACCAAATCAGTATTTCTATAACATTTTCAGAGCGTGTTCAATGGATCAGCTCTAACCAATCAATGCCCAATATACATAAATAGAAGAAAGCATAACAGCAGCAATTACAAAACCAGAGACAATTTTAATTCATTGTATCTCGAATAAGTGCAAAAGAATCACAATTGTCAATTTAATAGAAACAAAAAGGTTGCCCCAAGAGAGCGTGCAACGAACGAAGGGTGATTGGGAAAGTGTAAGGTGATGGGGAAGATGAGATTCAAACAGATAATAATATAAAATTATTCACAAAGATGCTGTACACAGGAACGGTTACACAGTTCACAGTCCTACAGTAACCTGGCCTCAAAGTTCAATTATATACACATTTTACAAATACTGGACATAGCTTCCATTAATGTTTGCATATGGGAAGGTGTAATGGGGTCCAGGTTTCAGAGCAAGGGCATCGACGTTTCGACTCGTCTTAGGGCCTATGGGTAAGTTGGACCTGGGCCATGCGAGTCTTCATCAGGACTAGAAAGAGGGGCAACCAAGGGTGTTTCGTGACCCCTAGGGGAGGGGACCAAGTAGAGTGTCTTCACTAGGTTCCCGAATGTCAATGTTAACACCTTGATCGAGGATTTGAGAGTCTAACCACTTGTTCTCATGGCGGGGCATGCCTCAGGCACTGCAAGTCTTTCAATAAAAAATACACCTTGTGACGGTTGTCTTTTAGTTTTTAAAGTTGGTAAATCTCAGTCCGAATATCTCCTGAGGCAAGTTTTCCAATAGATTTAACACCTCTCGTAACGATAACTTCCCACGAATATCCAAGGTCGGCGTTGGATATTCGTGGGAAGTTATCGTTACGAGAGGTGTTAAATCTATTGGAAAACTCGCCTCAGGAGATACGTGGTCCCCTCCCCTAGGGTCATCAAATACCCTTGGTTGCCCCTCTTTCTAGTCCTGATGAAGACTCGCATGGCCCAGGTCCAACTTACCCATAGGCCCTAAGACGAGTCGAAATGTCGCCGCCCTTGCTCTGAAACCTGGACCCCATTACACCTTCCCATGTGCAAACATTAATAGAAGCTATGTCCAGTATTTGTAAAATGTGTATATAATTGAACTTTGAGGCCAGGTTACTGTAGGACGGTGAACTGTGTAGTCTGAGAGAGGTGATGGAGCCCAGAGGTTTTAACTTACAATCACAGCAGTGAGCCCCGAAGAAGGGCATGGATTGGCCCGAAATGCATTGGGTTTTTAATGTAAAATAAAGACTGCTTGTGATGAACAACGCACTACTCATATTCTTTTGAAAAGCCCGGATCGGCACAATTAGAATATCAGAAAACTGAAAATTGGCATTAAAAGCGGTTTCTGTGAATTGAAAAAAGTGATGAAAAAGTTTAAAGAAGAAGTTGAAAATAAGGTGATAAATATGGATTAACACGGATAAATTGTTAAACAACCTTCGAATACATATGCACGCTAAAGGCGGCATGACGCTGTGCGATTGGTTACAGGGGGCTAGACGCAGCCCCATTCCTACCAGGTCCAACTTACCCATAGGCCCTAAGACAAGTCGAAATGTCGCCGCCCTTGCTCTGAAACCTGGACCCCATTACACCTTCCCATGTGCAAACATTAATAGAAGCTATGTCCAGTATTTGTAAAATGTGTATATAATTGAACTTTGAGGCCAGGTTACTGTAGGACGGTGAACTGTGTAACCGTTCCTGTGTACAGCATCTTTGTGAATAATTTTATATTATCTGTTTGAATCTCATCTTCCCCATCACCTTACACTTTCCCAATCACCCTTTGTTCGTTGCACGCTCTCGTGGGGCAACCTTTTTGTTTCTATTAAATTGACAATTGTGATTCTTTTGCACTTATTCGAGATACAATGAATTAAAATTCTCTGGTTTTGTTATTGCTGCTGTTGCGCTTTCTTCTTCTATTTATGTACTATGTGCATTGATTGTTTAGAGCTGATCCATTGGACACGATCTGAAAATGTTATAGAAATACTGATTTGGTACTGATCGATTCAGTTTCTTGAAAGAAAAGGTCTCGGACCATTGTTTTTGATATTGGATGAGGAGCAGCTGTCTGAAACTGAACTCGGACAAGGCGGAGGTCCTCATCCTTGGACCCAACCCCTCAGCCTGGGACGATTTCTGCTGGCCAACCACTCTGGGGACAGCAACGACACCCACCGACCACGCACGCAATCTTGGATTCATCCTCGACTCCTCCCTCTCCATGTCCAAACAGGTCAACGCCGTCTCCTCCTCCTGCTACAACACCCTCTGCATGCTCCGCAGGATCTACAAGTGGATCCCGACCGAAACAAGGAGGACGGTGACACAGGCCCTCGTCAGCAGCAGGCTGGACTACGGCAACGCACTCTACGCAGGAATCCCAGCCAAACACCTAAGACGACTACAGCGCATCCAAAATGCCTCCGCCCGACTGATCATCAACGTCCCCCGCCGCAGCCACATCACCCACCACCTGAGAAACCTACACTGGCTCCCCGTCGGCAAGAGGATCACCTTCAAACGCCTCCCGCACACAAAGCACTCCACAACGCTGGACCAGCCTACCTGAACAGCAGTCTCCGCTTCCACACCCCGAACCGCCAGCTCCGCTCCGCCAGCCTCGCCCTCACCGCTGTCCCCTGCATCAAACGAACAACCTCAGGCGGCAGATCCTTCTCCTACCTCGCCGCCAAGGTCTGGAGCACCCTTCCTACCTACCTACGGCAGACCAAAGACCTGCTCTCCTTCAGAAGACTCCTCAAGACGTGGCTCTTCGAACAGTTGCGAAGCTTCACCCCCCGCGCCTTGAGACCCTCACGGGTAAATAGCACGCTCTACAAATAGATTGATTGATCTTACTTGAAATGTCCTTCTCACTGTCTTTCACTGTGACAATAACTAAAGATCTTTTTGTTGAGGGTTTTATTCTATCCGCTTATGGGACTTGCATATAGCTGTCTTTTAAGTAGTGGGTCCTGTCTGTGAATCACTGCATAAATAACCTTCAACATCTATCATCAAAAGCATTCCTCTTAGTTTCCAATATAATGGGCAGAAGGGTTAATGAGCAGCAGTCTCTGTTTTCAGGACGCTTCTTGAATAACCTGAAGTTACTGTGAACTCTCCCGTCTTTCCTTGGAAAGATTATAACATAAACCACACAGTTTTTCTTTTCTGGTCTTTCCCTAATCCATTCTCTCCAGAAGAGATCAAATTTGCATGTGAAAGCAGACTTTTGATAATAACTCCATCAATTCCAAACTTGTTTGCAAAGTAACATGTAGTTCACTAAAGTACTACACATACAGCCTTGGCAGCATGTAAGCAATGAGTAGCGTGAGGCCTGTGTCCCCCACATGTGATCAAAAAGCAAATCAACCTCTTCCTGCATGGTAAACATAGTACCATTTTTAGTTATTTCTTACCACGGAGGCCCTTGAATACAGGAGACTGCAGATTCCTTTCCAAGTAATTTTAGTTTTTATACCCGATTCCCAGCAATATCACTAGCTCCCTGTTGTAGATTGAGCCCATACAGATGTACCATCATTCTGGATGAGGTGCCCAAGATTCCCAAGAAAATCCTAGAGGGGTACCATCTCTTTTTTTTTTCGATGGGTATCTAGAATGAAGTAAGTTTGTGCACCCTCGTAAACCATGGTGTTAGAGGCCGTATTCAAAAGAGTCTCTCTCTGGTGGTACTTTTCGCTCTCCGACATTCATGTACTAAGTTTGTCTTCTAGCCTTACCTCGGCTATTGGATTCTTCATCCTCACTTGTAACCCATGTAATGTGTAGGGGCCCTCACTTTCACCATGCGAGTTTCAAAATTGTACACCAAATGCAATGCAGGCCTTTGCTTTAGCCCTCCTCATTTCTCACATTTCGCTTCCCTACCTTTACAACTGAGGCTTTCTGAAGTGATGGATCTTCCTTGGATGCAGAGGGTATGGTGGGCTGTTCCCCTTTGTCATGCTTGCATCTTGCACCTGTGCATACTTAACCACATCCTGTGAATATGTGGAAGAGTCTGACATAGGCCACAGAACTACCATTGTTGTCAGTCATTTTCATTTTTTAATGGTCTGTAGGTCACGACACCTGTGTTGAGATGCTCCTGGAACAAGAGGTTTTCCAGAAGCTTGATGGCAATCATTTCAGCCCTCTTCATTGTGCCGTGTAAGTGAATTAAGATACTTATTCTCTAGCTAATCACCCACTAGAGTTTTATGAAACCTAACATTTGTTGGTATTTAACAATATTTTTAATAGGATAAATGACAATGAAGGAGCTGCTGAAATGTTGATAGACACGCTGGGCACCAACATCGTTAACTCGGTGGACACGAAAGGAAGGTGAGTCTTGGCATATTCAAAGATAGTTTCACAAGGAAACATTCAGGTTTCTTTCTAATTGTAAGTGTAGAATACTAGTTTGTGGTTGAAAGCTGAAGTAATGAGCAAGCATTATGAATTCTGCAGCGATAGTTTAAGGTCAGGGACGTTGTGGTGTGCCTGTGCCCTCCATAAACACACTGAGTTTGTCAAATCGATCCTGCCTCTTCAGTACAAATCCTCATCGCTATGCTAGTCGGGTCTCTTATATGGTTATCCCATAAATGGGTGTGATGTTTACATAGCACATCAATGAGCTCTCTGCTTAAGAATCACTGGTACTGGGGGGACATTAATTACTTTCTCATGCTGGTCTCCCTCCTTAACTATTAAGGAATTGCCTACACTGCAGATACAACTGGAGAGATGTTTCTAAAGTAGCTGCTATTTTCAAGGGAATTGCTTAATGTTTTTGCAGTCTACAGGTTTGAAGGAACGGGCTTTTAAATTTTGCATTCATTCATTTAACTTCAGACATTCCTATTCCACCGTGTATTGATAGAAGTCATCACTATGTGTGGACTGCTGTGCAACCCAGTCCTTTCAGCATTGTGGCAAATCCAACTTTTCCACCAGTTGACTCTGTATTGGTAAATGCAGTGTTAAAGGTTCCTTTATGTTAAGCAGCATTTAAGAAATGTACCTATTTAGGTATTATTTCAATACAATGTTCAATTATCCCCAAGTCTCACCTTGGATTGTAAAGTTCACTTACTTAAATTGCAGTCAGTTGTGGACTAATGACTGGTTTACAGCTCTGAAAAATGAAATCCCTAATGCCTTTTTTTTGTATTAAGTTTAACATTTGAGCATGGCATGTTGAGGAGAACAGAACGTCAGCGCATCTCACCACTCCCTGCATCAGTTTATCTATCGATTATTTCTATAGCATTGGATCTTTCATATATTTGTAGTGTATTTTCCACTAATCAGTAGGAACAGTGTGTTTGCGGATGACAAACTTTGGATGTTTCCAGACTAATTTCATGCACCCTTGAAAATATGTTGTCTCTTTGACCACCTAGCCCACAGTGCCACTGTTCGCCCCACTAACCTGAACAGGGAGCCCACAGTTCTGGCAACCACTGAACATGACAACGCTCTTCCCTCAGGAACCGTGTTGGTGGACTCTGCTCTTTTCATTCAGTCACTCATGCCTTCTTTTGCTCAGAGAAAATGCAAAGAATACCCAAAGGGCTGTTTTCAATATTTATTGAACTGTAATAATTGCTGCTTATAAATATGAGCTGCGATGATTAATAGACAGAAGCAGACAAATGCTAGAAGTGTCACCATCGTGAATAAAATGTACAGTTCCACCATCTTGTTGAGTCAGCTTATATGTGCATACATATAAAGTATTATAACAATCTAGCATACTCCAACGATCCGAACCTATGTGTCTACGGTGTGAATGGATGGTCTGAATGATCTAATTTTTTACCTGGTGGTTAAGAGTGTAGGACCCGATCATGGTCTTGAACTGGACACTCCTCACAGAGATGTCAGTTGGCTGCTAGGCGAAAGCAGTAGTGTCATCCTTGTCCTGGACCGATATTGTGATCAGGCTACCATTGTTTGCTTTCTACAGATCGCTGCTTCGCCGTATGGACATAATAATAAACACATTTGTATCACACACTTGAGGGCCTTGGACCTAATGCCAGGGCAGTGTGATAGTGTTCTCTGGAAGTATTCCTTGTCAGCAAGGTAGGTGCTTCCAAGAAACTAGTCCAAGTGTCACTAATGCAGATCTGTGTCCCAAGTTGATGTGGCAAAGAGAAGGCAACATTAGGAAACCATTGTGTACATGAGTGTCACTAATTCCTACTGGGCCTAAAATGACAGTCACATACTTGAATCATTCCCCTTCGTCCATTTGGGAATTAAATAGCATTTAACAAAGTTAAAATGGCCACAGGCCTCATCAGTAATGTTTGATTAGTACATTCACCTTATTTAAAAACAACCAGAACTTCAGCCAATGAGATATAGGTGGTCAGCTTTCCTATGCCCCAAATAGGTGCTTCCATACAGCCTCAGGTCAACACCCCAGATTTTCACAAAGTGAGTAGGTCCAGTTGCTTCCTTCCTGGGATGACCGGGTCCTCAAGTATACCAGTAATTGGACAGTTGGCTCATCAAAACTCCTAGGGAAAAGCAAAAGCTTTTATGACTGCCCGCATCAATCTGTATCACAGTCTCTTCAAAGCAGCAAGTCACAATCAGGCTATACAATTCTCCGCTCTGAGGTCGTCCTACATAGGCCTCATTCACTTTTATTGGCCCGAATGAGACCCGTTCAACAGGATCTGGATAATCAATGAAAGCAGATTTGTGGCTCATGGGTCAACATGGTCCATGTAATATGACTGTTTTAACAGGTGTCGCTATTGTGGAGGCTCCTCACAAATATCGATGCAGGCATCACATTACATCTTTCATCAGACAGAGTAGCGATTAGCAAGTAGTTTTTATCAAGGTGGCTAGCACAACATCGATGTTTAACTTTGCTAACTATGGAGAAACAAGCTACTATGGGACCGAGCCCTCTCTTAACAGGACATCGCTGTGGAACTTCATCCAGTACTCCAAAATGATCAGGCGGAATTACTCAGTGTATAACTATTGGACTACCACATGTGGGAGCTATATCAGTTTCAATCAATCATTTGTAAAGCGCACTACATACCCGTGAGGGTCTCAAGGCGCTGGGGGTCCGCTACTGATCGAACAGCCAGGTCTTGAGTATCTTCCTGAAGGTCAGCAGGTCTTGGGTTCGTCGTAGGCTCAGTGGGAGGGTGTTTGATGTCTTGGTAGGAAGGTGGGAGAGGGATCTCCCACCAGTGGTTGTTCTTCAGCTGCGTGGGACGGTGGCGAGTTAGAGGTTGGCGGAGCGTAGCTGGCGGTGGTGGATGTAGAAGGAGAGCAGTCTGTTGAGGTAGGCTGGGCCGGTCTTGTGGAGTGCCTTGTGTGCGTGGGTGAGGAGCTTGAAGGATATCCTCTTGTTGATGGGGAACCAGTGCAGGTTTCTCAGGTGGGGGGTGATGTGGCCGTGGCATGGTACGTCGAGGATCAGTCATGCAGAGTAGTTTTGGATGTCTTGTAGTCGTTTGATGAGCTTGGTCGGGGTTCCCGCGTAGAGGGCGTTCCGTAGTCTCTGCTGCTGACGAGGGCCTGGGTGACTCTCTTTCTTGTATCTGTCGGGATCCATCTGTAGATCTTGTGGAGCATGTAGAGGGTGTTGAAGCAGGAGGAGGAGACAGCGTTGATTTGCTTGGTCATTGAGAGCGTTGAGTCAAGGATGATTCCCAGGTTGCGTGAGTGTCTGGGCTGCCCCCAGTGCCGTCGGCCACCAGGAGTCGTCCCAGGCTGAAGGGTTGGAGCCGAGGATGAGGACCTCCGTCTTGTCCTAGTTCAGTCTTCATCCAGTCGGCGACAGCCTTCATTCCTTCGTGGAGTTTGGCGTTGGCGGGGATGGGGTCCTTGGTGAGGGAGAGGTTCAGCTGAGTGTCGTTGGCGTAGGAGAATTCTGTTGAGGTCTTGCTGTCTGGCAACGTGTGCGAGCGGGGCCATGTAAATGTTGAACAGCCTTGGGCTGAGGGAGGATCCCTGGGGTACGTCGCAGATGATCTCTGAGGCTTTGGAACGGAATGGGGGGAGGCGGACGCTCTGGCTTCTGCCAGAGAGGAAGGAGATGGTCCAATCCAGAGCCTTGTCTCGAATCCCTGCGGCGTGTAGGCGTGCGCGTAGTGTGCAGAGGCAGACTGTGACGAAGGCAGCAGAGAGGTCTAGGAGGAGTGCTGTGGTCTCGCCGTTGTCCAGCAGGGTCCTGATGTCGGTGGCGGCGATGAGGGCAGTCTCGGTGCTGTGGTTGCTGCGGAACCCTGACTGGGAAGGGTCCAGGATTCTGTTTTCTTCGAGGTATCGGGTTAGCTGACTGACTGTTTTCTCGATGACCTTGGCCGGGATAGGGAGGCGAGAGATGGGCCGGAGGTTCTTGAGATCTCTTGGGTCTGCCTTAGGTTTTTTGAGTAGGGTGTTGATCTCGGCATGTTTCCGGATCTCTGGGAAGGTCGCGGTCTCAAGGGAGAGATTGATGACGTTGCGCAGGTGGGGTGCGATGGAGCTGCTTGCTCTGTTGAAGACGTGGTGCAGGAATGGGTCTGACGAAGAGCCGGAGTGGATTGTGCGCATGGTCTTGATGGTTTCATCGATGCTCACGCTGGCCCAGGCTAGCAGGGAGTCGTGGTCGATGGTGTGCGGAGGGTCTGTTTTGTTGAGGTCTGTTGGGGCTGTCTGGGTGTGGAAGCTGTCTGGATGTCTATCATGCGGTGGAAGAAGGTGGCGAGTGAGTCGCACAGGGCTTGCGACGGCGGGATGTCGGTGTTGGAGCTGGGGTTGGAGAGTTCCTTCACGATGTTGAAGAGCTCCTTGCTATTGTGTGCATTGTTGTCGAGGCGGTCTTTGGAGGTCCTCTTGGCCGCCCTGATGAGGTGGTGGTGGTTGCGGATGGCCTCCTTGTGTGCTGCGTGGCTGTCCGGAGTTTGTTCACTGTGCCATTTCTTCTCTAGTTTCCGGAATGCTTGCTTGGAGCTAGGAGTTCTGGGGTGAACCAGCTGGCCCATTTGCTGGTGTCTTTGTGGGGGGTTTCTTCAGCGGGGCGAGGGTGTTGGCGCAGTCCTTGATCCAGCGTCTGAGGCTGTGGGCAGCGTCATCGGTGTTGGAGGGTTCGGTGGGTGGGCTGAGAGCAAGGTTTGAGTGTTGTTGTTCTTCGGTGATTTTGCTCCAGCAGTGACGGATCTGCTGGGTGCTGTGGTGTGTTTCTGGAAGGCGAAGTGGGTGCAGCGGTGGTTGGTCAGAGGAGTTCGTGGGTGTGGCTGACTGAGACGTGCAGGCTTGAGGAGAAGACTGGGTCGAGCATGTGTCTGGCGGAGTGGGTGGGCGGCGTAACGAGTTGCTTCAGTCAGAGGTTGGCGAGGTTATCGATCAGGGTTGTGGAGTTGTCGTCGTTCTCAAGGTGAAAGTTCAGATCTCCGAGGAGGATGTAGTTGGTGGATGTCAGGGCGTGCGTGCTGATCAAGTCAGCAATGGAGTCGCTGAGCTGGGGGCAGGGTCCTGGGCGGGGTTCGGTGCCTCTTAGTGTGGAGTTAGGGTCTGTGTGGATCTGGAAATGCATCTGTTCGGCGGTGCTGAGCGCATCGTCCGTGCTAGTCGAGACCCTGATGCTGTTCTTTTGGACGATGGCGTTTCCTCCTCCGACTCAGTTGGTGTGGTCTCTGCGGGTAATCTTGTAGCCGTCTGGGATGGCTATGGCGATTTCAGGTGCGGAGGAGTTGTTAAACCAGGTCCCTGTCAGGAAGGCGATGTCTGGGGATGTTGTGTCGAGCAGGACCAAGAGCTCGACGGCATGCTTGCGTGCGGAAAGGGTGTTCAGTAGTGTGCATCGGAGGTGATTGGGGGCTTTCATGGCGGGTGGTTCGTCGGCTCTGAGGCTGGTGTAGCTGCAGTTCCGGTAGGTGAAGGGGTCGTGTGTGTGTGTGTTTCGGGGCGGCCTTGAAGCAGGTGTGGCTCCATCCGGAGTTGAGAGCGTGCAGAGTGCTGGCGTCGTAGTGGCGGGGGCCAGGGGTTCTGGTGCTGGGTGTGGTCCAGGCGCGGAATGGCGCAGATGGGCTTGCTTTAGGCGCGCCTTCGGCACGCCAGCATCGCACCTGCTGTGTGTGGCCGCTGCTTTTGGAAAATGTAGGTAAGTGGACTACATCTTCCACAAGCAGGGGTGCCCACTCTGGACTTGTTCGCCACCGTGAACAACAAGAAAGGACATTGCTATACCAGCAGGTTTGAGCAACCAGTAAATAAAGTCAATACCTTTTCGATCAAATGGTCCAATGGCTTTGCATGCACGTTTCTTCCAATTGCCCTGGTCCCCATAGTACTAAGGACATCAAAGGTGGGTCGCTATACCTTGCTTCTTATTGTCCTGGTGTGGCCATGCCAGTACTGGTACAGCAAACATCTGAGACAATCCACTTCCAGCAATACCAATAAAAATGGGATCTATGTTCTTCTTCAGACACAACCAAGACACTCCATCTCACCCTTGTGTCACTGAACCTGGCAGCCTGGTCCTTGACCACTTTAAATTTGGTGATTTGGATCGGCTAGCGGACCACAGGTGGATCCTGGTGCAGGTTTGGGTGCCACAACCTTGAAGACCTCATTAGTACAAGTCCAAGTGGCAGAAATGTTAAGCAAAAGACACCTTGTCTACTCTATTCTCACGAAGGGTCATAAAGCAGATTCTGAAGAGACTTTACAAAGCATGTCCTCTTGTACAGCCTTCTGTGTTTGCCTGAGAGCTCAACACTGCTGATTCTGTTTATGCTGCCTCCCTTCAGACCAGTCTACAAACCCCATTTGAAGATATTCTACTGAAAAACGTTTCCTGGGCCTGACACGGCAAGGAGAGTAGGAGACCTTCGGACAGCATTTACTGTACAGAAACGTTTTCTGTGCTTTACAAGGGACAAAGTAATTTTACAGACCAACACTAAATGTATTCCTAAGGTCTCTACTTATTTCCAACGTGCCATTCTCCCCTTTCTTTTTCTTCAAATCCCCCCAAAAATAATTTGCTCGCAGGTGCATTGGATTTTACATGGACAAGACAACAAACCTACATTTGTCCCGCAAACAGTTTATGTAGAAACAGGAAATAGTATGTTTGCTGTCAGCCTGCATCCTCTTCTGCCACAAGGTGAAGCGTTCATTCTCCAGTATTAGGGTGTCTTTCATAGATTCACATGCTTGAATAACTCCCCGTCGTCAAAGTGGGAGTCCCACGGTACATAAAATAGTAGTAAGAAACATATATATATATATATATATATATATATATATATATATATATATATATATATATATATATATATATATATATATATATATATATATAATCAAAAGAAAATAAAACCTTAAAGTACCATAGAACAACATAGGCCCATAGAAAGCATTGAGGGAGAGTTCACATCAGTAACATATCCATGTCATTATAATAGTCCACATTCCAGCCAATCAGGCTGTAGCACCCTCTAGAACCTTCTCCTCAGAAGCTCAAGCCCTCAGATTTTCTACCGCACGTCGTGTGAAGGGAGTCTCCCTGAGCTCTGCTCAGTTTTTCTTCATTCTCAACCTTCAGAACTTCAAGAACATGTCTTCTACTAAAAAATCTTTATTCCAACCCTGTTCTTCTTGTGGAAAACTTAGTCTTTTCTCTGAGGACCCTCATAAAAAATGCCTCTACTGCTTCTACCCGGACCATGAGGTGAGGAGTTGCAAATTTTGCAGGACTTTTTCCTCTAAGACCCTAAAAGATAGAGAGGCCCGTCTCCTTCTGTGGTTACAGAGGTTGAAGACCTCGGACAACCCAGTGTCTGATATAGAGAGTGTGTGTCTTCCTGCCATTCTAAGACCTCTCTGAAGCGTGGGTCTGAGACTGAGATTCTTTCTCCTTTTCTAAAAAAGAAGCGTGTGGACGCTCCGAAGTCCGTCTCCCCACGGGATCTGCCGGCCTCTACGCCTGCGGGACCTATTTCTCTGGTGTCGCAGATCCACTCTGTGCCCTCGTCCTCCAAAACGAGTGCCAGCTAGTCAACGACAAGATCCGTCGAAGTTATACCTACTTCGACTAGCACTCTGTTGACGACGATCAAGGAGGTACGGCCTATTTCG
Organism: Lissotriton vulgaris; assembly: GCF_964263255.1. Lineage (NCBI taxonomy): Eukaryota > Metazoa > Chordata > Amphibia > Caudata > Salamandridae > Lissotriton > Lissotriton vulgaris. Next base: position 1,104,930,852 of record NC_141698.1, read on the forward strand.
TCCATTGTTAAGATTTCGTCAACGGCGAAGAAATCTGTCTCGTCGATTAACCTTCCTAAGCGTCATTCGTCGACGCGTCACATCTCGTCGACGCTACCTGTTTAGTCGACGGCGGTCTCGTTGACGTAGAGTACCTCGTCGACGACTGCTTCGTCATCTATGGCTCCGTCGACGCTGGAGACTTCGACGACAGAGACATCTTCATCGAGGCCTCAGCTTCGTCGACGGCAACCGCCTCTTCGACAACGCCTGGGACATCATCGACGAAGCCCTCGTTGACAACTTTGATGACGGGCTCGTCGTCGGGACCGTCGACGGCGCAATATTCTCTGGCGACTGCGACCACCTTCACAGTGGTGACAGTTACAACTGTTAAACGTCCTGCTCCACTGGTTTTGAGCCCTGTCCAACATGGGTCAGGTCCACCTGCTCAACTATTTGCGTCTGCAGGGGAAGACTCTTCAGATGACTCATATGCAGATGACACCTTTCGTGCTGCAAGTAGCCCGTCAGAGCTACATATCAAATATCAAGACTATGATGATGATGAACGGGACTTATATCTCAGTTCCAGATGACCCACGTGATGACCATGATGTTCCTATGGCTCAGTTACCAATCTCTTTGATCACGGACCTTCAATATATGCTGGAGGATTACAATCGTCGTTTCCCACCTTCTTCGCAGGCCTCTCCACCGCCCTCTTCCAAACAAGAGTCACCTCAGGTTGCACCGGCCCGATCACCAGTTCCTCAGAACGCTGGTAATGATGATGACAGTCATAACGATACAGACCAAGATGATGACGCTGTCATAGCAGATTGGGACAATTACCAGGCTCAGACTCCGTCGCCTCCTCCTGCCTCTCCTCTGGCTTCTCCTCCAGTGGACATTGGGGGTTTTCACCTTTTGATGGCGAGAGCCGCGAAGGGCTTTCACTTGCCTATGGTCGTCAGACAATAGGACTGTTTTCTTTATGATTTTAAAGATCAACCTTTGAAACAGGTGCATGCCATTCCTATTATTGATTTCATTTGGAAGGAAGGACTCAAACTCATGGAACGGCCTAATTCAGTTCCAGCCGTACTTCCACGCCTAGACAAAAAATATAAGGCACCAGAAGATTCGCCTGCCTGCCTTGTGTCTCAACCAAAGCCAGGCTCTGTAATTACGCAGGCCCCCCAAAAGAGATCGTGTAATCCAGCTTCTCCTTTAACGTCCCTGTCGGACCAGGAAGGTCGACTCCTGGATACCATTGGCAAAAAGTTCACCATGATGGCTGCGACTACAGTCAGGGCGGCCAATTCTTTAGCCATTCTCGGCCGATACGACTGACAAATGTGGTCGGAGATCGCAGTTTTGGTCGACCTGATTCCTGAATCCTCCAGGGCAGAGGCACATAAGATCCTGCAAGAGGCTGAGAAAATTTAATCAGAAATTATAGACTGTGCAATCAATATTTCCTCTACAGGTTTCAGACAACTGGCAGGTGCTGCAGTCTTAAGAAGGCAGGGCTGGCTTAAGGCTACGTCCTTTCGGCCTGAGGTGCAAGCAAAAATACTCATTTTGCCCTTCGATGGAGAGTCCCTCTTCGGCAAGCATTTGGACGATGCCTTGAATTCCATCAAAAAGGACACAGACACTGCTCGCGCCCTGGGATCTCTCCAATATCTGAAGCGACCATTTCTTGGAGGACGTGGCAGGGGCACATCCTCCAATTTTTGTGGCTCCTCCCAGTACCGCTCCTATGGTGAGAACAGACAGTGTTACTCCAACCAGAGTCAGACTAGACAGACTGATTCCAGGACATATAGGAGAAAATCCACCTAGCGAGGGGTACCTCCTCCAAAAAAACAATGACTTTCAAACAACCAAGTCTTATCCTGATCTGAAGATTGGAGGTCGAATCTCCCAACACTTTTACAATCGGTCAAAAATAACATCAGATCGCTGGGTCTTGGATGTGGTTTCATTCGGCCACGCTCTCTAATTTCTCAAGTTTCCTCCCAACCGCCCTCCATCTGGTCCCCCTCCAGCACACTTGAAGGAACTGTTTGCACAAGTTGCAGTTATGATTCAAAAAGGAGCAGTCAAAGTGGTTCCTCGATTACAACAAGGGACGGGCTTTTATTCCCGCTTTATTCTTATCAAGAAGAAATCAGGAGAGTGGCGTCCAATCTTAGATCTCCAAGCCCTCACAAGTTCATCAAGTCCCAAACATTTCGAATGCTGACTTTGTTGGAAATCTTACAGTTCCTGAACCCCGAGGAGTTCCTCTCCACAATCGACCTCAAAGATGCCTACTTTCATGTGCCAATCAATCAAAGACACGGAAAGTACCTCCGTTTCAAAGTAGGAACAAAGCCCTTCCAATTCAAGATTCTGCCTTTTGGCCTTAGTTCCGCTCCGAGGGTCTTCACAAAGATCTTGGCTCCGGTAGCGGCTTATCTGCCTACAGGCCATTCTAAAGCATCCGATCACAGGCTTAGTAAGACAGGCAGGCAGTATTTTCTAACTTTGTTGTCCGCATGTCTTCTGGTATATAATTTGAAGGACTGGTGCTCATTTAAAAATTATTGTCATGTATTGTATGAATTCATTTTTTGTGAAATGTTTGGTTTGGTGCCTTTGAAATTCGAGTATTGACCTTGTACATATTGAACACTTGTATATATTGCGCACATTGTTTTCTGAATGCACTCTTGATTGTTTTGATAACTGTGCTTTTGATGACATACAAAGAATCGAATGAAAAAGTCAAATAAAATATAAAAAGTTGAAATAAAATAGTTGATCACTCAGTACTTACAGGCTGAGTGTGATCAAAGGATAAAAAAGTAAAACCGGATTGGCTACTTGTTCTGTTTAGTATATTGTCGTGGTCTAAGCTGGTCAGAGACAGGACCCAAACCTCTCTTGTTGCCCTAAGCTACGCAAGTTGGCATCCCCACAAAGGGTCCAGCATGAATACATTTTCGATCAACTGGTCGAAAAAATTTGAATACGCTTTTCCTCCGATCCCTCTTCTACCTCGCCTCCTGCACAGAATGAGAGCACAACCATGTCACATCCTGTGAATTGCGCCCAGGTGGCCGTGCCGACCATGGTTCACGGATCTTCTTCTTTTTTCCCAGTGCGATCTGATCCCTCTTCGCCCCCTGCCTCACCTTCTCACCATGAACCACGGACAGATCTGCCATCCAGACGCGGCATCTCCCCAGCTTCACGCTTGGAACCTGAGCACCATGAGTTTGCCCATCTGAACATTGCTCCTGCTGCAGAGAGGTCCTTGCTCACGCACGGGCTCCTTCCACCATCAAAACCTATAAATTGAAATGGAAGCGATTTTGTGTTTGGTGCCACTCGGAAAACATTGATCCTATGCATGCCAAATCTTGCCTTTCTTCCTCCTTTTGGCGAAGTCGGGACTTTCACATTCCACTCTCAAAGTTTTCCTGGCTGCACTTTCCCGTGCACCATGATGGTTCCACATCTCTGTACTCCTCTCGGATCATTTGCCAGTTCTTAAAGGTTTGTTCCGGATGTTTCCACCTATCCGGCGTCCTCCACCTTCTTGGCGCCTGAATCTGGTCTTGGCCCAGCTTCTCCAGCCTCCATTCGAACCAATCCACTCAGCGGATTTGAAATTCCTTACTTGGAAGGTTTCCCTCCTCCTCGCACTCACGTACTCCAGGTGAGAGTGAGCGACATACAAGCTTTTATCTTTCAGCCTCCTTTTCTTCAGTTTTCAAAGGACGATGTTGTACTACGTACAGGTCCTAAGTTTATACCAAAGGTTCCATCAGGCTTCCACCTTAATGAACCTGTAATACTCAAAACTTTTTTCCCTAACCCTCAGTCTCCCGCTGAGCGTACTCTTCATTCCCTAGACTTGAAACGATGCCTCAAATTCTACATCCAACGCACTACTGCCTTTCGAAGGTCAGACCAGCTCTTTGTGGCCATTTGGGAGGATGCGCGAAGGACATCCGATCACTAAACAGACTATCACTCGTTGGATTTCTTCTGCCATCTCCTTCTGCCATCAACAGGCTGGTAAGCCTCTTTCTGCTCCGATGCGAGCACACTCTACGAGAGCAGTAGCATCCTCTACTGCCCTGTTTGCTGGAGTACCTCTACATCAGATCTGCAGGGCAGCAACGTGGTCCAGCAGGCACACGTTCATGAGGCACTACTGTCTGGAGACAGCTAACGCTACGGGCACTGCTGTGGGTCAAGCAGTGCTGCGAAATCTCTTCAAATAAAGGTGAGCGGGGGCGTGGCCAAGATGGCGGGCTGAGAGGTCGCACTTGCCGAGAGCTCCCGTGCCCCTGAAACCCTGCACCGCTCGTAACCGCTGATTCCCCCCCGGATCAAGCGGTGACTGCGCCTGGTGACCCCGGTGGTGGTGTGGAGTGGCCGGTGAGCCTTGACTTCCCCGCCGGAGGTGCGATTCTGTCCGAGATAGCCCGGGGCGGAGCCCGCTGGGCGGCTGGTGTGCGATCCGGAGGCCGTGAGGCTTCCAGGCTTGGGGTCTCGACGGTGTGCTCTGCTGCCTGTGGTGTCCCGTTAGAGTGTTTGAGCCGCAGTGGCCGAGTGGGTGCCGGCGGAGGCTTTGCCGGCGGAGCGGAGCCGAACGGAGGAAATTGGAGAGAGCGGAGCCGAGCGGAGGAGATCGACGGAGGCGGAGCCTGCCCCCGGCCGCTACGCAAGACCGGGGCTTGGAGAGTCCTCGCTTCGTACGGCTGTTCCGGCCAAGCCCTGGTTGTGGAGGAGTGGTGTTGCGCCCCCGGAGCTGTTCTTCGACTAGGAGTGCCGACCCCGATTTCCTACGCCCTGAGAGCCTGCCCTCCGGCGGGGTTTTTTCGCTACTGGACTTATTATTATTATTATTATTCTGAGTTTTATATAGCGCCTGGTTACCAGAAAGGCATCCCAGCGCTCACCAGGGAATGAAACTACAGAGTAATGCGGGGGTTTAAGCAGAAAACAGAAAAGTTTTTAAAAGCTTGCGGAACCGAAGCAGACTGGCTTCCGAGCGAAGTTGTAGGGGAAGAGAATTCCACAGAGTGGCTACGTTTATAGAGAACCTTCTGCCACCAGTTCTTACTTTCTTCACCCTCCCAACCTGCAAAAGATGTTGGTGGTCAGACCGGAGAGAGCGGAGGGCTTTGTAGGGCTGAACCATCTTCCCCAGAATAGGTGGACCTGCCCCCTGCAGGACTTTATGAGCGATACAGAGTGACTTAAACTTCACCCTGTCCCTCACAGGGAGCCAATGCAGTGCCTTGAGCGCAGGGCGAGCAGATTGATGTCTGGGGATACCCGTCAGAAGCCTGGCGGCCGCATTCTGCACTTGCTGCAGTTTGTTCATGGTACTTGCGACAGGGGTAGGCCTCACTCCCTGGGCGTCGGCCCATTGACTGTAACGGGCGGCCATTTTGTGAACCCCGGCCGGCTGCCCGGCCTTGCTTGGGACCTCTGGGTGACGGTGCTTTCTGGCCGGAGTATAGCTGCCTTGGCACTGGTCACCCCTTCGACGAGCGACGGCCATCGTTGACTCCCGTACCGCCAGGATGTCGAACGCTAGGGGCCAAAGGAGGGGTGATCGGACTCTGCCGGACATGTTGGGACGCGGAGCCCTACGCAGCGGAGGGAGCCAAACCGCCACGACCTCCCCGGCCCCTTCCAGGGGCGCTGAGGGCGGTGAACCCCCGGTGACGCGGTCATTCCTCGAGTCGCTGTTTAGCTCCTTGCGGGAGGACTTTCAGACTTTGAAGCAGGAGGTGGCCGGGGAGGTCCGCGAGATCCGGCGAGAGGTGGACTCCCTGGGAGAACGAATCAACACCGTGGAGGAAGCTGGTCACTCCAGAGACGAGGAGATCACCCACCTGCAGCAAGAGGTCCTGCGGCTGCGGGAGCAACAGATCGAGCTGCAGGCCCACGCCGAGGATCTCGAAAATCGGTCCAGGCGGAACAACATCAGGGTCCGGGGCGTTCCGTCCGGCGAGGAGGGAGAGGACGTGACCGCATACCTGGAGGCCCTCTTCCGTTCAATACTAGGGGAGTCAGAAGATTTCCAGGTTCGCATTGACAGGGCGCACCGAGTGGGCCGCCCCCGCAGGGCCACGGCGCCCCCCCCCGGACATCTTGGCCTTCCTGCCGGACTTCCCCCTGAAGGAACGGATCCTCCGCGAGGCGCGGCGGCAGCAGCCTTTCCGATTCCGAGACCACCCGGTGGCCCTCTATCAGGATTTATCTACGGTCACACTGCAGAAAAGAAAATCCTTTAAAATCGCCACAGACTTCCTCCGTGAACAGGGGACACAGTACTCTTGGGGACACCCTTTCCGCCTGATTTTTCGGTGGAACGGAATATTGCACCAGCTCCGGTCCCTTCAGGATGTCTGCACAGTATTGGGCATAACGGCATCGGATACAGACACCCCGGCGCCGCGCCGCAGCACTCGGGACGGTTGGCAGCAGGCTGGTGAGAGGCGCTCCCCGCCGCCGGAGCGACCGGACTCGCCCACGATTCGGGCGGACATGTCGGCCGCCATCCAGGAGGCCTCCAGAGCGACGGCGACCGGTGAAGTGGCCCTGACGGCCTGAACTTACTCCGGGGGGAGTCTGCATTAGCCTTTTCTTATTGCAGGTGCGGGGGTTCTGGGGTGGGTGGTGCGGGATGGCGAGTGCAGGTGTTGGTGGCTGGACGTCCACTAAATTGACTTTCCACGGCCTTGTCCGTAAAGGACCGGACTGGGACAATGACTTCATTCTTTGGTTTGAGAAGCGGGGAACGGGAATGGGAATTGCAGGGGGGTGTTCTGAGTTTGGGGGTCGGCGAGGGGGCTGGGAGTTGGGAGTGGTGTGGGGTTGGGTTTGTGATGTTCCAAGGGAAGGGGGGGTTCATTCAGTTGTGGGGTTCGGGGACTGTACTGTGCCGTAGGGATATCTATGTTTGCTGCGCGCTGGGGTTTCGTGCAGTGGCTTCTACGCTTGCTTGCTGGGCCTCGCCCACCTAGGTGCGTTTCATTGATTCCCCTCCTTGATGGCTCTTAAAGTTGTCACTCTGAATGTGAAAGGGCTGAACAATCCGGTTAAAAGGCGAGCGGTTCTGTCTCTGCTAGAGAACTCCCGGGCTGATGTCTGCCTGTTACAAGAGACCCATCTGCTGGCCAAAGACTGTCCCAGAATGCGTACCCCTAAGTTCCCCACGCAGTTTTTCTCCTCCAGCGCTTCCAAAACGGCAGGGGTGGCGCTTCTGTTCTCCAGGGGGTTTCGGGGGGAGATCTTACACAAAGTGGCGGAGCAGAAAGGGAGACTCTTGGCGTACAGGGTTAGGGTGGGAGGCTTGGTGCTGACTGTAGGCTCTATCTACGGCCCCAATGACCGCCAGGAACAATTCTTGCACAGGGCACTGGAAGACGTGGCGTCCACCTCTGATAGGCACATAGTGTTGGGGGGGCATCTGAATCTGGTTTTTGATGCGGCCCTGGACAGGTCTGTGCAACGGCGCCACCAGTTGGGAGAGCTTTCGGGCTTGGTTCGCACCCGACTTGAGGAGCTGGACTTGCATGACATGTGGCGCCACCTCCACCCCACCACCCGCGCGTACTCTTACTTCTCACACGCACACAAGTCCTATGCACGACTGGACCATTTACTTGTGTCGGGACCGATGCTTGTTTTAGCCTCGAATGCTGACATGGGGGTCCTCTCTCTTTCCGATCACGCGCCGGTAGAGGGCACCTTCAATCTGCCCCCGGTAGCCCGGCCGAGAGGGGTCTGGCGACTCCGGGACACATTATTGCACAGGCGGTCGACGGTGGAACAGATTCGTGCGGCCATTGCGGAATTTCAACGCGTAAATGATAATGACGACACCTCCCGCGCGACGCAATGGGCAGCCCTGAAGGCTGTGCTTCGGGGCGAGTTTATCGCTCTCTCCTCGGCGGAGAACAAGGACCGACAGCTCAAAAGGGACGAGCTTACCCGGCAGGTGCGGGAGCTGGAGCAGGTTCATCACAGAACCGGAGCCCCCAGGGTCTGGAGGCAGCTGAAAGCCGCCAGAAAACTCTTGTCCGCCCTGGACACGGACCGGGCGGAATACGCGATGCTTCGGCTGAAGCACAAGTATTATACAGGTGGCGACCGCTGCGGACGGCTCCTAGCCAACAAGCTCAGGGTGCAACACCAACAGCACCGAGTGAAGGAGTTGGTTACCCCGGCCGGACGCTCGGTCACGGAGGACGAGCAAATAGCGGATGTTTTCCGTAATTTTTACGCAGATCTCTACACAGGTGAAGCCCCTTCTGCCCAGATGGAGGCGGACTATCTGGAGTCGGTGCAGCTCCCTTCGTTGACGCCGGATCAGGCCCTGTACCTGGAACGGGAGATCCGTATCGAGGAGGTGGTCACGGCGATCTCCCGGCTCGAGCCGGGCAAGGCCCCGGGCCCGGATGGCTTCATCCCTCTGTTTTATAAAACTTTTTGTCAGGAGCTAGCGCCTCTGTTAACTTGCCTTTTCAACACGTTCGCAGAGCCGGGCGCCATTCCCCCTGAGTTTCTGCAAGCCACGGTCTCCGTGATCCCAAAACCGGGCAAGGACAGGACTGCCTGTGGGTCCTATCGTCCTATCTCGTTGCTGAATACGGACCTGAAAGTGTACACCAGCATATTGGCAGCACGGCTGGCACTTCATCTCCCGGGCATGGTCGACCCGGATCAGGCGGGCTTTGTACCTGGCAGACAGACAGTGGACAACACAAAGAGGGTGACTCATATTCTTGAGAAGGCCTCCAGGATCCCCGGGGAAAGAATGCTTCTTTCCATAGATGCGGAGAAGGCGTTTGACAGGGTGCACTGGCCCTACCTGGAGAAGGTCTTGGGCAAGTTCGGGATAGGCGAGAAGTTCCGGCACTTGATCTTCAACTGCTACCGGTTCCTGTCCGCGGTGGTCCGAGTGAACGGGGGCAGTTCCCTGGTTCTTCCCCATAGAGCGGGGCACGCGACAGGGATGCCCTCTGTCCCCTTTGCTCTTTGCTCTTTATATGGAGCCGTTTGCTCAAAGGGTTCGGCAGAACCCCGACATTGCCGGGGTCAAGATGGGCGAATTTCCCCACGCGATCAGTCTATATGCAGATGACGTCATTTTGACGCTCGATGACCCGCGGAGGTCGCTGCCGGCTTGCATTGCTGAATTGGACCTCTTCGCCGCGGTGGCGGGCTTTAAGGTGAACCTTGGCAAATCAGCTGCCCTCGACATCTCGCTCGCCGGCGCCACCAGGGCGGAACTGCAGAGACTTTATCCTCTGAGCTGGTCCGGGGACCGGATTCCGTATCTAGGGATCCTGTTGGCGCCCTCCCTCCCGGCGATGGTCACGGCCAATTATGCTGCTTTGAGCTCAAAAATCAGAGAGGAATTGGGCCGGTGGGATAAGGGCACGTTGTCGCTGCTCGGTAGGGTGGCCGCAGTAAAGATGACCCTCCTGCCTCAGGTGCTATACCTGTTTAGGGCGTTGCCGCTTCGTCCCCCCACAGGGTGGCTTGCAGAGACTCAATCGGCCATTGCGCGGTTTGTGTGGCAGGGCCGTAGACCGCGGATTAAGAGGACCATTGCTACGCTGGCGCCCGAATCTGGGGGGCTAGGGATACCAGATTTACGGAAATACTTCCAGGCCGCCCAACTTCGCTATCTGGTGGAATGGAGCCGGTGGGAGTCGGACAAACACTGGCTGTTCCAGGACCAGGCGGTAGCGGGCAGAACGCTACAGGAGGTGCCGTTCTTGAGGCGGTCACACCGGCCCACTAACCTCTACGCATCTTTTGTGACACGTGTCCCACTCCGGGTGTGGGACTCGGTGGCCACTAAGCATGAATTTACTACCTTTCCCTCTCCCTTCACGCCGCTAATTGGCAATCCTGACTTCGGTCCGGGACTGGAGCCTGGTGCTTATGATCGCTGGCGGGCGGCCCGCTGTTGCACTTTGTATCACCTATATGGCCCCGTGGGTGTCATCCCCTTTCGGGACTTACGGCAGGACTACGGCTTCCCTGAGACGGAGCGCATGAGGTATATGCAGGCGCGCCACTGGGCACTACAACCCCAAGTGCGCGAATCGGCGGATCGGGAGATCACGGTGTACGAGCGCTGGTTAATCACTCGCACGTCGGACGCTAAACTTATCTCCGATTTGTACAAGATGCTGCAGCCCCCTCCCTTTTACATTCACAACCCCGGTAGGGAGCGCTGGGAACGGGAGCTCGGACGGGTGTTGAGCCACACAGAATGGGACCACATCTCCTACCGCTCACGCCACTCGGCCTATCACACGGGGCTCACAGAGACCTTCACTATAATTTCGACATACTGGTACCGCACTCCTGAGAAATTACATGAGATGGATAGATCACTGCCGGGGACGTGCTGGCGTAACTGTGGCCACACTGGCACGCTTACACACATACTGTGGGATTGTCCCCTCTTGGCTTCTTATTGGGAGGAGGTTCTTGGTGAGGTGGACAAATGTTTTGAGATAGAGCTGCCACGGTTCCCTGCCTATGTCCTACTGGGGCTGCCGAATGGGTTGATGTACCCCCTCAGGTCTAGAAGGGGCAGACAGATTGCGATAGCCTTAGGGTCAGCGGTGCAAAACATTCTCATACACTGGCGCTCCACCACACTTCCCACTGTTGTCGGCTGGCTGCATAGATTGTGGCATGTCCTTGGCATGGAAAAGATGTCCTTGGTGGCACTGGGGGATACAGATGCTTTTGAGGAGCTGTGGGCGCCTTTCCATAGCTTGTTGTGTTCTGAGTTCAGGGAGATCACCTGCCCCAGGTATCTTAGGTTGCTACGACTGACACCGCCGCCAGATCCGCCTGTCTGACTGGTCGGAGTTGGCGTTGAGTAGCGGAGTCGACCGAGGAGTCGCTATGAGGGGAGAGCCGGAGGTCATTGGCACAGTACAGGGGGTGGGTTGGGGTGTGGTAGTTGGGGGTTTTGTAGGTTGGGTAGGTTGTGGAGCAGGGTTGTTTCCCCACCCCTTCCCCCCCCCTTTTTTCCCCCCTCCATTCCCCCCTTCCCTCCTCTTCTTCCCCCCTCTTCCCCTCCCCCCCTCCCCCTTCCTTTTTCGTCCTTAGCCACAGGCGCACAAGCTGTGTATCCATGCCGGATGGAGCCTATTGCCGGGACTGAACTGCTCTGATGTATCTCATATACTGTATGCATTTATTGTGGGGCACCTGTGGTTTTTCTTTTCTTGCCCTGTTTCCTTCTTTACCCTGCTTCAATAAAATACTTTAAACCCAAATAAAGGTGAGCCTCTGTTGCTTCCTGTCATAAAAGGTTTTCTTGTGCAAATCATGCAGTGTTACAAATGTGTATTTATGTATTGCTTTTTCATTATTGCCTTTTATAACTCTTATTATTATGGCTTACTGCTTTCTATTCCTATTCAAGCATGTGAATCTATGAAAGACACCCTAATACTGGAGAAGAACAAAAGTTACTTACCTGTAAACTGTGGTTCTCCAGTATTGGTGTCTTTCATAGATTCACATGCGACCCACCCTTCCTCCCCTCAGAGGCTCTCTTCTCCTCATGCAATCTTGGTCTTTCTTGTGCTACGAAAATCTGAGGGCTTAAGCTTCTGAGGAGAAGTTTCTAGAGGGTGCTACAGCCTGATTGGCTGGAATGTGGTCTATTATAATGATATTGATATGTTACTAAAGTGAACTCTCCCTCAATGCTTTCTATGGGCCTATGTTGTTCTATGGTACGTTAAGGTTTTATTTTCCTTTGTGTGTGTGTGTATATGTGTATATATATGTGTATATATATGTATATATATATATATATATATATATATATATATATATATATTTATATCTTAATACTATTTTATGTAGCGTGGGACTCCCACTTCAACGACAGGGAATTATTCAAGCATGTGAATCTATGAAAGACACCAATACTGGAGAACCACAGTTTACAGGAAAGTAACTTTTGTTCTTCTAAGGTAGAATGAGGACTCTCTACACCTGGAGCATGGTTATGCCTGCACGCTACCCTTGTGTCTTTGCAGGACATCTGTTATACAGCTACCTGGAAGAGAACAAACTCTTTCATGAAGCACTACAGCCTGGACTTAAAGGCAGCTTCCGACTTTGCAGTGGGGCAGGCTGCAACCTTTTTCAGTAAAGAGGAGTGTGTACCAAGTTTATTACAATGTTATGTGTTACTAACTATTCTGATTCAAGCGTGCACATGTACAAAAAGATCCAGTGCAGGAGACAAAATTATGTACTCCCCTGTAACTCCAGTTCTGTAGCACTAGTATCTTTCATATAGTTCCCATGCAGCCTTTCCTCCTCTCAAAGGCGTGTATGTATATAGATAGAGGCAGAGGGCTAGAGAGGTAGGGGGCAGGGGAGAGGCGGTGGCAGGGGAGAGGCGGTGGCAGGGGAGAGGCGGTGGCAGGGGAGAGGCGGGGGCAGGGGAGAGGCGGGAGGCAGGGAAGAGGTGGGGGCAGGGCAGAGGTGGGGGCAGGGCAGAGGTGGGGGCAGGGCAGAGGCGGGGGAGAGGCAGAGGGCTAGAGAGGCGGGGGCAGGGGAGAGGTGGGGGGCAGGGGAGAGGCAGAGGGCTAGAGAGGCGGGGGGCAGGGGAGAGGCGGGGCAGGGGAGAGGCGGGGGGCAGGGGAGAGGCGGGGCAGGGGAGAGGCAGAGGGCTAGAGAGGCAGGGGGCAGGGGAGAGGCAGAGGGCTAGAGAGGCGGGGGCAGGGGAGAGGCGGGGGCAGGGGAGAGGCAAGGGGCAGGGCAGAGGGCTAGAGAGGCAGGGGAGAGGCGGTGGGTAGGGGAGAGGCGGGGGCAGGGCAGAGGCGGGGGGTAGGGCAGAGGTGGGGGCTAGTGGGGAGGGGGCGGGGGAGAGAGATAGAGCTATAGTTAGAGAGCAGAATAGGTATACCTAGATATGTCGATAGAGAGATACAGATGGAGTATGTATTGGTATTCGCCAGTGGGGAGTTATAATTAGGTTGGCATTTCCAATGGTAGAGCGGTTTTTGGCATCTTCAATGGTTTGCTAATAACTTTGGCGCCATTTGACGTTCACTTCCAAAATAAAGTTCATCCATCTCAGCTCCTTCCTTTTGTGTCATCCGTGAAGTGGGGGCGGAGGAAAAGAGGAGTCCCAGATAACCACATTTCCTGATGCATAGACTTTGTTGAAAAGCGTTACAGCTCAAATGGCTGAACCATACTACACCAAATTTGGCAGGCTTGTTCTCAGTAGTTGAGGAGCAATTAGGATAGAAAAATATTTGTATAAATGGAATATTGGGTTCAAGGGACTCTTGTGAGTGTTGATTTAAAAAACAAAAAGAAAAGAGCGTTCTGATTGGCCAAGGGGGCTTTTTTTCCCCTTAGTTCATCTGTGTCCCACAGGAGTGAAGATTCCGTGGTAGGCAGCTCTCTTATTGGGTGGTCACGGCCTAAGCAAATATTGCAGTGACCATCACGAGTCAAGTTCTTAGTGATCTGTCCCTTAAAGAAGTTTAAAAATATAAATATATTAAGGGGCAGGGTAGGGGATACCCTGCCCCCTTGAACACACTCCCACCCACGGCCCAAAAAATATTTTTGATTTTTCCCCCCCACAAACCCTTGTTACGCTCACCTTGGAGTCTTTGGGATCCCATTCCCTGGGGTTGTGCGTACATTAAAGGGGCCAACTTAAAATTGACGGGTGGGTGTGCATTGCCCCGTACCCAACTCTTGACAGGCTCCGGGACCCCATTCCCCAGGGCCATATTTTTTAAGGGGAAGGGAGGCATGCAAGCCCCTCCCCATGCCTTAAAAGGCCCTGGGTACCCCATCCTCCAGGGCCAGCTCACTGACTGTGAACAGGGAGCCCACTACTAACTCAGTTTCTTTGCCAGCAAGGTCTTGTCTGCTCATACCGGGCAGGAGAACACATTTGTTTCCCTGCTGCCATCTTGTGGGCTGGAATACTCTGGTTCCTTTCGACAGGCAGGCGCATGCAAAAACACCTGCTCCAGCCACGCAGGAGCAATGCTGCCACCCAATACACCCATAATGGATGCATGGGGGGCCCTCAAGCTCCTCCTCCTACCCCCAACATAGTGTCTTTGGGATGTCCCAGGTGGACACTGGGGCACCCACCTAAGGCTCGGTGGGATATGAACCCCAGTGCCACTGTTGGCTCACAGTTTACATGCGCTCCTCCCTTTAAAAAAACAAAAAGGTGTTGGGGTCTTCAGAGGGCCCTAGGTGGCACGGAACAGAGGCCACATGCCCCATCCCCATAAAGAACACGGCCTGCAATGGGTGCTGCAGGTGGGCCGTGGGGGTCCTGGGGCTCCCCTCACAGCCTCACCAAATGAAGGATCTAGGTGTCCTGGGTGGCCACTGGGACACCTATAATAATTTATTTTTAAATGAGCAGCAGGCACCACTCCTTTATTATTCACTGCTTCTAAGAAGGAGCGCCTCATAGTGCCCTGGTGCTTTAAAATGCCATATTTTCCTGCTTGCGGTGCCCCTAGAAGAGGCTGGTACACCACCACGCAGGCAAGTTTTTATTTATTTTTTTAAATAAAAAGCCTGAGTCTTACCATTATTCAGCCCATAAAATGCAATCATTAAAACATATTAAAAGACTCGTACTTCATTTTTTTTATTAAAACATTTTAATACGCATATATATATATTGATATGCTCAGCCCCTTGATAGTCAGTAGGCCCACGTTTTCTATTTTGGTGGTATTACTCTGACAAATTTATTAATTCTTCCTTGGTGAGCCCAGGCCGTACAAGCCTAACCGCATGTTGCGCATGCGAGAAGGCAGTGGGTGCGGTTGGTTGCTTGTGAAGCATTGGTTGCATGCGAGGGGTCAGATACAAGCCCTAGCCACAGGCCTGGCCCTGTGGCCGACTCCACGCCAGGTTCCAAAGGCTGTGTGCTTTGAGAGGAGGGGTGTTGGCTTTCCGAATGGGTTTGGACTGCCCTGAAGCCAACTGTGCGCGGCATGAAGTTGGCTTTACATATGGTAATAAAATATTACTTTTTTTTAAAACGTAGACATTCACTGGAAAAAAATCAAAGATTAAAGTGATATTCTAGTTGTGAACTGTATTTGTCTTAGTTTACATTAAAAAACTGAAAAGTTCACTGAAAAAAGGTTAAAGTAACATTATAGTTGGCTGAAAATTTCAGTGACAACGTAACATTTTAAACTCAAGAAAAAGCTGAAATTCTCCACTTATGGTTCTCTAGTAACTATACACTTGTGCCCTAAAGTAACTAGGCTTGCACCCTTAAAATAGAGATATACAGGGACTGCTATAGATATATGTAGATAGACATAGATGGAAATGTGTAAAAATATATAGGTATGTTTCTTTTGTGCTATGAATTCTGAGCTACAGTGGCTTCTAGGTGGAGTTGGAGAACTTTTCAATACTCTTCTGAAGTTTGGGGGAGTTTCAAATGAGGTGAATGGACAAGTAAACAAACTGGTTGAGGCCAGTGGCCATCTTAACAATGCTTACTGCTATTTAAAGTTCCCGGGAATTCCTAGCCTTACGAGGGGGGAATGATCAAGCTTGTAAAGGTGAGTAACTCATTTCTTCTGTCAGTGGCAGAATATAGGAGTACACTTGTATTACGAATGTTGCATCTCCAATGTTTATGATGTGGAATGCTTTATATAGGAACAAGCATGTCTCATGTACTGTGAAACTGGTATAAATTACGAGTGGAGTGGAGTGGAGTTGAGTGGCAGATATCTTGGGTTAACTTCAATTTGTGTTTATCTTGCAACTTAGAGGAAATTAGTTATAAGCATGTTATCATGAGAACAGTAAACTTGTTAAATATGGAAGAACGTAATGGCCCCATTCAGTTGACTGAAAACCCTCTAGTCTCCTTTGCAGCATGCAGTCTTGCTCAAGAGGACGGCAACCTCTGTAAATCTTAACTTTTGAGCCAATTACTTGAAGGTAGATGTGTGTATCCTCTTCACAGGAATTGAATC
Source organism: Lissotriton vulgaris (assembly GCF_964263255.1). Classification (NCBI taxonomy): domain Eukaryota; kingdom Metazoa; phylum Chordata; class Amphibia; order Caudata; family Salamandridae; genus Lissotriton; species Lissotriton vulgaris. Next base: position 1,104,946,910 of record NC_141698.1, read on the forward strand.
TTAGCCCTCCCTTACCTACTCAATCAATCAATCAATCAGTGACACTTATAAAGCGCGCTACATACCCGTAGGGTCTCAAGGCGCTGGGGGGGGGGTGCCGCTACTGCTCGAACAGCCAGGTCTTCAGCTTCTTCCTGAAGGAGAGGTGGTCTTGGGTCAGGCGCAGGTCGGACGGGAGGGAGTTCCAGGTCTTGGCGGCCAGGTAGGAGAAGGACCTTCCTCCTGTAGTCGCTCTTCGGATGCGGGGGACGGCGGCGAGGGCGTGGTTGGCTGATCGGAGGTGGCGTTTGGGAGCGTAGAAGTTGACTCGGCTGTTGAGGTAGCTCGGGCCTTGGTCGTGTAGGGCTTTGTGTGCGTGGGTGAGGAGGCGGAAGGTGATTCTTTTGTTGACGGGGAGCCAGTGAAGGTCTCTCAGATGTCCGGAGATGTGGCTGGATCGTGGGATGTCGAGGATGAGTCTGGCTGAGGCGTTTTGGATCCGCTGGAGTCTCTTCTGGAGCTTGGCGGTGGTCCCAGCGTAGAGGGCGTTGCCGTAGTCCAGTCGGCTGGTGACGAGGGCCTGGGTGACGGTCTTCCTGGTCTCTGTGGGGATCCACCAGAAGATCTTCCGTAGCATGCGTAGGATGTTGAAGCACGCCGAGGAGACGCTGTTGACTTGCCTGGTCATGGAGAGGGAGGAGTCCAGGATGAAGCCCAGGTTTCGTGCATGGTCTGTCGGTTTGGGTGCGGTGCCCAGGGCGGGAGGCCACCAGGAGTCGTCCCAGGCGGAGGGTGAGGAGCCCAGGATGAGGACCTCCGTCTTGTCCGAGTTCAGTTTCAGGCGGCTGGTCGTCATCCACTCGGCTACCTCTTTCATCCCTTCGTGCAGGTTGGCTCTGGCGGCGGCAGGGTCGTTGGTCAGGGAGAGGATCAGCTGGGTGTCGTCGGCGTAGGAGATTATGCTGAGGTGGTGTTTGCGTACGATGGCCGCGAGGGGGCTCATGTAGACGTTGAAGAGGGTGGGGCTCAGGGATGATCCTTGGGGGACGCCGCAGATGACTTCGGAGGCCTCTGACTTGTACGGTGGTAGGCGGACTCTCTGTGTTCTTCCGTCGAGGAAGGAGATGATCCATTCCAGCGCCTTGTCCTGGATTCCGATGTTGCTGAGGCGCCGTACTAGGGTGCGGTGGCAGACCGTGTTGAATGCCGCGGAGAGGTCTAGGAGGATGAGGGCCGCTGTTTCTCCATTGTCCATCAGGGCTCGGATGTCATCGGTGGCAGCGATGAGGGCGGTCTCGGTGCTGTGTTTGGCTCGGAAGCCGGACTGTGAGGGGTCGAGGGATCCGTTCGTCTCGAGGAAGGCGGCCATCTGCTTGTTGACGGTCTTCTCGATGACTTTGGCTGGAAACGGGAGAAGCGAGATGGGGCGGTAATTCTTGAGGTCGGTGGGGTCCGCTGTTGGTTTCTTGAGTAGAGCGCTGAGTTCGGCGTGTTTCCAGCTTTCAGGGAAGATGGCGGTGTCGAAGGAGGTGTTGATGATGTCTCGCAGGTGGGGTGCGATGACAGCGTCGGCCTTGTTGAAGACGTGGTGAGGGCAGGGGTCGGTCGGTGATCCGGAGTGGATGGAGTTCATCGTGCGGATGGTGTCTTCGGTGTTGATCGGGGTCCAGGCGTGGAGGGTGGTGGTGGGGGGGGGGTGGCTGGTCGGTCGTGGTGTGCGTTGGTTGGTTGTTGAAACTGCTGTGTATGTCCGTGATCTTGTTGTGGAAGTATGAGGCGGGGGAGTTGCAGAGGTCTTGCGATGGGGTGATGTCGTTGTTTCCTGCGCTGGGGTTGGAAAGCTCTTTCACGATGTTGAAGAGCTCCTTGCAGTTGTGTGCATTGTTGTCCAACCGGTCCTTGAATGCTGTTTTCTTGGCGGCGCGGATCAGCTGGTGGTGTTTCCGGGTGGCAAGTTTGTAGGAGGTCCTGTTGTCCGGTGTCGGTTCCCTTTTCCAGACTTTCTCGAGGGCTCGGCAGTTCTTCTTGGAGCTCTTGAGTTCGTCGGTGAACTGAGCTCAAGGAGAAGTTTAATGTACACATAAAATAGTTTATGTTCTTCTGCAGCAAATCTATACTCTATCCCACATGGCATCCTCCTGTGGAAGAGGTGGAAAAATACTAGCCGTTTTTAACAGTAGCGGGTTCACTTGTCACCCTACACCAATGAAGAGATCCCAAACTTTTCCCTGTTGGTAGACTTCTTGATCTTGATGTTTGGGTGGTGGGTTTTTGCAGTGGAGCATATGTTTATTCCAAAGACTTAGACTGTTTTTAGCAGTGACAACATTTATTTAGAGCACCACATGCGCATGAATAAAAGTAAAGCCGGAGTACCAGTATGGTTGTAGGCAATCCATCAGTCACCCTGATCTTTTACTAAGAGACCCAAATGCTTCGAAGAAACCTTAGTTGACCTGAATCATTCTGTAGATAACATTCACCTTGGGGATCAGTGTTAACTTGAAACTTGTACCGGGAAGCTTTGAAGATGTTTAGGGTTGTGAATTGGGCTCTGTAGGTGGGAGGGCCTTCTGGTTTTCTTTATGGCAATTTTAATTTTCTTACCACCTATTGAAGCATGTTGCTTTGTATAAGGTAATGCTTTGACAAAACTTTGAAGTTATGGAGTGTTGTGTGATATCAAACCGCATTCTGAGTCTCTTAACCCCTCCACCTTCTGAAGTAAACCTTGGCTGCTCCTACCTTGAGAGTCAAGTTTCTGAAGAGACTCTTAAGGGCACTAGAATTCAGTAACCTCTAATTCACCTAAGGATACAAGAAAGGATCTTAGAACCTGTCTTTTTCCAGCTCTGTGCCACAGTAGACCTTTGCACTGACACCTGTAGGTTGTCTTCCTGAATAACTGTTCTCTCCTGCCCCAGGACACCCCTGCATGCCTCTGCGTTCACGGATCACGTGGAGTGTTTGCAGCTATTGCTGAGCCACAATGCACAAGTGAACGCTACGGATGCCACAGGGAGAACACCATTGATGATGGCTGCAGAAAACGGGCAAACCAATGCTGTTGGTAAAGAGTTTTTTATATTTATATTTTAGAAAGACATCATTTCTAGTGTGAAGAATGTAATGATTTTGAAATTTTGAAACATACATCTTGATAACTAATTTTGTTTTTTAGGAAGAATCGAAGTGTTCCTCTTACCTTCCCCTAACCCCTGTATCCAAAGTGCTCCAAACTCATTCTCCTCCTTTTCTGCTTCCACCTCATCCCACTCCTCCCTCCACATGCCCTAAGCACCACTTATTACCCTTGCACTGGAGAGCACCAACTCCACTTTTTAAATCTGGCTATGAAGAGTATTGACTAGCAGGGTAGACTCTGTCACAGGACAGTGTGTGAAAGGCTGTATGGTTGTTGTACTTCACTAAAGGTGTGATGTACATAGTGGAGGGTTTACCCTAAGCATGTGATATAGGAAATTAGTTACTTACCTGTAACTCCAGTTCTCCAAACATTGTTATTTTTTATATATTCAAATGCTTGGATCATTCCGGTCATCAGGCTGTGAATCCCTGGTACATTACATTAAATGATTAGATAGCAGTACACAGTGTAAATTATATATAACAAACAATATATAATGTAAGATGGCCATAGTCCTAAAACATAGTATGTTTAGTAATACATCCACCTCATTCGAAAGAACCCAAAATTCAGTCAATGAGTTGGATGCTTGAGGATCCCCCATCCTCCCCTAGCCCCCACCCCTCTCTTCCCGAGCTTCTGAATGGGGAGGAGGGGTTGCCAGTGAATATATAAAAAAAATACCAATGTTGGCGAACTGGAGTTAGAGGCAAGTAACTAATTTCTACTCCCAACATTGGATCTTTTTATATATTCACATGTTTTAATCAGAATAGCAAGCTGTACACATTATGAAATACAACAAAGCAGACTGACCTTTAATGAAACCAGTTTCTCAGGTCTGCTTGCCTACTGTTAACTTCTGCATTCTCCTGTAGCCATTAATGCTTCGTGGACATATTTCTTCTCCTCCAGGTGGCTGCACAGCAGATGTCTCTCAAAGGCACCTTGTAGGAAGCTGGCTCTCTATACACTATACCAAAGTGAGGTATAGTGTGCACAGAGTCCAGTGGAACCCCAAAGGTAGGCAGAGGTAAAAGTAGAGAATACCTTACTCTCTATTTGTAGTAGGTTGGTCGAGCAGTAAGGCTTTATCAGAGGGTAGTGTTAAGCATTTATTGTACACACTCCGACAAGGAATGATGTCACACACTCAAAGACCTACTCCGACCAATTTGTTTGTATAATAATATTTAGTTGTCTTTTATTTCTTAGAACCAAGCCAGGCCTGGTACAGGTAAGTGTAATTGTACTGTGCAACAATAATGCTGTAAAGTACAGTTTGTATGCAGTTAAATGCAATTGGATTGGTTACAGGGAAGTCATTTGGTTGTAAACCAGTTTGAATTACTTTTCAGTTACTTCCAGATTACTTTGTAAGTTACTTTTTAGATTACTTTTTCTATTCAGTGTGATATGCCTAGATATCACACTGTGACTTTTTCTAGAAGAAACGTAAGTAAATAGGTTTTTGTGCATTTGCAGTTTCTTAGGGTTTCATACAAACCAACTCCACACTTAGAATATTTTTACAAGAAAGCAGTTCAATGCAGTCCTATAGGAGAAAACAATGTTATCGACTTAACAGTAAGTACTTAGGTTTAGGAGTTGGTTTTCTGGGGTTGGACCAAGGGTTCTCCCAGGGTCAAGGATGCACTCTCAAGCACCCTCAGCGGCACTAGGGCGGACGGGTGTAGAGTGCGGAGCCCCAATGTTATCCAATGAGGGATAGGGGGCCTCCGGTTGGTGGCTGCTCACGAGCAGGTCACAAGGATGTGGGAGCAAAGCTCCTGGTGTTAGGCTCAGGGCAAGGGGGGGCGGGGGGGGGGGGTCTGGTTTTGCACACAAGATGAACCAACAGCAGCACAGGGTGGCATCGGGTGCCCTGTTTATTTCAATTGGGATTCTCTGGTTGCAACAAATACTGGTGACCACCAGTTGTAGAGGTAAGATGGGATGTCAGGATACCATGGGTTGGGCCACCAAAGGCCATGGGACGAAGGGTGCAGGGTTGTCTTTTGGCATCCGGTTTCTCTTACCAGCTCCAGTCGCGGTCAGTGGGATCCTCCAGAAAAGGGCTGCAGGTGTCGATTGGAGACTGGAGGCAGGTCAGGGATCACCCAGGTCAGGATCGCTGGAGAGAACTCCTCGTGGTGTTGGGCCACTCGGGCTATAGGCGTATGGTGCAGCATAGTACAGACTTGCGGATTTTGCCAGAGTCTGTTGGTGAGCAAATCTGGTGCTCATGGGAGACAGTCTAGTTTGGGAAGGCAGGGCAAGTCCTCTGGGTTCTTGTGGGCTGCTGGTTGCAGGACACACCAGGATTTCGCTGTAGTCGGTCGAGGACGGGATAGGCCGGTAGGACTGGGGCCAAATCAGTTGGTGTCCTTTTCCTTCCTCTTTAGTCCTTCTGGTTTCTTTGTCTGAGGATGCAAGGTTCAGGGTTGCTCCTAAATACTAAATTTAGGGGTGTTACATGTAGGTTCAGGTAGGTACCAAGGGGTCTCTTCCTTGGGGTGGGTACACCCCCTTTTATGCCACCCTACAGTGGGAAGGGGGCATAAGCCTCACTCTGGTTGGCTGGGTCCCCCCATCTGCAAGATGGTGGGAACTGAGTTGTGCTTCACATCGCCTCCCCCACCTGAGAGGTGAGGTTGGCAAAAACAGGCACACCTCTCCTCCTAACTTGGTTTTTCTGCTGATTCTCCTGCCCAAAGTGGAGGGCAGAACCGGTTGGGGACCAGTTGCTGGGAGCTACAAAGGGCTGGGGCAGCTCACAAAGGCAGCAAGCCTTTGAAGCTTTCCCTTCGTGGACCCTGCCCATCCTCGGTGAGGAGGCTTAGCACCTCGTCCTAAGATGGGCTTTGTATCCGGACCCCAAGAGCGTTAGGCTCTCGACCCAGGGGTCCAGAAACATGTCTGGTATTTGCAGCTGACGAGCAGCCACTCAGCCAGGACACTAGAGTTAAGTCGCTTTTCAGAGGGCATCTCTAAGATGCCCTCTGAGTGCATTTTTCATTAAATCCCATACTGGCATCAGTGTGGGTTTAATGTGCTGAGAAGTTTGATACCAAATCTCCCAGTTTTTAGTAAAGCTATTATGGTGCTGTGGAGTTCGTAATGAAAAAAATCCCAGCACCATATACTCTTTATGGCATTACTGCACTTATAGGGTTTACGAATTGGCGTACCCTCACCACTGGTATAGTGCACCCAGCTAGAATGGTGGCTTTTCTATGCCAGGGAAGTGGATTGGGGGCATGGCACACAGGGATGTGTGCCATGTCGAGTCTTCACTTTTTTCTGTACCAAGACACGCAGCCTGCAGGGGGGGGGGGGAAAGAACATAGGCCCTGGTACCTGGTTGGCAGGAACCCAGGGCATACTCAAAGTACATCAGCAGTTTGGCAAAAAAGTGGGGGCAACCATGCAAAAAGAGGCACTTTCCTACACACCTCAGCAGAGAGCTTCAGTTGAAGCCTTGCACATGGTGGACTGCGCACTCACTTTTCCCTGGAGAGGACGATAGACTTTGTCATAAGAGAAAGCAATACTAGCTCACAGCCGATGTACTATCCCTTGTTTGGACAGGGCCTGGCCTTTTCTTTGTGGAAATGATATAATTAGCTGGTATGATTTGTAATTGTCCTTTGTTTTGTCTATATAGAATGAGACCTCTAACCATGTGTAGAGAATGTAATTTATTTACAAGTTTTATATAGCGCGAACAAGATCCCGAAGGATATCAGAGTGCTTTACATTAGGATGGAAGGAAAGACATTAATGCAAAATCTACATCAAGTATGGGTAAAAACAGGAAAGATCGCAGATTACAAAACAATTGAACATGGAGGGTTATTATAAACAGGTGTAAATGGGCAATGAAGGGGGTCTGACAGAGTATTTTTCTGGAATAAGAGATCTTTCTGTTGGTGATAATTAAGAAAGAAGGATTTAAGAATAACAGGCTCATAACAGGCCGCACACCAGCCACAATGGAGAGCCCAAGACCCATGGAGAAGCAGGAGCGAAAAGCAACAGACAAGCAGTTGCCAAACCAGCTCCCTAGCAACCAGACACATCCCCAGCCCACGGGAGGGAGGCACCGCACTCCCACACACAGAAAAGTAAATATGAGGTGGAAAGCATAAGCATAAGCACAAGCCCGCAGCCCAGCAAACAGGTGGCCGGAAAGGAAACCGGGTGCATAGCCCACCACAGAGACCCTCACACCCGAGGCCCCAACATTGACGAGTCAGGAGCAGAGCCTGGCAGGCAACCAGGCCCATGAGAAGCAGCCTCCCCCCGGTTGGGTTTCAGTGAGCCCCGTACACTTTTGGGGAATTTCTAGACTCTGCACACGGTCTGACCGCCTAGTGGTATACCATATACCAAACCAGCTCCCTACATTGTATTTGAGGATAATAAGGGAGTCCTTGACCTCCATACTGGTAGAATCCTGCTCTGAATTTTTGTGATCTCCGTGAACCACAAAAAAGTAGATGTCCCAAATCTGCGCTACTGCAACAGCCCTAACGTCTTTGCTCTATCATTGTCGGTTTAATGGCCTTGCCAGAGCTTCATCAACATGTTCACCAAACTGTTAGCCCATCAAAAGGCATGTATAAGATTTTACATTGGACAATAGGACGGAAAACGGTGAATTTTAACCAGCATTGCCTTAGTACAGTCCCGCCTGCCAATTGGCGAAAACCTGTTTTGGAAGCATTGATCACTGCATCAATAATGAAAGCAGAGATCTGAAAGGAACAGGTTAGTGTTAGATTCCTTACCTTAGAATATCCCCAGGCGTCAGACTGGATCCGGAAAGTTTTGCGTAGCTGTACCCTTGCGGGTCTTTAGGCGTCGTCTGCAGCTCCATGTCCGGCGTCATGATCGCCGGGATGACGTCGTCTGAGTACTTAGACGCCACCCTCGCGCGCTGACTTCAGTTCTTCTTTTTTCCGCGCCAGCAAGCGCAGATCCAGGAAGAGAAGTACTCTGGTCACTTTTTGACCAACTTTTTGATCATCTTTTCGAGTCGACATCGACTCCTGGTGCCGATAGGGATGCCTGGCTTCAAGCCTTGTGAGGCCTGTCACTGCTTGATGTCGGTGACCGACCCCCACCGTCGGTGCCCTTACTGCCTCAGGGCAGACCATGATGACAAGTTGTGCCCCGACTGCCGGGCCTTGACCTCGAAGGATAGACGGGAACGGTCCCACAAGCTGCTCGAGCTCCGGCAGTCGGTTCCGCGCCGCTCAAGGTCCCGGGCGAGGAGGAAGTGGAGGGACCGGTCGCGGAGCCGCAGTAGTCGCTCGTCGAGTCATCACCATCACTCGTCGGGCTCCAAGTCCTCCGGTAAGTCGAGGCACTCTAAGAAAAAGTCCAAGAGGGGTCATCGCTCTTCGGACTCGCCTCGCGCTACGCAACTGAGGGCTCGGGCGACACCGCCCACGCGGTTGCGCAGGCGCCGCCTCCAGGCCCATACCCTCCGGTCCTTGGCCTGCGGGCGACGCCGGAGAAGATTTGTGATTTCCTCTTTCCCATGAGGACTCACTTCCTTCCGTCAAGGATTACCGGATTGCCTTCGGGCGCCCAATCCCGACTGGGGGCCCTAGCGGACCGGTTGCTCCGGCGCTGTCGGGTGCTTGGGCCCCGGCGCCGTCGTAGACTTCGGTCCTGACGCCGCAGGGCCCCACAAGATCCAGGCCTGGATCCGGGCCGTCGCCAGTCAACCTCACGACTCCTCCGCTGGCACCGACCCCCATGTTGTCGCTCCCGGCGCTGTCTTAGGACAACGCCGTCCCCGGGTTCAGCCCCATTCCGGGTTCAACGCCGGTACGGCGCCGCTCAGCGCTGTCTCCGACTTCGATGGGTGAGCAATTCACCTATGACCCGGCTCCATCATTTTTGCCTGATTTTCAGGCACGGATGAAGGGGAGGATTGAGAGGGGTCTGAGGATTCTCTGGCACAGCAGTGCCAGTTGAGCTAGGACTGGGCAGATGAGCTGGGGAGGCTAGTGGTCTAAATACTTTGCCTGACACTGGATTAATCTCTCCTCCCTCCGTGGCTTCGAAGGAGGGTGCTGCTTATAGTGTGGTGTTGACCAGGGCAGCCAAGGTCTTGGCTCTTGAGCTCCCTGTCGCGGCCGTGAGCACTAGTCTCCTCACTGAGGTGCTCAAACCGCAGGCAAGCTCCTCGTAGCCTCTACTGCTGTTTAACAAAGCCCTTACAGATGTTCTGATAGGCACCTGGTCCAAGCCCTCTACAGGCCTCCCTGTGGATCGGAACGTGGCCCGACGTGACCGCCCGGCTCCGGGCGACCCCTGCTTTCTGTCCATCCACCCCCACCCCCTAGAGTCTGGTTATCCAGGCCTCTACATCTAAGACAGCATTCCCGACCGCTCCTCCGGATTGGGAATTCAAAAGGTACGATCAGTTTGGGAAGAAACTGTTCTCCTCACTGAGTTTGGGGCTGCGGTCTGGTAACACCGCCTGCCTTTTGGGCCGTTAGACCCACTCTCTGTGAGATACGGTTGCGGATGTGCTACCGCAGTGCCCGGTGGAGATCCAGGCAAAGCTTACCCACGCCCTAGTGTAAGGGCGGGATGCAGCACTCTATTCCATACGGTGTGGACTTGATACCACGGACTCGCTGGGAAGGGCGATTGCAACGGCGGTGGCGGTTCGCCGCCACGCCTGGCTGAGGTCTGCTAACTTTTCGGGGGATGTCCAGTCCACGCTCATGGATATGCCCTTTGATGGTTTTCGCCTCTTTGGCGACAAAGCAGATGATGCGCTAGAGCGTTTTAAGGACTCCAGGGCTATGGCCAAGTCCTTGGGCCTGTCGGGCCAGCGTCAGCAAACTTCTGCTTTTCGCCCCTTTTGTGGCCACGGGAGGGGCACCCCCACACGTCCAACCAGCCACAGGCCGCAGAAACAGCCTCAACGCGGCCGCGGACGTTGTAACCGCAGTGGTGGTGCCGGGGGACAATGGCGGGGTCAGTCCACACCTGCTCCCGCAGCATCTGCCTCAAAGCCTTCCTAGTCCGAGCTTTCAGACCCATAAACGCCAGTGGGGTGCAGGGTCCGCCATCACCTCCTCCACTGGCGTACCATCACGTCGGACAGGTGGGTGCTGCAAATCGTCCGAAGGGGATACTCCCTCCACTTCGAGGCGATCCCTCCAGCCATGCCACTGCAGTGCCACCGCATGTCAGGGGCTTCACTTGAAACTTCTGCAGGAGGAAGTTATGGCCCTCTTGGCCAAGGGGGCCATCAAGCGCGTTCCTTTGCCAGAAGTGGGACGTGGTTGCTACTCCCACTACTTTATGGTACCCAAGAAGGGCAAAGGAGGCCTGCGCCCTAAATTGGACCTCCGGAACGTCAACGGCTTCCTCCGGAAGGAGAAGTTCAAGATGCTGACTTTGGCTCAGGTTTTAGCTGCCCTAGACCCTGGAGACTGGATGGTAGCGGTGGACTTGCAGGACGCATATTTCCATATCCCCGTCCTGCCGGCCCACAGGCGTTACCTGCAGTTCACGGTAGGCCACGAGCACTTTCAGTTTACCGTGTTCCCCTTCGGCCTTACCAGCGCCCCTCGGGTGTTCACTAAAGTGATGGCGGTGGTCGCAGCTCATCTGCGCAGATCAGGGGTTCCAGTCTTCCCCTATCTCGACGACTGGTTGTTGAAGGCGGGCTCGCCCCAGACAGTCTTCTCCCACCTCCAGACTACGGCCGACCTCCTGCACCTGCTGGGGTTCTCCATCAATGTGCCCAAGTCACACATGTGCCCCTCTCAGAAGATCGTCTTCATCAGAGCGATTCCGGATTCAGCGCAGTTTCGGGTTTATCCTCCCGAACAGCGGGTTCGGGATATTCAGGCTCTGATTCCGATCTTTCAGCCATTATCCCGAGTCTCGGTCAGGTTGACACTGCAGCTTCTGGGGCTGATGGCCTCCTGCATCCTTCTGGTGCATCACGCCAGGTGGCGGATGCGGGCTCTGCAGTGGGACCTGAAGTTTCAGTGGGCCCAGCATCAGGGCAACTTGTCCGACCACGTTCGGATCTTGGAGGGCACTGCGAGGCAGTTGCAGTGGTGGCTCACGGACTGCGATTGGGTCAGCGGCAGATCCCTCTCCCTACCCCAACCAGAGCACGCAGTGGTGACAGATGCGTCCCTCCTGGGATGGGGGGGCCACATGGGAGAGGCGGAGATCAGAGGCCTCTGGTCTCCGGCGGAGACCCGGCTCCATATCAACCTTCTGGAGCTGCAGGCGATCCAGCTTGCACTGAAGGCATTTCTTCCCTCTGTCCGGGGAAGTGTTGTGCAGGTGTTCACGGACAACACCACCACCATGTGGTACTGCAACAAAAAGGGCGGGGTGGGGTCGTGGACCCTTTGCCAGGATGCTCTGCGCCTCTGGCAGTGGCTGGAACACCAGGGCGTCACCCTGGTGGTTCAATACCTAGCAGGTTCTCTGAACGCCAGGGCGGACAAACTCAACCGCCGGTGCATGATGGATCACGAATGGCGTCTGAACTCGGACGTGGCGCAAGGTCTCTCTCTGCAGTGGGGAGTGCCTTGGTTAGTTCTATTCGCCACAGAAGAGAACGCGCAATATCATCAGTTATGCGCTTTGGATTTTCCAAGGCAGCACTCGCTCGGAGACGCCTTTCGTCGCGAGTGGAGCTGCGGTCTATTGTACGCCTTTCGGCCTATACCACTACTGCCCAGAGTGCTGAAGAAGATCAGGCGCGACCGGGCCCAAGTCATCCTTTTGGCTCCGGACTGGGCACGAAGATACTGGCATCCCGAGCTACTCAGCAGGGCAGTTGATCCCCCGATTAGTCTGCCTCTTTAGGAGGACCTTCTGTCGCAGCAGCAGGGGACGGTCCTCCACCCGAGCCTGTCCAGTCTCCACCTCCATGCGTGGAGTTTGAGTGGCGACAGTTGAGGCTATTTGGCTTGCCTCCTGAAGTCTGTGATGTGATTCTGGCAGCGAGGCGTCCCTCCACAAAATTGGTATACGCCTGCAGGTGGAACAAATTTGTGGCATGGTGCACAGCAAAGGCTGTGGATCCACTCTCTGCCCCCCTTTCAGAGGTTCTCCTCTTTCCTCTTTCTCTTGCCCAGCAGGGCTCTAATATGGGCACTGTCAAAGGCTACCTCTCTGCCATTTCAGCCTTCTTGAGGCTTCCTGATCAGCCTTCTCTTTTCAAGTCCCCTGTTGTAAATAGATTTCTTAAGGGCATCACACATATGTTTCCTTCTGTTCCTTTCGTGATGCCTCAGTGGGACTTGAACCTTGTTTTAACCTATTTGACGTGCGCTCTTTTCGAGCCACTTCACAATTGCCCTCTTCGTTTTCTGAGTCTTAAGACTGCATTCCTGGTTGCCATCACCTCTGCCAGGAGAGTGAGTGAGCTCCAGGCTCTATCTTCTAAGCCTCCTTTCCTCTCTGTCCATCCAGACAAAGTTGTCTTGAGAACTCGTCCTGCTCTCCTGGTTACAGCCTTTCATATCTGGCAGTCCAACACCTTGCCCGCCTTCTTTCCGCATCCTCCAAAGGAGGAAGAGAGGCTCCATCGTCTGGACCAAAAATGTGCGCTCTCGTTCTATCTAGACCGCACACCCATTTCCGGGTGGACGACCAGCTCTTTGTTGGTTATGTGGGCGCTAAGAAGGGACGGGCGGTGCACAAGCGGACCATCTCTCGATGGGTCGTGTTGTGCATCAAGGTCTGTTAATCCTTGGCGAAAAAGGAGCCTCCTGTTGGGCTGCGAGCCCATTCCACTCGGGCCACGGCGGCTACTACTGCCCTGGGTCGGGGAGTCCCCTTGCAGGACTACGTGGGCCTCGCTGCACACGTTAACTAAGCACTACTGCCAAGTCCGGAGAGATGGCTTTTTCGGCCGTTCTGTTCTCCAGGAGTTTCTGGTGTGAACTTGGTTTGCAGACCCACCACCGGGGTTGGTATTGCTGGGGAATCTATTCTAAGATAAGGAATCTAACACTAACCTGTTTCTTTCAGATGCACAAGTTACCTTCTGTAACGATATATCTGTAAGAAGCAGTAGTTTGTGTTAGATTCCTTACCTCCCCAGCCATCCTCCCCGTTCTGCTAACCGATATCTAGGGTTAAGGTATCTCCCTTTCAGGGTCCTAGTTTCATGGCACCAGTGTCGGTCTCTGGCATGGCTCTGCGTTCTTGGAGCGGAAAGCTATGTACAAGAACCAACGTCGGCGCGCGAGGGCGGCGTCTAAGTACTCCCGATGACGTCATCCCGGCGATCACGACGACTGACGCGGAGCCGCAGACGACACCTACCGACGCGCAAGGGTACTGCTACGCAAAACTTTCCGGATCCAGTCTGACGGTTGGGGATATTCTAAGGTAAGGAATCTAACACTAACTACTGTTTCTTACAGGTATATCGTTACTGAAGGTAAGTAACTTGTGCGTTAGTTCTCCTTCCTTTAGGATGGCTCTCACTGTTTCCCTATTATCCTCCGGGATAAGATCCAGTAATGGAGCAGTGTCTTGCCACATCTGACAATCCTAACTACCTAGAATCGCCAGGGCATTGGCTGTCTTAATTGAGGTTGCTGCCATAGATTAAATTCTCCGACCCAGATTATCAATATGTTTGCTATCCTTGTCTGCTGGACGAGAAGATGGCATTATTGAGGTCTTGGTCTCCCTCTGAGCCCCTGCAGCAATTACTGAATCTGATCTAGCATGACCGGTGAGACTAGCCGGGGTTGAATCCGGGGCTCTGTATTTCTTTTCCAGACAAGGTATCACAACTAGAACTGTAGCAGGTCTCTTCATTACTTTCAGATATACACAAGGAGGGGACAGGAAGCTAATGAAGGCCCATAACCCAAGCTCTTAAGACTAAATCACTATATCAAGAAGGTACTGTTCCTGTAGGAGAAGAAAAGGAAAGAAGCTTGGCTGGAGAATCCCCAGGGATCCTAGTGATTATTGCTTGGTGCCCTTTATCTGAGCTCTTTTTAGTTTGTAGTCTAATGGGGCAGGTATTTGTGAGTCCCTGAAATGTGTAAGGTGGAGTGGGTGCAAAATAAGGCATGGAGTGGATCAAAACGCTCTAAGGGATATCAAACTGTGTTAATGTGATGGTCCCTTGGCAGAGTTACAAACATTGAAAAGAGGCTATCATAAGGGCTCAATGGACTGAGATAGACTTAACGTGTATGCATGGCTGAAGTTTGGGTTCTTTCGAATAAGCGTTCATAAACATCCCATGTTTCAGGCCTATACTGCTTGTTATGTATATTCTACACTGTACACTGCTATTTTAATGTTCCAGGGATTCCCAGGCTGACCACGGGGAGTGATTCAAGCATGTGCATTAAGTAAAAGATCCAATGCTGGAGAGCTAGAGGAGCATTTAGTCCCTGTCTTCCTACGTTACACATATGATGAAGTGGAGGAGAGGGCAGTGCTCCCTTTGCAACACAATCATGTACTCCTCTTACACCTCCGATTAAGATTTGAGCCAAAAGGGCCACTGGTGTCGAGATTTTCACCATATGATTTGTAAGATTCCTCCACCTTGCCTTGACCCTATTTGGCACCCTTCATCCTGAAAGGATTCCAAGATGTGGATCATTTATCAGGCTAATGAAACTCAGAACAGGATGAACCTGCTCAAGTGTGCACTGTTCCTAGTGAACAATCTGTTCACAGTTATTCACTCTCAGTAAATTCCAATATCCAAAACTTAAACTATATATATCACAAACATCACTTTTGTGTGTATTGTTATTTACTTCATTTCTTTTTTTAACACAATTTGAATATGTAACTTGTATTCATACTGATTCTCAGTAGTTCCACATACAATTACAATATATTCCAGATTTCAATATTATTTACAATCAAATACATTATATCATTGAATGGTTTAACATGATTATTTAACCAATGCACCACGGTTAATTGATGGCCCAATGCATTTCGGAACCAAGGTTCCTTCCTCAGGGGCTGTATTCTGTAAATTAAGAAATTAAAATTACTGAACGCATATTGCAACCAATGATATTTCCAACTGATGAATTATCTAGGGATCTAACAATGCATATATATAAACTTCACTGCTGCTACTGATATATACATAGATATCACCATTGACAGTCTGTCTGTACCTCATACCACAAAGAACATTGACATGTGCACTATTCACAACTGTCCTATGCCACACTTACATGAAAATATAAAACATTGTTTTGCCAGATATTTTCAAACCCATAGTAAACAGTCATTTTACAGCTATGTACAAAATCAAAATAATGATATGCTGTTTGCTCATTTCACTCTGATTCCCTGCATAATATGCCTATGAATATGTACTGACATTAGCACGGTAAACAAAACCTTTCTTAGTTATATAACCTCAGATATGTTGAGATAGTTAAACATCATACGTGCTTTATTGTTCCATACTTGCTATGGTATTGACGTCGCTCTCAATAGATTACTTACTCTAGTGGAAGCGCTGTGGCTCATTAAGCGATCATAATAACAAGTTCAGTGAACCAACCCTGTTGTCAGTTCCTACTTCTACCATTATAATACGATGAACACAAAACTGTGGTCACTACCATAGTCAGATGGAAAATGTAATCATCAATCACGTGCTAAATGCACTTACTTGATTGCTGTCGTATGTTAATAATATTTCCGCACTGAGGAACATAAAAGCAGGCTTGTATTCAGTTCTCTATGTATACGCGTGCTGAAATCGGACAAATAGATAATCATTTTACCCGCCAAGTATAATATTAAATGTCAATTTTTATACCTGACTGCAAAGTAACTGGCACTTACTCAAATAGACACAGAGTAAAGTGTCAGCCGTATGTATTCCGTAGTCCTGTGGGGGACTGTCTCTCTAATTGATGGTCGACTCGGACTATATCTACACGTGCTGAAATGAGGCAGATAAATGATCGTGTTACTTGCCAAATATACCTTTATCTATTAATCACTCAACCTAACTCCAGAGTTACGAGGACTTACTCGTGGAAACGCTGAACAAACTGTCAGCCGTGTGTTTTCCTACGTCCTTAAGGGAACCGTCTGTTTGATGGATAATCGACTCTTTCACCTTGGAACGGGTTCGTCTCACATGACGCGCTGAGCGAAAAAATAAACAAATGCCGCTGTGAATGGCTCTTTATGTATTTAAACTGCTGAATATAGTAACGTGTGGCGGCTCCTTCTACTTACTTCGGATCTTTTACGAACGGCGGGTAGAATCCGCTAAATGCAAAATTTTCGAAGTGACTGGCGTTCTAGTGATTAGCGCGCCAAACTAGTGGACCCATATCTATCATGCCGGTTTGTCATGTGACTTGTGGAATTATGGGATATGTAGTTTCCTCAAGTGGAACCTATGTAAACCCTTTGTAGATATACTAATGCAAGGTGGGAATTAATATTTAAACGTTGCTACCGCTTGAACTAAGTGCAGGCTGCGCAAGTCACATGTGATGTGCAATTTGTATGAAAGATTGTCATACCTTTTAGAGGCCTAAGTTATACAAATGTAATCATCATCCTACTATGTACACTGCTCTTATACCATACTCCACCTTATATCAACATCATTGACATGTTACCCCCTATGTACACATTAAATCTGACCTAACAAATATAATACACTTGTTTATAATAGGACAGTCTCTAGATGATTTAAATAGCCAATGTACATATTATATCATATAGCAGTTTATCATTTACTCACAAAATAAATTCTGTCTAGCTCAAAAGTTTAGACTAAATACAATCAATTCACAATCTCTTGTTGTATCATATTTCATTTGTACTCTTGCTAATCGATTAGATAGAAATAATGCAGTAGTGCTTTCAATGCTGTCATTGCGCTATGTACGTCTATCTTTTACATAAGCGCTCCCGCTCCCATACTCCTTGCTATATGTTGATTCACAAGAAGCAACTCATATCTATCTTATCATTAAGACCTCTGGGCTGCATAGTTTGTAGAAACTCTATCCAGAACACTTCTCGCTGCAAAAGTTTTTGAGTGTTGTCAATGCCATCTATTTTGGAAACCACCTCTACTATTTGTGCCCTTAGTTGCGCTATGGTGTGGTTCTTTTCTGTCCAATGACTCGCTACACTTGATGTTGTGTTTTTTAATCTTATGGTGCTTTTATGTTCTGTTAACCTAAGTTTAAATTTCCTCTCAGTTTTGCCTACATAGGCTTTGCCGCATGGGCATTTTAAACAATAGATTAAGTTGCTTGTGTTACAGTCAGATGTATGACGTAGTTTGATCTTAGCACCAGTATTGGGATGTGTGAGAATTTTGCCGATAATTATATTATTGCAATGTATGCAATTATGACATTTTTGAGTCCCTTTGTATTCAATGTTTTTAACTTTGCTTGCTCCAGTCTGTATAAGTTCTTGCAAATTTCTGGCCCTGGTGTATGCAAAAGTTGGTGGTTCTTGAAAAACGCCATTGAACTCAGGTTCATTGACTAGCAATTCCCATCTTTTCTTTATGATTTTCTTTATTTGACTGGATTTATTGGAAAATCTAGAGACAAAAGTTGGGGTGTTGGAGATTTTCTTTGTTGTCTTTTCAAACAGTTCATCCCTCTCTTTCACTTGTATTCTGGCCATGTTCTTCTGTAATAGGGTTTCCGGATAACCCCTATTTGCAAATTTCTCCTTAAATTCTTCAATTTTTCGTTCTGCAACTCTCGGATCCGAACATATCCTTTTGATCCTAGTGAATTGTGAGTATGGAAGATTTTCCACAAGGCTCCTCGGGTGAAAACTTGAGTGCATCAGTGTGCTGTTCCGATCAGTTGGTTTGGTAAAAACTTCAGTGCTCAATTTGTTTTTAACTTTCCTGATGAGTACATCCAGATAGTGAATTTCATCTTCATGGATAAGAAAAGTGAATTTTATTCTGGGGTCTCTGTTGTTAAGTTCCTCAATGAGTTGGATCAACCTTTCCTTAGGACGAGTCCATATCAAAAAAATGTCGTCGATATATCGACAGTATTGTGCTAAGCCTTGCGTCCATTCCTTTTGTGTGAGAATGTAGTCGTACTCAAATTTCGACATATAAATGTTAGCATAGGCAGGCGCCCCAGAAAAACCCATAGAGGTTCCTGTCAGTTGTCCAAAGAAATCGTCTTTCCACTGAAAGTAACTGTTGTGTAAACAGAAAAACAAGAGCTGTAACAAAAAGATGTTTTGATCATGTGAAGTCTCCATTTTCAAAAGTGCCCATTCTACCGCATCCATTCCTTGTGTGTGTGCTATGGACGTATATAGAGCTGTTACATCGATGGTGCATAATAACCACTCTTCTTAGACCAAGTATTCAATTGTTCGTAGTTTTGTCAGAAAATCTGTGGTATCTTTTACATATGTGCACCAACTTTGAACAAATTGCTGCAAAAAATAATCCAGATATTTCCCCAATGGTTCGAAGATGGAGTTGCAAGCCGATACTATTGGTCTGAAAGGCGGATCAACTGGATCCTTATGTATTTTAGGAGTCATATAAATCCTTGGTCTTCTCGGGTTTTGTGATGTTAACACCATTTTTAAATTGGTGTCTATGGTTCCTTGCTCTTCTGCTTTTGTTAAGATATCTTGCAATATCCTTTGTAATTTCTGGGTTGGATCTCCATAAAGTGCTATGTATGTGTTGCTATCAAATACATGCTCATTGACTTTATTCTCATAATACTGAGTGTCCATGGCTACCCATGCTCCTCCCTTAGCAGGCTTGAGGGTTAGCTCTTTGTTGTTGGAGATAGCTTGTATCAATCGTATTTCATGCTTCGTCACATTGGATGCTGGTCTTTCTTTGTAGTTGAGTTTAGCACAATCATGCTTCACAAGATTTTCAAACATATCCAATGTTTTGTGCGAACTTGGTGGTAAGAACTTACTTTTGGGTTTTAGTCTCTCACTTAGTTCTGATCGTTCTTTTGCAACGTCTTGAACTACATTTGTAAAATAATGTTTGAGTCTTAATTTCCGCATGAATTTAAACAGAGAAGTGTCTGTGTCTAATTTTGTAGTCGTTGCCGTTGGCACAAATGTTCTTCCTTTATTTAGAATTCCTAGTTGTTCTGGAGTGAACGGGTATGATGAGATGTTTATAATTAACCCAGATTTTTCCCGCTTCTTAATTGTTTTCCTCCCTTGTCCTCTCCTGGTTTTGAAGTTTCTGGGCCTGTGGTTCTCGGTGGACTTATATGTACTTGTGGAAGACTCGAAGGTGTTTGTTGTAGATCTGTGGCCTGTAACAAAAAAGAGGATGTGGTTGACGATGTTGTTGCTGTCGTATCCCTGATGTTTATTGATGGTTGGGCAGTTCCCGGCTGAGTTGACGGTGCCGTGGTTTTAGTTGGTGGTGGCCTTGTCATCGATGTATCTAACTCCGTCGCTACACTTTCCTCTGATGATGATGTGGTTTTTTTGTTTTGAGTGAATCTTTTCCTGGCATAAATCTCAGCCCAAGTGTAGACTTCGTTGAGTTTATAGTCCACTGTATCTCTGCGATACTTTCTGATTTTCCCTTCTTGTAACTCCTTGCTGTATTTATCGAGTCTGGCATTCATTTCTTCCAATGTCGCACTCCAAGTTGATGTCTCCAATTGGCGTTCTAAATCCTTCTTTAGATTAAAGATTTCTTCTTCTAGTTCCCGTATAGTTTTAGATAATTCTTCAACTATCAATAAAATCAAATCTAGAGAACATTTATTTAAAATCGCAAACCATTTGTTCATAAATTTGGCATTCAAGTGGAATCTGAACAACATTGGACGAATTGCCAATCTTAAACCTCTAGGTATGCGCTGTGCTCTGTGGTATTGTACCAGCGTAGAAGCATGTAACCTTTGATTGACTTGACGTCTTGTGAGGTATTCTAATTGTTTTAATTGTTGCATTGTGGATCCCCCATGTGTGTCAATTAATTTAACTTCATCTATCAAGGCGTAAATATCGGTTGCTTGAGCATCTGTGTATACATGTGTTTCTGCCCTGTTATCTGTAATATTGGTTATGGAATCAAATGTGGCCATGTTTAACAAATATTTTTCGTTGGTGCTACCTCTAGTGCCAAAACTAATAATACCAAGTGGGTACACTTGGTATCATTTATCAGGCTTCCACAATTGAACCTTTCCTAAACAAACGACTACTTTCCTAATACACAATTCTGCTTTCACATTACCAGTATGAGCGAGCAGGGTGCCGCCTTGAGGCTGTCGAGTACAGCAGCCTTAACTTCCAACAAGCCTAGGAGCACAAGCGGCTGAGCTTGTGATGCTTGTTTGGCTAAACTGTGAAGCATTCAATGTCCCTCTCTCAATGCCAGGACAGCAGCCGTGCTTACACATCCCATCTGCCAGAGAACCAGTGATCCCATGTATACTTCCAAAGCCTCCGTGAACAATCCTACACTGGCCTTGTCAGGCTTTGCTTGCTTTCGATGTGGTTGATGAGATGCAGTTCCCTTGAATGTCCTTTGGTTTATTTGATGTTCACAATAATTGCGGCTCTTAAAGAGCTTTGCTACCCTTGTTTGTAATCCTTTTTAAATCATGTTATGTTGCCTGTTTTATTTTTTCAATTTTAATCTTTTTTCTGCATGACTTGGTTGTGCATTACATTTTAGTGTGTTTTTGATTTTTCTTTCACTGTTTCATGCTTATTTTACTTTCCACTGAGTTTTCATGAATATCAATAGGCCTCATCTAAGAAAAGGTGAGCCACAAGCATATACTGGTCAGGCCACAGATTAATTGCAATTTATCTGATTTACAGAGGTTCTGGTGAGCAGTGCAAAGGCTGATCTGACATTACAAGATAATAGTAAAAATACTGCATTGCATTTAGCATGCAGCAAGGTATGTATACATTTGGCATTATTTCATGAGCATCTTTGTTTTAAAAAATGTTTATAATATTTTAATTGGTTAATGTAAACAAATTGTGAATGACAGTGCCATAAGTTGATAACAATGAACATAACTGAATCCAAAAACATTTTTTCCAAACAAAATAAATGTACCACAACTGGCAGAACCTAGAGAAGAATGAGTTAGTTACCTTTGTTACCGATCACAGGTGGCTACTGCAGATTCCTTATCTCTCCTCCAACCACCAGACATGAGCTGGAAAGATGATACAGCTCTCCTGCTGGGGTAGGTGGCACTGGCCCTCTGACTTCGTTCTTGTACCGTCCCCATGTGTGAAATAATGGAGCTCTGATGTTCCCTGTTCTTGTATTCCACTTCCTTAGAATAAAACACATAACTGACAAACCTGTCAGGAATACAGTGCAAAAAGTAACCTCGATTCATATTAAAGGGGTCAGACCACTCCTCGGAGCTGCAGGTAGTATCCACAAGAATGATTGTTATGGGAGGTAAGTTACTTTTTCATCCGATTACTCTTTGCTGGATCGAAGGAGATAATTCAGTCAAGAAGCTTTGTCCCCCCACTGTTCAGAACACCCGTCCCTGCAGCCCTCGGGGGAAAAAGTAATGCCTGGCACAGGAGTGATCTGAAGCACATATTACAGTCCACAGATGTCCTGGATACGGACACTTCTGGCCAGCACCAAATAACGTTTTGTTTGCAGCACATGTAGCTTTATAAATGATTGCTATCTAGTGTTGGGCTTTGGACACTTTTTTAACTTGTATTTCTTGGAGGAATGTCTTTTGATTTTAAGGTGATTGTTGACCACTCCCCTGAAACCCACAGAGCACCAGAATAGACACACTTCCATAAGATTGTTTTTTTTTCCATCATCTGGTTTGGCCAGGTTTCTGACCTCTCCGCTGAGCACGGAAAGTTTGATTCAGCTCTGGTGGATCGGAGCTTTGTTGGAAAACAACACAAATTAATAGAGACATTAAACTGCTTTGAAGTCGAACCGAAGGAAGAGCCTGGGACCAGATTGTATAAGTAATTACTAGTTTCAGAGGAAGGTACGAATACACCATTTGAATTCTACCCTTTATGTAATCAGTTTCTGATGGATACTTCCAACTGCAGATTCCTCACCTTTTTAATTATTCCACAGGCATCATTTTGCATCTCAAACTTCAAGCAGTACCCCTGCCACAGTAGATGGCGTTGTGAGGTTCTGTGCCTAATTCTTCCCACTTAGTAAGGTATGTGCAGAGGTACATGGAAGTGCAACCTAAGCACTCTACTAGTTCCTGTCTTTCTGAACTATAAGATGCAAATCCAGAGCAACCCCTCATTTCTTCACAAGACTACTTTTCCAAAATATAGACATTAATACTAGTGTGCAAGGAAACGTATCACCCCAAAAACCATGGGGTTCAAGCCTTAGGCCTGTCACAAGCAAATGTCTGTGACGGATCTCCACCAGATGTCTTTGGTGCTTTGGGTCGACCCAAGACTCCAAGGAGTTTAGCTACTGTGCATTGATGAATCCAAAGGCGATCTGGGGCTATGACACAAAGTTGTATGTCACCAAACACCTAAAGGCTCTGTGCCATGAACATTAGAAGGGACGGTCCCATTCCTGAAGTTTAAAATGGTTTCCGTGGCTGATTTTTGTCGAGGTAAGTTAAAAAAGAAGCACACAGAGTCAGAGTGGGATTCTACACCTTCCCACTACAATCGAATTCCTGGAAAGGTGTGAGGGAGTAAACGTGCGCCTCTCTCGCTCCCGAACTCTATCTCCTTTGGAGCCGACTCAGACTCTTGTACTGGGGCAGCCAGACTTTCTTGGTTCTTTTGCGATACCATATCAAATCCACAAGTTCTGTGAAGCCAGGCTGTCTCTGTTCCGGACGCTGCCTGCTCCCTCTGGCATGCCTGCAGGCCCTATGCAACTGTGGGTTCCTCCACCTGGCACTCAGCCGGTGGGTCTGCCCTCTGTATCAGCATAAACCTTTGGACTCATTTCGGGACCCGCACCAGCTTAAGTGCTGACACTGATCTTGGGGCACCAACTCATGCCAGACCTTTTGACCCCAATCCGGCCATCGAAGCACAACCGGTCGGTAGTGCTCTCCAACTCCGAACTGACTCTGCTATGGCCGAGGCTGTACCCTTATCCCACTGTGCCGGAACCTTTTGGCAACCCTTCACGCAATGACACATTATCATTGGATCATGGAAGGGCTCAGATCATCAACCCTGTTTTCGACACAGTTTGATGATGACCACTAGGATACAGGGGATTAGTTTACTCAACTATATACTAAAGACAGCTGGTATGATGAGCTACAGGATGCCAGTCGACTAGATACTTTTCCCAACACTGGGCTAGTCTCTCCATCAAGGCCAGAAACTTAGGAAAGTGTCTCCTTTGCATTTATGGCTGTGGTTCTTGACCCCTAATTGCTCACTATGGAAGTGAAAAAAATGTTTTCACAAGTCTTCTAACCCGGAAAAACTACTGGTGAGTCCCTTTTGCTTTTTAGTGATCCCTCACAAACACCCTTATAGGTACATAGGCAACACCATGTTCCAGACCACCAGTAAGTGGGCAGAAAGCAAGAAATCTCTGCCCTGTCGCTGATGACCCAGCTTTTCTAACACAGCACCTGACACCAGAAAGCTCCTATACAGGCTTCTCCAGGGATGTCCAGTCATCTCTATTGGACATGCCCTTTAATTGCTGTCTCCTCTGTAGCAAGAAGGTGGAATTAGCCCTTCAGCGCTTTCAGGACCGCAGAGCCACACAGGGCTCATTGGGCTTGTCTGCTACAAAGCTTCAGATTTGATTCACCCCCTCCCAGCCCAGCAGACCCTACAGCCTTGTCATGGTTGTGGCGTGCACGATGTGGCCAGGGGCAATGAGCAGCCCAGTCATCTATCCACCCCGCCCCCCGTGCTGCAGCAGCAGCAATCGACAACCACCTTGTCAGAGGCAGGATCCAGCATTTCCTCCCTGAATGGTAAGCAATCGCCTCTAACAAGTGGGTCTGACAAGTTGTCCATTGCGCTTATGCTCTCATTTATTTCCACCCTCCCCCACCGCACCTTTCATCCTCCACAAGATGACGGACTGAGGACCATCTGTCAATCTTACAGCAAGAAGTGCAAGCCCCTCTCGCCAAAAAAGCCACAGAGAGGGTGCCGGCATCAGAAGTGAGAACTGGCTGCTACTCACTCTCCTTTCTGGTGCAAAGGACGACAGAGGCCTTCATCCTGTACTTGACCCTCACCCCCTCATTGCCTTCCTGACAAGGGACATGTATCCTCTGCCTTCAACCCTGGAGATTGATGGCAGCGTTGGACCTGCAGGATGCTCATTTCCACATTCCTATCCTGCAAGCCCACAGGTGCGATCTGTGATTCGCGGTGGAGTTGGATCATTTTCAGTTCACTGTGCTCCCGTTAGGTCTCAGGTGAAGACAACAAGGACCCCCTGGGTAGTGTATAGACTCCTAGGGCAGGGTAACAACTAGTGTGAGAAAAAATCCCAGGACATCTAACGTATACAGTGAACACTCGGGATAGGTCAGTAATCAAGCAAGAAAATCAAGAATATAACAATATCTAAATAAAATATATATTTTTAATGAATATTTGTTTAAAAACAACACATAAAATAAGATCACGAGACCAAACCAATTAATCAGAATCGAAAATGGGTCAATAACATACAATTCTAATGGTCAAACATAAAATCATAATTAATACAGAAAATAAACACATAAATGCATGTAATACAACAAATGTTTAAAAAGGAGCATAAGAACTCGACGCGCGTTTCGGCAGTAACCCGCCTTCTTCAGGAGACCTAGAATAAATCAAAACACGGACGCTCTATCCATGCAGTAGCATCATTAGAGGGTGACACATTCGTAGATGGGATAACATAAAATTGATTGCAAGATGGAGATATTCCTTCGTGATTTCAATGAAGTGGGCGATGTACGTAGCGCAGAGGAGAGTTGATTAAAAAAGCGATGGTCACAGTGATACTTTAAATTTTATGTAGAGTATCGGAGTAGTAATCCATACGACTTTGCTAGATGATGGTACATTCAAGGATAGTGCAAAATAATTTCTTAAACAAACTAACAGCGGACGGACAGGAATGCAGTCCTGTTCCGTTGCTCAGAGTGTTAGGGTCCTATTTCCCCATGTACAGTTGTTTAGTCGTTTCTTAAAATCGTAGATAATGCGTGGGCAGCAGAATGGTGCTGTTCCAGCGTTTGTTCCGTAGGGATCCAACTTCCGTAAAAAGATATAAATCAGCCGTCCCTTAAGGAAGTAATTATTGAATGGACAGCAGGATGGTGCTGCTCCGTCGTTCGTGTAGTGGGGACCCGACCTCCACAGAATGCGAAAGTTAGGTCTCACCAGGGCACCTCGGGTGTTCCAAACATATAGTGATGGCAGCAGCGCAACTTGTCCGAGGCTGTCGTCAACCACCTCCAGACTATGGCGAACATCCTGACATCTTCGGGGTTTACTATCAAAGTGCTGAAGTCACACCTCACACCTGACACCTGCCCAGACGCTCCCCTTCATATGAGAAATTCTGGAAACAGTTTGGTGTTGTGCCTTCCCCTGGAGAGTAGAGTCCTGGACATTCAGTCTATGTTGCTGATCTTTTAGCATCTGTCCTGGATTTCAGGGAGGTTAACTATTAAGCTGCTGAGACTGATGTCCTCCTGCTGTTCAAGCATACCAGGTGGAATATACGAGCGATACAGTGGGCCCAACATTAAGAGGACACCTCCAACCACATCTGGATCTCAGAAAACTGCAAAAGATCTGCAGTGGTGGTTACAGGGCCACAATTCTGTCAGCATCAGACCCTTTTCCCTATCCTACCCAGAGTTGACAGTGGTGACTGATGCTTCCTTTCTGGGTTCGGGCGGCTGTCTGGGAGAGGATATCAGAGGCCCCTGGTCTCTGGCAGAAAACCAGCACCATTCCAACCTCCTGAAGCTTGCAGTTGAAAGCCTTCCCTTCAGTCCATCAAAGCAAGGCTTGTGCATGTGCCTACAGACAACACCTACACTTCTTGTAATGCAAGAAGCAGGGTGGGGCACTGTGTGTATGGAAATGGTGGACCATCAAGGAATTTTCCCGGAGGTGAACCACCTGGCAGGATCTTTAAATGCCAAGGCAGGTGAGCTCAGGCATTGACGCCTAGCAGATCACACAAGTGCCATTTGCACCCAGAGGTGGCTCAAGGTCTCTTCTGCAAATAGGCTGAACGTTGGCTCTATCCACTCAATCAATCAATCAATCAGTGACACTTATATAGCGCGCTAACTACCCGTAGGGTCTCAAGGCGCTGGGGGGGGGGGGGGGGGGGGGGGGGGGCGCTACTGCTCGAACAGCCAGGTCTTCAGCTTCTTCCTGAAGGAGAGGTGGTCTTGGGTCAGGCGCAGGTCGGGAGGGAGGGAGTTCCAGGTCTTGGCGGCCAGGTAGGAGAAGGACCTTCCTCCCGTAGTCGCTCTTCTGATGCGGGGGACGGCGGCGAGGGCGTGGTTGGCTGATCGGAGGTGGCGATTGGGAGCGTAGAAGTTGATTCGGCTGTTGAGGTAGCTCGGGCCCTGGTCGTGTAGGGCTTTGTGTACGTGGGTGAGGAGGCGGAAGGTGATTCTTTTGTTGACGGGGAGCCAGTGGAGGTCTCTCAGATGTCCGGTGATGTGGCTGGTTCGTGGGATGTCGAGGATGAGTCTGGCTGAGGCGTTCTGGATCCGCTGGAGTCTCTTCTGGAGCTTGGCGGTGGTACCGACGTAGAGGGCGTTGCCGTAGTCCACTCGCCACCACTGAGAATGTGCAAGGTCAACAGTTCTGCGTGTTGGAGTTTCCAGTGTGCCTCTTGCTAGGGGATGCATTCTGTCTAGAAAGTAGCTCTGGATTCCTGTTCATCTTCCCTCCGATGCCACTTCTGCCTTGCGTTCTGAAGTTCAGGAACCACTGGGCACATATCAGCCTATTGGCTGAGCCTATTGGCTCAGCATTGAACACAGAGTATGGTATCAAGAACTCCTGAGCTTGATCACCTGTCCTCCAATCAAGGTTTACTTCCGGGAAGACCTACTGTTGCAACAAAAGGGCAGGGCACTGCTCTCATTCCTTTGAAAACGCCACCTTCATGTATAAGGACTATGCGACAAACGCTAAACATCTTCAACGTTCCTGCAGAGGTAGTTGGTGTCATCTAGGCAGTCATGTGGTTCTCGGCAAAAACTGCATATGGCTATCGTTCATGGTTTGGTGCAGTTCACATCCGATTGACACTTTCCAGGTAAAGTTATCTGATGATTTTTTTTTTGTTTCTTGTCCAGCGAGACTTTGCTTTGGGTACAGTTAAGGATTACCTTTTTGCCTTTTTACAATTGTTGGCTGAGCCGCCATTTTTTTAAATCACTGGTCTGCTTGTGTCGCCTTGCCTCCTGGCTGCCTGTGTCGCCTTGCCCCCTGGCTGCCTGTGTCGCCTTGCCCCCTGGCTGCCTGTGTCGCCTTGCCCCCTGGCTGCCTGTGTCGCCTTGCCCCCTGGCTGCCTGTGTCGCCCTGCCCCCTGGCTGCCTGTGTCGCCCTGCCCCCTGGCTGCCTGTGTCGCCCTGCCCCCTGGCTGCCTGTGTCGCCCTGCCCCCTGGCTGCCTGTGTCGCCCTGCCCCCTGGCTGCCTGTGTCGCCCTGCCCCCTGGCTGCCTGTGTCGCCCTGCCCCCTGGCTGCCTGTGTCGCCCTGCCCCCTGGCTGCCTGTGTCGCCCTGCCCCCTGGCTAATGATTTTAGCCAGTGCATGTCGGTCTTTGCAGTTTTGCTGTTCTCAGGCCTACCATCCACAGGGCACCTCATTTCTCATGCCCATGCTCAACGGTTCTTCACTGAAATATACTTCATTCTCTGATGGATTATCAGAGGGATATATTGGTGGAAGTTAAGTAACATTTCTAATCCGTTTGCAGATGAGGTCTCTTCCCTACCCTGGCTATCTTATTGATGTGTATTTTCCTTTTTAATCCTCTGTCCCAGTGCAGTTCTTATTTGTATTTTGAGGCATTTTAATCTTGGTAGCACACGCCTTTCTTTTGAGTATTACGGCAAGGTGTATTCTTTTCATTGGGAGTCACTTTACAGTTGTCTTAACCTTGGAACTTGATGCTTTAAGTGCAGCCTGTGCTTGGCAGTCTTGAGGTCACTCTCCTCTCTCTCCTCTCTCTCCTCTCTCTCCTCTCTCTCCTCTCTCCTCTCTCTCCTCTCTCTCCTCTCTCTCCTCTCTCCTCTCTCTCCTCTCTCTCCTCTCTCTCCTCTCTCTCCTCTCTCTCCTCTCTCTCCTCTCTCTCTCCCCTCTCTCCTCTCTCTCTCCTCTCTCTCTCCTCTCTCTCTCTCCTCTCTCTCTCCTCTCTCTCTCCTCTCTCTCTCCTCTCTCTCCTCTCTCTCCTCTCTCCTCTCTCTCTCCTCTCTCTCTCCCCTCTCTCTCCTCTCTCTCCTCTCTCTCCTCTCTCCTCTCCTCTCTCCCCTCTCCCCTCTCCCCTCTCCCTCTCTCCTCTCCCTCTCTCCTCTCCCTCTCTCCTCTCCTCTCTCTCCTCTCTCTCCTCCCTCTCCTCCCTCTCCTCCCTCTCCTCCCTCTCCTCCCTCTCCTCTCTCTCCTCTCTCCCCTCTCTCCCCTCTCTCCCCTCTCTCCCCTCTCTCCCCTCTCTCTCTCCCTCTCTCTCTCTCTCTCCCTCTCTCTCTCTTCTCATCCACCCACAATTGGAAGAGTCTGACTTTATGTTGTTAGAAGGCTTCCCTCTACTGAATGCAACTGCCACCCCAGAGGGTGCCTAATACACTTGTTCTGCGAGTAAAATAAGGCCCCGCCCATGTAGGGCTCTGTGACCCATCCAAAGAGCCCTGTAAACAATCCTCTTGGCTACCAGTACCAATGTAGGTTCTTTAATGCCAAAAAGACCAATAAATTTCAAGGGAGTGACCACGCCAAACAAGTTGCTGCATTCTAAATGTGTGCCATTCGTTTAATGTGGGAGTTTGAGGCTCTCCGCAATAGAGTTGCCGTAATCTAACCATCTGAGTGTTACAGCTTGAACAATCAAGGCATTGAGAGCAATGGTAGTAGCTTTTGGAGTGCTCTGTGCAATGAAGAGCAATTTGAAGCCAGCCTAGTAACATGAGCTGTCAACAAAAGATCGTTGTCAAAAAAGACACCAAGATTCCTGACCTTTCTAGCAGCTGTGTATGTAAAATTGGACTTTGTTGCACAACACAATATCCCTATATTATCCTCATTAAATTTGAAAAAATTCTGAGGCAACAATTACATGTTCCTTTGCATACCTTGCTTGAAATGGTGCCGACATCTTGAAGTCAATAGATATTATCAGCTGGGTATCATCCGCTATATTTCTGAAAGGCTGTTCTCTATTGGCAAAGTAGCGGGGTCAAAAAGAGTAGGGCTAAGTGCGAATCCCTGAGGCAACCACCAACCCCTCTCCCCCCTGTTTGGTACACTGAAATCCTAACCGGTACCGGGGTAGATTAATAGCCTGGGCTCTATTAGCCAAATGCCAATTTCTTCTAGCTTGCATTAGTAACTCATGGGAGACAACGTTTGATGCGACCAACAAATCTAACTATACCATGGCTGCAAAATTCCCCTTTTCAACCTCTGGTTATTCAGAAGTGAGACCAGTGAGACGTCTGCACCGTGCATTGGGTGAAAGCCAGACTGGGCTGGATTCAACAGCTCATTGTTCTCTAGATGGTCAAATAGAATAGAGTTTACATGCTCTAGAATTTTTACTGGAAAAAGACGCGGGGAATCTAGCCTTTAATTGCTGAGGATATTCTGATCAGCTGTTGGCTTACAGTTTACAAAAACTTTATTTGAAACAGCAGAAGTGTGGCACACAACACTGCAGGAAAACACTTTATTGGTAGAACAAAGTCATTGTAGGATTATGATTTCTTAGTCATCAGCGGTTTCCAAACATGTAGCTGGTGGTAGTGCTCTTTTGCGAATCTCAAATAATTTTCTAGTCCGCTGTGACTGGGATATGAAAGAAACTCCTTATTTGTAACACGCTGAAGTTGTTCCCAGGATGAGCGATCAATGAACTGTCTGCCGAGGAGGATAACTGCTTCCTTTAGCTTAAAACTGTACACTATGCAAGAGTTTGTAGGTTTTCCGGGCCTTCACCTGCTATGTTTGTATCTACACAAGATCAGTGCTAGAGATTTATCATAAGTATGTTAGTGTTTTTTTTTTCACTGGCATGTGACTCTCCTCAACATTTTTAACAGCAGCTAAAGTCATTTGAAGAGTCCGGGATAGTGGATCCTCTCCCATACAATGAGTAGGAATTCCACTATATGTCAGGAAGTGGTGTGACGTACATCTCTGATGTGTACCACACCTGAGCTGTGATGACTGTGATACTGTTGATAGTGGTTTCCTAAATATTGTGTGCAATGAAATGAAATGCCAGCATTTGTAAAGCACACAGCTACCTCCAGAGAGGTGTCCCGGAGCAGGGGGCCATCGGGAAAATTAAGGAAGCTATTGCCCAGAGTCACATGGTGCTGGGCTGACCTGCTGCCGGCACGGGGTCCGAACTGTGAACCTCGCGGTCTAGTCAGGCACCCTGGCCGCTGCGCCACACCTCTTGATTCAAGCCAGTGTGTACAAGAATTGCTTTAGAGTTTTTAGTAGACAGTGCGAGATTATTAACTAGTTTTGTGTTTATCGTTCAGTATATTCTGTGTGCACAAGAGATGTCCTTACAAAAAATTTGTTTCCTGCAGGGTCATGAAACTAGTGCCTTGTTAATACTGGAACGAATAACAGATAGAAACCTCATCAATGCAACAAATACTGCATTGCAAACGTAAGTACTACACATGTTTAAAAGATCAGTTCATTCAGTTTCCCTATACATAGATTGCAGAAATGTTCAAAGATTTTTGATCCTGGTTTTTGATAAGTTTATGGTATCAAGTTTGTATATTTTCCTAAAATTGCCGTTACAGTTGTATTGCTCGGCTGTCATTTTCAACTTGGCGCAGCGGATATGTAGGTCTCTAGTTGCTGGTCATATCCCAATTGAACTAGGGCATCAATGTCCTCACAGACCTTCCAAGAGTTAACTGGTGCCTCATCACTGTGCTCCATGTTACAGCCAGACTTGTCATCCAATTGTGTGGACCCAAAAACTGACTGCCATCGAACGTTTCTACCTCGAAACACAGTATGCACTACACATGGGCTAATGCACCTCAATACTCCGACTTCCTTAGTAAAGAACATTACGGTTTCTAGGGCGGAGACCAGTGAGAAGCAAGGAAGAACTGAGGCTTGAGCTCCAGGCCTTCAAAATCACACAGCTGCAGGCCACACTTATTCAAACTTAGCACCTATCTCAGTAACGCTCCGTCATCTCCTACAAAACATTCCACTACTCCAACACAACGTTCACACTGTAATGGAGCATAATCTTTAACGCAACTGTAGGAAAGTAGGATCTGCTTTCCTGGTTACCCCCACTTTTTGCTGGCTTTTTTTCTGTTTTCTGACTTGTCTGACTGTAATTCTGCTAATCAGGACCCCAGTCACTGTGCTTCCTCCCTAAATTTGACAGTGGTAAGAACTTTGGTACCTTCCGAATTGGCCACTGGTGTACCCAGGTAAGTCCCTAGTATATGGTACTAGGTACACAGGGCATAGGTACACCAGGGGCCCCTCATGGCTGCAGCATGAATTATCCCACCGATGAGAAACCACTATCTGTTACTTGAGGCCTACCATTGCAGCCTGAGTAAGTTGGGGCTAGCACCACTTACAACCGATCTAAGTTTCTTTATATCTGAGGTCACTGCAATTAAAACCTATGTCACCCCTATGAAAGTCTCTTCAGTCCTGAGGGCAGGGTTCTTGGTTGCAAATGAGGGTGCCTCTGCATCAGCAGGTCCCCTCTACAAACCCCGGAGTCGATTCTCCAGGCATTGTAAGTGCGGTCAGCCATTTATTACATATGGTGGACATCAAGTCAAATACTGGATGTCTAACTATATCATCATCATCAATTTAACTTTATTTCGGTTTGTTTATGAACCATAAAAGTACATCAAAAATAGAAAAATACATTTACAGCAATAGACTAATACACAGTTACATCTCATTTTAAATATTTGCAATAAAATCAGTTAGCATGTGGTTTATAGAGTGACGATAAAGACCCTAAGACAATAAAATACATGGATTAAAGTTTAAAACGCGGTGGAGGCCTAGTTTTTACTGAGACAAACTGTAAATCCTACATTGAAGTAGCTTACTACTACCGAATCAATCTCCGTCTAATTAACCACATTGAAAACAAAAATTTAGCAATAGCAGTAACTATTAGTGCATTAGTATCAGTTTTTAAGATTCTAAAAAACTCTATATGGTTCCTGACTCCTAGGTTCACACATAACTGTTTGATCCATTTTTTCCTGCTAACAGAATAGGCAGGACAAAACAAGGTCACATGAATTAAAGATTCGTTTGGATCATTACAACCTGGACAAGGACGAGCTAAACCCGTTATCCATTTATCGGTGTGAGAGTAAAGCGGTAGTGTACCATATCTGAACTGTAAATACAGTTTTTTTGCTAGGACAGGTTCTATAGTGTCTAATTCCTTCTCAAAGCTGTAGACATTCTTGAAATCCAGAAAGCTGTCAGTGAGACTAGAAGGCCTGGCTGACCGAAGGACCTCTTCCAGGTTGTAATGTTTTATAGACTCAGCCAGGGTTCTCTTTGAAATGGATTTGCATGCGTCCTCCGGATTAAACCAGAGATTCTCCATGCCGATCCTAGACGCCTGCCCCCTTATAAAGGATAGCCACTTTATCTTCCCTGCACCTGGGCGTGCCATCACAATCTTCAGTTCTTCTCTATAGCACTCAAGCTCCTGGACGCTCCACAATCTGCACCAGTAAAGGAGCGGGCGTGAGGCTATTGCTTCTGCAATGGGCCTCAGATTTAAGTCCAACCTTAGAGGAACTAAAGGAGTGTTATTTGGTAAGGAGAGCAGCTGTCTAATAAAATTATTCTCTGTTATGCCAATCTCACTCGCTGGACGATGGCCCCAGAGTTCCGCCCCGTAAAGGGTGGAGGATCTGGTTTGAACCTTATATATTTCCAGTGGCACACAAACAACTTTATGGACACAGGATTTCTGCACTTTAAGAATCCCCCCCATAGACTGAGAAAGGGTTAAATTAGCCTTAGTCATTTGAGTTTCCCAACTCATTTTATCATTTAAAGTCAGACCTAGGTAAGTGAAATTATTTACCCTTTCCAGGGCTCGTCCATCCATTGACGGGCGTGGACAATTAGTTGCACTGGCATTGAACACCATATACTTTGTTTTATCTATATTAATCACCAAATTCCTGTTCCTACAGAATTTGGTGAATTGGTCTAACACCCGCTGCATCCCCATAGATGTTTTTGAGAGGAGCATGGTGTCATCCGCAAACATAAGTGCAGGAAATTTACCGCCAGCTAAATTAGGGGCGTCAATGTTATGTACACTAATTAGGTCATCGACAAGACCATTTCATTTTAAAAAAGGGAAAATAGGGTAGGGGCAAGTACGCATCCCTGCCTAACTCCCTTCTCAATAGGAAAAGCACTTGTCAGCTGGCCGTATTTGCCATAACGTACCTTTGCATAGGTTCCTTCATGGAGTCTTTTGAATTGGTGACATAAATAGGGTGGAATCCCCATTGTTGTTAATATACTCCACAATTGGTTCCTGTCCACCATATCAAATGCGGATTTAAGGTCCACAAATGTCAGGTAGAGGCTACCCCCTTCCAGGACCACATGCTTCCAGTAAAGTACCTGGAGCCGTAGAAGTTGGTCGATGGTAGATGTTTTAGCACGGAACCCTGCTTGCAGGTGGGAGAGGATGTTATTCTCACTAATCCAATGTTGCAAGCGTTGCAATAGCAGTTTGGCGTAGATTTTTTGGGTAACGTCAATAAGACTAATTGGCCTATAATTTGATGGGGCCAACGGAGATCCCTTTTTATAAATCGGAATGATTTCGGCCCCCAACCAGGTACTTGGAACCTCTTGTCCGTCAAGAATAGCATTAAATATGACGGTCAGGTAGGGACCCAGATCTTCGGCTCATCTCTGAAAAGATCACCAGGGATCTTGTCCAACCCTGGGGCCTTGTTACATTTTAACGCTTGAACTGCAAGTGTAACTTCCATCATGGTAAAGGGGGGAGGAGGGGAACCAGGGGCCAAACTCAGAGACATACTCAGTGACACTTTATGCTGGGAAGCAGGGCTCGAGTAAAGTTCACCGAAGAATGCACACCATGCTTCCTCTGCGATGTTGGGATCAATCTTTGCCTTACCTTCTGGTTTCCCAGTATGAACCAGGTTCCAAAAAGTTCGGGCATCTTTCGCTATTAGTGCCTGTTTGATGGCCTGCCACTTCTCTGTTTCCCATTCGGATTTTGCATGGGAGAGGAGATTCTTATAGGCATTCCTTGCGACCATAATGGTTGCTCTATGGCCTGATTTGAGGGCAGAAATTAGAGTAGTCTTCGCCCTCCTACAAGACTGACTAGTTATACCAAGGATTAGTGGCCCGTGCCTGTCGGTTGGTCTGATTTGCTGATTTAAAAAAAGCTTAACGCTAGGGCCTGACTGGAATTCTGCTAATCAGGACCCCAGTCACTGTGCTTCCTCCCTAAATTTGACAGTGGTAAGAACTTTGGTACCTTCCGAATTGGCCACTGGTGTACCCAGGTAAGTCCCTAGTATATGGTACTAGGTACACAGGGCATAGGTACACCAGGGGCCCCTCATGGCTGCAGCATGAATTATCCCACCGATGAGAAACCACTATCTGTTACTTGAGGCCTACCATTGCAGCCTGAGTAAGTTGGGGCTAGCACCACTTACAACAGATCTAAGTTTCTTTATATCTGAGGTCACTGCAATTAAAACCTATGTCACCCCTATGAAAGTCTCTTCAGTCCTGAGGGCAGGGTTCTTGGTTGCGAATGAGGGTGCCTCTGCATCAGCAGGTCCCCTCTACAAACCCCAGAGTCGATTCTCCAGGCATTGTAAGTGCGGTCAGCCATTTATTACATATGGTAGACATCAAGTCAAATACTGGATGTCTAACTATATATTGGCTGCACCGAAACTGGTCATGTTTGGTATTGAAAATGTTTGAATCCTACCCCTACACTGATTCCAGTGCTGGATGTAGGATCCCATGCACTGCCCCCCCCCTTCTCCATTCCACCCCCCTCCCCAGGGTGCCAGCACCACCAGACTGGTTTGAAAGGCACATTTGGTGCCCTCATTGCATACTTCAGCTTGCACCAGTTCAGGGAGCTGTTGGCTCCTGCTCTGGTGCAAAACTTGAGTACCCTAGGGTACTTAAGGGCTTATCTGCGGGTGGCTCTTCAGATTTGTCGGGGGTCAAGATTCAAATCCGAAACCACTTAAACCATCTGGCCACCTTGGACTTTGTTGGGCTTCGCCTTGAACCGGGACTATATCAAGGAAGACTCCTGCTGCTCTTGATCTCGTCGTCCTACCAGTCTTCTGCATTGTCTGTGCTTCTTACAGGTTCTTCTCCAGGCCTATGTGCATCAAAGCCAATCAAAATAATTTCCCTTGGAGTGGAGGAGTCACTCCCCTGCATCTACAGGCTATGTAACTCAGCTGATCAGTCTGCTGCACCTGGCGGTGTACAGCCTCTGAAGGGCTCAGCAACACAGGTGGTGGTTCTGCAACTCCCTTGAGGCCTACACTGTCTTCTTAGCAAGTTTGAGGCCAGCATCCCTCGTCAGAACCGCTGGAACAGAACCTCTGTCCACAGCGTCGACTACTGTTGCCAAGGCTTGTTGACTGTCCTCCCAAAATCTAAATACTAAAAGAAGCTCCAGCCACCAGCATCTCTTACTGCCAAGTTCTTTGTCCTCACTACATTCTCTGCACCGTGGGGCTACATCTTTGGTGAGCTGCTCGTGGTCCGCTTGCAACTCCTGTACTTTGTCCTGTGGGTTCTCTTGAGGATCTACTTTGGCTTCAGTGGGCGGGGCCTGTTCTGGCTCTCTTGCATCTGGTGAGTCCCTTGGACCATGCTGGTCTCATCACTGCACCTTCTTCGTTTACCACGTCTGTTGCTGCTTCCAAGGCTTCTTGGTCCCCCCCTTCAGACACCGACCCTCTAGTTCTCAACTTCCAACACTGGACAGCTCGTCTTCCACAGTGTCGCCTAGTCCTCACAGCTGCAGTGATACAGTCGCAATCATCACTCCTGTATCTTCTGTCATTGGTCTTCCGTGCCTCCTGGTCACTTCCAAGTGGCATGAACTCTGACCCCTCTGCTTGCAGGAACTCCTCTTTAAGAATCCACCCCTGGATTCCACTGGACTCCTTCACCTTTTTTACCAGCAGCCTCTTTACTGAAGTCTTCCATTGTGGTCTACAGCGGTTTCTGAAGTCACTTCGCACCTATGCACCCGGCTTTCCTGGTGTAGGAATCCTGGTTACTGGGGTGTCCACGGGTGGGGTGACTCTCCAACTTTGTCGTTCACAGGGTTTCTTCAGGGTCCACTGGGAAGGGTCCTTCTTAAAAACTGCAACCACAACTTTCCCATTGACTTGCATTGAATATGCAGTTGTGTTTCCACTCTGCACACAGCCTCCGTGGGGTTCCTGGGTACTTACATCTGGTGATACCCCAGCTCTTCTGAGTCTTCCAAGTCCCGACTTCGGTCAGAGTTTGCATTCCACTTCTTTAGTATTTCGTTTGGTCCCCCCCTGGAGACCACTATGTATTTGTGCTAACTTACCTGCTTTACAATTTAAATATTGTGTTGATATCTCTGTGTAAGAGATATACCAATGTGTTCATGTGTATAATAAATATAACTATTTTTATAACTACACTGTGTGGTTCTTTTTCATTTAACCTACACTATATGATTAGTTCTGGTATAACCGGCTGCTTAATGCTCCTTCTGGACTAAGCCTGAAGGCTGCTGTCCACAGCTACCCCTTAGAGAGCTTTCTACGGTTGTCGAAGACTGCTAAAATCACTATAAGGGCTGTCTGGATTAGTTCAAGGTGCTTCACTTAAGTGTGCACCATATACTAAGCCACCCTCCTACAGCAGCATACAGAACCTTTCTGCCAAACTTTATTGCACTTTGGTCTTGCCTCCAATGTGAGGACTGTATTTTTTTAACATGCTGGCACCAGAAATGTCAAAATGTGTCCGCCGGGTTTCTGCAGCATGGGAACGACCTGGTTACCACTATGCTGCAGCTTAATGTGATTCTGTTTGCGGTGAGAGGTCTACAAATCATACAGATTAAAATACATGGCTGTGGCCCTAAAAGGCTGCATCTTAGCAGGTGCACTTCTGCCACTTTGCTAACATGTCCGTGACTTTAGCATTCCTGGCTCTGTGTTTAAAATATTTTCTGTTGCCATGTTGCTCCCACGTCTGCTCTAGATTCCTTCTCTCTCCTCTTTCTTATAAAACCCTTCTTTCTTTCTTTCATCCTTTTATCATTAAAATGCTTGGTATTATTTTGCCATTTGTGCTGTGATTTACAGTTTTTTTCCTTACATTTGGCTTTTTTTCTATTTCTTTGTATTTTTATTTTTCTCGTCTTGGGATTATCCTTTTACTTCTAATCTCCAAATGATTTTCCCTCCATTTTTCACTCCCCCTCTTTGTTACCCTCTTTCACTAGCTACAGCCCACAACCCTTTTTTGTCCTCTATTTTGTCTTCCCCTCATTCCACCTTGTTTTCTCTCTGCATGATGAATGCCCACTCTAGGTAATTGAAGTACTTCTTGTTAATGACAAGTGGTGCTTGTACCCAGGCTGACAGTGATAGAGGCATTTGCTGTGTTCATCTTAATTATGTTGCTCTCTGAATAGATTTGGGAAGGTTTACGTCAGTCTTAATGTGCTGTTGTGCTTTCATGTACACTACCAACATCTGATCAAAAGGAAGAAACGTGTAGAAGTCTTCAGCCTATGATCTTCAGATTAAAATATCCCAGCGCCTGAGGAAAGAGTTTTTTATAACATTTCAGAAAAGGCTGTTCGAGGCATGTAGGGCTTTAGATACATATGCTGTGCAACGTACTCCCATCTATTGTTGGGTCTCGATGTGTGCAAGTTGTTTTCCTTCGAAGAAGTCTTTCGAATCTCTAGGTAGAGTGACTCCTTCCTTTGTTGATAATACACATGGGCGTCAACTCCATTGTTAGATTGTTTTCTTTCCAACGTCTGGTCCGGATGTGTGCTCAACTACTCTGGTTTAATACTATAATGGTGTATTTTTAGTTCCTACTGAATCTTTCCTCTGTCGGTATTGCCTTTGATCACGTTCCTCTATTTCCCTTGTGTATAAGTGTTTGAATATTTTCCAGCCATGGGCAGCAGCAAACATTTGCTTCGGACGCCCTGCTCAGCTCAGATTCAGCACCTAAGAAGTCTTCTATGGCAAGTACTTCGGCTCCGAGCACCTCAGTACCACTTCCATACTCTGTGTCGAGCTGACCTGTGCTGTCTATTTCCTCTGTCTCGACATCGAGCAGACCATCGGCACTTGAACAAAAGACTCTTTAATATCGGTAGACTTGGAGGTTGATGTTCAAGCCTGGCTCTGGCACAAGAGTCCAGCCCATTCTTCATAAATTCCAATAGCCGCTTGATTCCAGTCAAAAACATCATGTAATAGAGCCTTACAGTTTGGGCTCTGCTGCTCCAGCATCCAAAAGACAGTTCTCATTTCAGGAAACCTTGGACACTCCAGTTCATGTGAGAATATGCAAGAAGGCAAATAAGGTCACCTGCCTCTTACCTCTTGCACCACGATCACCACCTATTCCCCTGTCTTTGCCCTGCCCCACTCATTCTCTAGGGGATCCACTTGAGATTGCACCCCAGGGATCTTCACATTGACATGGGTGGGCATGGTGGGAGGGAAGACACATTTGATATTCCTCCACAGGATATGACTTATGGGACTCCTATGAGATAGAACCACTAAGGAATAAAGACCTTGATCTTTACCTGTCCACTCTCCTCTCCCCTCCCAATGATTCTACATCATATCAAGAAGCAATTGGAAGGGCCACCACCTTTCATCACAAGGAGCTCTTAGAGGAGGACTTCCTTTCCTCCACTCACTGCTCCAGGCAATATATCCCAATGCTCAAGTGCATGCTTTGTCACCCCAGATATTTTTAAAGACTGTCTGAGCTAGGGCCAAAACATTTATATTGTCTCCCCATCTGACCCGATTATATTTGTAGTCTGCTTCCACCAGGCTCACTGGCCATCACCTCTGCCCATAAACGAGCGAACTCCCAGGCAAGCAGAGATACCCCGCTAACCGATAGAGAGTAAACATAACGAGACAGTGCGGAGAAGGGTGGCAATGCAATCAGCCAGCTACTGGCACATTGCAAATTCTATGGGCCTCCTAGAAAGGTATGATCATGCCCACCTGGACTAAATGGATGATTGTCTCCAATGCTTCCCTGAGGAGCACAGAAAACGGGGCCGCAACTTGTATCGGAGGACAAGCTCAATTCAAACGCATCCATTTTTTGCACCCTAGATTCAGTTGGTAGTGCTGCTAGGGGTGTAAAAAACAGAATTCTCCTCTGAAGGCCTGCATGGATCTGCATCACTGGCATTAAGCCAGATTTCCAGCAAAATCAGATGAGCATGCCTTTTGATGGCAACCATCTATTTGATAGACTGTTAGTTGTAGATTCCTTACCTTAGAATTTCCACCAGGCGCAGTCTGGATCAGAAGATTTTTTTCTTCAGCAACAGTACCCCTGTGCGTCGTTACGTGGCGTTGGTTGAGTCCACATCTGTCTTTTGTGTTGTGGGTACCAGGATGACGTCGCGGGACCTACATAGATGTCACCCATGTGCGCTGAAGTCAGTTCTTAACACAACTTTCCATGACATATGCGCAGAGCCATGAAAGACACTGATCACTGGTTTGTCAAAATTAGGGCCCTTTAGGGAAGTTTCTAGTCCTAGCAATCAGATTGCAGTGCGGGGAGGATGTGTGGGGCTGTAAGGAATCTACAACTAACATGTCTCTACAAGATACATCATTACCGAAGGTAAGTATCTTGCTCATCTGTTAGAGACTCTTTAGTTGTAGATTCCTTACCTTAGAATAGATACTCCAGCAATACCATCCCTGTAGGAGAATTTGTGAACCAAGATAAAACCAGAACGTCCTGGAGGACCGAACAGGCAATGTACCCATCCCTCCGAAATTGGCTGCCCAGGCAGTTGTCTGGTACACGTGTGCAAGTATGCCCACGTTGCTGCCTGACAGATGTCCGGTACTGGAACTCCACGTTCTAATGCCATGATTATCACTTTTGCTCTGGTGGACTGAGCACGCACCACACTGGAGGGTCCTTCTTTGTCAAAGCATAGCCTATTTTGATGCAAAGGACAGCCCATCAGGAGATGGTCCGTTTCTGAGCAGCCCAACCTTTCTTGCCACCCACATTGCCAATGAGGAGTTGATCATCCACCCGGATGTCTTTTGTCCTATCAAGATAAAGACAATGCACGTTTTGGGTCCAGACAGTGGAGTCTCTCCTCCTCCTTGGATGGATGTGGGGATGTATAAAAGGTGGGCAGAGTGACTGATTGTTGTGAGAAAGTGCCCTCTTTCTTGCATGGTATGCCTCCACTTTTTGCTGAATTGCTAATGTGCTTTGACTGAGTGTGCACTGGTACCTAGGGCCTGTGTTCCTTCCCTAAAACTGTATTAAAGCCTAAACCCTATTGGCATCTCTGGCCACAGGTCAGCCCCTGGTAAATGGTACCCTAGGCACCTAGGGCACTTTGACCAGAGAAGGCCCCAGGTGTTACAGCACCTCTTGTGCCACCCTTATGGCCCTGTGCCCTGACACACACACTGCCTTTGCAGGCTGAGTGTCTTGGTGCACCACAAAACAGAGTCGACATGGCACACATCCCTGTGTGCCATTCCCACAAAATACTGCCCTGGCATACCTCAGTCACCCCTCTAGCTGGGTGCCCAATGGCAGTGGTATGGGTACATATACCCCTACAGTACCCAGGTCCATTCCTGGGCACTGTAAGTGCAGTGCTGCCATTAAGAGTATATGGTGCTGGGAGGTCGTCATCATGAACTCCACAGCACCATGATGGCAACACTGAAGACTGAAGTTTGGTATCAAACTTCTCAGCACATTAAACCCACACTGATGCCAGTGTGGGATTTAATGTTAACATGTACGACATAGGGCAACTTAGAGTTGCCCCCTGAAACTAACCCACAACCTGCGTCCTGACTGACAGGCTGCTTAGGCTGCCACCCAGCAGACATGTTGCTGGACCCCTGGGTAGAGAGCCATCCGCTCTTGTGGGCCTGCAAAAATGCACATCCTGTGGCGAGATGCTAGGCCTCCTACCCCAGAATGGGCAGAGGAAGCTTCAAAGGCTTTGTGAACTTCTCCAGACCACTTGCTGTACTCCGCAACTGGTCCCCACCAGTTCTGACCCCCACTCTGGCAGGAAGACAGGCGGGAAAAACAAAGTGAGGAAAGGGGGTGTACCAGCCTCTGCCAACCCCACCCTTCAGGTGGGAGAGGCGAGGTGAAGCACAACTCCGGGCTCTCGCCATCTTGAGGATGGGGAGCCCTACCCAATCAGGGCTAGGATGTAGGAGGATGTAGGCTAAAGCGGTCGACCTCGAAGCTGGGGAACAGAATTCGAGTCTCGACAACGACGCATCCTGTGATTGTGGGCAAATCACTAACAAAAATGAACGTGTCCTTCTGTAACGAAACTGGTGCTCATGTAAAGCGCTCTGAAACCAGATGTCTCGGGTCTAGTTCGTGCTATATAATCCTCTAAAAAAAAAAAAAAAATTTAAATAGGTTCCTGCCCCCTCCCACTGGAGAGTGTCCGGATAGGGGGTGTACTCACCCCAGGAAAGGGACCCTTTGGTCCCTGTCCTTTCCCTACCTGTAACACCCCTAAATTTAGTATTTAGGGGTACCCTGAACCTTTCTTCCTCAGATCCCGAAACTACAAAGAAGAAAGAAGACCTGCCGTGCAGCTGCCAACAAGAGGACGACACCAACTGACTTGGCCCCAGCCCTACCGGCCTGTCGACCCTCGAACCTGCTCCTGCTAAACCCTGGCATCTTCTGAGGTCAGCAACCTCGAAAACCCTGGAGGACCTGACTGCCTTGCTCATCCAAAAACTGGGAATCCCATGGGCAGTGGTTCTGCTTAAAGATCCACAACCCCTGGTGCCAGCCAGGAACCGCAAATCCAGCACTCTCTGCACCCGCCGAGCCCGGCCTGTACCTGAGTTGACAAAGACCACAAGACGTCCCCCCGGTGACTGTAACCAAGAATCCAGCACCCAAGGACCCTCCTCTATGCTCCTGACGCCGCCTGCAGCCTCACACCCAGGGACCCCTCCAACCGCAACCAGTAGAGGGTAAGATTTCATGACCCCAAAAGACACCCCGGCGCCCCACGGCCCCATGTGCCCAACTCCTGGGTGTCTACCAATCTTACAGCTTCCCCTACTTACCCCTCGAAGTGGGGGTCGCACCTGAAGAATCTCTGTCCCGAGCCTGCAGCCTTTGTTCATCTTGCAGCTTTCCCATTGAAATACATTGGGCGCCTGAAGGCCCAAAAGCACCCTGCACCCAGCTGCCCCAGTGTCGCTGGGAGTGCAGCATCTGTCCTATTCGACTTCCCCACTTGCCCTGAGCAAGTGACTAGGAACCCTGCTCCCACAGCCGCGTGGCCTGCCTGCTAGCAGCCACCAACCGAAGACCCCCTACCCGCCATAGGCTAACATTGGGCCTACTCTCTCTGCACCCGGCTGCCCATGTGCCGCTGAGGGTGTAACTACTGAACCTACCTGAACTTGGGAGACCCTTGAGTCTAACCCCTGAACCTTAACTCTGCCAGTTGAGTACTTACCTGAAAACTGATCACCTACATTTTCTCCATAGGGTAACATTGACTGGTTTTCACTTAGAAATTCTTCTAAGGGTCGAGTTTTGAAAATTTAAAATATTCACTATAAATCATCCGATCAATGAAAACCAAATTACTCGCCTATTAGCGGAAAAGATCCCAGTGCTGGATCTTGGTGCCCAGCACAGACCCTAAAAAGTAATTACAACTGTGATTTTCCAATATCCTTATTTTCCTCCATAGGATAACATTGGCTAGTTTTTACCAGAAAATCTTTTGTCAATTTTTGCAACTTAAAATATTCCTTAAAAATCGCTTGTTTACTTTAAACAATTTCTTTCAACTATTTACGGGAGATGCACTAGGGCTGAATCCAGGATCCAGCCCTGAGTAAGAAAAACGTACGCAAAGTAATTGATATTGCATTTACTTAAAATTCCCATTAAGCTCTGTTATTATTGTGTTGCATATTACAACAACTGTATCTGTTGCATTCAAAAGTCTATTGCTCATTGAAAGTATTCAACTGTAGCATCTCATTCTGAGAAAGTATTTTTATTCCTACTTGTGGTTCTAAAATAAAACGATATATTTTTATATACAAAACAATTGGCCTAGAGTTCAGGTCTTGAGTGTGTGAGACCATTTGCTGACTGTGTACAACAAATGCTTTACACTGTCCTCTGATACTGCCTTACTGCTCGACCAAGCTACCACTTTAGAGAGGAAGGATATATCTAACTTTAACCTCTACCAAACGACTGTGGACTCTGTGCACACTGTACCTTACTTTGGTGCAGTATATACAGAGCCACTTTCTTACAACTGTCCCACATGAAAAGGCATAACGACCTTAGGAAGGTAGGTTTGTCCGAAGCACCACTTCATCCATATAGA
Source organism: Lissotriton vulgaris (assembly GCF_964263255.1). NCBI lineage: Eukaryota > Metazoa > Chordata > Amphibia > Caudata > Salamandridae > Lissotriton > Lissotriton vulgaris. Next base: position 1,104,990,994 of record NC_141698.1, read on the forward strand.
CAGATAGAAAAGGGGATTAGAAGATAAAGTCTGCAGCTCGCCCACCCTGCGAGCAGAGGTGATGGCAACAAGAAAGGCAGTTTTGAGAGTCAGCAAACCTGAGGGGTTATGAAGAGGCTCGAAGGGAGCACACATAAGAAAGGCGAGAACCAGATTTAAGTCCCATTGGGACATTACAAAAGTAGAAGGTGGGAACAGAGGAGTAAGGCCCTTAAAGAATCTGTTAAAGATGGATTTGAATAAAGAAAGCTGATCTGGCAGCCAAAGAAAAGCGGAGATGGCTGCAATATATCCTTTAAGAGTGCCCAAGGCAGATCCCTGCTGGGCCAAAGAAAGTATATTTACAAGAGAAACTCAGAAAGGGGATCAACAGCCTCTGCTTTGCACCATGCCACAAATTTGTTCCCTCTACAGGTGTATACAGTTTTAGTGAAGGGATGCCTAGCTGCCAAGATAACATCAGACTTCGGGCGGAAGGTCGTAAGCTTTCAACTGCTGCCGCTCAATCTCCACGCAAGGAGTTGGAGACTGGACAGGTTTGGGTGAAGAACCCTCCCCTGCTGCTGCGACAGAAGATCCTCCTGTGGGACAGACTGATCAGAGGATCGATGGCCATGTTCAGAATGTCGGGGTACCAGACTTTTCGTACCCAGTCAGGAGCTACAAGAATGACTTGAGCCCGGTCACGCTTGATCTTCTTGTGCCCACTGGGCAGAAATGGTATAGGCGGAAAGGCGTACTGGTGGCCGAAGCTTCACTCGTGACGAAAAGCGTCGCCGAGGGAGTGCTGCCTTGGAAACTCCAACCCGTAAAATTGCTGACATTGCATGTTCTCTTTGGAGGCAAACAGATCTAACCAAGGTTCTCCCAAGCGCTGCGTGTCCATTTTCGCAAAAATACTGCATCTCAGAGCACGTCGTTAAAATTTTTAAACTTTTCCAGGTCTCTAACTCGCGTTGTGGACTGGTATGAGAATAACAAACGAAAGAGTGTTCTTGATTTCCACCATTCCTGAGAGTAACCTAAGTTGCATTCTCTGGGTTGGCTAGTCATTGGTGGCTTCGCTATAGGACGGAGAGCTAATGAGACACTGATGCTAGTCGGTTAGGGGTTCTGGGTACTGAGGTGAATTTTGTGGTCCACCACAATTCACTGAGGTCATGGGTATCTGTGCACTGTTCTGTGTATGAGCAGAATCCCCGCAACAAAACAACCACAACCTACATCAGGCACAGGAACCTTTTCTATAGCTCCCTTGGCCAAGAGAGCTAATACTTTCTGGCTGAGAAGTGCTAAATGATCCTCTGTCATGCGGTCATAAGAAGGTGGCATGGAGGGAGGGTAGGTCCGAAGGGGAGGCAGTAGCCATTTCGGACTATTTAGACAACCCACCTGTCCGACGTGAGGGATTGACAGTGGAGGAGGTCAATTGGACAAACCTCCAACTAGTTGATGATGGGCACGAAACGTTGGACTAGGAAAGTTTGGAGGCTGCGGCAGGGTGGGGCAGGAGAGAGTGAACTGGCCTGCCCGCTGGCCCCCTGACCCACGAGGACACTGGGTCCCACGTCCACACCCATGCACAGGCTGGACAGCTTGCGTGACTCTGTGGTTGGGCTGGACAGTATGTGGCTGGGCGCCTCTTCTGTAGCCACTAAAGGCAGACTGAGGAGGAGGTGAGGTAGCTGCAAGTCCCAAGGATCTGGCAGTAGCTCAAGAATCCGTGTAGCGCTATGGCTGCCTTATCGCCAAAAAGGTGAGTGCCATCAAAGGGCATGTCCTTCAAGGAAGACCGGATGTCCCCAAGAAGCCAGAAGTCCTCAACCACATGTAGCATCTAATAGCTTCAGACGTGGCAATCGTTCTGCCCAGTGAGTCTGTGGAATCCAGTCCACATCATATGGTGAATTGGGTTGTGTGTCTCCTGTCTGCAACTGCTTCAGCAAGAATGGCACGGGCCTCCTCCGGGCACTGAGGCAGCACCTGTGAGGCCATATCCCTGATAGTCTGGCTTCGTGTCCACTCGGGGATGAGGATGGGGTCAGGGCTGACCGGGGGCACAGTCGACACCGGGAGCATAGTCTGGATTGACGTCTGGGATGGCCGAGTAAGATCGACCGGCATCGATCTGGATCTACAAGGACCTTCTGTAGCCGCTAGCGTTTAAGTCCCTGGGCCCCGACCAACTTGCGGGACCCGAAGGTACGTCGGCGGAGCCGGGCTGCCAAAAAAGGGATACCAGGCCTCTAAGAACTTCTGGTTCTGGACAGGAGATATGCTCTTGCTCCCGGAAAGAGAGGGGCGTGGAGCAATTTCAAAAGTATGCTCCGGAGTCCGCACCTTCGAGCATAGTTACTGAAGGTAAGCAACTTGGTCTTTTGGCCCGTAGTGGACCAAACTTTAGAAAAAATAAAAATGAAGGACACATAGATAGCAAAAGCAATGGGGGGCACTGAAAACACCAGTTCCCTGTAGCTTCTTTTACTGCCCCTCCTACTGTGGAATTTCAGAGACCACCTCCTCTGATACTTCCACCTCATATCGGCACAGCCAGGGCCAACATTCCTCTCCCAGGGGTTATTTTAGAGGGTTTTACTTTGGCAACAACTCCAGAGGCAAGGGTAGTTCTAAAAAGGTGCTATGCCTGCCACCAAACCGTGACTTTCCTCTTATACCCTCCCCTGACCACATAACACCTGTCAGGGGATGCCCGAAAATGTACTTACCCACATGGCATACTGTTCCCTCAGACCAGTGGGAGTTGGATATTATCCAACATAGGTATTTTCTGGTGCTCACTTCCACGCCTCCCACCAGTCCACCTAGCAAACAGACCATCAGCGGAACATCAGACACTGATCAAAAACGAGTTCAAAGCCCTCCTCCTCAAAGGAGCTGCCTCCCTGTCCCCAATCATCAGCAGGGGTACAGGAGTGTACTTGCTATACTTATACGCAAAAAAGGACCGGTCCCTCTGGCCCCTAAACAAATACATCCTTTCAGAACACTACCACATGGTAACCGTTCCCCCGCTTCTCAAGCTTGGCAACTCTATGGCTGTGCTAGATCTAAAGAACACATATTTCTACATTCCAATACACCCAGCACATCGCAGATATCTCAGGTTTGTGGTAGGCGGAAGGCACTTCTTGTTCAAAGCCCTCCCGTTTATGGTCACTACTGTACCTAGGGAATTCATCAAGTGCCTTGCGGTGGTACCCGCTTACCTACTCAGACAGGATGTTCATGTCTTCCATTATCGGGACAATCGGCTCTCCAAAGCTGCCACCCGTTAACTGTGCCTAAACCACATGCAAATTACGATAGATCTGATTTATTGCTTAGGATTAACCATCAACGCCACCAAATACCAACTCCAACCCGTACAGATCCAGCCTTACCTTGGTCCTAATTTCCACCCCGGAATAGGCTTAGCCTATTCTAATTCTGCAAGTATACAGCCCTTTAAAGCACGGATTCCCTTGTTCCAACTAAATCAACAGCGGGGGCGCTATGTGGCGCCAAACCAAGATGGCCGCACTGTAGTGAGGCCTTGTCAGATCGAGCCTTTGACTCATCCTCCAGATCATCCTGACTGGGAAAAACTGCCCGGACACCTCGGAACTGGGATCGTGACAGCCCCCTGATCTCAGCGGTGGTAAAATCGTGCTAAACGCCTGATCGGAAGCGGAGAGATCGGCCTGTTTCCTGGGGGCTGACTGCAGTGCTGGACCGCGATCTGCCGACCGGTCGGCTCAGCGCGCCAGGAAACTCCGGGGCTCTGAGGCCTAGTCGAGGCTGCGCTCCCAGCTGCTTGCGGACACTGCTGGCACTGGTGGACTCCCTGAGGGAACTACATCGCGGCGAGAAAAACCCCTGTGTATGCAAGGTGAGCCCTGCCTGGGAAGAGGGGATAAACTTACAGCGCGAACTTCAAACCCCTTGGCGGGAACTGCTGCGAGGCCTACCTGACCCGACACCGGGAATATATACCGGCCGGCGCCCTGCCACACAGTCAAGGACATTGCCTGCCATATCGATCCCAAGCACCCTAGCTGACTGCGCCCGGCTGCCTGGCCCGTCCGCTTCTTAGCGGCGGCCTCCCCGCAGCTCACCAGTCACGAGAAGCGGCCTGTACACTACCCTGAGGCCCAACACTCTGTCGTTACGGATGTCGGGGCATACCCGCCCTTCAGCTGCGGCCTTCCCGCCTCCCAACAACTGCTGGCGTACACTCACCTGCTCATCCTGTGACCTGGGGGCCTGGGGCTTGACCCGTAGGAAGGAGACTTCACCTGCAACCGGGACGACGGATCCGGTTGGCGGAGGGTGCGAGTGCGGCCTGGCGGACATTGGGAACTGCCCCTCCACCAACTTGAGGTGCCGAGCCTGCTCCATGCCATATCATTCCGGGTGCTGAGCTGGCCGGATAGCACCGAGGCCCCAATTGTAAACTGATTGCTGCACACCTCTGGCAAGGCTTACCTCCTCACCTCTGGGGCCTGTCTGGTGGGCCGTGAAACTGCTTCTCCTCCCAACGTCACACAGCAGCGCGCGTCCTCCGAAAGGGTAAACCCAGAGCCCGGTCTGCCTTCTGTCCTTCTGCCTGGACAAGTGTTGTAAAAGAGGTACCCGCAGGCCACAGACAGCTGGTGCATAAGCCGCCCCTGATCGCCTGAGGGCTTAACAGAGAGACGCTGAAGCCACGGATTGCCGGTGGCTGCAACTAACAGCAGAATCACTTCCCCCCCCCCCCCCCTCTCTGCCCCCCCCCCCCCTCCCGTAAGCATAGTCTCATGCCAGATGTGACATTGCCTTCCCCTCCGTGACAATTGGCTGCCTCCGTGACCTGGAGGATACTGACTGCACCCTGCCTTAGCTCACAGCGAAAAGTGTCATCACACGCCACATTTGGGATCACGGCCTTTCCTCGCCCGGTTTACAGCCAGAGGGGACGACCGGACTGACCTGTTGTGTCCGCCTGCATATCTGCGATTGCTGCCACTAACAGCGCCAAAAGGGGCGCTCCAGACTCACGCTACGCCCTAAGCCCCACGTGCAGGTGCGGCCTGCGCCCCCTCTCGCGAGAAGTGCAGTGGCCGCAATACCAACCTGCCCCAACAGTTCTCGGGTCGCTGGCCCAACACCTTCCTCACTACACCCTGGCCTCGGCCGCCACATCGGCCTCGCGAACGCCAAGACGCGACATGGGGCGCAGCGATGCCAAACAATCTAAGATACCATTTGAGACTAAAAGAAACCCCAAGAGTACACAAGACCCGGAGGGCAGTCCCAACGCCCGTGGTCCCCCAGACGAGAACTGGAAAACCTTGCTGATTAGCATGCAACAAAGTCTATCAAATATTGACTCCAAGATTGACAATATCAACACTCGCATGGATAGCGTGGTCACAAAGCTGGAAAGCCACGACACCAGAATCAAAGATGCGGAGGACAGGATCTCTGTGCTGGAAGATGGGGCCACCTCAAACAGCAGACAGGTGTCCCAAAAGAGTCATTGCCGAAAAGAACGAGGATTTGGAAGCGAGGTACCGTCGCAATAACATTCGCGTCATGGGTCTGGCGGAGACCACAAACACAGGGAGAATGGAGGTATTTATCGAGAATCTGGTCACCGAACTCTTTGGTAAGGAATCCTTCTCCCCGCACCTAATAGTCGAGCGAGCCCACAGGTCCCTAGCCGCGCGCCCTAAGCCAGGGGCCCCTACGCGCACCATCATCGCGAGATTCCTAAACTATAGGGACCGGGACGCGTTGCTTAGACGGGCAAGAGAGATCAGCACTGTAGGATACTGCAATACTACGCTCTCCTTCTTCCTTGACTTCACCCCGGCGGTACAGGAGGCTAGAAAGAAATTCGCAGGAGTGAAGAAAAAACTTCAGGAACAAGAGATACCATACGCCATGCTATACCCGGCGAAACTAAAAATCACCTACCAAGGCAACAACTCTTCTTTCAAAATCCTCAACAGGTGGAAGATTTCCTCAAGCAGCACAAGAAAAACAAGGATAGGGGAAGTGCTGAAAGACAACGCTCCAGATCCACATCGCCTATGAACCACCAAGACTGAACTGTAGCCGTGGCGTCTGTCATGTCCAAGATGAGTATGAACGAGCACGACTTCAGTATCCGGTGAGGTACATTTTCAAGTAATTGTATGACCCGGTTTCAATAACTTCTGGTGCTCGATCACCCACCTCCGTCCCACGTAGTGAGTCCAGGAACATACCTGGCTCCGAGTGGGTGCAAGTAGGGAGGTGGATGACAGGTTGGGCGCCCCCCTAGAACTGACCCCCGATGGGCGAACCCCCAAATACCCCTTCTGCTAGCAGAATAGGGGAGACTCTGTCTTTACTTCTGTTTCTAAGTTAGGGAGTGGGAGGGTTGACTTTGGGTGGGTGGGTTCTGAATACCCGGCGGGTTGGGGTTGCCGGTGTGGGTGGGGAAATGTTCAAACATGTTGCATACTTGGACGGACCCCTAGTTCCGGCCCCCCATATGTGCGAACCCCTCCTCTCTCCTGGGAGGTGGTATTTGTATTCTACTCTGTTTAGGGAGTACTTAGAATGAGTTTTGGGGAACCGGGTGGGGGTTGAATTCCCGGCCAGTTGGGGTTGCCGGTGTGGGTGGGAATGGGTTTTGTTCCACTACCTTGTCATTTTGGATTGGTTGTCCCTGGGTGGTCCGAGGGGGGGGGTTGTCTGCGGGAAGTGTATGCTATGTTCGTCATTGAAAATGCTTTGGTCCTAAACTGTGTGATTTTATGCTACATAATGCTGCATCTGTATGAATGGGTGACGTAGAACCTGAGTCGCCTGCGCTTCAATTCCAGCTGGTGTCATGGAATGTTAGGGGACTGAATAACCCCAGAAAGAAGAGACAAATCTTGGGATATCTGGACAGGCAGGGGGTCTCAATTGCTATGCTCCAAGAAACGCATCTGTTGTCTGATAACACCTCTCACTTTGCATCTCGTTGGGCTTCCTGCAGGGTTTTTTCCTCCTACTCTAACTACGCCAGGGGTGTTACGATCTTGGTCAGGCGGGGTTTGAGGTTCCTTCCTGCGGGGACGGAGGCGGATCCCGGGGGGAGATACTGCATGGTCTGGGGGACTCTACACTCCCATTCGGTCCTTTTTGCCTGCTACTATGGCCCTAACGTCAATGACACCTCATCGCTGCTCACATTATGGGGTAAAATTCAGACCCTAGGTATAGGTCATGTGATACTAGGTGGTGACTTTAATGCCGTCGTCAGGCCGTGCATGGACCGCTCTCACCCACAAACGGCACACTACTCTCATACTCAACGTGTCCTCTCTTCCTTGCTTACCGATCACTCCCTCATTGATTCTTGGCGACACCTACACCCTTCCCTTAAGCAGGGCACTCGCCACTCGGCAATACACTCCACATGGGCGCGGTTAGACTATGTGTTCTTGTCATCGGGCCTTTCCCCCTGGCTGATCAAAGCCATACACCTCTCAAGGACATTCTCCGACCATTCCCCGGTCCTCATTTCATTGCGCATCCCCCTTGCGACCTCCCCGTATCTCTGCTGGCGCTTTAACCTCTCACACCTTACTGATTCCGCTTTCAGGGCTGACCTTGAACGAGACATTCAAGATTTTTTCGACCGGAATGTAGGGTCGGTATCTGACCTCACTGTGGTGTGGGAGGCCTTCAAGGTCACTGTCCGTGGGTGGTGTATCTCTAAAGGGGGTGGTGTACTCAAATCCATACGGGGGAACTTCGCAAACTTGAATCCGAATTGCGGGAGCTAGAGCGCACTAGTGCGAGCGAGTCCCTGGGCCATTCTTCTAATGCCCTCCTTTGTGATAAACTGAACAAATATACCGAGGCGGCGGATAGGGAGTGCAAATTCCTCGGCAAGCAACATACAGCGCGGGTCTTCGGGGAGGGAGATAGGCCCGGTAGGGCTCTTGCCTCTGCTGTACGCCCCCCCTAGGTACAATGGCTATGTCACCACCCTGTTGGATGAGCACCAAACTCCGCAACGAGACCTGCCTGAGCAACTCCGCATTCTTACCAAACATTATTCCTCTCTTTACACCTCTCATAGGTCGGTTCCTATTGACCTGAGTCCCTACCTAGATCATACTGCTATAGCCTGGCTTGGTCCTTCCCAACAAAAATTCCTACACCACATACTCTAAGTGGATGAAATTAAGGACGCCATCATGTCCATGAAGTCGGGCAAATCGCCGGGTTCCGATGGCCTACCGGTCGATTTCTACAAAGCATATATTCATATCCTTGCCCCTATGCTCCAGCAGGTTTCTTACGCCTCCCTTGAGGGTGGCCTTTTGCCCTCGTCCTTGCGTGTAGCACTCATCACTTCCCTATTGAAGCCAGGCAAGCCTCCTGAACACTGCGACTCCTATAGGCCCCTCTCGCTCCTTAATACGGATGTCAAAATCCTAGCGAAGGTACTACCATCCCGCCTCAACCTGCTAATGGAGCGCCTGGTCCTTCCTGACCAGGCGGGTTTTGTTCCCAATAGGGCGACCTCCCACAATTTACGCACCCTTCAGGCCGTCCTACAAGACATTAACCCCAGATGCGAAGCTGCGGCGGTATTTCTCGACGCCACCAAGGCGTTTGACTCCCTTGAGTGGGACTACCTATTTGCCCTCCTTGAATGCATGGGGATCCCTTACAGCTTCCTCAACTGGATTAAGTTGCTTTACGGTGAGCCGCGCGTTTCCGTCCTCCTCAATGGAGCACGATCTGCCTCCTTTCCCATCCGTGGAGGCACCAGACAAGGTTGCCCCCTCTCCCCCGTCCTATTCACGATAGCCATTGAGCCGCTTGCCGCCAAACTCCGACAGCATCATAACCACCGCTCCCTGATATACCCGGAACGACAGCTCCTAGTCTCATTATATGCAGATGACATCACCCTCCATATCGACAAGCCACGAGACAACCTTAACCCTCTGCTACGGGAAATAACTAAGTTCGGTGCTATCTCGGGAGTTCAGATTAACTGGTCGAAGTATGCCCTCTTCCACTTAACTGATAAAACCACACGATTCCCTCTGGACTATCCTCTGATATGGGAATCCGAGGAACTCAAGTATCTCGGTGTAGTGGTCTCCCGTGATCGCGAAGCCCTCATTAGGGCTAACTATGGCACTGCCCTGGACAAAATCACCGACAACATTTCTAAATGGATCCATCTCCCACTCTCGATGGCAGGACGCATTTCCCTAGTAAAAATGGTTGTCCTTCCTAAGTTGCTCTACCTATTCATCAATATACCTTATAGCCCAGGCTCACACTTCTTTTGTGCCCTTGATTCCCAACTGTCGAGACTGATCTGGGGTGGCAAACAGGCTAGGATCAGTTTAAAGATGCTGAAGTTACCCTATCACCAAGGCGGGTTTGATGTTCCTGACTTTCGGAGGTACTATGACTGTGCCCAGGCACACTTTGTGGCATACTGGCTTCATCCCCCTCCCTTCATGGCTCATCTAGCGGTGGAGGATGGTTATATGCGTCCCATTCAACCATCAGGATACCTTTATACCGACTCGAGTGCGACCGACCGGGACCCTACTACTGTGGACTGCACTGTCCAGGCCTGGCGTCGTATTGCGGCTCATATGGAGGTTACCTTTCTATACTCACCATGCATGCCCCTAGCTCACGACCCTAGACTGAGCATAGCCGGGGAGGAGATAGGGCGCAAGTTCCTCAAGAGGCTAGCGATTCATACCTGGGGGGATCTTTCCCTCCAGGGGCAGTTCCGCTCCTCGGCGCAGTTTTTCGGGGAAAACCCCCCCACTGTCATGGACACATTCCTTTATGTCCGTTTAAGGCAGAATGTCAAAGCAGGCCTCCCGAACTTTCCTGAAGAGCCGGAAACCCTCCCCCCCTTACATTCGCTTTTACAAACCGAAACCCCTAAGCACGTGGTATCCATGCTGTATAAACATGCTCAGCCTGCTCCATCGCCTCCCCCGCTCAAGGCCCGCAGCGAGTGGGACGGGGACCTTGACGCGCCGCTCTCTGACGACCAATGGGAGGAAAGCTGCACGCACACCACCGCGGTAACCGGTAATACTCGTTTGCGCTTAATCCACTATAAATTCTTGCACCGTTCTTATTTCACTCCTTCCAAACTGTTCCGTCTTGGCCTCCAAAATAACGACCGCTGCCTCCGTTGCGGAGCGGAAGGGGCTGACTTCTTCCACCTGGCGTGGACCTGCCCTGCAGTGGCGGAATATTGGCGTGCCATTTTCAGAGCCTTATCTGATATGGTTGGGATCGGTATGGAGCCCTGTCCCAAAACTGCCTTGCTGGGGCACGCGGTCCCGGCACTGAAGGCACACAAAATATTTTTTGCACCAGGCCTTCTGTTGGCCAAACACCAGGTTGCCTGTAGATGGGGCAGGGGACGAGCTCCCAAATTCAAGGTCTGGCTCCATACGATGTCTACCTGGCAGGATCACCTGCACAATTATTCTGAACTCTTACTGCACAAATCACGCCCCAAAGATATATGGGGGCCCCTCACTGCCTATCTGCTCCGCCAGCAGAGCGAAGACCAACCTGATACTTGAAGTGCTCTTCCCCTTCCCCCTGTCCCTGGCCTGCTCCTTGCCCCTGCCGTACTTCTACTGCACCGCCCTCTCCCCTTCTTTCCTTCCTCCTGGGAGTGCGCTCCGGAGTCCGAGCCTGCCTGTACCCTGCGCCCTGTCCCGCTTCTCTCCCCCCACCCCCCTCCTCTCCCTGTCCGTACGCCTCCTCTTCATAGATAAGTCCTCCTGTACTCAATGCCCAGCTCCGCAGCCTGACCACTACCAATGCGGCGCCCTGTTACTCGCGACACCACTATGTTACACGTAGCGTTACACACATGACCTCGGCACTCTACTGAACTCGCAGACTTAGAGATGTGATGTCCCTATCTGAGGCCGTTAGGCGTTGGGCTCTGTCACAACATTCGCCTGTTAGCGGAGTACCTTCTGGGGATGAACAACAATTCAGCAGGATAAGGCAACAAGTAAACAAGTGGGGCCTCAAACTCCACCTCTAAGTCCTCCTCTGTTACTTTTGCAAATAGGGTTCACTCAAATAGACCTGTTCGCAACCGTGGAGAGCGCCTAGTGCCCAAACTTCGCCTCCAGGTTTCCACACCCACAGTTCAGCGGCAAGCACTATGTATGAATTGTTCAGGGATATTTGCCTTTGCTTTTCCTCCGCTCCCTCTTCTTACATGTGTGGTTCGGAGGCTTCCGCCAGTGCCTCTCTCTCATCCTGGTAGCTTCCACATGGGCTCGAAAGCCCTGGTTCACAGCTCTGCTCGACCTTTCTCTAGTCCTGCACAAGAGGCTCCCCAGCAGGACGAACGTTCTCATGCAAAACCATGGCGAAATCAGGCACCCGGATCCCAGGTCCCTCAACATAACGATCTGGGTCCTGAGGGCATAAAATGTGGATACCTTAATTTTCCTCCCTGAGTGCATGATCATTCTCAAGGAAGTCCTCCGATCTCCCACTCGTGCATGCTATGCGGTCAAATAGAAAAGGTTTGTCTGCTATTGTCATTCCAAACTGATAGGCCCTTTTCAAGATACAGTAGAAAACATTGTTTGCCTTACTTAAAGATTTCTTGCAGAGCCTTCGCCCCCATACAGTTGCATCTAGCTGCAGTTGCTGCCTATTGTCAAAATAGGCAACACATCTCCCGTTTCAAAATATCATTAATAAATGCCTTTATGGAAGGTCTTACAAGAGATTCTACTACGGGTTCCACCAGCCCTCTCATGGAATCTTAGAATTGTACTAGCACGACTCATGGGCCCTCCTTTTGAGCCCCTTCACACATGCCCCCTTCAATTTCTTTCTTGGAAGGTGGCAATTTTAGTTGCTATTACATCACTCATGCTTGTCAGTGAGATTCAGACATTAACCCTGTAAGAACCCAAATTCACAGGCACTGGGTTATACTCCGGACCAACCCCAAATTCCTGCCATATGTAGTGCCACTTCAATCTCAATCACTTTTATAGACCAACTGTCTTTTTCCCACCACCATACTCTGTTTGGAGTGAGCTATCCATACTTTAGATGTCAAAAGAGCCCTCGTGTACTACATTGATAGGGCAAAAACGTTTAGAAAACTCAACACCTTTTTGATGTTTTCTCCTGAACCCCTTAGAGTAAAGGCTATATACAAATCAGGCATTGCCAGATGGATAGTTAAATGTATTCAGATATCTTATGCTAAAGCTAAAATGACTTTGCCTGCTCCTCTTAGAGCACACTGCACTGTGCCTTCCTGGGGAACATCCCAATAGCTGACCTATGTAAAGCAGCTACCTGATCTACAACACACACTTTCACTAAACACTGCTGTTTGGATGTTGTAGCACGGCAACAAGCTAATGTTGGCCAGGCAGTGCTACGTACACTTTTCTAAATAATTAAAACATCCACAGACTAGCCACCGCTTTTGGGGAGGACTACTTTACAGTCTATGCAATGCATGCGTATCTACAGCCATGCATGCCTCGAACGGAAAATGTTACTTAGCCTGCAAGCATGTGTATGCCATGTAGTGCCTTAGATTCACATGCGTCCAACCCCTCCCCGGACACCTGTGGCCGTTGCAGTATCTCCTAATATATCCCTTTTTTCTCTAATGCATGAACATCTCTTACCTATCACTTGGTTTCACACTCCCTCACCTGCCATGTGGGGAAAAAGCAATCTAACAATGGATTATATGGCCATACATATCACCAAAGGGTGGAGTCACTATTCCTGTAACTCGCAAGACTCCTTAAAAGAAAAACAACTTGCACACAGCCAGACCCAACACTAGACAGCAGGAGTATACCAAGGATGTGAATCTATGGCACTACATGCCAAGAACAGATGCTTACAGGGTAAGTAAAACTTTCCTTTTTATTGTTAAAAGGTTTGCAAGAAGTCTAGTTATGACGATTTTCTATGGGGGGAGGGGTCCATGATCATCTAAATTTCCTTTCTCCCCTCCACAAATCACAGTAGGATATCTGGACTAATTTACACTACAGTTTTACTAGGACACTGATTTGTATATCACCTCATGCATACTCCCACTCCACCAGTTCTAATATTGCTAACCACAATGGACTTAATCTTTCTCAGCTGCATTTATAGAAAGGGACACTATTTGTACAGCAAAGTCTGGTTAACTAATCTTAATCAAGGCCATAATTTGTATTTTCATACTACTTAATTTAAAGGCACTCTGTATGGCACATTTTATAACATTAATACCTATCTCTTATTATACTTTAATGCACAGATACTAGCACAAAATAGATTTCTGTGCTTTCCGAAATCGGGGTTTCTTAAATAAGAAAACATTGGGAACATTTTGGAAATAATAAAATAAAGTAGCAAAAGCTGTGAGGGTTACTGGGTCCAAGTTGAGTACTGCTTGTGGTGAGGATTCAACTACTCTGCTTGCTCAACATGTGTAAGGAAAGATGCTAGTGTTTGTGAAGTAGCTTCTTTTAAGAAGAGTGCTCCCAAACATTCTGGAGCAGCAGGACCTAAAGGTTGCACTTCTGTGAACGTCGCGTTGAGCCATGTTCTGTAGTAAAAAGGATTAAAGAGATGTATTTGGTACTTTTCCGGACTCTTCAAGCTGTACAAATAGTTCTCACTGAGTTTTCATCCATAATCATGGTGCCCCATGAACAGGATCGGGCCTCTGTCTCTCAATTCCTGTGTTTTGGCTTCACTACCCACTGACGCACACCCCAATAATTTGGCACACGAGCTCTCTGCTTAGGTCTTTCAATGGTTATATTGTTTTATTTTTCTTTGTAGACCGCTGCATGTTGCTGCTCGCAATGGATTAACTGTTGTTGTTCAAGAACTCTTGGGAAAAGGAGCAAGCGTTCTCGCTGTTGATGAAAATGGTAGGATCTGTTTTTCTATCCAGCAACTAAAGTTTAAGCTTTCTGACTGAGGCAGGATGGGAGCTCTTTGGGTTGGGAAGACCGGTTCCATAAACTGTAAACCTCACAGCAGAGTATTCGCCTCCATGGGAGCAGGGCAACAGGTTAGCACCAGGTTAACTTTTTCCCGAAGCTCTGTCTGCTGTAAGGTGGCACTTGTCACAGTTTTGAAAGTCTTTAAGATTGCAATCTAAAACTTTCTGAATGAGGAGCACATGTTGTGATACTGGGCTGGGGAGAGGATGTTGGAGGCTATTGTAAGGGGTCTAGATTTCGTCATGTGACTGCAAAGATTTTCTGTCACAAGCGAGTGTCACAAACTCAGGTAATACGTTAATGCACTGGAGAGGTTGAAAATGGGGCTTGTTGCCACATTAAAAGCAGTGGTGATGCCACACCTACAGTGTACAAGTTGAGAGAGTGGTGATGTAAGACATTTAAAAAAAAAAGGGATATAATCTATTCCAGGGAAGAAGTGAGAACCTAGAAGGATGTTGTATTGGAAGTGGGACTTTAGATTAGGTTGTCAAAACATGGTTTTTCAAAAATGTGAAGTTATTCCCAGAAAGGGAAAATAACTTATTTGCAGTAAGAGCAGTAAATGGATGAATTCACTTTAATGCATGGATGGTGAGGGCACACTTCATAACTGGGATCAACAAGGCCTGTATGGATACATTAAAGAGTGGGAGAACAAATGTAGTCACCATCAGCTGCCTCTAGCAGGTATATGAGCAGGACCTGGTGGTTCTCAGCTTTTGTCAACTCCTAGGCTTTTCTTATGTAATTGTTCTCTGCAAAGCTGCACCTGACTTCATATATATATAAAACCACGTGTAAAATCTAACTAAAGGATGGGTGCAGTGGATAGTGCTGTTGAAGTAATTAAACGTGCAGAATGCCCGAGTCCATATTGTCTGGGATTCTGCTAAAAGCTAGCTCTATGTGCTGCCAAGATCCCACTATGTGTGAATTGGTCTTGCTATTTACAGGTCGTTGTCAAGAATGATAGTGCAACATTCTAAAGGTTATATTATTCCATGTCGAATATGTATATAGGTGACTGCATAAATAAGTAAATTCAGACCATGAATGGCTACAGTTGTTTCACTATTGAATTACTAAATAAGAAAACATTATAAAAACAAATTAACTTCTAATACAGCAACACTTGAAAGTCTGAGTTTATTGAATACAACTCAAATCTACATATATTACCTTCCTTATACATATATACCTTCCATGTACTTATGTATCTTTATATGTATTACTTTACTTCTAATTCAGCATTTCCAATGCACTACCATATTTCTCACCCTATGTCACGTCTCAATGTGTCCTCTACCTCCACTCAGACTCATCCCAAACCCCATTCTACTAGACTCTTCTCTCTACCCCCTTGCATGATCTCATACCTCCTCTATTCAGATATCCCAAACAAGCCTTTCTAAAAACTCTCCTCTCTGACTCTTCCCCCCCCCCCTTCACCTTCACTGATCCCAAACCTCCTCCTACTGCTATGAGCTCCAAACAAAAACTTTATAGACCCTTTTCGCTTCCCTCTTCTATCTCTCCACTATCCTTTTCAATCCAACTAACCTGTCCACTGCTAAAATTAATTTCATATTTCCCTAGACTAGTTCCCCACTAATCCTGTTTGAGTTCCGGATAGTGTGCTACTCGCCAAAAAGCGGTTTGACATCTCATCAGGGGTAGCTAGATCTATATAAATGCAATTACAATTGCAATTGAAGAGTCTGTCCTCTCACAGATTTCAATCACCAACATTTCAGATTAGAATGTAAATTGCAAGCAGTATCTCACAGACACCAGAACAATTGAGGTGTCCTCAGTTTAAGGTCTAGAAGTGTTCAAAAACAGCAGATTCTCTAATTGTGGAGCATCGAGACCTGGATACTTGCAGTCACTTGTGGAATTAATAAGCCAAGGAATTTGTGCTGTATTGAGATCTTCAATTTGAGGCGGTGAAGAGTTATCTGGCCAAATTCAGTTTGCACTCGGGTTTGTTCTGCCTATCTTATCTACCCTTTCCTTAAAGCAAACCTTGCTCTATTAAACCTGAAAGACAGTCAGAGAGCAAATGGTGTCACTGTGTATGCTAACAACACCATGATGGAGCAGCCTGGCACCCACAATGTTAGTTCCATTATTGCTCACACCACAGAAGCTAGGATCTACCTTTCACCCCGTTTTCAAGGGTTCTTCTCAGTGTTTTTAGTCCGGAATTTGGCAATTATTTTTCGAATTCAATTGCGCCTTGATGCTATTGCATGAGTGCCTGTGCAGAATTTAGCAGTTGCATATCCGTGCCTGAACCCTATAATAGATGTATTTGGTGCCATGACGTTAGTCACTATCGATGCAGCCAAGTGTTACCCTAACGACTGGGACGCCATGCGCTTAGTGACCCATACTGTGAAATGGAATGGAAGAAAGATGCGTGAATCGTCCCTGTGTGAAACACAAAGATGGTGCAAGCTGCATCGGTTACCATCAAGATTGCCATATTCCTCTTGACACCCATAAATGAGGCCATATTGAGATGACACTTCACTGCCACTCTCTTGCTCAGGAAAATAAAAACGTTATGGGTGGCTTGCTTGAATTTCTATTATCCACTTGTAATTACTCTTGGCCACAATCCAGCCTTGACCCTGCTCCAGTAGGAAAAGTCCAGCCCCAAATATTAGGTAAGGCATCCTTTGAACAGAAACACAAGAAACCGCAGACTGGTATCTGTCTATTTGGGCCTTGTCTGGGTGTAGCTCCAGTTCAATGAGCATTGAAAAAAAAAATTGGGCGTCACACTGAGGAAGTATTAAAAGCGATGGGTGGATTGCTTGAATTTATCTCAGCCACAGATAATTACTCTTGGCTGCAATCCAGTCCATCTTTTTTTTTTTTACCTCCATGCCACCTCAATCATCCACATCACGTAACAGTCCTAGTGGTTTCCAGCCCCATAGAACTGGCTTATTTCCAGAAACCTACATTCCAGACGTTTGCAACCACAGCACCTACTGGTACAAGCAAGATGGATCGCACACCACTAGCCTCTCCTCCGTGTCGCCCCTTGGCACTCTGGTACATGTAGTGCATGTAGATGGATGAGTAAAAAGTAGTTCACCACAGTTGGTGCGAGTAGGTACTCATTATCCCCAAGTTCTCTGGACCCGAGGCATGGCCCAGGTTTCGGGACAGTTTCCCTCGTTAGCAGAGCAGTGTTTGGGGTGGATGAGAAGGCCGCCAAGTAACCGTCACAGGCCCTGATGCCTCTCCGGCGCGCAGGTGCGTCTCCAAGAGCTCGTCAGCTCCCCCGTGAGCCCTGAGCTGACAAGCTCTTGGAGACGCACCTGCGCGCCGGAGAGGCATCAGGGCCTGTGACGGTTACTTGGCGGCCTTCTCATCCACCCCAAACACTGCTCTGCTGACGAGGGAAACTGTCCCGAAACCCGGGCCATGTCTCTGGTCCAGAGAACTTGGGGTTAATGAGTAACTACTCGCACCAACTGTGGTGAACTACTTTTTACTCGTCCATCTACATGCACTACATGTACCAGAGTGCTAAGGGGCGACCCGGAGGAGAGGCTAGTAGTGTGCGATCCATCTTGGTTGCACAGCACCTACTGGGGCTTCGGCATTGATGCTTTGTTTGGCTGCATTCAGGGTCAGACGTTTGAGAGCAGCGATGCAGCTGATCTCCCTGCTTCCTTCATCTGATACCACAGTTGAACTTTTCTATGCTGAGTAGAGCTAAAGGAGAAGGCGAAAAAAAGCATAAAAGAGACCATCTTTGATACTTGCAGCAGACAGCTCTATACTAAGTAGTCCTATGGCTGTTTCAGGATGTGTATGAAGCAGCTGGAGTGCCTAATCTTAAATTCTTTCAGTGCTTAATCTGCCAGGTCACAAGAGCTGCAACAAGATGGTATAGAAGCTGTGTAAGAGATGTGTCCTTGTTGGACCATCACGTTTGTCTAGACAAGAATGGTCAAGAGAGCACAATCCTCAAATGGAAATACATTCAAGACTAAAATGATTTATAGTCATAACAGCAATAGGTCCAAAATGCAATCAGCAACTTATAGTGTAGGACAGAACACAAATAAAGTTCAAATTTATGCCATCTTTTTCTTTATTAATCCTTAAAAGTGATTTTCCAATTGATAAAACGACAGCCGACACGTGTTTCGTCCGTACTATTCAATTAGTACAGGGACTTTTTCAAGGCTAATGCAGCTAAAATATGCGACACATGTGTCATAAAATCATGTAGATGAGAATGTGAACATAAAGCTCCAGTTCAATAGCAATCGTCCTGATTATCCAAATGGTTCGATCCCAATGAAGTAACTGGATAGATGTAAAGTTAAGTCTCACACTATGAGTTATGTATAACCACAATGGAGAAATCCAATTGGGTCACACGTATTGAAAAGCCGGAATGAGTGGCAGGATGAGGAGGTCAAACAGTACTCGGTACTCAAAATAATTTTCCACATTCGAATAGGAAGATAATACAAAGAGCATAATAATGATCCGCATACATCTTGGTCAGGCCATTTCAATCATTATTATGGTGGCCCACTTCCGGGTCGCAATATCTCATAGAGGTGTACTATTGCACCAACGCACTATAGAGTCGCCTCAAGGTGTGTGCGGCGCAAATGAAGAGTCTAACGCCACTTGATACTGGCACTCTGTAAACGTTGGTCGGACTGCTTGTTAGGCTACTGGGTAGTCATGACGTGGCCAGGCGGGAGACATTGAATAGATTATCCTAGGACATCTAAGATCTAAAATAGTTATTTCTTTTGAAGTGGTTAGAGGAAGCTTGTTTTAAAGATTCAAAAAGAGATGGCCCACTGCAGTATTAAGGCTCTAGTCTCCAATTTAACAAGTGGAAGCAGCAGGCCCAGCCTTCTGAGCAAGAAAAACCAAATGAGGAAGGGGTTCAGGTTGAGAGAGGGAGTTAAATCTCCATCTACTGCCACTCTGCTTCCTCCACTCCAACAAATCTTGACCACTGAATACCGACTGTACTAGGTTCTGTGGTCTGGGTACATGTGGGCTCAGTTGTTCAAGGTCCTTTAAGATGATTGAGTATTTCACATATTGGAGTCTGGTTATTCACTCCCATTTGTAGGAAAACCCCTCCCAACACCCCCTATTAACCCTTACTTCCCTAGGCCAAACATCTGAATGTAAGAGGGCGCCTATGCTCTTTAAGGCAGCAATAGAGAGCGTACCTATATCAGAGAATCAAAGGATACTATTCAATTCCAGTACGAAAATTATTGGAGACTGGGGCATCCCTAGCTTGTGCTTAATTTTATTTCGATAGGGTCAGAGACTTGGCCATTTAATCTAATGTTGGCATTTGTGCGCCTATATAGCTGCACTAGGGCCGCCCCTAGTCCTACAGAGTTTGCATCGACCACAGTATGCATCAGCCAGCAGCGCTTTTGTTTCGCAGCTGACTCCATGTCAGCGTGTGTCCCACTCCGGGGGACGTCCGTTCTTGTTCGAGCGGACAAGTTGGCTAGGTTCAGGATGAACCGGATGCAGTAGGTTGTTATTTTAAAGAAGCTTCCCACCTCTGTGGCGTTCCACGGGGTTGCTGCACTTTTCAAATCGCTTACACCTGCCTTAGGTCTACGCTCAGACTTCCCCCTGAGAACACGTACGCCAAAGAGCTCTATGGAGTCTGCTGCAATGACTTCCACAGTCCGCGTGATTTGCTGTTCCCTTCGAATGGCCGTATTCTGGTGTTTCATGTTTACACAGAGCCGGATGGCTCCAGTCTGAGTTTTCGGAACGATTGAGTGCGGACACCCAGGATTTGGGGACTGTGACTTTCCTAATGGCCCTTTGCTGTTCTAAGTCCCACAGCTCCTTCTCTGCTTGTGGTTACAAGTAGAAAGGGGACCACTCTGCGATGAAGTGCTGTAGGTCTTACAAAACCATCAATGTGCAGATGGACCTGTGTGCGCTTCAGCCACTCAAGGTCTTTGAACATCTGGAGAAGCTGCCCAAGGATCCTTGCTTTTGTACGGGCCGTTTGGGCCATGGTGTGAGCTTGACGAACTGCAACAAGTCCATGATGTTGACAGAAGCACCAGTGTCAATGAACGCCTTCATGAAAGTGCCCCTGATTTCCACTGAGCACATGGGTGGCGGACGTATCTGGCTGCCCTCTTATCCTGCAAATAGAGATTAGGAAGTCGTCGTTGTCCGGATGTGTCCTTGGCACCCCCTCTGAAGGGTCCTCGGACTCGCTCTCTTTGATCAACAGCTGTCGCAGAGCCGTCAGCCCCTTGACGTGGTACTCAGGCCAAGGCCTCTATTTCTCCTTCTGGCACACCTTTACAAAGTGATTTATTCACCCAGATCTGGAGCACGGACGCCCAGGAGCAGGGCAGACATTTGGCGTGTGTTGCTCAAGGCTGCAGTTCCCTACATTTGCCATCTGCTGTCTTGCTGCACAGGGCGAAGTAGTCTCCTGTGAATGGTGTCAGCCTGTTCCTCCTTCACCTTCACAATGCGTGTTGCCCCTGCGAGGGTCGCAGCTCTCTCCACGGCTACCTCCATGTCATCAGCACAACTGTTTGCTAGCGCATGCGAGCATGCGAGAGCCAGGATGTCATCCAAGGATATCCCCGGTTGACACAAGATGAGACGCCTCAGGACTGCGGATCTGCAGCCCTGTATCAGTTAAGCACATCTCTCTCCGGGCTGATAGATGTTGACGTACATGCTCGCTAATTAGAGTGTGTAGATCGCATCCACTGAGTGCTCCTCCATCTGTTGAGCCTGCTGCAATTTGAACCTCTTGTAGTATGGGTTGAGCTGCAGGTCAAAATGCTGGTAAAGTGTCTTTACTGATGCTGCAGTGGTGTTTCCATCTCCCCCACACCCCCCCCACAACCCACCTTTGTTGGGCAAGTTCTCAAATAAGTTGTACAGTTCTGCCCCACCAAAGTGAAGTAAGAGCGATCTCTTCACTGCCCCGTAAGCCTCCTGGGTTGCGCAGAAGTAGTGCTGGAGCCATCCTACCTAGAAAAGCCACCTTGGTGCTGCCGTGACCGGGTCCATCATCTCACTGAAAAGTGGCAGCACTGTGACACATGAGTGTGCACGAGTAGGATTGGCCCACAGTAAAGCCTGGTTCTGTTGCTGGTCTTTCATCATGGCAGTTGTCTTTCACGTGCTGGCACTGCGCCCGTTGCCTTTGCCGGAGATCTTCTGGGCGTTGCACCCCTTTCCTCAGGTCTTGCCCTCTGAATAGGGTATCTCTGGCCACCCCTGGGTTCCATGACTGTTTCGCCCCTTACTTCCAGCCGTCGTACGTATGCCTGAATATGGGTGAGAAGAGCTTTGTGCATTTAAATTGATTTTTATTGCTTACAAAATAAGACCAGGTCTCACATGCAACAATGCACAATTATACAATGAAACATATGCAATACTAGTCATTTTATGCTCAGGGCTTTCCCTTCCTCGATCAGTTTTGGTGTGGAGAAGTATTATTTCAGAAATGTATTCACAAATGCATGCATCTATCTGAAAGAAACAGGTTAGTATTAGATTCCTTACCTTAGAATATCCCCAGGCGTCAGACTGGATCCGAAAACATTTGCGTAGCAATACCCCAGCGCGTCAGGCGTCGTCCGCGGCTCTGCGTCCATCGTCGGCGTCGTTAGTGCCGGAATGACGTCGCCGGAGTACTTAGACGCCGCCCTAGAGCGCTGACGTCCATTCTTTTTTCCTCGCCAGCTAGCGCAGATCCGGAGAAGCTCTACCCCTTAGTCAATTTTTGACTAAATTTTTTGATCTTTTTGATCTGTTTTTCTCGAGTCGTTCGACTACGGTGCCGGTAGGGATGCCCGAGTTCAAACCCTGCGTCGATTGCAGCCGACTGATGTCGCTTACCGACCCCCATCGCCGGTGTCTTCATTGTCTGGGCCCCGACCACGAGGACCGAGCCTGCCCCGATTGCCGGGCTCTGACGTCCAAGGCTAGACGGGAGAGGTCCCACAAGCAACTTGAGCTCCGGCAGTCGCCCCGCGCCGTTAAAGGTCCCGGTCCAGGAGGAGGTCGAGGGACCGGTTGCAGGGTTGGGGTCGTCATAACTCCTAGAGTCTGCATCGGTCTAAGGGCTCAAGATCCTCAGGTAAGAGGCATGAGAGGTCGGGAAGGCGTCGCCGCTCTTCTGACCCCCTCCCCCCGACGATCGCGTGGCACGGCCGGGGGTTCGGGTGACTCCGCCCATGCGGCTCAGCCTGAGTCGCTAGCGTCGCGGCCTGCCCCATACCCCCCGGTCCCTGGGCATGACGTGACGCCGGAGGAGATCGAGCGCTACCTCATGGCCATGAGGTCACTCCCTCCTCATTCGGGTTCCGCGGGGCCTGGCGGGTCGGTTGCTTTGGCCCCTAAGCCGCCGGGCGCTTCGGCCACGGCGCAGCCGGCGACTTGTTTCCCGGCGCCGCAGGCCCCCGCTAGATTCGGTTCCGGATCCAGGTTGTCGCCGATCGACCTCATGACCTCGCAGGTGCCGGACCCTAGGGTGTGGCCCCCGGCGCCGCCTCCGAGCGATGCCGTCCCCGATCCTACCCTTGATTCAGTTCCGGCGCTGGAGCGGCGCCGCCAGGCGCCGCTTGGAGATTTTTACTTCAATGAACCGGCCCCATCTGTGGACCCTCTGGCACAGGAGTGCCAGTCTCAACAGGACTGGACAGGTGAGCTTGGGGATGCCAGTGGGCTGGACACTTCGCCAGACACTGGCCTGGTCTCCCCTCCAACCGTGGCTACGGAGGAGGGGGCTACCTACAGTGAGTGTTGATGTGGGCGGCCAAGGCATTGGGCCTGGAGCTCCCCGTCGCGACCGTGAGGATTAACCTCCTCACTGAGGTCCTTAAACCAAAGGCGAGCTCGGCTGAGCCTCTGTTGCTGTTTAATGAGGCCTTGTGTGACGTTCTTTTGGGCACTTGGTCCAAGCCCGCTACAGGTCCGCCTGTAGATAGGAACGTGGCCAGACGCTACCGCCCGGCTCCGGGCGAACCTTGCTTCCTGTCCACCCACCCCACCCCGGGAGCCTGGTTATCCAGGCCTCTACTTCCCAGACTGCATTCCCAACAGCTCAGCCCGATCGGGAATCCAAGAGGTATGAGAAATTTGGTAAGAAGGTGTTCTCGTCCCTGAGTTTGGGACTGCGGTCAGTCAACACCGAATGCCTCTTGGGCTGCTACACCCACACTCTGTGGGACATGGTCGCGGACGTGCTGCCACAATGTCCGGAGGGGGTTCGGACTAATCTCGTCCAAGCCCTTGCGGAGGGTAGAGATGCGGCACAGTATTCCATTCAGTGTGGGCTGGATACCACGGACTCACTGGGCAGAGCGATGGCAACGACGGTGGCGGTTCGACGCCACGCCTGGTTGAGGACTGCCAACTTTTCGACTGATGTCCAGGCCACTCTTCTGGACATGCCGTTTGATGGCCGTCGCCTCTTTGGCAACAAGGCAGACCATGCGCTTGAGCGTTTTAAGGACTCCAGGGCTACCGCCAAATCCCTGGGTCTCTCGGCCCCACGCCAGCAAACGGGTGCCTTTAGCTCCTTTCGTGGCCAAGGAAGGGGCGCTCCCACACGTGCTGCCAGCCACGCACCGCAGACTAACACACGGTGCAGTGGCGGCCGTGGAAACCGCCGTGGCGGCGGTCGGGGACAACGGCGAGGCCAGTCCACACCTTCCCCTGAAGCATCCGCCTCAAAACCCTCCTAGTCCGTGCTTTCAGGCCCATGTGACGCCAGTGGGGGGCAGGGTTCGCCATCACCTCTTCCACTGTCACGTCGGACAGTGGGTGCTGCAAATCGTCCGAAGGGGCTACTCCCTCCCCTTCGAGGCGACCCCTCCAGCCATGCCACCGCAATACCACCGCGTGTTGGGGGATCATTTGCAACTTTTACAAGAGGAAGTTACGGCCCTCTTGGCCAAGGGGAACATCGAGCGCGTTCCTGGGATGGAAGTAGGGTGTGGTTGTTACTCCCACTACTTTCTGGTACCCAAGAAGGGCAAAGGGGGCCTGCGCCCTATCTTGGACCTACGGAACGTCAACGGCTTCCTCTGGAAGAAGAAGTTCAAAATGCTGACATTGGCTCAGGTCTTGGCTGCCCTGGACCCAGGAGACTGGATGGTAGCTTTGGACTTGCACGACACTTATTTCCACATCCCTGTCCTGCCGGCGCTACCTGCGGTTCACGGTAGGCCACGAGCACTTTCAGTTTACCGTGCTCCCCTTCGGCCTTACCAGGACCCCACGGGTGCTCACGAAAGTGATGGCGGTGGTCGCAGCTCATCTGTGCAGGTTTAGGGGTTTTGGTCTTCCCCTACCTCGACGACTGGACTTCGTGAAGGCGGGCTCGCCCCCGACAGTCGTCAGCCACCTCCAGACAAGGGCGGACCTCCTGCACCAGCTGGGGTTTTCCATCAATGTGCCGAAGACACACCTGTGCCCCTCTCAGAAGCTTCTCTTCATCTGAGTGGTTCTCGACTCAGCGCAGTTTTGGGTTTATCCTCCCGAACAGCTGGTTCGGGATATTCAGGCTCTGATCCCAATCTTTCAGCCTTTATCCCGGGACTCTGTCAGGTTGACGCTGCGGCTTCTGGGGCTGATGGCCTCCTGCATCCTTCTGGTGCATCACGCCCGGTGGCCGATGCGGGCTCTGCAGTGGGACCTGAAGTTTCAGTGGGCCCAGCATCAGGGCAACCTGTCCGACCATGTCCTTGATCTCGGAGGGCACTGCAAGACCGCTGTAGTGGTGGCTCATGGACCGCGATTGGGTCAGCGGCAGATCCCTCTCCCTTCCCCAACCGGAGCACGTAGTTGTGACGGACGCGACCCTCTAGGGCTGGGGAGGCCACATGGGAGAGGCGGAGATCAGAGGCCTCTGTTCTCCGGCAGAGTCCCGGCTCCATATCAACCTTCTGGAGCTGCGGGCGATTCGTCTAGCACTGAAGGCATTCCTCCCCTCTGTTCTGGGGAATGTAGTGCAGGTGTTCACGGACAACACCACCGCCATGTGGTACTGCAACATGCGGGGTGGGGGCGTGGACCCTCTGCCAGGAGGCTCTGCGCCTCTGGCAGTGGCTGGAACATCAGGGAGTGACCCTGGTGGTTCAACACCTGGCAGGTTTTCTGAACGCCGAGGCGGACGAGCTCAGCCGAATGTGCATGATGGATCACGAATGGCGTCTGAACTCGGATGTGGCGCAAGGCCTCTTTCTGCAGTGGGGAGAGCCTTGGTTAGATCTATTCGCCACCGAAGAGAATGCGCAATGTCATCAGTTCTGCGCGTTGGAATTTCCAAGGCGGCATTCGCTCGGGGACGCTTTTCGTCGCGAGTGGAGTTGCGGTCTGTTGTACCCCTTTCCGCCTATACCACTTCTGCCCAGAGTGCTGAAGAAAATAAAGCACAACCGGGCCCAAGTCATCCTTGTGGCTCCGGACTGGGCTCGAAGGTACTGGTATCCCGAGCTACTCAGTATGTCAGTCCGATTCGTTTGCCTCTTCAGGAGGACCTTCTGTCGCAGCAGCAGGGGACGGTCCTCCATCCGAACCGGTCAGTCTCCACCTCCATGCTTGGAGATTGAGCGGCGACAGTTTAGGCCATTTGACTTGCCTCCTGAAGTCTGTACTGTGATTCTGGCAGCCAGGCGTCCCTCCACGAAGTCGGTATACGCCTGCAGGTGGAACAGATGATTTGTGGCATGGTGCACAGCAAAGGCTGTGGGTCCTCTCAATGCCCCTCTTTCTGAGGTCCTCCTATTCCTTCTCTCTTGCCCAGCAGGCCTCTGCTCTGGGCACTATCAAGGGCTACTTTTCTGCCCTTTCCGCCTTCTTAAGGCTACCTGATCAGCCATCTTTGTTCAAGTCCCCAATTG
Source organism: Lissotriton vulgaris (assembly GCF_964263255.1). Taxonomy (NCBI): domain Eukaryota; kingdom Metazoa; phylum Chordata; class Amphibia; order Caudata; family Salamandridae; genus Lissotriton; species Lissotriton vulgaris. Next base: position 1,105,016,963 of record NC_141698.1, read on the forward strand.
TAAATAGGTTTTTGATGCCTCAGTGGGACTTGAACCTTGTTCTTACCTATCTGATGTGCGCTCCCTTTGAGCCACTTCATAACTGTCCTCTTCACCTTCTTACTCTGAAGACTACTTTCCTGGTTGCCATCACCTCTGCCAGGAGAGTGAGTGAGCTCCAGGCTCTTACTTCCAAACCTACTTTCCTCTCTGTCCATCCGGACAAGGTTGTGTTGCGGACAAGACCCTCTTTCCTGCCCACGGTAGTCACAGCCTTCCATATCGTGCAGTCCATCACCTTTGCCACCTTCTTTTCGCCTCCGCATCCCTCTAAAGAGGAAAAGCGACTCAGTCTGTACCCAAAATGTGCGCTCTCATGCGATCTAGATCGCACACCCCAGTTCCGGGTGAATGACCAACTCTTTGTTGGGTATGTGGGCACTAAGAAGGGACAGGCGGTGCAGAAACGGACCATCTCTCGGTGGGTCGTTTTGTGCATCAAGGCATGCTACTCTTCGGCTAAAAAGGAACCTCCTGTTGGGCTGAGGGCCCATTCTACTCGGGCCACGGCGGCTAATCCTGCCCGGGGCCGGGGAGTCCCCTTGCAGGACATTTGTCAGGCAGCTACGTGGGCCTCGTTGCACACGTTTGCAAGACACTACTGCCTGGACAGTCAAGTTCGGAGGGATGGCTTCTTTGGCCGTTCCGTCCTCCAGGACTTTCTGGTGTGATTATTGGTTCGCAGACCCACCACCGGGGTTGGTATTGCTGGGGTATCTATTCTAAGGTAAGGAATCTAATACTAACCTGTTTCTTTCAGATGAACAAGTTACTTACCTTCGGTAATGATAAAACTGTAAAAAAGAGTAGTTAGTATTAGATTCCTTACCGACCCACCCATCCTCCCCGTTCTGCGAACCGATATCTAGGGTTAAGGTCATCCCCTTTCAGAGCCCTAGTGTCATGGCACCAGTGTTGGTTCTATCATGGCTCTGCGTATCTGGCGCGGAAAAGCTGTGTATAAGAACTGACGTCAGCGCGCGAGGGCAGCGTCTAAATACTCCGGCGACGTCATTTTGGCGCTAACTACGCCGGACACGGAGCCGCGGACGACTCCTACCGACGCGCAGGGGTTTTGCTACGCAAAAGTTTCCGGATCCAGTCTGACGCCTGGGGATATTCTAAGGTAAGGAATCTAATACTAACTACTGTTTCTTACAGATATATTGTTACCGAATATAAGTAACTTGTTCTTCCGGCCAAATCTAGGTGAGAGTTCTCAGACGTATAATTTGCGAACAAACTATAATAAACAAACTACTCCAGTCCCCTCACTCTAGGCATGCCGTGGCCGAATCAGGCTTTCATTGTCAACATAGGAAATATAACATACTAATGGTGTGGGATAGCGACCTATGCCAATTTCTGTGCTTACGTTCGCACGTTTGCTGATTTGTTACTTCCCATCTGTGCTCCAGACCATTCTTCAAATTCAATATGGATTGTACCATGCATAAGATCTGCTATGGGCTAGAAAAGAAGCAGCGCCCAGAAGGCTTGTGCACTCACAACACCAGAGTGAAGGCCGCTCCGTGGGTGTAGGTCCGTATGTTCACAAAGCATTGTCTGGATAGTGAGGTCTGGCGGATTTAGACGATTCGTCTGATCATTCCACAGACCCACCACTGTGGCGGTATTGCTGTGGTATATATTCACAGGTGAGGAATCTCTGGTTAGTCTATCAGAAGAACAAGGTACTTACATTTGGTAATGCCTTTTCTGGTAGAGACTCTATCTCACTGCAGATTCCTCACTGACCTCGCTGGTGTCTGTTGAATGGACTCATGTTGTCCATTGATACGGTTCTATTAATTGATCACATCTGCACACTCACCTATTAATTTCTAGGGGTTCCATGTCTGCTGTCATGGACAGAGTTCAGATACTGCCATCAGCGTGTGTTGGTGGCCCCTATATAGGGGAACCAATGCCATATTCATGGTGGGACGGATTGGGCGTACAAAGTAATTGCTACAAGAATTTACAGATCCTGTCTGACACCTTAGGATGTTAACATGGTGAGTCATCTACAGTTAGTCTATAACAGAAAAGGCGCTACCGGAAGTAAGTTATTCTCCAGGTCTTATCTTGTCTGTTATGGAGAGAGGCATCTTTTATGGTGTGAAGTAGGGCAAGAGGATACATTGGAGGTGTATTTATGCCATAATCCGTGCTCTGCTCCATGTTGCTGACGAAAGGCCATAAAGGTTTAATAGTAAGTTGAAATGGTCAACAGAACATTGCATTTTTAGAGACAGATCTCCAATTGACACTGCGAAGGGGTCTGCTAACAGTTTCCTTTCATATTTCAGGTTACACCCCAGCATTGGCTTGTGCCCCCAATAAGGATGTGGCTGACTGTCTAGCTCTGATCCTGGCCACCATGATGCCTGTCTCCTCCAGCGGCGTGCTTCCCTCTCTGACTCTGAGTGCCATCAACCACTATACAAACACCTCTAAGACGGTCACCTTCGACTCCCTGCCACTTGTGCGAAATGAACACAGCTCCTACTGTAACTTCAACAGCATCAGCCGGGAAGATGGCTACCCCTACCCAGAGGATGATGAGTTGAACGATTCGGATTCTGAGACATACTGAGATGGTCACTTAGAGCAGTCGTGCTGAGGAGCCCGGGCATGTGGGAAGGACGCGAACCGCCCACATTCATCAGATTCAAGTGCTAGAAATGCACTTGATTTCTTGGCCACAGGGATGACCGCAATGGTTTTATAAGATTTTTAAGCACTCATGCCTTTGAAGAAGAGGAACTAAGCTGCAGTGGAGGCCCCTGAAGACTTGGGGCTTTTCGCCATTTGTATTCTTTGGGCAAGTTGCATCTGTGAATAGGAGCTCAACAGTTTCCAGGTCCGTGACAAAGAACTAAAGCAATGAATGTCCATAGAATTTTATTTTGTTGTTTCTACAATGTGGTGCCCGGAGCAGCGACGTGCGGCCATGTGCCCCAGGCTGGTCTACAATAACACTACTGTAAATAGAGCAACACCAGCTGTACAAATCTTTCTAGATGACAAGGTGATTTAAAGGCAATAAACAAGTGTGGTACAATAGGCATTGTGTGTGCAGCAAATTGCCAAAGGACCAAATAATTTAAAGTTTTTTTGTAAATTGAGATTCATTACTTTTCATGTCAAAACTGGAAGTGGAGAAACAGCCAAACCTCTATGGTCTTGAGAGCGGTGGCAGGACATGGTGTTGTGTTCAGTTATTCCTTTTAGTTTCAAAGACAATTCAAATATAAGAAAGTGAATGAATAAAATCTGTTTTGGGGAAGTGTCAATTGGGCGGAAGAGACAAAATGAAATTCACATAATTTTATAATGCTAAAACTTTACATTTAAGCCAGCTGCCGAGTTGCAGTTTAAGCTTTGTGTACAGGGTATTTTTTTAAGGACTCGGACCATTTGGGGTTGCTTAGTTTTAGCTTTTAACACTTGGTTTTTATGTTGAATTGTTTATTTTAAGAATATGACAGGTGGTGTGCTCGCTGGAAGAACAAGAGCCCATGTTCACTCATTCAGAGGTGCCCAGCGGTAATAGGCAAGTTTTTTTGGAACAGGACAAACCAGTCTAGCTGCAAGATCTACTCATCCATAAAGAATATGAACAGCTACTATGAGTGTAGTGCAGAAGTGTGTAGGATTCGAGAGTTGAAAGGCAGGAATTGCTCCTTCTCGAGATGCTGTATTTTTTTTTCTTCACCAGAGTATGGTGTAACATTTCACCTGGGAAGAGCATTGCATTAGATCCTTGCACTAGCTTACCTTTGGTGAAACCCTCCACATTGAACTGGTATACTTCTCCTATTGAGTACTCTCATTGTGTTACGATTGGCTGGTCTAGTACATTTGGGGTAATGTTGGGGCCTTTCCACTTTCTCCTTTCCCTCTTTTCACTGCTGCTGGGTTGCCTTTGGAACAGGATCACTCCCAAAAGTATAAGAATCAGTTACCTGCAGTATTGTGCCCACATTCTCTGGTGTCCTCTGTAATGGCATACGAGCGCCCATGGCCACTTTTGCAGAGCTGTATCTGAGCAGCAGTTAAGGGGATGAGAAAGTGGTGGCCATCAAGGGCCCTCGGCCTGTGTGAAGATTGTTTGGCTCAAAAGGTACATGAATGGTCCCACCGTAAGACTAATGCAGTATTCTTCGCGCATTAGCGAGTACGCCACTCTTGTGAGATTCACCACATCCACCCCAATCTCCATTATTATGCCTCAGTGGGTGGCTTTGTCATGTTCAACAGTAGCTGTGCTTTGTAGGGACTCTACATTTCAACTTCACAGTCTGTATAGTGTAACGCTTCCACGCTTTAAGCAAGTCTGCTCAATACTCGCATGTTTGTTTTTGGGTGCAAGTTAAGTTCCCCCAAGATTTATAAAGGCTTTAGACAACGGCAGGTGTAGCATGCTTCCTTAGATGCATGCTATGTTCTCGTGGTGGGGACTTTTGAAGCAACATCCCCACCTTTCCTTTTTCATTTGTGTATATGTTGACATACAAAAGCAGTCCCATTCCTCTCTCGAATGTCCAATTGGACCACTCTGCTTCCCTACCATACCACCCTGGCTCAACAGCTCTTGGTGTCTTATGATCCGGATGTACCATGTTCCTCTAGTGTGGTTTTGATTCATTTTGAAGATTTTTTTTTTTTTAAAACCCCTGCTGTGAAAAGAGTGTGAGCTTATGGTTGGGATGTGATGGTAGAGTGTAGGGGAGAGAAGGGTAAAAAAAGTTCTTTGCCTTTAGAAACTTAGAAGACTTTAATCCCGGTGAATTCGCTGCCTGGAGCTTAGAATTCCAATAAATGGCCAAATAACTGCAAAATATTTTCCTGCTGATACATGATTTTCTTGGTTGTCAAGCAGAAGCTTACGTTTGTCTAGTTAATACGATTTTCAGCTTTGTTTGGTTTGTGTTTAAACTTGTTAATTTTACCAGTTAAATTGCTTATCCCATGCCCGGTACTCCAGCGTGTAAAGGTAAGGTCTGCAACCAATCAACCCCGATCACCACCAGTCCTTTTTGTATTGTGATACTGGAAAACTAAGAGAACTGTAACTAAGCAGCTGGTTTTCTGAACACAAAGTGTGAAAACGGGACAGTATTTTGATCTATTTGATATTTTTTGTGAGTTTTTTGAAGACTTGATATACGCATGTACATAGGATAGCGACTGCTTACCTACTGCATTCTCTGCACTCTTTCAGACATGGAGATTCCTGTATATTTTATGGAGTATAAATAAAACCCAGATGTGAGTTGTATTTAATGAACAATCCACTTGCCTCATGTACAGTACTTTTGTGGTGGTGGTTGTGATGTGGTGTTTTTGCTTCACTACAGCAGTAATTTGGGAGTTGTTTTTTTACTTGTCCTTATATAAAGCCAAAGTCTGCATACTGTAAATGCTAACAAAAGAAATAGGCAACCATAAGAGGAATGATAAAGGTTGAACAGATGGAAAAGGCTAAGGAAGGTTTCAAATGATTTCCAACTTGAGCGAAGAAAGGGGTGTTTTTTAACATCCGTTGGTAGATTCGGAATCCTGCCAAAAGCTGTAACATGAGTAGTTATTGAGTGAATTTTGAAGGGTTGACCAAGAAGTTGCAGTGTTATGAAACTGTCACCAAAAGTGAGCAGACAGATGCAGATTCCACTTTGCCCACATGGACATTGACAGGATCCCAGGAGGGGAACCATGCTGTCAATTGTTTACACATTTTAGATTATCTGGGACAGAGATAGGCCTTCTTATCCACTCAGTCTCCACATAAATTGTCAGTTTAAAAGAGGCTAATTCTGCAGTCAATGACCTGAATTGTTCAATTTGTATTGGGAATCTCTTACCCGATTTACATGCCTATATTCAGTCTTGTGGTTGAATCTGCGATCATAGCAATATTTTGTCTGTTTTTAAATCCTTCCCCGATGTACACTTGGAACCAAGAACATCTCATTTGTTAGCACCATATTAAGATTTAATTTGCTGCCACTGTGTTCGGTCCCAAGGGTCAAACTTGAAAATCAAGTATATCACGTGAGAAAAGTCAAGGTATTGTGACAATGTTGATTTGTTTTTGTTTTTTATCCAGATCCTGCTTAGCTGCAGATTATATCCAAGAATGCTTGCAAAGTTGAATGGTTTCCTTTTGGGAGAAATCTTAATATAACTGTTGTCATCAGTAATGCAAAAAATCCATGGCCACACTGTTAGATTTACAATTCTTCTGCTATTGTTTTTTAACCTCTTAGATGCTGCCCCCTTATTCGGCTTTTTGGTGCAGTTCGCTCTTAGGGTTCCACAACTTTTTTCTGCATAAGTTATCCACACCAAATGTGTGTCCTTTTTCCCAATATCCTGGGGATTCTAAAGGTATTCAGGGTTTGTGGATTCCCTTGAGGGGACCAACAAAATAGGCAAAATATAGCAAATGTTCGAGATTATTTTTAGAAAAATAAGAAAAAAACGTTCTTAACAAATGTGTTTTTTCCCTAAAATGGGATCAATGAACGGTTTGCTGTGCTAAAGTCGCCATCTTACCAGGTTTCAGGAACATGCAGAGCTGAAACAAAAAAAATCTACTTTTGTGCCACAGTTTAGGCATTTTTCAAAGAGGTACCCCACTTTCTCTATTTCTTGTGCTCTCAACCTACTTCCAGTTTGTGGTGGAAACCAGTCTGAGACCCAACGCATGGGTGACTCAAAAAAGCTATAGCTTTCTGAATAGTAGACAACATTCTGAATTCAGCAAATGATCATATGTTTAGATCCTTCAAGGTTTTCCCAAGGAAAATAACTGTTGAAATAAAATATTGAAAATGGGTATAAAAAAACAGCAATTAGTGACATTATCAACGGTAACTGTCATGGTGGCTGTTTTACAAAAGCAATATACCATTATGTCGGCTAGACCCTTCTGGTTGCGGGGATTTATAGGGTTTGTAGGTTCTCTAAGAATCCAAGATACCCAGAGCCAACAGCTGAGTTGCACCGTACAGTGGTTTTTCATGGAATACGGAGTATAGACAAATTCATATGGTGAAATATGTAGAGTGAAAAAACCTACGTATTTCTGAAATAGGTACAAGATATGGAGGTTAGGAGCAGTGGTTATTTGGACATCTCTGAATTTGTGGGTACTCATACTAGCGTAGGATTTATAGGGTCATTTTCAAAATGTCTTCTTTCTTATACACTCGCTTAAGTTTCAAAGGAAAAAATACAGTGAAATCCAATTGGTAATAACTAATGGTCTACTAATCTATGTTCCCACGAGTCTTCCGATAAAAATGGAACCTCACTTGTGTGGGTAGGTCTTGTGCCTTCGACAGGATATGGTCCAAAACACAACATAAAATGCATCACATCTTTCCACTCAAAGCTGACCCTTTTTTGCCAATGTGCGTTGCTGTATATTTTGGACCCTAACTCAGCCAGCACCTAGGGGTTATCCGAGGTGGGGTGTCTTGTGTGGCTTCCAACAGGTTTTTTTTTTATTACCCATAATCCCTTGCAAACCTCAAATTTTGACTTTAAAAACATATTTTCCTCACATTTCTGTGATGGGAGGTACTGGAATCTGTGGGGAGCCACACACTTCTTTCCACCTGACATTCCCCCAAGTCTCCTGATAAAAATGGTACCTCGCTTGTGTGGGTAGGTTAAGTGCCCACGGCAGAAAATGGCCCAAACATAACATGAATGTCACATTTTTCCACTCAAAATTGACCTTTTTTTTTCTCAAAGTGGGTAGCTGTGAATTTTTTACTCCAGCTCTTCTTGGGCACCCGGGGGAGTCCAGGGTGGGGTGGCCTGCATGGCTCTCACTGTTCTTACTTCTCAAAAAAGGAGGGAGAAGGAGGATGCCGCTAGGTTCTACCTCCTAGATCATTACAGTACAACACAAAAATCCATATGTAATGGATCATAGGAACCTAGCCAGGCAGAGATTGTAGGTCTACCCAATTTGGGTGCGCCTCATAAAAGAACATTTCTTTTCTTGAGTCCCCTCACTCACCCAGGGTTGCCCCTAGGTGACATGCTTAATCATTGGGGCCATCCCAAGCATCTACTGCTTGGCGCGTGCTAAGACTAGCGAGGGATACATAGGAGCACTGGTTTTGTGAATCTGTGTAGTGCAGTGTATGGAGGAGCGGTGTTTTGCGAGAGTTAAAAATACCTGACTAGTAAGCTAAAGTTTTTTTTCCTTCTCCTCGTTGGTAGGATAAAAAGGGGTAGATGAAAGGAAAAATAACTTATGTGGTTATAATCCCTAATATACCCTCTGTTTCGAGGTGTTCCCTACACCTCTTCAGGACAACATGGGGGCCAGCCCCATGTGTACCACTCCTGTGAACAAACCTAAATTCAAGGTGAAAAAAGAAAAATGTAGAAAGCACACCTATTGTATGCGCAATTCACTTATACATACGGTTAACGCTGTAACCGCAGTATCTGTATTGTGGGAGAAAAATAGATTGCATATTAATACATATTGCCTGCCCAAATGGGCAGTTCATGGTCATGGTCTAATCAATGTAGTTGGTGCCTATAAAATTTAAAACAATGGAAAGTGCTCTTTTGCTCCTAAAACAATCAGGCAGTGGTTAGTGCTCCAACGGTGTCACGTTTTGCTGTTTCTGTTCAAAGGATATTTGTTAAAAACATATCGTAAATACTCGTTTCACTGGACACACTTATTGACACACATAACATATAACATTACACCAGTTTGTGCAAAAAACATACTTTTTAGTAGCAGTTATATGCCCCATGGTCTGCCTGGGTGGAGGGGCTTGTAGAACCCTGTGGGTGTAAAAATAGGGAATGGTATAATACCTAATAGAGTGCCGTGGCTTCACTCAACTCAAACGGTGGTTTGAAATGTGGGCAAAAATGAGTTAAAAGTAAGATACAGGTTCCTGTTTCGAACGCGGTTCCTGTTTGGAAAAGAAAAAGTTCTTTCTTTGCCCGGCTGCCCTCCCTCAGTTTGACCTGTAAGTCTCAGGCTTGAACGCATCTTAGCGTGTCTGAGCCTCAGGCTGTTTTTGTAGTTTACTGATTGCCAAGTCACCGCAACTGCATGGAGGAAAAGACTAGTGCGCGTTGTTGCTGGCAGTCACTTGGCACGTCTCGTGCGCCATTCCACTCTGGCTCTTAAGATTGAAAACTGCATTTAAAAAAAATATTAACTTATTTCCCATATCCCACTTATTAAATAAAGGATTTTGAGAGGGTTAGAAAAATTATTTAAATATTTGGACGGTGGGTATCGAACGGTTGTGGATCCGTCGGCTATTTTGAATTGGGCAGTATTACTTCCCTATTTTTCAATACAAATGGGAAAACTGAAGGATCGATAAGTTTGTATATATATATATATATATATATATATATATATATATATATATATATATATATATATATATATATATATATATATATTTTTTTTTTTTTGTGGTGGTTTTGGCAAAAGTTCTTCTTGGGCTTCTTTTGGGGACAATGTGTGGATTCGTGCAAAAAAGGACAATTATACATACATACCATTTATCACACCATTTAACACATGCATTTTGTCCCAAGTTTTCATTCTACAAGTTTGTTTTCTTATTATTTGTTGCTTCCCTCTCCTTTTCTTGGAGGGATTAGCTCATGGCCCTCTGTCACATTGTCTTATCTGTGTGGACAGTGTGCATTATCTTAGGAACTGTCCCCACGGTATGTTGTCGTTCAGTCCTATGGTGTCTGTGCGGAGTTTGCACACCCATCTCTGTTCTTTTTCTAGAAGGGCTTGTTCCAAGTTCTCACATGATTTCATGTGTTCTAGGACTACCCATCTCATATCATTTGGAGTGTTGTTTTTCGTTGAAATGTGCTGTCATCCTGGTGCTTGCCCTGTGGCACCGGATGTTGCTGCGATGTTCGCAGATTCTCGTGCTTATTTTTCTAGTGGTCATTCCTACATAGTGTATGTCACAAACACATGTGAGGAGGTACACAACTCCCACAGTGTTAGTGAATTGGCGTAGTTCCCATGATTTCCCTGTGTTGAAAACAACCTTTCTTGTGGTGGTAGTGAGATGGCAGCGCACTACAGTTGCCACACGGGTGGTGGCCTGTAGGTAGAGTACTAATAACCTACTGGTTATGCTTGTTTTGTGGCTTGGGGCGGGTGTGTACTAGTATGTCTTTTAGATTTTTCGCCCGCCTGTGTGAGAACATCGGTGTAGGTATGTTTAGTGTGCCACTATCAACAATCTGCCAATGTTTTTTCACAAGTTTTGTGACTTGGTCAAATGCTATGCTGAATGTTGTTATGCATATTGGTTTTTTATCTTTCTCTGTCTCACTCTTTTCATAGGTTTCTAGAAGGGCGTCCCTGTGATTATTCCTTGCTCTTTCTTTGCCCTCGCAATGGTCTTAGTAGGGTATATTCGCACTCTTACTTTGTCTCCAAGCTCCTTTGCTTGTGTGTCGTAATCCGCCGTTTCTGTGCAGTTCTGAGGAACTGTCCAAAGGGGAGGTTTTCTTTGAGGTGGCACGGATGGAAATTTTCAGGTAGGAGGTAGTTTTTTGCAGTTGGTTTAAAATGTGTTGTGGTTTTTAAAGTGCCTTCTTTTGCAAAAATGTTCAAATCTAAAAATACTAGCTCTGACCTCATTGTATGGGTGAACTTCAGGAAGGGATCTTGTAGATTCAGCCAATCAATGAAAGTGTTGGCTTCTGTTTCCTCCCCTTCCCATATCACCAGAATGTCATCTATGTATCTCTTCCATTCCAATTTTTTTTGGCGATGTAAGTTTTGCTGTGAAAGAATCTTCTGCTCTTCTAGGTGGTGGATGTACAGTCCTGCCACACTTGGCGCGATAGTACTACCCATACTCGTACCATGTTGTTTGAACAGTAGTTCTTCAAACTGAAAGTAGTTTTCTGTTTGTGCCCATTTATAGCATTCGAGGACCACGTGTTGTGGTGTGTGGTGGGGCCAGGTTGATCCGTACAGTTTCTTCGGGGATGTCTAATGTTTCCTTGTGGGGTAAGCTGGTATATAGGCTTGCCACGTCTAACACTATCAAAATGTGACTCGTAGGGTCAAAACTGAGGTCCCTCACTAGGCATAGGACAGCTTTAGTGTCCTTCAAGTAGGTGTTGGTGGATTGTATTATTGGGCGTAGGAACGCATCCACAAATTTGGAGAGTGGCTCCAAAATGGATCCAATCCCTGAGACGATTGGTCGCCCTGGTGTTTTTTCCTAAAGACTTATGTATCTTAGGGATTCTGTAGAAGTAGGGAACTGTCGGTTTTTTGCTGTTCAAGAAATCTCCTTCTTTTTTGGTTATCCTATCATGGGCAAGCTCTTGCTCCACCATGCTGGCAATCCCAATCCTGAGTCTTTCAGTCGGGTCTTCTTTGAGATGTCTGTAGTTCCTTTCATCAGAAAGTAGTCTCAGTCATTCCTGCCGATAAAGTTCTGTGTCCTGTATGACAATTCCGCCGCCTTTGCCAGCCGGTTTTATGGTGTTTTTGTCACTGGCCAGTATTTTAATGGCTTCATGTTCTTGATGTGTTATGAAAGACTCATGCTAGTTGGATCCAAATCTCCCACTTCTCGTAAGACTGCCTTCTCGAAGGCCAGTACTTCAACAGGAAAGGTGGATGAAGGGGGTGTGAAGTTAGATTTAAGATGGAGATCAGTGTCTCCTTTTTGAGTCTTTATATTGACTTTGTTTTAAAAAAAACACCCTCAATTTTATTTTCCTGATGGCTTTGTTTAATTCAAAGCTCAGTTGGAATTTGTCCAAAGTTGGGGTGGGTACGAAACCCAGGCCCTTTTCTTGTACTGCTAGTTGTATTTCGGTTAGATGTGAATTGGATAGGATCACCACTAAACTCTGTGGTTGCTGGTGTTCGGTTGCTCTGGTGGGCCCATGCTCCTTGTGTGACTCCTGGCTTATTCCAGTGGCTTCGCCCATTGTACCTGTTGTCCCCTTTCGTCTTTCCTCTTGGTGGTCCTCTGCCCCATCCTAAAAAAGGAGTCTGCAGATAATCAATTTGAGGGGTGTGCTCCCAGTAAGGGTATTGTTGTGGGTAGTATTGTGGTGGGCATAGAAGAAAGGTGGATTTTGAAAAGGGGGTTGGTAAGGTGTCCAACCATAGCTTCCCTGGCCTCCTCTATTCCTCATCCTTCCTCTGAAGTTCTAGCGACCTCTTGTGTTCTCACGGCCTCCTGTGCTGGTGTCAGATTAGAGCTGGTTACTGACCCGTCTATATCCGTGTTGTATCCCTGATTGCTCCCTGTTAGTTAGTAGTCATCTCCAATAAAGGGGTAGGCCTTCTCGTGGCTGAAGTTTTTCCCATCTTTTAAAAATATTGGATATTTGGTATCTTTGAGTGATAGTTTAAACTCAGTCATTATTTTGTTGAGTTCCACCAGGCGCTTTTTCAATTCTGCTGGTGTTTGGTAGGTTTTCAATTTGACCTCCAGGGCATGTATTTCTTCCTTCATTGCGTGTGCGAGGCGTGTTGCGGTTTTGATGATCAACACAAGTCGGTCTCTCGTGCAATGCCAAGAGATTAGCGACCAATCTTTTTTGAAGGCCTTATCCTGCTGAAAGATAAATGGCTCATTTCGTACTATCAATCCTCTTGGAGCTGCATTTATTCTGAGGTATTCTGCCATCATGATTCTATGAGTAATTGTTTTCTCTTGATTCCTTTTGAGCTCAGTCAGCTCATCCCAATATTGTGCCGCTTCGTTGCTGTCACTGTTGGGTGTATTAACAAGAGGGGTCATGGAGGAGATGATTCTTTCTACTTCCTCTTCAGTAAATGAGGCCAGTTATTTCTGCCATGTTGTTGTGTTGTGGTGTCCAGTAGGCTGAGTGTAAAACGCTTTTTTAGAGATTACACTCCCGCACCTTTCGCTGTTAAATACTTATCAAAAAAGGAGGGAGAGCCTGGGACTTACAGGTCAAACTGACGGAGGGCAGCCGAGTAAAGACTTTTTCTTTTCCAAACAGGAACCTCGTTCGAAACAGGAACCTGTATCTTACTTTTAACAAATTTTTGGTCGCATTTCAAACCACCCGTTTTCGAGTGAAGCCACGGCGCTGTATTGGGTATTATACCATTCCCTATTTTTACACCCACAGGGTTCTACAGGCCCCTCCACCCAGGTATACCATGGGGCATATTACTGCTACTAAAAAAGTAATATCTGAAAGAAACAGGTTAGTATTAGATTCCTTACCTTAAAATATCCCCAGGCGTCAGACTGGATCCAGAAAATTTTGCTTAGCAGTACCCCTGCGTGTCGGTAGGCATCTCCTGCGGCTCCGCGTCCGTCGTCGGCGTCGTTGGAGCCGGGATGACGTCGTCGGGGTATTTAGACGCCGCCCTCGCGCGCTGACGTCAGTTCTTTTATCCGCTCCAGAAAGCACAGGTCCAGAGAAAGTGGTACCCTTTAGTCACTTTTTGACTAAACTTTTTTGAGTCTAAGACTCAATCGGTGCCGGTAGGGATGCCCGGGTTGAAGCCCTGTGTCGACTGCAACCGACTGATGTCGGTTACCATCCCCATCGCCGGTGCCTACATTGCCTGGGCCCAACCACGATGACAAGTCGTTCCCCGACTGTCGGGCCTTGACGTCGAAGGCTAGGCGGGAGCGGTCCCATAAGCGCCTCGGGCTCCGGCAGTCGGCCCGCGCTGCTCGTGGTCCCGGTCCGGAAGGAGGTCGAGGGACCGGTCGCGGGGCCAGAGTCATCACAGCTCGGCGAGTCAACACCACTCGTCGGGGTCCAAGTTCTCAGGTAAGAGGCACAAGAAGTCGAAGAGGCGACATTGCTCTTCTCTCTTTCCCCCCCCCCCCCCCCCCCCCCGACGCTCGCGCGACGCGGCCGGGAGTTCGGGTGACACGGCCCACGCGGCTCTGCCGGAGCCACAGGCGTCGCAGCCTGCTCCATACCCGCCGGTCCCTGGGCAGAACGCAACGCCGGAGGAGATAGATGCTCCGTCTGGTTCCGCGACGCCTTCGGGCCAAGCGACCCCGACTGGGAGCCCAAGCGGGCCGGGTGCTTCGGCCCAGGCGCCGTCGGGTGCATCTGCCCTGTCGGCGACTTCGGTCCCGACGCCCCAAGTTCCCGCTGGATCCGGTTCCGGGTCGCCGCTGGTCAACCTTACGACCCCGCTGGCGTCGGCCCCTAGGGTGACGGCCCCAGCACGACGCCGTCCCTGGTCTACCCCTTGGTCCGGGTCCGGGGTCAGAGCGGCATCGATCGCCGCATTCGGCGCCGGCTGGAGCAGAATATTTTGAGGATCTGAGTCCATCCTTTACACCTGAATTTCAGGACATGGACGGCGGTGTGGGGGGGGGGGGGGAGTGGGATGTAAGTCTGAGGACTGGACAAAGGAACTAGGGAAAGCCAGTGGCCTGGATACCTCCCCGGACATTGGTTTTGTCTCCCCTCCTACCGTGGCTACGGAGGAGGGGGCTGCTTATAGTGTGGTGCTGATGAGGGCAGCCAAGGCCTTGGCTCTTGAGCTCCCCGTCGCAACAGTGAGGCCTAACATCCTCAGAGAGGTCCTTAAACCACAGGCAAGCTCCCCAGAGCCTCTACTGCCGTTTAATGAGGCTCTCACGGACGTCCTTTTGGGCACTTGGTCCAGGACCACTACAGGTCCCCCTGTCGATAGGATCGTCGCTAGACTCCACCGCCCAGCCCCGGGCGACCCTAGTTTCTTGTCCACCCACCCCACCCCCGAGCGCCTGGTTAACCAGGCCTCTACTTCCCAATCCGCATTCCCGACCGGCACCACCAGATCGGAAATCCAAGAGGTATGAACAGTTTGGAAAGAAGATGTTCTCCTCCCTTAGTTTGGGGTTGCGGTCGGTCAACACCGCATGCCTCTTGGGACGTTACACCCACTCTTTGTGGGATACGGTTGCGGCCGTGCTGCCTGAGTGCTCGGAGGGAGCCCGGGTGAAACTCGTTCAAGCCCTCGCAGAGGGAAGAGACGCAGCGCGGTACTCTATACGATGTGGACTGGATACCACAGACTCGCTACAAAGAGCGATTTCCAAGTCTGTGGCAGTTCCCCGCCACGCCTGGCTGATTTCCGCCAACTTTTCAGCGTTTCCAGATCATGCGCTGGAACGCTTCAAGGACTCCAGGGCTACGGCCAAGTCCTTGGGCCTGTCGGCCCGCGTCCGCAATCTTCTGCCCAGCGCCCCTTTCGTGGCCACGGAAGGGGTGCTCCCACACGTCCTGACAGCCACAGGCCACAGACTAACATTCAACGCGGGGGCGGACGTGGTTACTGTCGCGGCAGTAACGGGGGACAACGGCGTGGCCAGTCCACATCCACCCCCGCAGCATCCGCCTCAAAGCCTTCCGAGTTTTCAGGCCCATTTAACGCCAGTGGGGGGCAGGGTTCGCCATCACCTCCTCCACTGGCGCACCATCACATCGGATAGGTGGGTGCTGCAAATCGTCCGAAGGTGCTACTCCCTCCCCTCCCTTCGAGGCGACACCTCCAGTCATGCCACTGCAGTTCCACAGCGTGTCGGGGGATCACTTGCAACTTCTGCAAGAGGAAGTTTCGGCCCTCTTGGCCAAGGGGGCCATCGAGCGCGTTCCTGGGCCAGAAGTAGGACATGGTTGTTACTCCCACTACTTTCTGGTTCCCGAGAAGGGCAAAGGGGCCTACGCCCTTTCTTGGACCTAAGGAAAGTCAACGGCTTCCTCCAGAAGAAGAAGTTCAAGATGCTGACTTTGGCTCAGGTCTTAGCTGCCCTGGACCCGGGAGACTGGATGGTAGCGTTGGACTTGCAGGACGCATATTTTCACATCCCCGTCCTGCCGGCCCACCGGTGCTACCTGCGGTTCACGGTAGGGCACAAGCACTTTCCGTTTACCGTGCTCCCCTTCGGCCTTACCAGCACCCCACGGGTGTTCACGAAAGTGATGGCTGTGGTTGCAGCTCATCTGCGCAGGTTAGGGGTTTCAGTCTTCCCCTACCTCGACGACTGGTGGTTGAGGGCGGGCTCGCCCCAGACAGTCGTCAGCCACCTCCAGACGACGGCCGACCTCCTGCACCTGCTGGGGTTCTCCATCAATGTGCCGAAGTCACACCTGTGTTTCTCTCAGAAGCTTCTCTTCATCGGAGCGGTTCTAGACTCGGCGCAGTTTTGGGTTTATCCTCCTGAACAGCGGGTTCGGGATATTCAGGCTCTGATTCCGATCTTTCAGCCGTTATCCCGAGTCTCGGTCAGGTTGACACTGCGGCTTCTGGGGCTGATGGCCTCCTGCATTTTTCTGGTGCATCATGCCAGGTGGCGGATGCGGTCTGTGCAGTGGGACCTGAAGTTTCAGTGGGCCCAACATCAGGGCAACTTGTCCAAACATGTCTTGATCTCGGAGGGCACTGCAAGACCGTTGCAGTGGTGGCTCACGGACCACGATTGGGTCAGCGGCAGATCCCTCTACCTACCCCAACCGGAGCACGTAGTTGTGATGGACGCGTCCCTCCAGGGCTGGGGGAGCCACATGGGAGAGGCGGAGATCAGAGGCCTCTGGTCTCCAAAGGAGTCCCGGCTCCACATCAACCTTCTGGAGCTGTGGCCGATCCGACTTGCACTGAAGGCATTCCTCCCCTCTGTCCGGGGGAGTGGAGTGCAGGTGTTCACGGACAACACCACCGCCATGTGGTACTGCAACAAACAGGGCGGGGTAGGTTCGTGGACCCTATGCCAGGAGGCTCTGCGCCTCTGGCATTGGCTGGAACATCAGGGCATGACCTTGGTGGTTCAACACCTCGCAGGTTCCCTGAACGCCAGGGTGGACGAACTCCGCCGTCTGTGCATGATGGATCACGAATGGCGTCTGAACTCGGACGTGGCTAAGGCAGTGGGGAGAGCCTTGGTTAGATCTATTCGCCACAGAAGAGAACAATGTCATCAGTTCTGCGCGTTGGAATTTCCAAGGCGGCACTCGCTGTGACGCTTTTCGTCGCGAGTGGAGCTGCGGTGTGTTGTACGCCTTTCCGCCTATACCACTTCTGCACAGAGTGCTGAAGATCAGACGCGACCGGGCCCAAGTCATCCTCGTGGCTCCGGACTGGGCACGAAGATACTGGTATCCCGAGCTACTCAGAATGTCTGTCGATTCCCCGATTCGTCTGCCTCTTCAGGAGGACCTTCTGTCGCAGCAGCAGGGGACGGTCATCCACCCAAACCTGTCAAGTTTCCACTTACATGCGTGGAGATTGAGCGGCGGCAGTTGAGGCCATTTGACTTGCCTCCTGAAGTCTGTAATGTGATTCTGGCAGCCAGGCGTCCCTCCACAAAATCGGTATACGCCTGCAGGTGGAACAAATTTGTGGCATGGTGCACAGCAAAGGCTGTAGATCCCCTTTCTGCCCCTCTTTCAGAGCTTCTCCTCTTTCTGCTTTCTCTTGCCCAGCAGGGCTCTGCTCTGGGCACTCTAAAGGGCTACCTCTCTGCCATTTCCGCCTTTTTGAGGTTCCCTGATCAGCCCTCTTTGTTCAAGTCCCCTGTTGTAAATAGGTTTTTGAAGGGCATCACTCATATGTTACCTCCGTTGGGTTCAAGCCCGGGGTTGGTATTGCTGTGGTATCTATTCTAAGGTAAGGAATCTAATACTAACCTGTTTCTTTCAGATGCACACGTTACTTACCTTCGGTAACGATATAACTGTAAGAAACAGTCAGTAGTATTAGATTCCTTACCGGCCCACCCATCCTCCCCGTTCTGCGAACCGATATCAAGGGTTACGGTCATCCCCCTTTCAGGGCCTTAGTTTTCATGGCACCCGTGTTGGTTTTTATCATGGCTCTGCGGAAAAGCTGTGTATAAGAACTGACGTCAGCGCGCAAGAGCGGCGTCTAAGTACTCTGACGTCATCCTGGCGCCAACGACGCCGATGACGGACGCGGAGCCGCAGACGACGCCTACCGACGCGCAGGGGTACTGCTACGCAAAATTTTCAGGATCCAGTCTTGGCGCCTGGTGATATTCTTAGGTAAGGAATCTAATACTAACTACTGTTTCTTACAGATATATCGTTCCTGAAGGTAAGTAACTTGTGCTTTTTTGCACAAACTGGTGTAATGTTATATGTTACATGTTATGTGTGTCAATAAGTGTGTCCAGTGAAGCAAGTGTATTTACGATATGTTTTTAACAAATATCCTTTGAACAAACAGCAAAACGTGACACAGTTGGAGCATTAACCACTGCCTGTTTGCTTTAGGAGCACCAGAGCACTTAACATTGTTCTAAATGTTATAGGCACCAACTACATTGATTAGCCACTGCCTAAGACCATGACCTGCCCATTTGGACAAATAGATTGCATATGAATATGCAATCTATTTTTCTCCCACAATACAGATACTGCGGGTACAGTGTTAACCGTATGTATAAGTGAATTGCGCATACAATAGGTGTGCTTTCTACATTTTTATTTTTTCACCTTGAATTTAGGTTTGTTCACAGGGGTGGTACACATGGAACTGGCCCCCATGTTGTCCTGAAGAAGAGGTGTAGGGGACACCTCGAAACATGTTGACGGACTATTAGGGATTATAATCACATAAGTTATTTTTCCTTTTATCTACCCCTTTTTATCCTACCAACTAGGATCAGGAATAAAACTTTAGCTTACTAGTTAGGTATTTTTAATTAGCACAAAACACCTCTCCCCCATACACTGCACTACACATAGATCCACAAAACCAGTGCTCCTACGTATCCCTCGCAAGTCATAGCACGCCTTAAGCTATAGATGCTTGGGATGGCCCAATGATGAAGCATGTCACCTAGGGGCAACCCTGGGTGAGTGAGCGGACTTGAGAAAATACATTTTCTTTTCTTATGAGGTGCACCCAAAATGGGTAGACCTACAATCTCTCCCTGGCTAGGTTCCTATGATCCATCACATATGGATTTTTGTGTTCTCACTGTTCTTTTTCATAATCTCTTGTAAACCCCAAACTTTGACTAAAAAAAAATCACATGTGAGCTGTAGAGCATATCTATGCATTGATCGCCATCTGGTGTTCGGCCTGGATGTTTGCACTGTGTATCTGAAAGAGACACTTTAGTGATAGATTCCTTACCTTAGAATAATCCCCAGGCGTCAGACTGGATCCGGAAAGCTTTCGTCAGCAATACCCCTGCGCGTCGATAGGCATCGTCGTACGCTCCGCGTGCGTCGTTGGCGGCGTATTCGACAAAATGACGTCACTGGAGCTACTTAGACTCGCCCATGCACGCTGACGGTAGTTCTTTCTTTTTCCGCGCCAGCGAGCGCAGATCCGGAGAGAGCGGTACCCCGTCACTTGTTGACTAAATTATTTGTTGGATATATTTTGTATGTAAACTTACTCCTGGTGCATAGGGATGCCCGGTTTCAAGCTTTGTAAGACCTGTCCGCGCACGATGTCGCTGACGGACCCGCATTGTGAGTGTCACTTCTGCCTGGTCGGTGACCACGACACCGTGTCGTGTTCCCACTGCCAGGCCATGGCCCCGAAAACTTCGCTGGAGCGATCCCGAAAGTGACTGGAGACCCAGGAGTCAGCCCCATGTCGTTCCAGGTCCTGTGTGAGGTCGAGGGCCCGGTCGCAGAGCAAGCACCATCATTTGAAGTCTTCCCACATGGAGACAGGTAAGGCAAAGCACAAAAAGTTGAAGTGTCGCTGCTCTTCGTCCTCTCCTCTCCTCGCGGGACGCGGCTGAGGGGGCAGGTGGCACCGCCCCTGCAGCTCCAAAGGAGCCTGAGCAGTTACCGTTGATGTTCCCACCTTTTCCGGGTCCATCGGCGACTCCGGCCGAATCGCAAGAATTTGTGTTTGCAATGGCATGTATCTTCGGCCTGTGTGGCCTCGTTGGATCACCTTCGGGCCCCACTATTCGTCGATGGCTCTGGCCCGATGTCGACGCCCAGAGGCCTCCATGGCTCCGGCTGGTGCTCCTCGTTCTTGCCGGTGGACCCCAAATGGCTGGCGGTGACAACGGTGCCGGTGGCCGACCCCAGCATCTACTACTTCTCCGACACGGTGCCAGAGGGATGTCACCCGACGCCAATGGGGGACTTTTACCATTTTATTCACCCACGTCCTCGTCCACTTGTGGAGGAAGGGGAGGACTGGGAAGGGTTTGAAGACTCTCTCGCAGCACAGTGAGAGTCTGTCCCCGACTGGGATGAGGAGGCGGAGGCCGGTGCCTCGGATTACACTCCGGCGCCTGGTTCACCATACCCTTCAGCTACTATGGAGGAGTGGTTCCTTTTCCATGGTGCTATGTAGGGCTGCCGAGGCTCTTGGCCTCGAGCTCCCTACAGTGGCTGTCAGGACCACCCTACTGGCTGAAGTGCTTCGGCCAGCTTCTTCTTCTACAGAACCGCTATTGCCGTTTAATGATGGACTTACTGATGTGCTTCTGGGCACTTGGTCCCGGCCCAACACAGGGGCCCCTGTGGACAAGGATGTGGGCCATTGCCGGCCCTAGTTGACCCTGCCCTCCTCACCCAGCACCCTAAACCTGAGAGTTTGGTGCTTCAGGCCTCTCCCAGAGTGCTTTTCCCTCTGCTCCACCAGTGAAGGAGTCCAAGAAATTGGAGCAGTTTGAAAAGAAGATTTATTCTTCTGCAATTTCTGGACTGCAGTCTGTGAATACTGCCTGTCTCTTGGGCCGATATTCCCATTCTATATGGGATGCGGTTGAGCAGGTGCTGCCTCAGTGTCCGGAAGTGGCCCGGACAGTTCTCTCCCGAGCTCTCATGGACGGGAGAGATGTGGCCAAGTTCACTATACGTTGTGGTTTTGATACTGCTGATTTTTCTGGGTAGGGTGATTTCCACAACTGTGGCGCTCCGTCGTCATGCCTGGTTGAGGACCACGGGCTTTTCTGCAGATGTCCACAATACTTTGATGGACATGCCCTTCAATGGCACCTACCTCTTTGGTGATAAGGCGGATTCCACACTGGAGCGTTTCAATGACTCTCAGGCCATGGCCAAGTCCTTGGGCCTTTCGGCTGCACGTACTCCTTCCGCTTCTAACTTTCGTTCTCCGGAAGAGGTGTACAAACACGTTCATTTCAGAACAAGTCTGCGCAGCAATAGTGCCAGTGTTGCCGTAGACGTGGGGCTCGCAGATGCGGGTCACGTGGCCAGGTTGCAGGTCAGTCCACCAACACCCCCGCTGCCAGTGCCTCCACACCTTCCTAGTTTGGTGTTTCAGACCCACCAGACGCCAGTGGGAGGCAGGATTCGTCATCAACACCCTCACTGGTGCACAATTACATCAGACAGGTGGGTTCTGGAGATTGTTCGAAGGGGCTACCCTCTCCCCCCCCCCCCCCCCCCCCCCCTTCGAGTCTACTCCCCAGCCCTGTCATTGCAGTTCCACCGCATGTCGGGGGATCATTTGGCACTTCTCCAGCAGGAAGTTACAGCCCTCTTGGCCAAGGGGGCCATCGAGCATGTTCCGACACCAGACGTAGGTTGTGGTTGTTACTCCCACTACTTCATGGTTCCAAAGAAGGACAAGGGTCTATGTCCCATCTTAGACTTTCGGAATGTTAATTGCTTCCTCCGGAAGGAGAAGTTCAAAATGCTCACTCTGGCTCAGGGCTTGTCTGCTCTCGACCCACAAGACTGGATGGTGGTGCTGGACCTGCTGGATGCTTATTGGCGTTACCTGCAATTCACATTGGCCCAGGAGAATTTTCCGTTCACTGTGCTCCCCTTTGGCCTTACCAGCACCCCTCAGGTGTTCACGAAAGTGATGGCAGTGGTCGCAGCTCATTTGTGCAGATCAGGGGTTCCAGTCTTCCCCTATCTTGACGACTGGCTGTTGAAGGCGGGTTCGCCCCAGGCTGTTGTCTCCCACCTCCAGACTACGGCCGACCTCCTACATTCTCTGGGGTTCTCAATCAACGTGCCAAAGTCACATCTGGCCCCCTCTCAGAACCTCCTCTTCATCGGAGCAGTTCTGGACACGATGCAGTTTCCGGTCCATCCTCTCGAACAGTGAGTCCGGGATACTTGGGCTCTGATGCCAATCTTTCAGCCTCTATCTCCTGGGTTTCGGTCAAGCTTACCCTCAGGCTACTGGGCCTGATGGCCACCTGCATCCTGCTGGTGGACCATGCCAGATGGCATATGCAGGCTCTGCAGCGAGACCTGAAGTTCCAGTGGGCACAACATCAGTGGGCACTGATACATCAGTGACCGATGCATCACTTCTGGGATGGGGCGGCCACATAGGTGAGGCGAAAATCAGAGGACTCTGTCGGTGTTCTGCTCCCAATCAACCTTCTGGAGTTTCGGGCGATTCATCTTGCACGGAAAGCATTCCTTGCCTCTGTCTGGAGAAGAGTAGTGCGGGGAAGAGTAGTTCAGGTGTATATGGACAACACCACTGCCATGTGGTACTGCAACAAACAAAGCAGGGTGGGGTCGTGGACTCTGTCAGGAGGCCCTCTGCCCCTGGACATGGGTGAAGAATCCGGTGGTTCAACACCTGGCAGGTTCCCTGAACGCCAGAGTGGGTGAACTCAGCCGCAGGTGCATGATGGATCACAAATGGCTTCCTCGCTCGGAGCTGGTGCAAGGTCTCTTGCGACAGTGGCTAGAGCCTTGGTTAGATCTATTCGCCACTGAAGAGAACGAGCAATTCTGCACATATGAATTTCCAAGGCGGCATTCGGTAGGCGATGCTTTTCATCGCGAGGGGAGTTGCCGTCTTCTATGTGCCTTTCGGCCTATACCACTTCTGCCCAGAATGCGGAAGATCAAGCCTGACGGGCCCAAGTCATTCTTGTGGCTCAGGATTGGGCCCAAAGAGCCTGGTATCCCGAGCTGCTACACATGGCCATCGATCCTCCTATCAGACTGCCTCTTGAGGAGGATCTTCTGTCCAGCCTCCACCTTCTTACGTGGAGATTGAGTGGCGGCAGTTCATATTGTTTGTCCTGCCTCCCAAAGTCTGTGATATCTTTGCAGCCAGACGTCCCTCCACAAAGACGTTTACGCCTGCAGATGAAACAAATTTGGGGCATGGTGCCCAGCAAAGGCTGTGGATCCCCTTTCCGCAGTTGTGTAACGGACACCCCTGCAGTGCGGGGGTCCCCACTCTTCTATATATGATGGGGGGGGGAGGGGGCTCAGCTTGTTATTCCAGGGTGTGTCTCCTGTGAAGCAGATGCAGTTTGCAAGTGGAGAGAAACAAAATAACAACTTTTGTTTCTCTTTCACTCTGAGCCTGCCAGGCCCTTACAAGAGCAGATAAAGCACTCACGGAAAGCACCTTCCTTAGAGCACTGCTTGTCTGAGAGGGGAAGTGGCTGCACATAACTTTGTTGGGGCAGAGATAAGGTTGCTACATTTAATTGCAACTGACAAATATAGCCATCTGTTCACAATTTAACATTCTGCAAAAAGTCTCCAGTATGGTTCTGAAGTAGAACTATATAAGAAATAATGTATTAATTCATTTCAATATGGCCTTTCTGTCTTTGTCAGTCAGGGGTCTCCAAGGCCGAGGTAGAGTTCACTCCAAAGTAATTTCTTCTTACATTGCCAGTTTAAACTATGAACTAATAAGGGGAAAATGAATACAATCTGATTGTTCTAATTGGTGTACTGGCCAGGGCTCATGCCCATATTAAACCAGTTAGGTGGCAACCATAGGAAGAGTACGTGTGCAACTCCAGAAACTTAACTAGGACTCTACTTAGGGACAATGGCGGGGCAAAATATAGCTGAAATGTTGAAGTAGTGGTGATGGATGTGGAGGGGTAATTGCATATGAGTGATTGTGGTAGGTGAGCATTAAGGAAGTAGACGCAGTCCCCCAAAAGGCTCTCCTCCAACACCCGCCTTTTTTCCCCTCAATGACCAGCACAGTTGTGCCTTGCACAGGGATCTTGTTTTGTTAATGGTCTGCTGTAAGGGAACAGGGATAGCATTTTTTTTTAAATAGTTAAATGCATGGTGTCCTCTGCACCCAAGAGGAGCAGTTGTGTGCAGTGCTTAATTTGTAAAATATTAAGTGCCAGCGCACTGGCCAGGAGGCCACTGCAACTTGCTCCTGTCATCGCTGCCAAAACAACTAATGGCCATCTCTCTCGCCAGCAAGTGCTGCAGTTCAGATTATTCAAGGTCCCCAAACCTAAAGGAATGACTATGGTGGCAGATATTAGCAATTTTTAATGCATATTGGATTTATAAACCGGTGTGCTGCTCATCTCGAAATTAGATGAGCAGCGCTACCATGTGGCAGACTGTTTTAAGTTTAGTAACAATTAAGTGCGGAGCACCGGAAACCAATTAAGATCCACTTCGAGCACAGGAAACCACCGGCTCAAATTAAGAACTGTTTGTGGGGGGACTAATTCTATTTAAATCCAAGCAGGTAAATTGAAAAGGTAATTCAATTACAAGTATTTTAAATGTATTACCCAAATTAGCAATTACCCATGCCTGCGTGGGCTATCACAGACATCTGCACTATTTTCTCTATGCGTTTTTTATTGTATGCATTGTCTAGAATATCACTGGTGCAACTATCTGTAGTGTCCTTAGAAGCAAATTGTAGGGGGCATACATTAGGCCATAGTTAAACTGGTGGCTGTACTTTGAGATAAAGTAGCCCCTGCCATACATTATAAGGATTTTGCAACTCACTGAGGAGTTCCATGACTATATAGCGGAACGAGGCCGACGGTGACTTACAGTATCATTATCATTTACGGCAGCAGGTACTTTATTCCATGTAATACATGGTCACACCATCACTTTTACCACAAGCCACTGAAATCCTTGGTGTGTAGCTAGTGTTGTAACAATAGCCCCTGCAGCACCCATGGTGCGGAGGGCACACGGGCTTCAGGGTGCCCCCTTCTGCACTGTGCACGGGGGTGAGTTCCCTGTCCTTAATGCTCCTGACTTGGTCCAGGGCGTGGGGCCCTCTGTGAAATCTGCAGGGGGGACCCCTTATGTTTCGTTACCCCATGGACAACAGGGCAAATTTACCCTGTAAAGATTTTGGAACTCAAGAGCCGTCCACTTGGTCTGATTTTCTTCCATCAATCAGAGTGGCATACAAATAGGCAACAATTGTGAATACTAAACTGAGGAGCTGAATTTAGAATTGTAATGGCATTCCGACTGATTCCTTAAATGAACCTACGCCAGGTCCAAGACTGGGCACGGATTTGTTTATCATTTATTTCTGCACTTTTCTACTGACACTGCACTATGGCGACTGCAGCTTCACAAGACTTTCACAGAAGGAGACACTTCTGATCTTAAAATATGCCTAAGCCTCTGGTGACGTGTTGCTTTATTTTCTCTCTCTACAGGCATTGGATCTAGAGCCACCGGTGTTAAACTGTTTTCTGTTAGTAATTTGTTGAGCAAAATTCTAGGTCCTAACAAAATAGGCAGCTTAAGGCTTTGAGTGGCAAAACGTTGAGGACCCAGTAACAATTTCGGAGAGTCAGTGGGCCTCCTAGTGAGAGAAAAGAAAAGATCGGAAAAAGTTCTACTGGAGCAATAAGAACCATCCCTATGATTGTGGCTGTTCCCATGAGTAATTGCCCAAAGCACAGAAAGGTACAGGGTCCAGTAAAACTCATCCTCAGTACCAAATGTGGGATACTTAAATAAAAAAACACTACCATAGCTAAAAATGTCTCTTAGGAGTCAACGGCAGCTCAAGCACAGGCTGTCCAACAAGCTATTCTGTTAGATTCTTCTTCCTGTAGAATACTTACTTACCTTATGAATGTCCTAATGGTGCCAAATTGAATCTGCAAAACGTATTCCCTAAAACTAGCCCTCTAGCACCACAAGTGAAGCATGCAATTCCAACTCTGGATCCATCTACACAGTTGGGATGACATCTGGAAGCATGGCTCTGTTGCTCTGGATTTGGTTCCTGATTTTCAATGCCTTATCAACACTGATCCAGAGCTCGGGTCTGTAGGAAGGTGGATATCTGACTATGGTAACCCCCAACTTTTTGCCTGGTGTTTTGCTGGTTTCCGACTTAGTTGACCTGGGACCCTGCTATTCAGGGCCCGAGGCCTACTGCTCTCTCTGTAAAATGGATTCCATGTACCTTGGGTGCATATCTAATTGGATACTGAGTCACCTTATCAGTCCCTGTACAGTGTACCTTAGGTACCCAGGGCATAGGTGTACCCAGGGCCTACCAGGGGCTGCAGCATGTATTATGCCACCCCTGGCTGGCCACCTAAATCTGACACAACTGGCTGCACGACAGCTGGGGCAAGGTGGTGTAATCACCCTTTGCTTTAGATATAGTATACCTATATCTAACCCTAAAATGGACACATGTATTCCTATCAGTCACTCCTATGGCAGGCCTTAACAATCCTGAAGGCAGAGTGCTTGGAATTATGCGAGATGGTGCTCTGGCATGAGCTGAGCCCGCCTGCAGCTTGCGGAACCGAGTCCTTATAGCTGTTCTATGATAACACGTACCATATACTCTTAAGTGCCTTATAATCCTCGCGGTTATTTGCCAACTCTGGTATCGCTTTATCAAAACATGTCAAGTAAGGTGTCATACGAATTGGAATACGAACCCCTCGCCAATTCTGGCGACGGGGTTAGCATTCCACCCTTCTAGAGGGACACGACATGTATGTAACTGTGAACCCCGGTTAAAGTTAACTCGAGCCTCAGCATCACAAAATGGATGCTGCCACCACAGACACAAGTCTGACCCCCTGCAGCTGGGAGTCCTTCCAGCGAGGGGAGCTTGGACAAAGGGTTTCCTGTCAGGGGCGGTGCTAGCACCATTCCAGACAGGGTTTTGTGT
The DNA here is from genome assembly GCF_964263255.1 of Lissotriton vulgaris. Taxonomy (NCBI): domain Eukaryota; kingdom Metazoa; phylum Chordata; class Amphibia; order Caudata; family Salamandridae; genus Lissotriton; species Lissotriton vulgaris. Next base: position 1,105,043,904 of record NC_141698.1, read on the forward strand.
ATCCTAGGTATTCAGGGCTGAATAGGAAGGTGACTGCAAGTGGCACCCCGGTGCTCACTGTGCATCTGCCAGTTTGAACCAGTTCCAGGGGCACACCAGCCCCTGAGCTGGGGAAAAGTCCGGCATGGGAGAGGGGTGTAACCACCCCCCTTCCTGGTCCCACCCATGGGCAGGACCTAGTCCCGTACCAGCCCCTTTCTTTAGAATAAAGGTGGGAGCGGGGACCCTTCCAAATTAGATCATCTTTGAATCCTGAAACTACTTTCTACGAAAGGAACTCAAGACTTCTTCCTAAGATTTCTCCCTTGTGACTAAGGAGTAGTCACCCTGCATCTGCGGGCACCAACTAAGTAACCTGCGGTTTGCTGCACGTCCTTCCTCCGGAACCAGACCGACCAGCATGACGAGACCCGGCTTCCCTGGCACCTCTGACCTCTACCTACATCATCAGCCCAGCTGAGATTCGTGGGTGTGACGAGACCTCGAGGGGCCGGCCATCTTCAGAACTGCACTACGCTTATCCAACACGACCGCCGAGGGATCCTCGAGTGAGTGCTTTGGGGTTTGAGAAGCCCTAACCCTGAGCAGCTCCAGCACCGAAGTCCAGCCCCCCCAGCATCCACGAGATCTGCGTGGGGCCCTTCTGCTCTTTGCTGCTCACCGCGTTGTCCGGCCACTTGCCTGCTGGCTTGTAGCCCTCTTGACGACGAACTACGACACTTCCATCGCTGGTCTGGTTGCTCCAGACTGGCCCTTGCTCCCCTCCAACAGAGGAGCACCCCGGACCCTCCTGGTCCACTCCAGACGCCATTTTGAGTCCACTGCGTGGGCTTGCATTTTCCAAGAGTTGTTGCCCCAATCCTGGGTCCAGCATCGCCGACAGCAGATACCTTCGTGGGACAGCTCGCACCTCCATCCTGGTCGCCGACAACGCCTCTTGGTCCGAGAGACTGCAGAGCCCAGCGTCGCCCACTCACCTGGTCGAGGTGACTTCATCCGGTGCCATCCTGGTGCCCATCTAATCACTGGCTAGTGATTCAGAACTTGGTCCCCTCTGCTTACAGGTACCCTCTTCAGCTGATCCAGTCCTTGGATCGGCCCGGAACATCTTCACTGGTCGCCTGCCAGCAACTTCCACTTCAGGCTCCTGGTTCGTCGACGAAGAAACCCGACGACACTTGAACCCTATGCAGCCGCAGCCCCTGGGCTAGGTAAACCGAGTACCACGGTGCTCCAGCGTAGACCAACTCTCTAAGTGTCTAGATCCACTTTCGTTTTTGACCTACCTAGTCGGGTTCGCCCGAGGACACTAACTTTTGCATTTACTAGTATCCATAGACTTTGTCCCGCATTACGCGGGAGAGTTCCCACTCTACAGACGGCGTTCCTAGACCTCCTGCTTCTAATCTAAGGGTTCAGCATTGTAGGCCTAGCGATTCCAAAGTCTTTGAGAGTAGTACTTACCTGCTAGTAATTTTGCATCCCACTTTTGTAGTATATGGTTTTCCGTGCCCCTCGGGCATTTGCGTAAATTGTGCGACTTTCAGAATTTCTTTAAGAGCTTTGTATTGTGCTTAGCGCCCTGTCCTCATAAAGAGTCCAGGGCTGTTGTGTTCTAAATAAATATCCTTTTATTTTCATAACAACTTGTGTGGTGTCCTTTCACTTGGTGTTCAAGGGGTATATGTGATGGTATAACAGCTGGCTTAACACGCCCTCTAGAGTTTAGCCTAAAGACTGCTCTTGTCCATGCTACTAGGATAGCTGGTCTATAAGGTTGACTTACAACCAATCATCAATAAGGGTCGTTTGGACTGATACATAGTGATCACTAGAATAGTGAGCACTGCATATCAGGCCAACTTCTCACAGGGTCTTACAAAGAAATACCTTTGCAAATTTGACAGCCAATAGGTCAAATGTTACATGCTAAGGTATCTGGTTGAAACCAGGCAAAGAGTGTCTTGTTCTGATCTACAGATCCCTGGACCTGCATCTGTTACTCCAAATAATTCCTGGCAACGCATGTAAAGATATTCCAAAGTGGTCCCTGTCCATGTGAGAGAAAGCGATCATCTAAGGAATACTCTGCCCCAATCCCCTGAATCTGTGGAGACGTAGCAGTGCTGTTCCCTGATGCCGATCTCTTCCTCGTTATCAACCACAATCCTGAAAAACAGGAACTACTCAGTGCGCTGGCACTTCCCAGGTTGTGGCCAATGAGCAGGCTGGGTTGCACATGTTCAAGATGGCCACTACCTAAATGGGGATGCTGTTGCTGTAGGTGTGGTGATTCTGATGATTCCTACCCCGACGTCACTAGAATTTGCGCCTCACAGGCTCCAGCTTTTGCGTGGCTTTAAGGAAGTTACCCTCTTGCCTTCGGTACTGGCCTTAGTGCAATTGCCGGCATTACCTTCGAAGCAGCTCTGCACACTGCTTCTATCATCAAATTCAGCAGAAATGATTCCAGTGCTGAGATAGTCTGAGCCTCCCTCGAGGACCAGCCCCTGAAAGAGCCTCTCCCTAGAGAGCAGAGGTTTAGTCCACTGGAGGAGTTATTTGGCTCAGTCTCTGAAGCTTTACACATGCTTCGTCCCTCTTTTTCTTTCATATGGTGGCCTCAATCTTGCTTATCCATCTGGTTCTCCTCCTTTAGAGCCGATTTTGTTATCTGTATATAACAAGCATTTACAATGCAACGGTTTCGCCTTTGGAAAAGTCAGAGCTATTGGCATTGTAAATGACATTTGTATTTGTGTTGGTTCTGAAAACAGATAAATAAATGGCATTGTCATTTACATTGCCAATAGCTTAATCTCTTGCAAATGTGTCACAGACAGCAAACTGTGTTGCAGGCAGTGTGCATTGATTCATAACAGTGCAGGCAACTTGCAGTGCAACAGGAAAGACTTAGTGTTCGATTTACAGTTTAGTGTCACAAATACTTTTACTGCAGTACAGATGGCAGCTAAAAAGCTAGCAAAGACAATAGGGCTCGCCCTAGGGAACCACCGTCATTGCCAAAGGTTCTAGCCATGCTGTAAAGCACTCCCAATGCTGTGCTCTAACCTCTACAGCATGGCTTTAAAAAGTTCCTAGTTGTACTGGTAAACAAAATGGAATAATAAAAAAATAGCATGAGTAAGGGGAAGAAAGGCGAGAGTGATGGGGGAGCGGAATCACGGAGGGCTGGGGGAAGTAACACGGGTGAGCAGGGAAGCAGCACAGAGGATTGGGAAGAAACACGGAGGGCGAAGGTGGGGGTAGTGAACATGGAGAGAGAAACGTGGTTACATGGGGGCAGCAAACAGGCAAGAGAGAGCGCAAGGTGGGGCTGGGGTGCAGAAGAACACGGATTCACAACTACTTGGTGGTATAACCGCACAAGCAGGGCATCACGTGAAAGGGTGTGAGAAGCACAGGGGCAGCGAGAGGCCAACACGAGCAAGTGGAGCGGGTGGGAAGAGTACACAATCAATCAGTGGGTGGGTACACCAAAACACAACGCGACCCCTCGGTAGTGCTCTTTCCTAGATGCACTTATTGGTGACCAGTTGAGTGGGAACAGACGTGAGTGGCCAGGCCGTGGGAGGGACTCAGTCTCAGTGCACTGCCGGCTGCTGCACACCTTTATTAACTTTCAGATTGATTAGGGTTTACTTAGGCCCTGTCTCACCTGGTGCAGCTGAAGGCTCACAATGTCGTCCGGCCGCCGGCGTCACTCACTCAGTAGTAGTGAGTGCAGTAGTCAACGGCCGTTGAACGGACCTGCAGGATGGAGACCATCGCTGGACAAATGCTTACGCACAGCCCCAACCCCCAAGAACCCAAATCAAGCCCTGCCCAACAGTGTCCCGCCCACTGGGCCGGCGGCGACACTGCATCAACATTCGAACCACGCCTACAAGCCGTCTCAGCCGAGCAAGTAGTCAGTGAGATCAGAAAGAAAGTAAAGAATCTGATCGGAGAACTTGAAGAAGAAGTGAGTGACAATACTGCTGACAGGGTCTCAGGAATCGGACGACCGGGACGAGAAGTAGAACACGAACACTTGAGTTTATTTTGCCTGCCAAGTCCCGTAGCGATAGCGCAGCAACTAAGCAAGTAAATTACGAGTAGTATTAATTAACTACATCCACTATACTGCTAAGCACTGCGACTTATAAACATGATACCCACACCTCAGTGGTCATCATGCATGACGTGGAATCCTTTCCCGCATAGAATCAAAAAAACAAAGCCAACACCTTCCAACCACACACCCTGAGCTTGTAAACAAGTGGTTCAGTGCCCCACAAAGGTGTAGTAAGTGCTTTATAAATGCTGCACTAAAATACATTCAAATAAAAACCATGTGATCCCATTTAGGGTCAAAGGGCGCTTGAAGTCACTGCAAAGAACTCTGGCATTTTGATGAATCAAAGTCCATGTCAAAGACATACGAGCAAAGTACACTTTGATTTTTCATTTCAACTATTCAGAGTGGAAACAGCAATGGTTGTCCATTTGTTTTCAAATGAGTCCAACTGTGGCACAATTATAGAGATGATATGTTGACCTTGTTTACCCTAGGGCTTTTTGATTTAATTTAGCAATATCGACTGCTGACAATTCAAGAGCCACAGTGCCCTGATGCGTGAATTGTAAGCAGGCAGAGTACACAGGTAAAAATAAAATCAATGTCATTACACTCGAACTGGAAAGAAGCCTCTTTTTTACAGAATGTTCTTTTTGAAAGAAAGTGCTCGAGGGGGGGATACTAACAAAGTTTTACCAGGACACCGTGCCAATTATGTCAAAATAAATTAAAAATATTCAAAACCCAAGTATCCCTTAAAAGTAACAGATGGACGTAACAAGAGGTACATTACACATTTCTTCCTAGGGTTGGATACATAATTCCCCACTGTGGTCCGACCATAGTGGAGAATATTATGTGTCAAACTGAGGCATAATCTGCGTGCATGCCTACAGCGAGCATATGTTAGGTGCATTTATCCTTGGGATTAAAAAGGACTAATGTGCTATGTAAAACTCATTCCAAGAGTGGGAAAGGCACGGACAGCGGAAGGGGCGGCGGGAAAGGCACGGACAGCGGGAGGGGGGCGGGAAAAGCTCGGACAGCGGGAGGGGGGCGGGAAAGGCACGGACAGCGGGAGGGGGGCGGCGGGAACGGGCAGCACTCACCTGGACCTGGACTTCCTCCGGTCGGCCGCGAAGCACTGAGGGAGTTTCCTATTCATACCCCAACATGGCTGAATAAATGCTTCATGTACTTTAGCAACAAACTGCTGCGGCATAAGATCAATGACTAAAAACAAAACATGCAAAACTGCTTTTTAATTAGTTTTTTTAAAGCAGCTGGGCGTGGAGCGGAAGCAGTGGACAATGGAGGGTGGGCGGTAGAACTGTAAGCAATACAGGGGAGAGAAGGCAACAAGGGGGACGGCGGTGGTCAGATACAACTCGGAGGAGCACACAAGCGGTGCAACAGGGACGTAGTGGGAAGAAGCACACGTGGACAGGCAACAGCACAAAGGGGAGAGGAGTACACGCGGCAGCTCGAAAACACATGCACTCCACTGTCAGTACTCACACAAAAATAACAAGGAAAGGCACGGACAGCGGGAGGGGGGCGGGAAAAGCATGGACAGCGGGAGGGGGGGCGGGAAAAGCTCGGACAGTGGGAGGGGGGGGCGGGAAAAGCTCAGACAGCAGGAGGGGGGGCGGGAAAAGCTCGGACAGCGGGAGGGGGGGGCGGGAAAGACACGGACAGCGGGAGTGGGGGCGGCGGGAACGGCCAGCACTCACCTGGACTTCCTCAGTCGGCGGTCGGCCGCAGAATAACCAAAAGAAACCTGGAGGAACAAAAAAATAAACCCCGCCCACCACCGCACTGACGTGACAAAAGGGGCCGGATGAGAAAAATTCTCAGAAACGCCCACGAGTCGCCTCGCAGAATGACTGACTCCTCTGTTTCCCAATGGCTAGCCTCCATTTATGGAGCTAGCCAATGGGAAACAGAGGCGGGACAAACAGCCATACTGCAAAACAAAAGATTTCGCCTGCGCGAACCGCTGCTAGTGCAGCTTTTCGCCAGGCGAAACCTAAAAAAGGAGTAGTCTCACAGGAATTACTTTCATCGACTGCTTACGTAAAGTCCAACATGTGGATATAAATTCTGCAGCTGGATTTGGTAGCTCGGGAACACTTCTGCCATTCAAAGAAGCACTTATTGGAGCTCCTCATTGACTGCTTAGGAAAACCCATTCGCTGGCCAGGTAGTTTTTATTCGGATTGCATGGCGCCATCACCTATAGATCTCGTTTTTGTAGAAACCGTCATCAATGGAGAGTTTAGTGGGCCAACATGTGGTATCCCATACCAGATGCCGTAGCAGGACTCTTCAATGGAGAGTCCTCACTCTCAAGCCAGACAAGAAATGGAAAGCTCTCACTCTCAAGCAATGTACGATAACAAAAACAGTCTCTGTTGATACAAGTTTACATATAGATGCTTATGTTGCTTAATAGTCACAAAGCCTCATTCCAAAATTATTGTTCTGAAAAGATGTTTTTAATTAATCACATGAAATAATGTAAAATCAACATGTACCAAGATAACAATCTCAACACAACCCCATTAACCTACAACCCCAAACTCATTATATCAGAAAGTCCATTGTATTAAAAACAAGGTTGCTGTTGTCTCCCAATTTTCTTCGTATTGAAGGCATCAGTCGTGTTTCAGAATCCTCCTTAGAACACGTACAACAGTGGACGTTTAAAAACATCAACGTAAGTTTCGGTGGAACATTCCTTGTGTGGCTCCAAATTCATCAGGGTTGTACATATTCAAAACTATCAATGTAGACAAACTTGAATCATGCATATTGTTGTAGGGAAATCCAAATGGGCTATAAAACAACCAAATCTGTTGAGTAACTTATATACTGTTTTGTCCAAAGCATTTTCTAAAGCTAAAGAATTAATTTATATTATTTGATAGACACATCTAGCCATAGATTCCTTACCTTTGAATTCCCCCAGGCGCCAAATGGATCCAGAAATTTTTCAGCATTACCTCTGCACATCAGTAGAGTGTGTTGTGTGCAACAACGTTGTCACTGGATGTGACATCGACTGAGTCCATAGAAAGAACTCCCCAACGCGCTGACGTCCGTTTCCTTCTTTTCTGCTCTTCCAACGTGAATCCGGAACAGTTCCTCAGGCCTTTTTTTGGCCTGTCTCCATATTTTGTCGAAGAAACAGTGTGCCCTTTTTTAGGTCGAGCCTGGGCAGCGCATGCGTCACTCTGCGAGTCATGCTGTATTCAGGTAGGGACTTGAAGCTCCGTTCACACTCTGCTCAAATTTTTAATTGGCTTATGTCATTATCCACTGTAAACTGTGGCTGTTCATTGGTCCATAGGTTTAGTAGCCCCACCTTAGTACTACCTTGTCTCATTTTGTAACCTCCCATGGTGACACCCCCTTTTAGCCTCCAAGCACTATTTTCTCAAATAGATTTGTTCTGTCTGCTATTGCAGACGGGACAGGCTCTCGCCTAAAACCTTTAAAAAACAAAAAAAAAACATTTATAGAAAGGGTGCGAAACGCATTTGAAATGCAATATGTCTCGCATTTTTGAGAGTTTGAGCTACTGGCATTGTACATGACTATGCCTTATATTTATCTGTTTTAAAAACAACACATAAATAAAAGGCATTGTTATTTACAATGCCAATAGCTCAAACTCTCGTAAATGTGAGACCAATTGCATTGCAAATGCTAGTTTCTCATGTTCATGGGATTCAAACCTTGCAAGTCCTGTAGATGGCAGATGTCAGCCACAGATCCTCATACTATTTGTATTGCAGATCCTGTCATCGCAGGAAGGCGTTGCGGAAACGGCACATGAAGATCCCGGCAGTGGCTCGGTCATGCCCCGTGGCATTGTCTGTCTCGCTCCAGGTCCCTGGAGCGATCATGAGACTGATCCAGGAACCATTCCAACGGGCTTTTATTGCCCTTGACATCACAGGGTAAGCCGTCTGAACGCAAGTGGTCAAAGTCACGACATTCGGCGCCTGGGCCCCGCGTTTCCGATGCCCGCTCACAGCCTCCAACTGAGGAGTCGTGCAAGAGTCCGCCAGGTGCCTCTATGCCAGAGGCAGGAGCACTATGATTCCCTCCATGCCATCTTTGGAACTCCCCCTTTCTCTGATGCGATTTCGAGCCCCAAGGAGGTGCCAGGTTTCCTAACGGAATCAACTCCGGTGGTTTCGCCCACAGCGTTAGTTAGGCCTTCTGAATCCGTAGTTCGGGGTTTCCACCTGAAACGCTGGGGTTTGGTCAGCCGAAAACTACGGTTCACGACGACTATCACTCCTTCTGACGCAGCACCGACGCCAGGCGGCATCTGCTGCGATGCTGGTAGTGCCATCTGGCTGAGGCACTTCACATCCCCATCCCGCATTCTAAACACTTCGTTGCTGTTTTTCCTATGGAAGGACAGGCTTATGGAGGTGAAAGAGGGCCCCATGGACGAGACTGTTCAGCCTCTTTTAGGGTGTAGTGGGCTGACAGAACTGGGTGAGGCTAGTGGCCTTGAAGCCTCGCCAACCTCGAACCTTCTCCCCTCCCCCTACAACCTTGCTACAGAGGTAAGCTCCTCCCTCGCTGAGGTGCTGAAGAGGGCATCTATGGTCCTAGACTTGCAGCTCCCCTCTGTGTAGAGCCTGTGCTTCCCTACAGTGAAGCACTGTATGATCTTTTATTAGGGTCTTGGGATAAGCTCACTACGGGGGCCCCTATGGATCGGTTGTAGGCACTGAGCTTTTGTTAGTTAACCCCCACATTTTGCCCCCTTTTTAGATGCTCGATAATGATTTTCGACTCGGACAGTGCACTGAAGCCTGCTAACCAGACCTCCGTGCCAGTGTTCCTTTCCTAAAACAAGGTGTTGTCTAATTGTACAATAATTGGCAAAGCACTTTAAGCCCCTAGTAAATGGTACTAAAGATGGTCCCTAAGGGCTGCATAATATCTTGTGCCACCCTAGGGAACCCACATTCAAATTCCATACAAACTGCCATTGCAGGCTGTGTGACATGGTGCAAATCATGAGTGAAAACACGAGATACACTCCTGTGTGTCATGCCAAATTTACTGCATCTAGTATATGTAAGTCACCGCTACAGCAGGCCTTGGAGCCCTAAGGCAGGGTGCTTTATATTTTATGGGAGAACATATCTGCAGGAGCAAATATTGTATTGTAATGTAATTGCATTTATATAGCGCTTATTAACCCTGACGAGGCTTCGAAGCGCTTTTTCGGCGAGTAGCACGCTACTCCAGGATCCATAGAGGATTAGTGAGTATAGTGAGACATGCAAGTACATTTTAAGTGGTGGATAGGTTAGTCAGTTATATGGAATGCTAGCAGAAGGATAGAGGAGGAAAAAGGTTTCTATTTATATAACGCTTGTTACCCCTGATGGGGTGTTGAAGCACGCTACTCCGGAAGCCCATAAAAGATTAGTGGTGAACTAATTTGGTAAAATATGAAAGTAATTTCAGTGGTGGATATTAGTCAGTTATTTGGAGTGAGAAGTATAGCGGAGGGATGAAAGGGGAAGAAAGGTTTGCATTCATATAGCACTTGTTACCCCTGATGGGTGTTGAAGTGCTTTTCTGGCGAATAGCACGCCACTCCGGAACCCATAAAGGATTGGTGTTGAAAATTTGTATAATAAAATAGGTTTAGTAATTTGAGTAGTGGATATGTTATTCAGTTATTTGGGTAGAGAAGAGTAGGTGGCGGGATAGAAGAGGGAAAGAGGTTTGTATCTATAAAGCGCTTGCTACCCCTAATGGGGTTTTGAAGAGCAAGTAGCACGCTACTCTGGAACCCATAAGTATTAGTGTTGAATTAGTCTGGTGAAACGTGAAAGTAATGTTCGAGGCATGTGGGCTGCTGAATTCATATCTGTGCATAGATCGCCGCCTAGTGTTGGGTCCGGATGATTGCACATTGTTGTCCTGGAAGAGTCTTCGAAGTATCACGAGATAGGTGGCTCCTCCCCTGGACTACAGTGCGCATGGGCATCCTCAGATTGTTTTTTTCCGCCATTGGGTTCGAATGTATAGTTGTTACCTCAAGTTCGGAATCGATAAAAAACGTTATATTTGTCCAAAAGGCCTTTAGTTATCGTTGGTATTGTCTTTGCGATCGGTGCCCAGTACTTGTTCCAGCTCGATCCTCAAGCTAGACGTCAAGAAGAGGCGCATGGCTTTTCGGCACTAAAGGCCCGGTCGACGCCAGAGGCCTTATCGACGATCCATTATGGAACGGAGCCCGTTCAAGAGATGTCCCGTTTGCAACTCCAAGTATCCTCACATCCATGTCCACCCGGTCTGCAACAAGTGCCTGACTCCGGATCACGATGAAGCCAGCTGTATGGCTTGTTCTCGGTTCCGCTCCAAGAAGACGATTCGCCTTCAACGCGCAGCGCGAAAGGAGGCCCAGCAGACGGCACCTGACCCGATGAACATCTTCGATGCCGAGGAAGATGAGGGAGTCAAGCAGGAAGTTCAAGAGAACCTGTCTGATCCTGCATCGGAGATCAACTCCAGTTAAGACGCAGATGTGGAAATGGTCGATAATGAAGATGTCGACGAGGTAGGAGACGACGATGAGGCCTTTATAGCCGTGGAAGATAGCTTGAGCGAGGAACTAGGCCCAACCATTGGTACGGGGGCCGAGACTAAAACACTATATAAGGCTCAGGTCGAGGGATCGCCACATGGCCTTACCCGAGATCAAACGCATAGTTCTACAGCCTCGCCTCAAGGCCCGGTTACGAACATTTCCAACGAGCCATCGGTTGAACGATCGAAATTCAAACCAAAAGCATCGGTGTCTACAAAACCGAAAGCACCGGAAACGAAATCAAAACCGAAAGTACGTAGAGTGTTATCGACCCGGGGAGGTCGCTAAAGGGTGTCGAGCCAAAGGCCGGGGCACCAAAGAAAATGGTCAAGGACATCGACCCGAAGAAGTCGGCGCCGAAGGCCGTAGACACAAACAAGGGACTCGAAACTCAGAAAGTTCTCGATCCTAAACGTCGACTCGACAAGGCTAAGGGCAGTAAAGACCTAGAGTCCACGACTAGCAGTGGCTCTAAAGAGCCCATCGAGTCAACACAGCCATCCGCCTCTTTTTCGAAGCAGGTGTCGGACTCGCTGCAACGCATTAAAGAGAACGCTATTGCTGTCGGACCGAAGGCCAATTAGTAAACCTCCGAAGTCGTCGGCACCGATTAAGTTCACACTGCCGCCGACAGTGGTACCTAAGGCGTTCGCCCATAAGACGGGCGTCGAAGCGGCCAAAAGGGTGTCCATGGGGTCAAAGCCTACGACTACGGAAGGGGCCACCCAGCATCGACAGCCTCTGCAGGAAGATCAGTCGAGGCAATTCATCGACGTTGAGACTGGTAGACTTTCCATTTTCAAGCGAAAGATCGCCCCAGAACAGCCTATGGAGTCATATACAATTCCATTGAAGAAAGAGGGATTCTGCTAAGTCACCTCTTCTTTTTTAACCTCTACAACCATATGGACAAGACCCTGCTCCTATTTCACCCACACATTCAGATGTGGATGTAGGGGATGGTGACAATGAGGATTACAGTTATCCTGTAGACACTGATCCAGAAGATCACACTGAACCCTGGACAGACGCTGTTGACCCAAGGGATCCACAAACTGCCCCGGACAGTCATGTCTATGCTATTAAAAACTCACCTACAGAAGACACGGCTGCGTTTAATGCACTTATTGAGAGGGCAGCAAAAAATCATGATGTCCAGCTCAATGCTGACCCTATTGAAGAGGACTTTTTGTTTGACACCTTCTCAACCTCAGAGAGAACTGTCAAGACTCTACCTATGCTAAAAGGTGTCCTGAAACACGCTGGAGACATCTTTAAGGAGACCACAAGGGCAAGGGTAGTAAACCCCAGAATTGAAAAAAAATACAAACCAGCACCTGTGGACCCTACGTATATCAAGGGACAGTTGCCATTGGACTCTCTGGTTGTTTGCAATGCTCGTAAAAGAGCGAACTCTCAAACAACGGGGGATCTCCTCCCCCCTGACGAGGAATCTAAAGTGCTAGAAGCATCAGGAAAAAGGGTGGCAGCTCAAGCGGCCAATGTCTGGTGAATCTCCAACACACAGGCACTCTTAGCCAGATATGACAGGGCTCATTATGATATACTCGAGACCCTGTTACAACACTTGCCAGATGAGTATAAGGAGGCAGCAGAGATGCTAATACAAGAAGGGAAACTTATATCAAACGCATCTATTAAGTGTGCGCTAGACGCAGCAGACACTGCAGCCAGGGCTATTAATACAAGTGTTATGTTACGAAGACACGCCTGGCTGAGAATCTCAGGCTTCAAGCCTGAGATACAAACCACCATACTCAATCAGCCGGTTAACCCTGATTACTTATTTGGCCCCGAAGTGGACACCACCTTAGAAAAAATTAAAAAGGACACAGACTGCAAAGTCTATGGGGGCTCTACAGTCGCAGCAGTTCAGGGGTGGTTCTTTTCGTCGCTCCAACAATAGAGGAGCTTCCTGAGGCCAGCTGTCCCAGCAGACACAATACAGTAAAGGAGGCACGCAGACCACCTACAGCAAGAACAATAGGCGTGGCTATCGTGGTAACAGCACCAAGGGCAGAGGTCGTGGACACAACAACTCCCGATCCTCCTCCACTAACAAACAGTGACGTCTTGTCACTGCCCCCCGACCATATCACACCGGTCGGGGGGGAGACTACAACAGTTCCTGCCGGTCTGGAAATCCATCACTACAGACAGGTGGGTGAGGCAGCTTATCTAGTACGGTTATTGTCTGGAGTTAACATCCACTCCACCCAACATACCCCCAAGACACCGTCCTATGTCCGCAGAGCATTTACAGTTATTGCAGCAGGAGGAAGTCATCATGCTGCAACAAGGAGCCGTAGAGCTCGTGCCTGTGGAACAAAGAGGTACAGGGGTGTACTCGCTGTACTTCTTGATCCCAAAAAAGGACGGGTCCCTCAGACCCATACTGGACCTCAGGCCCCTAAACCAGTACATCCTATCAGAACACTTTCACATGCTCACATTACAGCAGGTTCTACCGTTACTCAGTCAGGGAGATTTCCTCGCAACACTAGATCTAAAGGATGCATATTTCCATATACCGCTACACCCGTCACACAGAAAATAGCTCAGATTTACCATTCAGGATCAGCATTATTAGTTCAAGGTCCTCCCTTTCAGAGTGAAGACAGCACCCAGGGTGTTTACCAAGTGCCTGGCGACAGTGGCTGCACACCTACGGAGACAGAACGTTCACGTCTACCCTTATCTGGACGACTGGCTTATCCAAGCAAAGTCAGCCCAGCAATGTGCCACCCACATGTCCCACACCATTCACCTTCTTCACGATCTGGGGTTTTCACTGAATTATCCTAAGTCCCACCTTTAGCCCGCCCACGTACGGCAGTACTTGGGCGCGACAATAGACACTCTGGCAGCCAAAGCACAGCCAAATTCAGTGAAGATCAACAGCATGCAATTGCTGATACGGAAATTCAAACCACAACACTCGCTTCCAGCACGAGTGTTCATGCAGTTGATAGGCATAATGGCCTCCTGCATCTTCATAGTCCCGCACGCGAGACTACACATGCGTCCGCTTCAGGAGTGCTTGGCACGTCAGTGGAATCAGGCTCACGGACAATTGAAAGACCTAGTGTTGGTGACCGGTCGCGCATACTACTCTCTGCATTGGTGGAACCCACAAAACCTTTGCAGGGGCCGACCGTTCCAAGAGCCTGTGCCACAGATTATACTGATGACGGACGCATCTCTCCAGGGATGGGGAGCTCATGTACTCAACTACACAGTGCAGGGACTATGGACAGCACAGCAGAAGAAGATGCACATCAACCTTCTGGAACTGATGGCTATCTTCATGGCAATGAAAGCATTCAAAGTACATTAATGCAACAAGGTAGTGTTGATCCGGACGGACAACATGACGGCCATGTACTACATACAGAAGCAGGGAGGTACACACTCTCCACAGTTCTCATCTGGCTCAGAGCATGTGGAAGTGGGCCATTCAGAGAAATATCTTCTTCATGGCATAACACCTCCCAGGCAAGGACAATCAGATGGCGGACCTGCTCAGCAGGCACAGCCACCAGATGCACGAGTGGGAGATACATCCATCAGTACTCCAGCCGTACTTCCAAAGGTGGGGTCATCCAGAGATAGACCTGTTCGCCACAAGGGAAAACGCAAAATGCCAAAGCTTTGCCGCCAGGTTCCCACAGTCGCAGGGAAATGCGATATGGATGAACTGGTCAGACATATTTGCGTACGCTTTTCCCCCAGCACCGCTAATACCGCTAGTGGCACGCAAACTGAAGCAACACTTGATGACTCTCATCCTGGTTGCTCCGACGTGGGCACGCCAACCATGGTACACCACATTTCTAGAACTCTCCATGGTGCCGCATCAAAGGCTGCACCTCACGCCCAGGCTTTTGGCGCAGAGCCATGGCGACATTCAGCATCCAGATCCGCAACAGCTCAACCTGGCGATCTGGCTCCTGAGGTCTTAGAATTTGGCTACCTCAACCTGCCTCCTGACTGTATGGATATCATAAGGGAGGCAAGAAAGCCCACCACTAGAGCATGTTATGCGGCGAAATGGAGCAGCATCGCTCACTTTTCAGAGTGCCTGCCATCAAAGCTTTTCTGGAGGGACTCAAACGAGTTATTCCTCCCCGACACCCACCAGCACCTGTATGGAACCTGAATGTGGTCCTTACCAGACTGATGGGACCACCTTTTGAGCCTCTACACTCATGCGAGATACAATTCTTGAATTGGAAAGTGGCTTTCCTAATAGCAATCACATCGCTACGACGAGTTAGTGAACTTCAGGCACTAACTATCCAGGAGCCATTCATACAGATTCGCTCCAAGAGGGTGGTACTACGCACTAACCCTAAGTTTCTGCCTAAAGTGGTTTCACAGTTCCATATGAATCAAACTATAGAACTGCCAGTGTTCTTCCAGAATCCAGATTCAGTGGCAGAGAGAATGCACCACACACTAGACGTCAAGAGAGCTCTAATGTACTACATAGACAGGACAAAAGATTTTAGGAAGACAAAACAACTGTTTGTTGCCTTTTCACCACAACACAAAGGCAACCCCATTTCAAAAGCAGGTATAGCCAGGTGGATCATTAAGTGCATACAGATTTGCTATCAAAAGGCTAAGCGCACATTAACGGTTCCCCCAAGAGCCCACTCAACATGAAATTTGGGGGCTTCCATGGCTTTCCTTGGAAACATTCCTTTAGATGAAATCTGTAGAGCAGCCACATGGTCTACCATACACACATTTACAAAACACTACTGCGTAGATGTGCACTCCAAACAGCAGGCAGCTGTAGGGCAGGCTGTTCTAAAAACACTTTTTCAGACTGCTGCAGCTGGCACGGGCAGCCGCCGCTAATAGAGGGACTGCTATATATTCTATGCACAGATATGAATTCAGCAGCCCACATGCCTCGAACCGAATATGCTACTTACCAGTATGCATCTGTTCTTGGCATGTAGGGCTGCTGACATTCATATCGCCCGACCTCCTCCCCAGCGCCTGTAGCGGCTGCAGCACTCAATATTACTCTTAGCATGGTCATCACTTACTGTACTACACTCCATCTCTGCCACAATGGTGAAAAACAATCTGAGGATGGAGAGGATGCCCATGCGCACTGTAGTCCAGGGGAGGAGCCACCTATCTCGTGATACTTCGAAGACTCTTCCAGGACAACAATGTGCAATCATCCGGACCCAACACTAGGCGGCGATCTATGCACAGATATGAATGTCTATGCAAAAAATGGATTTAGGCCCTGGGACATGTGGTTGGTTAGACCATATATATCAGAAAACCACAAGAAAAGTACCAACCACAATTTTTTTATCCTTCTAATGAAGGAAGAAAAAACAAACCAGTATTGCTCATAGGTTTGTTGGGTATTTCTTACCCTTTTGAATTTATTTTTTTTAATTTTCAAGAAGAAATGTTATGTGTAAAAAGGAACATAAAACATTTACGACATTAATACGAAACATTATTCACATATATATACACACTGTACAATATTCTCTTATTCTGATTAATGTACACAGATCCTTGTCTAAATTTGACAAAGTGACGCTCAAGATCGGTCTTACTTAAAAGCATATTAGTGCAGACAATCACAATGTATTCAAAAAAAGTATATATAAACCATATCTCAATTCCTTGGTCTATAAATCAAATTGATGTCGCGTTTTTATATGCCAGATATGAATGTCAGCAGCCCTACATGCCAAGAACAGATGCATACTGGTAAGTAGCATATTCGTTTAGTGGTGGATATGTTAGTCAGTTATTTGGATTGAGAATGGTTGGGGAGGGGTAGAAAAGGGAAAAGGTTTGCATTTATATAGCTCTTGTACCCCTGATGGGGTGTTGAGACGCTTTATTGAAATGAATGAAATGAAATGAAATTTGGGATTTATATAGCGCATGGCTGCCCGTGAGCGTCCCAGCGCTGATATTGCAGAACTACTGAGGGGGAAAGACGGGGAAAGAGAAGAAGATTATTGCGGGAAGAGGTGGGTTTTTAGGAGCTTGCGAAATTTCAGCAGATTGGCCTCAGAGCGGAGGTGGAATGGCAGAGCATTCCAGGAGGTGGCCGCAGTGACCGAAAAACGGCGTCCTCCAGTCCGGGCTTTTTTGATTTTATGGACCGTGGCTAGATGGCCTTGAGCTGAGCGAAGGGGCCTATTAGGTCTGTATGGAAAGATCATGTTTTTTATCATTGGGGGCCCTAGATTTTGCAAAGCTTTATGGGCCGTGCAGAGGGCCTTAAACTGGCGAGTAGCACACTACTCTGGGACCCATAAAGGATTAGTGGTGAATTAGTATAGTTGAATATGGAATTTGAGAAGCGAACATGTTAGTCTGTTAATTTTGATTGAAAAGGATAGTGGAGGGATAAAAGAGTGAAGGATTTTTTTTTTTTAGGTCTTGGCAGTAAGAAGAGGTTTTTGGGAGTAAAAAGTAGTTTTGGAATGTAGGAGTCAGAGGGAAGAGTTTAGAAAGATTTGTTTTAGGGGATTGGTATAGTAAGAGGTGTCAGATGATGCAAGGAAGGTTAGAGTAGGAGAGACTAGAAAGGGTTATTTTTGGGATCATAGTAGTGGTTTGGGATAAATGAGAGAGTGGATGTAGAGGATATATTGATAAATGTATATGATGAGAGATCGGGTAGTGCATTGGAAAGAGTAGTAGAAAGAAGTTTGAGACGAGTCAGCAGGTTGGGCTAGAAGATCTATTGAGAGAAGTATAGGGTAGTGCATTGGAAATGCTTGATTAGAAGTGATAAATATATAGATCCATAAGTACATTGAAAGTATATAGATACATAAAGGAGGTAAGTATATGTAGATTAAAGATATTGATAGAGGCACAGGATGAGAAATAGGGTAGTGCATTGGATATGCTTTTTCAGGAGAAAAGTAACAGACACACAGATCCAAGTACATAGATGCACAATGGAAGTAGGTACATGTAGACCAAAGATGATTTTTATTTATTTATTATTATTTTCTCTCAACAAGATAATTATTCTACATGTTTATACAAAGCAATACACAAAGATAGGTACATATATATAGTGAAAACAAATGCTTGTATACTGGATGAGGGATATGCTGTAAATTTCTGTTAGCCTATGGTGCTTATGTGGGGAAGAGTCAATTCTTGAGTAGTTTTCTGAAGATAAGGTGGTTGTCGGTGGACGTTATGAAGAGATGGGTTGGATCTGAGAAAGAGCAGATTGGCCCAAACAAGCAACTATTGTTGAAGCTGTTCTTATTGCTACTAGGGGAGCACTGCTTGTTTCTATTACTGAAGCATGTTCTGGAAAACAGATTGGACCCAGATTAGTAATTACATGAGGTTTCTCCCCTGCTGATTAGATATTTTGAAAGATGTGTTGGATAGTTATTCTGGTATTGCGAATGCTGCTGAAAATGCTCAAGAAACTGTATGTGTGACTTACTCAGCATGTGCATTGGATGGCACACTAAAGGTAGTTCTGAACTAATTTCCACTGAAAACCATTGAGCTGTTGTACAAAAAAGAAAACGAATTGAATTGAATCTGAAATAATGTCCTTTCAAATGGTATCTTTCCAACAAACTGTCAGAGGGAGGGGGTCGGGGAGCAATTGGACGGCAAAAAACATAAGGTGGACAACAAAGTGTTAGGTCCAGAAGGATCCCAGAGGGAAGGGAAGATGCTGCTCCGCCCGGTGGTTCTTCATGTTCTAATTGTGGGTAGTTTGGGCACAAGAAATGTGAGTGCCCTAACTTTACACAGAGCTCAACTGATCAGTGCAAACAATTTCAACTTACCCAGATTTCACAAAATAAATACCCGATCTACTGCTCTTTCAATGCTTCGATTCCTGCATGGAAATGGGCTGTATGCAGCGTGTAATATTCGCAGAAAGTCCATCTCCTCGCTTAATGATACTAGTGCTAGTAGATCTGCCCTAAAAACCTCTACATTTGCTGCTCTACTTCTCTTGATGCCGTCCATGTGTCCAGCAGTAAGTTAATGCACCTTTGTTGATTTCATTGGGTCCTATCAGTGATCAACATGCTTTCCCTTTAAGCCCCACCTCACCCACAGAACTCCTCCCTAGGGATCTGCTATGCACACTGAAATGTATTGTATTTTGCACAAGTGATGGTGTGTACTTAAATGTTCCACATGAAAGCGAAAATAAGTCCAAGCTGTTTCATGGGGAAATAATGAGCCTTGAAAAGGCGATGGTTCTCCAGAGCCCGTGCCCCAATCAATATCTGAAATACTTAATCAAATTCCTGCTACCTGAAGGTTATCTAGACTCCTTAATACCTACTATGCTCGGAGGCAGACATGGGAATATGGCCAACCATCTCTGCACGGTGCTTTGATTTCTACTGTATGTGCAAAGCCCCTTTCTGCCATTTTAAGATTCTGGTACAGATACAATTTCGTGCAAGTATCGTGTGCTAATAATGCTCTTGTACCAAACCCAGATGCCATCCTCTGGCGCATGTCAAGGCTGCGACAGGACTTGTTCTTGTTGTTCATGCTCTGACTTCTTCTCTATATTTGTACATCCTAACAGTCAGTCTAACTTTGCATTCTCATTTTCTTGCAGGCGATTCAAGTGATGCTGTTTGCGTCACGGGCATAGTCCCCTTCCATCTTTTCACAAGCTCCCAAGAAAGATCTGGACACCCTGGTTCAATATGTTACGGATGTGTTAGTTTTAGCTCACTGGACCAGTACAAGGTTATTTCACTGTATCTATTCACTGAATTAACTAAGAATGGACTCCACATATCACAATATTTTGGTCCTGACCTCTCGGCCGGGTAGCAAAACGTATAAAGGGACCGCATTGAAGCTGCCCATCAGCTAACCAGACCAGTGACTGCCTCACAAGTATGCACTCTTTTATGGATGGCGGACTATGGGAATCTGGGGTATAAATTGTGAGGAGCGCCATGCAAAGACCCCAATGAAAAGTTGGGTCCCTACATCATGGCAACTGCTGGCGCTGGGTCGCGCACGCCATTCTGGACACACAGAATATTCAGACTCTGGAGTCTGGGTAGTGGTAGCATCCATGTAGTGTATGGTGCACTGTTATTTGGCGGTCCACCCCAACCCCAGATGGTGGTGATCCCCTACTGGGTCACCGGAAGATTAACCAATCTGGAGGGGGGGGGGGGGGGGATGCAAACCCAGCAGAGAGGCTATAAACAGACCGTTGACATCTGTTTTTTGCCTGCCAGCATCGTTTCGGTGGGTTTCTACCCCTTTGGCACAGTTTGCACCCATCTGCTCCACCAAGTACATTGTTACCCGTTTTCTTGCACTGTCCTCAGTTTCAGAACAAAAGTGCACCGGGTTATGTGCCTGGTAGAAAAAAGGGAAGGAAAACTAAATAACTAATGACTGGAAACACTCTAGTGTTGATTTCTTATGATATTTTATTTTTATAACATCTTTTTTTCTTAGCAATTATTTTTCTTAATTCATTATACGTGCAAATTATTATAGGTAAAAAGAGACAAAATATGTGCAAATGGTGTAAAACTAGACAATTTGATTAATTATTAAAAAATACAGAAGTGCATTCCTTTTCAACGCGTTTCGGCGTGAGCCTTCTTCAGGAAGTCTGTATTCATGCACCAATATCTTAAACTGAGAAATAAAGATTACATGTCATTAGTTTGATATATTGTTTTCATACCTCACATGATTTATAAATACATTTCAATTAATGATTTGTTCGTTTTGAATGGATCTCTCTAGTAGCACCCATTGGTGACGGCTAGGCCAAACCTCGAATTCCCTGTGTATACACGCATGTTAAAAATAGAAATGGACATATTTTTTATATACATAGCGACAAAGATTATCAAAAAAAACCTTTTTTTAAATTACATCTATAAAAACTCTAAGTGCTTAGTGCATTATCTACATTCTGTTATTGTTTAATTATACACATTGTGACTTCTATATACACATATATACATTTTATTTATACATTTTACTGACTCATAGTATAGGAACATGGAACTGATATTTTGAGTTCTTTGATGATTACATCCTCTAATGCATATTGGACTAATTTATGCAAGGTGGCTGCATGATCGTGTGTGGGATGGAAAAGAAAGGGGGGGGCCCAGGTGGACCCTGATGGACAGAACTGAAAATGAAAAATACAGGTAAGTGGGTAACCCAACATGTAGGCAACCATGATAGTGGATATGAATAGCATGGGATGGTCAGAAACATTTCACATACTTAAGTCTAGGGCACCTCTAATATCCACACATAATAAAAACTGCCTATTTTCTAGGTCTAGCATACAAAGACAAGAAAGAAAGACACTCATGTATATACCTGCTGGCGGATAAAGCACAAGCGGATGTAAGTGTACTGCAGTATGATAAGAAAGTCAGTCCACCTGCTGGTATGTAGTTGTATGGAAGATATTCTATCTGGCAGAAACAACAAATCAAATATGGTGGTTAATTTAGGTAGGGGAGCACTACTTAACGCTGGATGTCAAGATGATAAAATTGTATACCTGACGGTGGTCTATGGATGCGTAAACGATCGGTCCTCCTATGTTCACTGATTGTATCGGTAGATTAGCGTGGTATTCTTTCAAATGCACTGACTGTAGGGCCAGGAAACAACAGGAACTAATGAGCAGTGTTCCAGCTATATGAGATAAGTAATTTAGGAATGGCATGTGCCTGCTGGATGTCTTACCTATATAAAGGTATATGGTACCATCGATCAAAAGACGCTTGTTTGATGCAGGTAGCGTGTTTACCCTCATGAATCCAGAGAGGACTCCATCTGTAAATAATTATAGTGTATCAGCTTTAATAAGTATATTAACCGATAAGGAATACTGCGCTGACTTGTATCTTAATGTACAGTGAGTCAAAGCTGTGGTCTAAGTATAATTCTGACCGCATACTATTGAGTGTAACCCCTTATATACGATGATTCCTGATGTTTAACTTTCTTTGTATTAAATACCCTTGATATCAGGAATCTGACGTTCCTGCGTGTGTTGAAATGTAATTGCTGCCTGGGGCTTAGAGTATGGGCATCTTCTTACCAAGGGCGCCAATTGCATATACGCCGCTACGTGCAGAAAGCTAAAGAGCACTGCTACAAATTCGGGTGTTTACTCGGGGGGGAGCGCTTCCATGTAATATTAAGAAAAATAATTGCTGCCCGAGGCTGAGGGTATCTGCTTACCGAGGGCGCCAATTACATTAACTTCGCTGCGAGCAGAAGGCTAGAGAGCACTGCTACAAATTCAGGTGTTTACCCGAAGGGGAGCGCTTACATATAATATTAAGATAGTTGCTGCCAAAGGCTGAGGATGCTGGCATCTCCGTACCCAGAGCGCTAATTGCATTAAAGTCGCTACGAGCAGGAAGCTCGAAAACGCGGCTACAAATTTGAGTGATTGCACGGGGGGAGCGCTTACCTATGATTATAAGGATCCGTCCATCACCCGATCGTCCGTCTGCACGGTCCGCCAGTTAATGTGGTTACTGGGTGCCGTGCTTATAAAGTGTAGCGGTAATGTGGACGGCTACAACGCTCGCGAGAGGATGAACAGACCGAGTGTTGGAGCCTATGGAGACGCCTAAGCGGATGTGACTAACTGGAGCGCCATCTTAGCTAGGTGGCTGTTCTATTGATAATAATTGATGTTCGGTAATTGAAGACGGGAAACCGAGGGATTTTAAATTTCCACGTGTATTTGATAATAACGGGGGCCTGATATTATTTTATTAATCTTGTATGGCAATAGGGCAAAAATTAACAACATGCCGATTTATATCCCTAATATGTAGGAAGTATATTATGTGAGTTAAACCAACCAAAAACATCGCAGTGGCTGCAGAAATAATAGCGTTGAAGTATACTGATGAATACGGGTTCACATGTGACTAGAAAGGTCTGGTATGTGTATGTATGGCACTCTGACTGTACTGGCCGCCATCTTTGATTGGGAAACAGTAGATGTGAAAATACAATAAGCCCTCATGGGTTAGAAAGCCAGATACTATACAGTTGCAATAAACTATAAATATGGCTTATGTGCTACATTGTGTAACATGATATTGGAATCGACCTAAAAATTGGTAGGGGGCCAAAGACGGTCCCCATTTCCTCATCACATAAGACTTCCAAGCATTTAAGTCATACAAGGGACCGTCTTTGGCCCCCTACCAATTTTTAGGTTGATTCCAATATCATGTTACACAATGTAATTTAATGATAGACCTTCAATATATATAGGACACCCCAGTTCTAATATATTTATTTTAAATACATACCAGATCTCATGTGGCACATAAGCCATATTTATAGTTTATTGCAACTGAATAGTATCTGGCTTTCTAACCCATGAGGGCTTATTGTATTTTCACATCTACTGTTTCCCAATCAAAGATGGCGGCCAGTACAGTCACAGTGCCATACATACACATACCAGACCTTTCTAGTCACATGTGAACCCGTATTCATCAGTATACTTCAACGCTATTATTTCTGCAGCCACTGCGATGTTTTTGGTTGGTTTAACTCGCATAATATACTTCCTACATATTAGGGATTTAAATCGTCATGTTGTTAATTTTTGCCCTATTGCCATACAAGATTAATAAAATAATATCAGGCCCCCGTTATTATCAAATACACGTGGAAATTTAAAATCCCTCGGTTTCCCGTCTTCAATTAGCGAAGATCAATTATTATCAATAGAACAGCCACCTAGCTAAGATGGCGCTCCAGTTAGTCACATCCGCTTAGGCGTCTCCATAGGCTCCAACACTCGGTCTGTCCATCCTCTCGCGAGCGTTGTAGCCGTCCACATTACCGCTACACTTTATAAGCACGGCACCCAGTAACCACATTAACTGGCGGACCGTGCAGACGGACGATCGGGTGATGGACGGATCCTTATAATCATAGGTAAGCGCCCCCCCCCGTGCAATCACTCGAATTTGTAGCCGCGTTTTCGAGCTTCCTGCTCGTAGCGACTTTAATGCAATTAGCGCTCTGGGTACGGAGATGCCAGCATCCTCAGCCTTTGGCAGCAACTATCTTAATATTATATGTAAGCGCTCCCCTTCGGGTAAACACCTGAATTTGTAGCAGTGCTCTCTAGCCTTCTGCTCGCAGCGAAGTTAATGTAATTGGCGCCCTCGGTAAGCAGATACCCTCAGCCTCGGGCAGCAATTATTTTTCTTAATATTACATGGAAGCGCTCCCCCCCGAGTAAACACCCGAATTTGTAGCAGTGCTCTTTAGCTTTCTGCACGTAGCGGCGTATATGCAATTGGCGCCCTTGGTAAGAAGATGCCCATACTCTAAGCCCCAGGCAGCAATTACATTTCAACACACGCAGGAACGTCAGATTCCTGATATCAAGGGTATTTAATACAAAGAAAGTTAAACATCAGGAATCATCGTATATAAGGGGTTACACTCAATAGTATGCGGTCAGAATTATACTTAGACCACAGCTTTGACTCACTGTACATTAAGATACAAGTCAGCGCAGTATTCCTTATCGGTTAATATACTTATTAAAGCTGATACACTATAATTATTTACAGATGGAGTCCTCTCTGGATTCATGAGGATAAACACGCTACCTGCATCAAACAAGCGTCTTTTGATCGATGGTACCATATACCTTTATATAGGTAAGACATCCGGCAGGCACATGCCATTCCTAAATTACTTATCTCATATAGCTGGAACACTGCTCATTAGTTCCTGTTGTTTCCTGGCCCTACAGTCAGTGCATTTGAAAGAATACCACGCTAATCTACCGATACAAGCAGTGAACATAGGAGGACCGATCGTTTACGCATCCATAGACCACCGTCAGGTATACAATTTTATCATCTTGACATCCAGCGTTAAGTAGTGCTCCCCTACCTAAATTAACCACCATATTTGATTTGTTGTTTCTGCCAGATAGAATATCTTCCATACAACTACATACCAGCAGGTGGACTGACTTTCTTATCATACTGCAGTACACTTACATCCGCTTGTGCTTTATCCGCCAGCAGGTATATACATGAGTGTCTTTCTTTCTTGTCTTTGTATGCTAGACCTAGAAAATAGGCAGTTTTTATTATGTGTGGATATTAGAGGTGCCCTAGACTTAAGTATGTGAAATGTTTCTGACCATCCCATGCTATTCATATCCACTATCATGGTTGCCTACATGTTGGGTTACCCACTTACCTGTATTTTTCATTTTCAGTTCTGTCCATCAGGGTCCACCTGGGCCCCCCCCTTTCTTTTCCATCCCACACACGATCATGCAGCCACCTTGCATAAATTAGTCCAATATGCATTAGAGGATGTAATCATCAAAGAACTCAAAATATCAGTTCCATGTTCCTATACTATGAGTCAGTAAAATGTATAAATAAAATGTATATATGTGTATATAGAAGTCACAATGTGTATAATTAAACAATAACAGAATGTAGATAATGCACTAAGCACTTAGAGTTTTTAAAGATGTAATTTTAAAAAAGGTTTTTTTTGATAATCTTTGTCGCTATGTATATAAAAAATATGTCCATTTCTATTTTTAACATGCGTGTATACACAGGGAATTCGAGGTTTGGCCTAGCCGTCACCAATGGGTGCTACTAGAGAGATCCATTCAAAACGAACAAATCATTAATTGAAATGTATTTATAAATCATGTGAGGTATGAAAACAATATATCAAACTAATGACATGTAATCTTTATTTCTCAGTTTAAGATATTGGTGCATGAATACAGACTTCCTGAAGAAGGCTCACGCCGAAACGCGTTGAAAAGGAATGCACTTCTGTATTTTTTAATAATTAATCAAATTGTCTAGTTTTACACCATTTGCACATATTTTGTCTCTTTTTACCTATAATAATTTGCACGTATAATGAATTAAGAAAAACAATTGCTAAGAAAAAAAGATGTTATAAAAATAAAATATCATAAGAAATCAACACTAGAGTGTTTCCAGTCATTAGTTATTTAGTTTTCCTTCCCTTTTTTCTACCAGGCACATAACCCGGTGCACTTTTGTTCTGACTTTACCCCTACATATTGTTTCCTTGCCAGGGTTCATCCGATTAGGCAGGGGCCCCTTATTTTCCTAAATTACTGTCCTCAGTTTCCCCTTACCTTTTCCATGGATTTTCCAAAGCGCGACCAGACCTGTTTCTACTGCAGAACTGCCTCAGCTAAGCTTTGTTTTTGCTTTGAGTTCCACCCAACTGACCAGCATCTTGTAACCAAAAGGGTGGTTCTGTGTATGCGGAGTTGGGGTGTTGGCTGTCCCCTTCTTCCCGTTTCTCCAGAGCCTTACTAAATTAGTCTCTGTGACTGTATTCAGAACTGCAAGGTATAGGATACAGATATAGACTTGGAATACTGTTCAGGTCTACCGAGTCATGAACAGAACCTCGAAAAAACATGGTCACTCCACAGAAAGTTTTTCTAAAGAAGCAACAGAAACACTGCCCTGGTACAAAAAGGTAGAGCAAGTCTGCGTAACACTGAAACAAGCACTGTCCCATGCTCCCTCTTTAGGAGTACCGAAGTTTAACAAACCTTTCACAAAGTACTGTCATGAGAGGGAAGATTTTCGTTGGAAGTAGAAGTACACGTTCTGGTAATAAAAAGAAGCCAAACGTGTTTTAATCATCTACTTTTGAGGCTGTTGCAGCAGGGCTTCCGACTCGCCTACACATGGTGGTTGCCACAGTTACCTGTAAGGCATTTGTCTAGGTGGCTGCTCGGGTTGCATATTCTCTCCACTAAGGAGGACCACCTGGAACATGCTACAAAGGGTCCTTCTGTTGTGCTAACTAGAGCACAGAACACAAACAAAAGACAAAGGCTCCAGGCATCTGAAACATCTAAAGAAAGCGCCTACTTCTTGAAACAATGCAATAATTCTCGCCTTTGGGACCATATACGTTTTTAGCTATGAAGCACACTATCCTGGGTAAAGCAATTCTGATCAGCTGAAAGAAACAGGTTAGTATTAGATTCCTTACCTTAGAATATCCCCAGGCGTCGGACTGGATCCGGAAACTTTTGCGTAGCAGTACCCTTGCGCGTCGGTAGGCGTCGTCTGCGGTTCCGCGTCCGTCGTTGGCGCCGGGATGACGTCGCCGGAGTACTTAGACGCCGCCCCCGCGTGCTGGCGTCAGTTCTTCTTTTTTCCGCTTCAGCAAGCGCCGATCCGGAAAAAGTAGTACCCATAGTAAATTTTTGACTAACTTTTTCAATCCTTTTTGATCATATTTCAAAGTCTATCGACTCCGACGGTGCCGGTAGGGATGCCCAGGTTCAAACCCTGCGTCGATTGTTGCCGACTGATGTCTGTTACTGACCCCCATCGCCGTTGCCTTCACTGTCTGGGTCCCGACCACAACGACAAGTCCTGCTCC
Organism: Lissotriton vulgaris; assembly: GCF_964263255.1. Classification (NCBI taxonomy): domain Eukaryota; kingdom Metazoa; phylum Chordata; class Amphibia; order Caudata; family Salamandridae; genus Lissotriton; species Lissotriton vulgaris. Next base: position 1,105,071,128 of record NC_141698.1, read on the forward strand.
GACTGCCGGTCCCAGACGTCTAAAGCTAGACTGGAGCGGTCCCGCAAGCAACTCGAGCTCCGGCAATCAGTCCCGCGCTGCTCGACGTCCCGGTCCGCAAGGAGGTCGAGGGGCCAGAGCCACCACAGTTCCGGAAGTCGTCATCAGTCTTCGGGCTCGAAATCCTCAGGTAAGAGGCACAAGAAGTCGAAGAGGCGTCATCGCTCGTCTGACTCCCTCCGACGCTCGCGCGACGCTGCCGGGGGTTCGGGCGACATCGGCTCCGCCGGAGCTGCAGGCGTCGCCACCTGCTCCATACCTGCCTGTCCCTGGGCAGAGCGCGACGCCGCAGGAGATCGAGGCTTTCCTCATGGCCATGAGGTCGCTCACTCCTCCGTCGGGTTCTGCGGCGCCTTCGGGCCAAGCGGCCCCGACTGGGTCCACATGCAGGCCGGGTGCTTCGGCCCCGGCGCCGTCTGGTGCTTCGGCCCCGTAGGTGACTTTGGTCCCGATGCCGCAGGGTCCCGTTGGATCTGGCTCCGGATCCGGGTCGTCACCGGTCGACCTTACGACCTCGCAGACGCCGGCCCCCAGGGTGCCTCCTCCGGCAAAGTCCCAGGACGACGTCGACCCCGGTCCTACCCTCGATTCGGGTCGGAGCGGCGCCGCTCGGAGATTTTTACTTCTATTAACCGCCCCACCCTTTGACCCTGGATATCAGGAGATGGGTGGCAAGGAGGATTGGGAGGGGTCCGAGGACCCTCTGGCACGTGAGTGCCAGTCTTCTCGTGACTGTGCATATGAGCTAGGGGAGGCCAGTGGTCTGGACACCTCCCCAGACACTGCTGACGCGGGCTGCCAAGGCCTTGGGCCTTGTGCTCCCTGTCGCGGCCTTGAGGACTAACCTCCTCACTGAGGTCCTTAATCCGCAGGCAAGCTTGGCTGAGCCTCTGCTGCCGTTTAATGAGGCCTTATCGGACGTTCTTCTGTGCACTTGATCCAAGCCCGCTACAAGTTCGCCTGTAGATAGGAACGTGGCCAGGCGCCACTGCCCGGATCCGGGCGACCCTTGCTTCCTGTCCACCCAACCCACCCGAGAGCCTGGTCATCCAGGCCTCTAAATCCCAGACCGCATTCCCGACGGCTCCCGCGATCGGGAATCCAAGAAGTACGAACAGTATGGTAAAAAGATGTTTTCCTCAATTAGTTTGCGGTTGCGATCAGTCAACACCGCGTGCCTCTTGGGCCGTTACACCCACTCTCTGTGGGAGACGGTCGCGGACGTGCTTCCACAATGTCCGGAGGGGGTCCGGACTAAACTCACCCAAGCCATTGTGGATGGTCGAGATGCAGTGCGGTATTCCATCCGGTGTGGGCTGGATACGACGGACTCGCTGGGCAGAGCGATGGCAACGACGGTGGCGATTCGTTGCCACGCCTGGCTGAGGTCTGCCAACTTTTCGGCTAATGTCCAAAACATCCTTATGGACATGCCGTTTGATGCCCGTCGCCTCTTTGGCGACAAGGCAGACAGTGCGCTTGAGCGTTTCAAGAACTCCAGGGCAACGGCCAAGTCCTTGGGCCTCTCGGCCCTGTGCCAACAGACTGTTGCCTTTCGCTCCTTTCGTGGCCAAGGAAGGGGCGCCCCCACACGTCAAGCCAGCCACGCCAACAGACTAACATCCAGCGCAGTGGCGGACATGGTAACCACCGTGGCGGCGGTCGGGGACAGCGGCGAGGTCAGTCAACACCTACCCCTGCAGCATCTGCTTCAAAACCCTCCTAGTCTGAGCTTTCAGGCCCATGTGACGCCAGTGGGGGGCAGGGTGCGCCATCACCTCCTCCACTGGCGCACTGTCACATCTGACAGGTGGGTGCTGCATATCGTCTGAAGGGGATACTCCCTCCCCTTCGAGGCGACCCCTCCAGCCAAGCCACCGCAGTACCACCGTGTGTCATCACTTGAATCTTCTACGAGAGGAAGTTACGGCCCTCTTGGTCAAGGGGGCCATCGAGCGCGTTCCTGGGCCAGAAGTAGGGTGTGGTTGTTACTCCCACTACTTTCTGGTTCCCAAGAAGGGCAAAGGAGGCCTACGCCCTATCTTGGACCTGCGGAACGTCAACGGCTTCCTCCGGAAGGAGAAGTTCAAGATGCTGACACTGGCTCAGGTCTTAGCTGCCCTGGACCCGGGAGACTGGATGGTAGCGTTGGACTTGCAGGACGCTTATTTTCATATCCCCGTCCTATGGCCCACCGGCATTACCTGCGGTTCACGGTAGGCCACGAGCACTTTCAGTTAACCGTGCTCCCCTTCGGCCTTACCAGCGCCCCACGGGTGTTCATGAAAGTGATGGCGGTGGTCGCAGCTCATCTGCGCAGGTTAGGGGTTTCAGTTTTCCCCTACCTCGACGACTGGTTGTTGAAGGCGGGCTCGCCCCAGACAGTCGTTAGCCACCTCCAGACTACGGCAGACCTCCTGCACCTGCTGGGGTTCTCCATCAATGTGCCGAAGTCACACCTGTGTCCCTCACAGAAGCTCCTCTTCATCAGAGCCGTTCTAGACTCGTGGCAGTTTTGCGTTTATCCTCCCGAACAGCGGGTTCGGGATATTCAGACTCTGACTCCGATCTTTCAGCCGTTATCCTGAGTCTCGGTCAGGTTGACGCTGCGGCTTCTGGGGCTGATGGCCTCCTGCATCCTTCTGGTGCATCACGCCAGGTGGCGGATGCGGGCTCTGCAGTGGGACCTGAAGTTTCCGTGGGCCCAGCATCAGGGCAACTTGTCCGACCATGTCTTGATCTCGGAGGGTACTGCAAGACAGTTGCAGTGGTGGCTCACGTTCCGCGATTGGGTCAGCAGCAGATCCCTCTCCCTACCCCAACCGGAGCACGTAGTTGTGACTGACGTGTCACTCCAGGGCTGGGGGGGCCACATGGGAGAGGCGGAGATCAGAGGCCTCTGGTCTCAGGCAGAGTCCCGGCTCCACATCAACCTTCTGGAGCTGCGGGCGATCCGGCTTGCACTGAAGGCATTCCTCCCCTCTGTCCGGGGGGAGGGTAGTGCAGGTGTTCACTGACAACAACACCGCCATGTGGTTCTCCAACAAACAGGGCGGGGTGGGGTCGTGGAACCTATGCCAGGAGGTGGCTCTTGCAGTGGCTGGAACATCAGGGCGTGACCCTGGTGTTTCAACACCTGGCAGGTTCCCTGAACGCAAGGGCGGACGAACTCAGCCGTCAGTGCATGATGGATCACGAAAGGTGTCTGAACTCGGACGTGGCGCAAGGCCTCTTTCAGCAGTGGGGAGAGCCTTGGTTAGATCTATTCGCCACAGAAGAGAACGCGCAATGTCATCAGTTCTGCGCGTTGGAATTTCCAAGGTGGCATTCTCTCGGAGACGCTTTTCGTCACGAGTGGAGCTGCGGTCTGTTTTACGTCTTTCCGCCTATACCACTTCTGCCCAGAGTGCTGAAGAAGACGAGACACGACCGGGCCCAAGTTATCCTTGTGGCTCCGGACTAAGAAAGATACTGGTATCCCGAGCTACTCAGCATGTCTGTCGATCCCTGATACGTCTGCCTCTTCAGGAGGACCTTCTGTCGCAGCAGCAGGGGATGGTCCTCCACCCGAACCTGTCCAGTCTCCACCTCCATGCTTTGAGATTGAGTGGCGACAGTTGAGGCCATTTGACTTGCCTCCTGAAGTTTGTAATGTGATTCTGGCAGCCAGGCGTCTCTCCACAAAGTTTGTATGTGCCTGCAGGTGGAACAGATTTGTGGCATGGTGCACAGCAAAGGCTGTGGATCCACTCTCTGCCCCCCTTTCTGTGGTTCTCCTCTTCCTTCTTTCTCTTGCCCAGCAGGGCTCTGCTCTGGGCACTATCAAGGGCTACCTTTCTGCCCTTTCCGCCTTCTTAAGGCTACCTGATCAGCCTTCTTTGTTCAAGTCCCCGATTGTAAATAGGTTCTTGAAGGGCATCACTCATATGTTCCCCCCTGTTCCTTTCGTGATTACCCAGTCGGACTTGATTCTGGTTCTGACTTACCTGATGTGCGCTCCTTTTGAGCCGCTTCATAACTGTCTTCTCCGTCTTCTTACGCTTAAGACTGCTTTCCTGGTTGCCATCACCTCTGCCAGGAGAGTGAGTGAGCTGCAGGCTCTTTCCTTCAAGCCTCCTTTACTTTCTGTCCATCCGGACAAGGTTGTGTTGCGGACAAGACCCTCTTTCCTGCCCAAGGTAGTCTCAGCCTTCCGCATCGGGCAGTCCATCACCTTGCCCACCTTCTTTGCACCTCCGCATCCCTCTAAAGAGTAAGAGCGGCTCCACCGTCTGGACCCAAAACGTGCGCTCTCGTACTATCTGGATCGCACACGCCAGTTCCGGGTGGATGACCAACTCTTTGTTGGTTACGTGGGCGCTAAGAAGGGACGGGCGGTGCACAAACGGACCATCTCTCGGTGGGTCATGTTGTGCATCAAGGCATGCTACTCTTTGGCTAAAAAGGAGCCTCCTGTTGGGCTGAGGGCCCATTCCAATCGGGCCACGGCGGCTACTACTGCCCTGGGCCTGGGAGTACCCTTACAGAACATCTGTCAGGCATCTACGTGGGCCTCGCTGCACACGTTCGCAAGGCACTACTGCCTGGACAGCAAGTCCGGAGGGATGGCTTCTTTGGCCGTTCCATCCTCCAGGACTTTCTGTTGTGATTATTGGTTCACAGACCCACCACCGGGGTTGGTTTTACTGGGGTATCTATTCTAAGGTAAGGAATCTAGTACTAACCTGTTTCTTTCAGATGCACAAGTTACTTACCTTCGTTAACGATATATCTGTAAGAAACAGTAGTTAGTATATTAGATTCCTTACCGCCTCACCCATTCTCCCCGTTCTGCGAACCGGTATCTAGGGTTAAGGTCATTCCCTTTCAGGGCCCTAGTTTCATGGCACCAGTGTTGGTTTTGATCATGGCTCTGCGTTTCTGGTGCGGAAAAGCTGTGTATAAGAACTGACGTCAGCGCGTGAGGCCGGCGTCTAAGTACTCTGGCGACGGCATCCCGGCGCCAATGACGGACGCGGAGCCGCAGACGACGCCTACAGACGCGCAAGGGTACTGCCACGCAAAAGTTTCCGGATCCAGTCTAACGCCTGGGGATATTCTAAGGTAAGGAATCTAATACTAACTACTGTTTATTACAGATATATCGTTACTGAAGGTAAGTAACTTGTGCTTTACTGACTCTGCTGGTCATTTTCTATCAAGACAGTTAAAAAGAGGCAGTTGCTTGAAAAATAAAAAATAAAGTCCCTAAGCAGAAAGCGATTCCGGTATTTTACTGAACTCTGCTGGTCGTTTTCTTTCAAGTGAGTAAAATAAAGGCAGTTGCTAGAAAAAAAAGTGGTCCCTAAACAAACATGGTCAGTGGGATCTTTTGATGCATTATTGTTTTTTTTTTTTGCTAAATAGCACAGAGGTTCAAACTACCTCTAAAATCAATCAGTTCGTTAAGTCAAGGCGAGTTCAACATGAAATATAGTCTGCTGTCTCGGAAATAACGTTGTATTTTGTTTTTTGGAAAGACTTCTTATGTCAAGTTTACTTAAAATCAGTTTTTCTAAACGCATACTAATTTATTCCTTTAAAAAAATAAAAAATAGAATTGTCTTTGGTGTTAAAATGAAGTGAAAATGAGATATCTAAAGAATGACTGGCCCAGATCTCTGTACTGGGGTGAATGTATGACATTGTTCTGCATTCTGTCCATCAACTGTTGTTTTTGCATTTGTCACCCGGAGTGGGATGGGTATGCCCAGAAGTTGGTTCCATGCTCTACATGCCACTGTAATCAAGCTATCCTGGCTGAAGAGGGATGAACCCCCGAAACCGGTCCTAGGATGCTTGTTTCCAGTCCAGAGAGAACCTGGCTGGGTAGTTCGGGTGGGACTATTCCCATGAGGCACAGGATCAAGACTGATTTGCATATGGCTGGGTTCAAACTGGAATGGCATGGTGAGCAAGAAAACCTGAGCTCAAATTCCAGGTTCCCTGCCTGACCTGGGATCATATGTGAACTGCTTTACTTCCCTATACCTTATTTTTCATCTTCACCAATTCCGTCAACGCCTTGACATAATTCAGTTCATGATGTATGTTATACAAATACCTCACATGCATGGTTTAATAAACAATAACATTAATCCTTATATATTAATATGTTATATGCATAGAGTGGACATGACATACTGTTTTTTATCCTTGTTCACTAAAAGCATCATCATGAATGTATGGAGGACTTTGAGAATGTTTCTAAGTGTGTGTTTAGAAACTAATACTTTCAATGTCACTCAGTGCATTACTATGATTCAATGTGATGTGGATTTGTAGTGCGCTGCTGGTCATGTATGAGGGTATGCAGGCACAGTACTCAGCGCTGGACTGGAAACCCAAAAGAACCCTGGAATTATTCTTTCATACCAGCTGCAACTTTTACTAAGCAAACATTGTAGGCAAGTCTGGCATTCTCTAACTGAGGAATGGGAACAAAGTTTGTTCCTAAGGACATTATAGAAAACACAACTGGACATCATGGTACGTTTTACAGCTCATTTCTTTACATTCATTGGTTAAAAAACTATGGATTTCATAGGTGGCTCTGAAAGATAAGTAATGAAATATTCCAATATTTCAAGAGCTTTCACAAACGCCGGCAGACATATTTCCACATTCAAAAAAATTATGGGGCTACCCAGAAATTGTCCACCCAATAAAAATAAACTGAATGCATATATTTGTGCTGCAGGAAAACAGTACCTATTAGATCCACAGTAGACCTCTTTGGGAAAACCTTTAAATATCTTATGCCAAAAGAAGTGACACCACTGTGTCTCAAATAAAGAACAATGTAACTGATCGATCTGGCATCCTTCGTGTGGTTTTCCCCCTAACTTTTTGCCTTCAGACCTCCTGTTTTGCTGACTTCGTTTTTGCTTTTTTCAGGGCATCCTTTACCACTGCTAACGTGCTTATGCTCTCTGCTTAAAACATGGTACATTTGGTTTACACCCAACTGGCATATTTAATGTACTTGTAGGTCCCTACTATGGTGGCACTACCCAGGGACTGTAAATTAAATGCTACTAGTGGGTCTGCTGCAATGATGGTGCCACATACTCAAGTAGGACATTGAACATGACTAAGGCCTTCCATTGCAGCCTGTGTGCACAGTTTGTAAGCTGCCATTTCGACCTGGTAAGAATAAACCTTCTGCTAGGCCCAAGCCTTCCTTTTTAGGTCTCGCTAGAGCCAGCGCATGTGCTATTGGAGTTCTGGACTTTTTGGGTCCGTCCAGAGGTGTCAGGGAACAACACCCAAAGACCCCGGAGTTCCACCTGCCTTGGTGCACAAATGAACAGAAACACGGGCTTCTCGATGGTGGCGTCAAAGACCAAAGGTTTATTACTGCAGGGACACAGAAGTCACAGATACTACACATGGGCAGTAACCAGGAGCCTGTTCAATTTGTACAATGCGGGTTGCTCCTTATATACTAAATTTTAAGCTGGGGGCGAATTCTTTACATGTAATACATTCCCAAAACCTTTGTGTCTAAAACAATAAATATTTGGCGTTACACAGGAACCGTCGATAATATCTGAGGCCAAACATTGCGAAGTGAGGGGTTCCCACTAGTTTGTCACAATTCCCTGTCAATATTGCATTCAGGACCCGGACCGCCTCATCGTAAAGTTCGTTACCTCCCCCTAATAAAGATTCAGAAAGAAAGAAGCAGAGCCAGGTGTGGAAGATAGAAAAGTGGGATAAGGGATGTTTGTGGGTTGTAAATGGGCAAGGCTACCGGCTTCGGCCGCCTAATCATGATCAGGACAATGGACACGAAGACCAGTTTGGCAGGACTGGCCTCGGGCAGAGGAGGTAGCCTTTGTCGAGTCATGCAGCTACAGCGTGATCTGGTTTAAGGTGCACGTGTCATGAAAGAGGTGAATCTCCGGCTAAGGTTACGTGTCCTTAATCGAAATGAAGTGATCAGAGGCTATTGCGTATGTGAGGGCAAGAAACGCAAAATGGCGGCCATGATCTAAGATGGATGCCGTGGGTAGATCAGAAATGTGTTTATAAAAGGAGTGCTCTTGCTCGTAGCATAGCGAAAACACCAGGATATACTAAATGGATCATTTGCGGTTCGCTGATACCAATATTATGTATTTCCGACGAACTTGAAAACACGGGTTCAAATCGTCACGGAACCTCAGACCCTCCTTTTGCCCTTACATAGGCAATTACTCAGTCTATGTCAGAATCTAGTTCTATGCTCATCAGGTCAGTGACATGCTGTTGTATCCTCATCCTTTCTCGTGTCTTTTCTCCAAACGTAGGTGGCTTTCTGAGACAAGTTGCAGCACAAAGACTACACAGAGCAGGACCACATTGGATAATCAGACAACATGAGAATAGGAACACTAAGATGACACCAATGACCATTAGAACCTTCCATCCCCACGCTGATATCAGAGTCCAAAACCACTCCATGAAGGACCAGTTTCCCTTGTCTACATGTATGGAGTCTGAAATCTTGTGCAACTTAGAGATCGCCTCATAGACTGTTGGAGCATTATTAGGAATAAAGACACAGCAGCTCGATTGGATCATTCTGCATACCCCACCTCGATCTGCAAGTATAACGTCTAGAACCATACGGTTCTGCAACGTCATGAGCCTGTCCGCCTGAAGCTCAGCTGTCAGATTGCTAAGGGCACCAGCAGTTTCGGTAATAGTAGATTCAACTACCCGTGTTAGCTGACGTATGTTTCTACTATTAGCCATAGGCCCCCAGAACGGAAGGAAGCCTTTGAAGAAGTCTCCAGCTTCCTGACCAGCGGTATCTTCCTTGCTGAAGACACCTCTCGCTACTCTTGTTCTGTGGTAATCAGATGAAGCAGTGTATGTCGGAGGCAACAATCGAGCAATATAACATGATCCTGAAAAGTCGGCAGGCAACCATGTATAAGCTCTGTCTCGACAAATGAAGTAGGTACCCCTAGCAGTAAGAAAGGCAGGGGAAGAGTTAGCCGGAAACACGTAAGTCTCTACGCACTCACTCCTCCCTAGCTGAGCTCTCGGATTTCTCCCGTTACCTTGCAAACAGACCTGACCTTGGTGAGGTACGACCCAGATTGGAGTTGAGCTTTTACGCTTGCTTTCTCCTAAACTAAGGCGATACTCTGAAGTATTCCAACTTAAATATACTCGCAATTCGTCTCTAGGGTAAGATGGAGTATTATTGACGTCCTTGACCATGTCAATAATTCCCTGGACTAAGGCTTTGTTGGCAGAGTTATATTTAGTGGAGCGCGGTGGACGTGGAGGATAGGTTTCAAGGGCATAAGCAAAGATGGTTTGGAAGGCCTGAAATGATCCATTATAGCTGTAAGGCAAAACCAGATAGGGAATACCTTTATCCATAGTGTGGGGTATCAAGCCACACACCCAGCAGTCTGTAGTGTTAACTACCAGTTGGTGTTGGTGCAAGAGCTGTACAAAAGTGTTGTTGGTGAATTCTGAGCGTCGGGCTTGCTCATGTTCCGGAAACGAGTGAAAAGAGTGTATAGAAGAAACAGTAGAAATAGCAGGATCAAAGGGAGGTACTGTAGAAACTGGCACAAAAATTAAATTTATACTAAAGACGATTCCACCCACCAATGTTGCTAAAACAATCAAAAACGTAATGGCACATTGCATCAAAAAGCATCTGCTATGAAGAATTCTATTAAGTCTGTTTCTGCGAACATAAATCACATTCTCTTGTTGCAGCGCAGGAAGCTCCATCTTCTACAATCCGCTCGCGACCACTGATGATGTGTACGTAGATGAAAATGCCTCTATCAGCCCTGGGAGTTCCCAGAACCAACAGAAAGATCGACCTTGTGTCAGACCCCTGCAAATTCAAACTAGGCACACAGCCACGACCCTACGGCTACCCAGACGGCAAGGCAATTTTAAAAACAATAAACAATAGCAAACTTCCTGGCTGAAGGCAAAAGTTCAATATATATCAAAATCACAATATGCAGTTGCCTGCTTTATTTGTCCATTTTATGGCTTCTTAGGTTATATCTCTGCTTCGCTGGTACTGTCTGATCGGAAAATAGGGTATCACTAGCAGCTGTTGCAGAGTTTAAGTTCGCAGATAGCAAAGTTTCTTCTGATGCTGGAGACAAATGTTCAGTGTTCAAAGGAGTCTTTTCAGGAGGAGAGTCAGGTTTTGGAGTGTCAGTAATCAATTCGGCATCGCTGAAAGAGATGAACTTCGGTGTGCTTTCAGATTCGGAGGCACCAATTCCCTTTTTCACCCAGTCGTCGTAGGGGAGTGGCAAAGGAACACGCTTAACATGAGATGCGTGTATCCAGTGCTTACGGCCAGCTACACGAACTGCTGTCCTCGTTGCCAGTAAGATCTGAAAAGGCCCCACAAATCTCGGCTGAAGGTTCTTTGTCCTCGCGAAGTTCTTGATGACAACCAGATCTCCTGGTTTCAGCTGATGCCCTGGACTCTCCGGAGGTTTTGGCAAAGCATCGAAAACCTGTTGATGAATAAGACTCAATTTAGCAGTCAAGTCGTAAAGGTAGTCTATCAACATAGGATATTCTATGGAGCAAAATTCTTTAGGCCTTGGTACACCCCAGGTATTTGCCGGGCGACCAAAGACTATCTCGTAAGGACTAAGCCCTATTCTAGAATGTACTGTTGCTCTCGTTGATAACAAGGCCAAAGGAAGTGCGTCTGGCCAGGCTAAACCTGTGGATGCTTGTATTTTGGCTATTTTCAGCTTGAGGGTGCCATTGTAACCCTCGACTAAACCAGCAGACTGGGGATGGTTTGCACTGTGAAATTTCTGTTTCAATCCTAGGCCGGCACACACACTCTGCATAACTTTCCCTATAAACTCACTTCCGTTATCTGACCATACAATCCGTGGCATTCCATATCTAGGGAAAAATTCTTTGAGAAGAATTTTGGCAGTTGATAGGGCAGTATTGTCCTTTAATGGATATGCTTCTACCCACCTGGAAAAAGCACAAACTACCACCAGGACATACTTCAAATTATTGCAGCGCTCCATGTGAATGAAGTCTAACCGAATCACTTCAAAGGGGTAGGAAGGAGGAGCGAAATGACCAGCTGGAGTTGGAGTTCCCTTGCCAGGATTATGCATCAAACATACCATACAATTTTTCACCACTCTCTCTGCACACTTACTGATTCCCTCATTCTTCCAGACCGGAGCTAACATCTTACATATCCCTTTAGAACTTATATGCGCTACTCCATGCGCCATCGTCACTACTGCAAGCACATACGCATCGGGCAACATCCAACGCTGCTGTTCTGTCAAATCAATCCAACATCCATTCGAGTCCAACTTGCCCGTACTTTCTCTCCATACACGTTTCTCTTCCTCAGTTGCTTCTTTCTGAATTTCTTTCACACTTTCCATAGTATCCTCACACATTCCAGACTCAGCAATCCATCTTGCAGACGTAGCAACATACATTCTGCTCATCGTGTCTCTAGCTGTCTGTTTAGCAATTTCGTCAGCAAAAGCATTCCCACGACCAACATCATCCGTGATTGCTTTATGAGCACTGCACTTTACAATCGCAACTTCAGTCGGCAAGGTTAGAGATTCCAACAAGTCGTTAACTAGCTGACCATGTTGGATCTTAGTCCCATGGGACGTAATGAAACCTCTTTCTCTCCACAACCGGCCAAAACTATGGGCCACGCCAAACGCGTACTGACTATCTGTAAACACATTCACTCTCTTTCCCTCAGCTAAAACACACGCTCTCGTTAGAGCTATCAATTCTGCAGCTTGGGCAGAATTCTGACTCACTCTTGCAGTCTCCACAATCGTCTTCAAAGTCGTTACTGCGTAAGCAGCAGTCACATCACCATTCTCCAATTTAAAATATGACCCGTCCACATACAGCGTACCATCCGGATCTGATAGCGGAGTATCTTTTAAATCAATGCGTCCTTTTGTCTCTTCCTCCGTTTTGAAACAGCAATCATGTGGCTCGGAATCACTCGACTCTTGATCAGTCGGCAACAATGTTGCTGGATTCAATACATTGCATCTTTTGATCTGAATATGACTCGCTAGTAATGTCAGCTCATAACCAGATAATCTCGCACTAGTAAGGTGTTGTGTCTTCGTTCGGTTCATGAGTGTATCCACTGCATGAGGAACCATGACCACTAGCATATTGTTCATCACCAAACCAGCAGATTGTCGAATGGAAGCCGCAGCTGCCGCTGTAGCTCTCAAACAACTAGGCAACGCTCTGGCTACCGGATCTAATGTTGATGAAAAATACGCACAAGGGCGTTGTTTATCACCAAACTTCTGTGTCAGAACACTCAACGCGCAGCCTTCTCTTTCGTGAACGTAGAGCGTGAATGGCTTACTGTAATCAGGTGTACCCAATACAGGAGCTGAACACAATGCTTTTCGTAATTCAGTAAAACTCTCTTGGCATTCATCAGACCATGGCACCGGACTCGGAACATTTTTCCCAGTCAAAGCTACCAATGGTTTCGCTAAAAGAGAAAAATTTGGGATCCACTGCCTACAGTAAGAGGTAATACCTAGAAAGGCACGTACTTCTCTCTGTGTGCGTGGAACACTCATCTGCGTAATTGCTTTTATTCTTTCTGGGGTCAACTTCCTTCCCTCCTTTGACAAGAGATGACCTAGGTAGGTCACTTCTTGGCAGCAGTATTGCATCTTGGAAGGAGACACCTTGTGATTCAAATTAGACAAATGATGTAATAGGGAAATTGTAGCTGCTTTGCAAGTTTCCTTGTCATCGGCAGCCACTAGAAGATCGTCTACGTACTGTACTAGAGCAGAACCTGGAGGAAGGACAAAGGAATCTAACTGGCTTTTTAATGCTTGACTGTAAATGGATGGACTCTCACAATAGCCTTGTGGAGCGCGTTTAAATCTGAAACTGCGACCTCCTAGACAGAAGCCGAAAATATCCCTACTTTCTTCGGCTATCGGAATGCTGAAAAAGGCATTCTTTAGGTCAATAACTGAGAACCATGTGGCTGTGGCAGGAATTAATGTTAACAAGGCAGTAATGTCTGGCACTACAGGAAACTGCGGGACCACAATCTTATTAACTTCTCTAAGGTCTATGACAAACCTGTACACTGGAGGTTTTGTAGGATCAGTTCGCTTCAGAATCGGCAATACAGGACTGTTACAGACATTTCCTCTAGTTTCTTCAACCACACCTTTCTTAATCAGATCTTGCACAATCAATAAAAGCGCACGCTCTCCTTCACTAGATATTTTATATTGGGGAATTCTTGGAAATTTTACATTTGTTTTCAAAGTTACCACATACGGTGGAATTTCTAGGAGACCTACATCATTAGGACCAGTCGCCCAAAGAGAATCAGGGAGTGAATGTAGCTCTGGCGGGAGTGCGTCCATTGACAAGTACATCGGAGAGGTGATATTTTTACCCAATGTAAGCTGTACTCCTTCCGGAGAACAGTACAATGTCGCATATAGTCGTTTTAACAAATCTAAACCAAGCAGATTTTCATTACAACCTGTCGTCAAAATCAGAGGTGCTTTCAATTGGCATGGTCCAACAGAAATAGACAAAGGACCAGATATCGGGTTGTAAACAGGGGCGCCTGAAAAACCTACGGAAACATTTGTTGAGCCGGACAAAGGTGCGCCAGGGAGTTTCGCATGAATGATAGAACTTTTTGCGGCACCAGTATCCAACAGAAACGGTTCGACTACACCTGATGTTGCTACTGCGACATAAGGCCCACTCTGATCCACTGGAACTGATACTACTCCCTCTCTCTGTCCATGGCCGTCCTAGTACCCATTTTGCTGAAAACCCTCATCTACTTCATTATAGTCCTCAACAAGGTATTGTTGGGATCTATTTTGCTGGGCAGGTTGTCCATTTCGTTGATCAAAGTGATTGGAGGGACGATCATTCGTTTGTGGAGGCATAGCACCTCGCCCTCGACCTCTAGAATTCTGCACAAAACCACCACGACCTCTCTGAGCTGCTGCTGCATTATTTTGCGCTAAGATCGGACATTCATTTTTATAATGACCCTCTTTCTTACAGTACGCACACTGATTCCACTGGTATTGAGGTCTTGATGAGCCATAATCTGTCCTTTGGTACGAACCTTGCTGCGTATTAGATTGATTCGTGCGAGGCGGATACGCCTGCTGCAAAAGAACTTTAGTTTTTAAATCTTTCGTTTTCTTCTCTGATTTTTCCTTTTCCTCTTTATCCCTATTTTCATAGTACTGTGCAGTCGCAAGTATCTGCGCCGTCGTAGATACAGCCCAAGCACTTTCCGAGTCTTTTAATTTATTGCATAATTCAGGTAACAAATTATGCACAAACTTATCGACAAACAGTCTTTGCCCTCCTTCTGTACTCATGTCCTGACCACTATGATCTACAAAAGTCTCTTCAAACCTCGTGAAGAAGTCGGAGACACTTTCGTCTTTCTTCTGCCTGCATGCTGACAGCTTGTCCCAATTTACACGCAATGCTGGCATCAGAGTCTTCATTAGATCAATTATTCTACCTGGAAGATTAGCAATTAGAGGTTCGGGTTTTGCACCACCTATTTGCTGACCATCTGCTGCAGTGATAGCTGCCCAATCACCACCTAAGGCAGCTTGATGATCCTCTCTACGAATTTTAGCCCACACTGGTTGCGGAACTACGTTACCAAACAACATATCGATGTCGGCTAAGTTCATTATACAAGCCTCAACTGTCTGTGTTAATTCCTTGTAATATCCGGCTGGATTTTTACGTGGATCTGGCAAGGCCTGTTTCACCGCTAACACTTCAGCTCGCTTCCATGGAATGTGTATCCACACTCGTTGGAACTGTGCTGGAGCAGCTGCAATTCCTGCATTATCATCACGTTGTATTGCTTCGCGCCAGATTGGAGGAACCTCCCTCATAGGATATTGGCGAATTAGCTTCATTTTACCTTTTTCTAAGTCTCTCGGTGAACGAAGAGATGGATCATTCCTAAAACTTAAAATAAGTTCCATCGCTTCCTTTATATTCTCACCCACTATCATTCCAGCAGCGAACTCTTTTTGAACTCTAATTAAATCTTCCAAATCTGATTCAACATCATCTTCTTCTATTTCTTCACGTAACAACGAGCACATCTCATCAAAGACGTACCGTTGCGTCGGTTCCTTCCATTGCATAAATGTGTCTAACACATCTCTCGTACTATATCTTCTACTCTTCGAAATCCATCTGAGAGCCGTGGAATCCAAAATTCCCCGTTCCTCAGTACTTGGAAGCTGACTACGTCTCTGAACAGAGTCAGGAGTAGGAGTCTTAATCAAAGTTTTATATAAAGGAGACAGCATATTAGTAACAGAATCAGTGATTCTTCGACGAACAGAAAGTGGTGTTAACACACTCGCAGACGTGGAGAACGCAGTAGAGGTAGGAATAGATAACGGAACAGTAGGAGTATCGAGGAAAATAGTTTGTGGAGCAGTCGGTACAGAAGTAGGTATAGAGGCTGGCAGTGCAGGAAGAGGAGGAGCTGTAGGAACATTCACATTCATCACAGGAGGTACAGGAGCTTGATTCTGAGGGACAGGAGCAGGAACACCAGGTTGTCCAGCAACCGGCAATTGAACATTCGGGACAAGTGGAGCCGTAGCACCTTGTGCATACGGTGGAGGTGACCTTAACAGATAAGATAACAGAGGATCGTTTTCGGAATCCTCCAGTATCTTAGCCATTTTCGATGGCAAGGCAGGATAGCACTTGTCAATCGCTAGGCTATGCTCTCTAATTGCTACATCTATGGCCTTCTCACACTCGTTAGCCTGCAACTGTTTAGCCGCTAACTCTAGAGTTAACTCTTCTTGTTCTTTCTGTTCTTTCTTCAACCTTTTCATTTCTCTCTGTTTGGATTCTTTTCGCCAGTAACGGAAAGAATCAAACATTGCCGGCCGGGCTTTCTTCTTGAACAATTTCGCTTCTAAGTTGTCGAGAATCTCTGGTTCAAAACTACCATGCAGTGGCCAACTAAGGACACCATCCTTCTTACAATAACGGACCCATACCTCATTATAAGATATAGGACCCACGCCATGCTTACAATATAAATCATACAGGGGAGTCCCAATCGGAGGAACCAGACATGAGTCCTCCAATCGTGAGTCACGGTTGCAACCAAAACAAGACAACATTTTCCGACTTACCATTTTCAGTCCGGAACACAAAACAAACAAAAACACGGAACAAATATGTGCACTCGAACCAAGAACTTAGGCCTACCAAAACGAACTGATGTATCGATACCCAAACTAAACCAAATAGATTATCGTAACTAGAACAACCAGTGATAATCTTACAAAACCGAACCAAACCAAGAACCGATCAAGGATTTTAACAATCCTCACAAAAGTAACCAGCTAGCTATCACTAAATACTTAACTGAGTCACTGAAGACGTCACCAAAGAGAAACCCGTCACGTTTCGCTGTACTAAGGACTGCACCTCGGGTCCAAGACAGGGCGACGGTCAAGGCAACGGCCCACTGCAGCCGTCCTGAACGGGAAACCCTCGTGGAAGAGAACTTCGGGCCACTTTTGCGATATGCCGGGATCGATGAAGTGGGGCGCCTCCCTCAGGAATCTTCACACGAAGCTTCTCGAACTCTTCAGGCTTTTGGACCGGTACCGAATGACGTCGCCCCACGTTGGGCGCCAATTGGAGTTCTGGACTTTTTGGTTCCGTCCAGAGGTGTCAGGGAACAACACCCAAAGACCCCGGAGTTCCACCTGCCTTGGTGCACAAATGAACAGAAACACGGGCTTCTCGATGGTGGCGTCAAAGACCAAAGGTTTATTACTGCAGGGACACAGAAGTCACAGATACTACACATGGGCAGTAACCAGGAGCCTGTTCAATTTGTACAATGCGGGTTGCTCCTTATATACTAAATTTTAAGCTGGGGGCGAATTCTTTACATGTAATACATTCCCAAAACCTTTGTGTCTAAAACAATAAATATTTGGCGTTACACAGGAACCGTCGATAATATCTGAGGCCAAACATTGCGAAGTGAGGGGTTCCCACTAGTTTGTCACAATTCCCTGTCAATATTGCATTCAGGACCCGGACCGCCTCATCGTAAAGTTCGTTACCTCCCCCTAATAAAGATTCAGAAAGAAAGAAGCAGAGCCAGGTGTGGAAGATAGAAAAGTGGGATAAGGGATGTTTGTGGGTTGTAAATGGGCAAGGCTACCGGCTTCGGCCGCCTAATCATGATCAGGACAATGGACACGAAGACCAGTTTGGCAGGACTGGCCTCGGGCAGAGGAGGTAGCCTTTGTCGAGTCATGCAGCTACAGCGTGATCTGGTTTAAGGTGCACGTGTCATGAAAGAGGTGAATCTCCGGCTAAGGTTACGTGTCCTTAATCGAAATGAAGTGATCAGAGGCTATTGCGTATGTGAGGGCAAGAAACGCAAAATGGCGGCCATGATCTAAGATGGATGCCGTGGGTAGATCAGAAATGTGTTTATAAAAGGAGTGCTCTTGCTCGTAGCATAGCGAAAACACCAGGATATACTAAATGGATCATTTGCGGTTCGCTGATACCAATATTATGTATTTCCGACGAACTTGAAAACACGGGTTCAAATCGTCACGGAACCGTCACGGAACCTCACTGCTCTGCAAGACATTTAGTAGGGGCTTTAAAAAGTGCTGCCACAAGTTGCTTTGGCTGGCGTAGCGCTTGCGTTCACGTGAGCGAGCACCTCGCAGCCGCCATCACTCCCCCCACCCCTCCCACTTGTTTACTCTTTGCTGCATACCAGCGTGCATTTTCGCATGCTGTACTTCCCGCTCCTGTTGGCCCCTGCTCTCGGTAGGCATTCTTTGCACAGCCCAGTTCAGTCCAGCTTCACCTTACCGGCCCTTGACTATTCTTTCATTGGTCGTTTCACGGCCACGCAGCCATTCCTTGTTCCTTCCAATCTCTAGAACATTTCCCCCAGGTTCACTGTCTGCTCTTTACCCTTGCTCAGCCGCAGTCCCGTTCCACCACCCCTCCTCTCTCCTGTGTTTCTCTTTTTGGGCTGCCTCCGTGATGTAACTGGGAGACCCCCTTGCCCCCCCTCCCCTCTTCACCCTTCCATCCCCTCTTCATCTTTCCATCATTTGCCTGACGACTTATGAAAGAAAGGATGTGTGGATGCTACCAGTGCATTCTTTATTTACTCGTAAACAACTAATTATCCAATTTACATACATTTTGCATTTCATTTTAGTGGACCACTCTACTTTCGAATAACACATTCATTCCTCATTTCATTTGACATGTAATAACATTTAATCATTGTGTAATTACACACTTAATTATTTCCAGTGCTCTGTAGATATTTCTGTAGATGCCCCTGTGATGTATAGTTCTATTACTAGATATTACAAGTGATTAGGGAAGCCATTTTAAAAGCATTGCTGGACACTGGTGACAATAAGTTCCCCACTACATGATGGCTTCACTTAAAATAGGGATGTTTGGTATCACACACCTCTTATCAATGAACCCACACTGATGCCAGATATGGATTTATTAATACAGGCACACAGAGGGTACCTCAGAGGTATCCCCTGAAACCTACCTGCCCTCTAGTGTGTTAGCTAACCGGTTTGCGCTGCCTGGCACAAGATTCAAGTTTCTGACCCCCAAGGGTGAGGGTCTCTGCACTCTGGAGGCCCGAAACAAAGCCTGCTTTGTTGGAGGGTGCTCACACCCCCTCCCACAGGATGATCAGCTAAGTAGTATTTCAAGGCAAGGGAACTTCAAAGAAGCCATCTGGCTTCCCTCACAGGAGGGGAAGACGATCTCCTTTGTCCAGAGCTGTTTAACACTGATACATGCAGGAAAATTAGCTAGTCAGGTGGTGTTGTCACCCTCAGGCTAGTACCACCCCTAAGGTCGGCTATCTAAAGTGAGCATGACTTTTCAGAATTGGCCATCTTGATGCTGGCAAACTTAGGGTTTCTGGGATAGGCCCACTTCCCACAGGAAGTGGTCATATAGGGGGGGCGTAGTGACCTCCGAGGTACATAGCACATTGGGTACCACCACTCATGCCCCTTAACACTCCTAAATTGAGTATTTAGAGACCTCCGGATACTAGATCTTCAGATTTCATTGGACACAAAAGGAGTGGAAGAAGAAGCCTTCTGACCTGACAACTAAGGGGCACAACTGACTTGGCACCAGCCCTGTCTGCTCCACCTCGTGCAGCAATTGATTCATCTTGCTGCTGTGCAGACCTAAAAAAATAACAGTGAGCTTCAAGTGCTTTGCAAGTTGCCAAAGGAACTCCTTTGGAGTAGAGGCGATACTCTCCTGCAGCCGCAGGTACCAAAGAAGCAAGACCCGGTACACCGACCTACCGCGACTACCGACGGAGCAGGCGCCCAGGAAGAGGTAGCAGTGCTCCTACAGGTCAGATCCGTCTTCCCTCCTAGTGTGGGGATACCAGGACAGACTAGATCCACAAAGTACCAATCCCTTGGGTACTGGACTCCTTGTAGCAGCCAAGGTTTGTTGGGCCAAGACATGACACCAATGCCAAGGAAGACCAACCTACACATCGAGGGAAAGTGAAACCCACATCGCAAGTGGCACAGCTGTCTTTTTTTCATCTCTGGAGCAGAAACAAAGAGCGAATCTGTGACCGCCTCCATTCGACGCCTCAAAGCACCTATGTACTTACGCTCCGGAGCCAAAGGGACGTGATGGTGCCAATGGGGTCCCCAGACTCGCAAGGGCCAAGCCCATGCTTTGGTTTGCCTAGATTGGACTTCCAGTTGCTGCCTGCAGCCTCTTTCTGCAGGCCCCTTCCAACTTGGAGAGACTCCTGCACCAGAATCCAACACCCAAAGAAAACACTGCCCCTGAGCCCGAGAAGTGGACCAAGGGTGTCCTTGTATGCCCAGGAATCTCAAGGTCGAGCCCCCTATGGGTTCCTCCGGACTAGTACCCCAGTTCTTGCTTTCTCCTCTTTCTATCCGGACCGTTCTTCTTTGGAGTGAATGGGTCACCCAATGCCCAGACCCACCTCTGCACCCAGACGCCCCAGAGCCTCCCGAGGTGACAGTTGGTGTGGCCATGAACCTTGTCCCATACTCCTCTTAAGTCTTAAAGAACAGTCCCATAAGTCGCTGCTAAGTGCCTGAATGCAATACATGTCCCCACCCCCATAGGATAACATGGCTGGTCCAGAAATGGCAGTCCATTTCTGAAAACTGTAAAATTCATAACTCAAAGTATTTACCAGATTCTGATGATCTTGGTATCTACATTTATATGAAAGAATGTGTTGGTTTTATGAATTGGAGTCGGATTTCTTTGAGTGTCTTATTTACTGACATTGTGTGTGTAATACATGCATAGCACTAGCCTCTGATATGCCTAACTCGCCCACACTACCACAAAAGAGAGCATTTGGGGTGTCATTTGTGCCTCTGTAATGCCTTCGGGGCTTGTTGGGGTCTCTCTGCACGGTGTGCCTTACTTTGGTGCACTATATAGAGAGCAAGCTCCCTACACCGGTCCATTGTCTTTCGACACCGGCCGGCCCCGGGGACCCAACTCCAAGAGGTTTTGTGGTGCAGGTCCCTACCGCCTCCTCTGACCCCAGTGTCTTCCCTAATGTCTCCCCAGACTGGGAGTCCAAAAGGTGTGAAACTTGTGGGAGGAACTGATTCTCCTCAGCCAGCTCAGCGGACAATAAATACTGCACGCGTTCTAGGCCGATTTTCCCATGCGTTGTGAGGTTCTGTGGCGTGTGTGCTGCCTTCACTTCTGGAGGAGACCCGAAGAGAACTCGGACGTCTCCCTGACACTTCAGGATGGGCAAGAGGCAGCTAAGTTTACAATAAGATGTTTTATGAATGCCACAGACGTGGTGAGTCGAGCCATGGCTCATTCGGTACCATTATAATCAATGGGGTGACCCAGTATATGCCAGAGGACCTGGGTATCGATCGGTATAGAAAACAGTGGCCCTAGACAATTTTTATCTAAACATATCACTTTGTATAGATAAATGCGTATAAGCCATATGCAAAAACAGGCACACATGAAAAAATATATATGTATATAAGGCAATCGGCCACTTCAATTTGACAAATTATATTTTGATTTATTTAGGCACAGTAAAAAATGCAAAACAAACAATTCTTCTCAATTCAAAATGGGGGGTTCAAGCGCATAATATACAGTTATACATGTACTTGACGGTTGTCATTAAGAGGAAAAGAAAAAGGTGTGCGAGAATTGTGCTCTAGTAAAGAAAATAAAGGGAAAGGAATGGATTCCACAGGGGGACAATTCAAATAAATTCGTGTAGAAGGGACCCAGCGGTCTGTCAAACAGAAAACCGTCTTCCTTTTAGAACATCCAGCCTACCCCTATACATTCAATACAGTACATTTGTTGTCACAGTGTAGCCACATCTGTGAATTTAGTATGGGGGATCATGGTGGGGTGTAGGCCTATTTGAGGGTTTAATGACGTTTCAACCCTGGCGCAAAAGGGTTAGTGGGATCCTCTGCTACGGGTCTTCATCAGGACGGGGAACGGGGGTATCTGGAAAAAAAGTCAAAATTAAGAGTAGTGGCCAAGTGTACTTTAAAAGAGCCTAAATAAATAATGAATGTGCCTGCAAGTACCTGGCTGCGCAACTCTGGATTTTCAGAGGTTGTCAAAACCACTTTGGAGGACATGCCCTTCGATGACGCCTGCCTGTTCTGCACTTCTGCTGATCCTGCATTGCAGCATTGTAGGGACAGTCGCGGTGGAACAGATTCTTGAATGTGTCTATCCCTGTATCGTCTAGTTCCCTAGCACGGGGCCATATCATAGTCTTGTTCTATGGCCTCTTCCTATTGTGTGCATTCTTCAACCTCGCTCCCACGGCAATCCTTTTAGGGTTTTTTCCTTTTCGGTTCAAAGGCAGCATCCCACCTGCTGGTGGCATCCAGCCCAGTGTTTCTGCCTCTTACTCTTTAAGGCCTGTCGTAGACAACTTTTAGCTCCCCCTGTGAGGGATATATTTTCTTTGTGGCTCACATGGGGTTTACACCGATGAAATATATAGTTTTTCTTTTTCTCTAGAGATGGGCGTTATGCTCAAGACATTGATACCTGTATGGTCATTTTTCCCGTTCTCCATGTAGAGCATCTTCGGTATTCCGGACTGGCATTACTAGGTATACACTGCTACTTTTAGTGCTCCTTGTTGGGAGTTTATAATCTCAGGCATCTGGAGCACTGGGTCAGATTTCGTCTTGTGTTCTCTATAGAAAGGAGTTTTCCTTTATTATTGTACTTCACTTCATTCGAAATGAGTAGATTTCCTCCTCCATATTCCCTGTATAATAGTGGTTGTAGGTTGGCTTAGCCTTCCACTGATTATTATCCAGCATTTCTACCCAGCAGGTGTAGGAAGGTGGATACCGGACTATGGTTACCCCCAACTTTTTGCCCTGTGTTTTGCTGGTTTTTCGACTTAGTTGACCTGGGACCCTGCTATTCAGGGCCCCAGGCCTACTGCTCTCTCTCTAAAATGGATTCCATGTACCTTAGGGACATATCCAATTGGTACTGGGCCACCTTATCAGACCCTGTAACTCAGGGCATAGGTGTACCCAGGGCCTACCAGGGGCTGCAGCATGTATTATGCCACCCCTGGCTGGCCATCTAAATCTGACACAACTGGCTGCACGACAGCTGGGGCAAGGTGGTGTAATCACCCCTTGCTTTAGATATAGTATACCTATATCTAACCCTAAAATGGACACACAGATTCCTATCAGTCACTCCTATGGCAGGCCTTGACAATCCTGAAGGCAGAGTGCTTGGAATCGTGTGAGATGGTGCTCTGGCATGAGCTGAGCCCGTTTGCAGCTTGCGGAACCAAGTCCTAATAGCTGTTCCATGATAACGCATACCATATACTCTTAAGTACATTATAACCCTCGCGGTTATATGCCAACTCTGGTATCGCTTTATCAAAACATGTCGAGTAAGGTGTCATACGAATTGGAATACTAACCCCTCGCCAATTCTGGCGACGGGGTTAGCATTCCACCCTTCTAGAGGGACACGACATGTATGTAACTGTGAACCCCGGTTAAAGTTAACTCTAGCCTCAGCATCACAAAATGGATGCTGCCACCACAGACACAAGTCTGACCTCCTGCTGCTGGGAGTCCTTCCAGCGAGGGAGGCTTGGACAAAGGGTTTCCTGTCAGGGGCGGTGCTAGCACCATCCCAGACAGGGTTTTGTGTATCCTGGGTAGACAGGGCTTTATAGGAAGGTGACTGCAAGTGGCACCCCGGTGCTCACTATGCATCTGCCGGCTAGAACCAGTTCCAGGGGCACACCAGCCCCTGAGCTGGGGAAAGTCCGGCATGGGAGAGGGGTGTAACCACCCCCCTTCCTGGTCCCACCCATGGGCGGGACCTAGTCGCGTGCCAGCCCCTTTTCCTAGTATAAAGATAGGAGCGGGCCCCCTTCCAAATTAGATCATCTTTGAATCCTGAAACTACTTTCTACGAAAGGAACTCAAGACTTCTTCCTAAGATTTCTCCCTTGTGACTAAGGAGTAGTCACCCTGCACCCGCAGGCACCATCCAAGCATCGCGGTCTGCTGTAAGTCTCTCCTCCGGATCAAGACTGCCCAGCTCGACGAGAACCAGCTTCCCTGGCACCTCTGACCTCTACCTGCATCATCAGCTCAGCTGAGATTCGTGGGTGTGACGAGACCTCGAGGGACCGGCCATCTTCAGGACTGCACGACACTTGCCCAGCACGACCGCCGAGGGATCCTCGAGTGAGTGCTTTGGGGTGTGAGAAGCCCCAACCCTGAGCAGCTCCAGCACCGAAGTTCAGCCTCCCAGCCTCCACGAGATCTGCGTGGGGCCCTTCTGCTCTTTGCTGCTCACCGCGTTGTCTGGCTACTAGCCTGCTGGCTTGTGGCCTTCCCGACGATGACCGATGACATCAACACCGCTGGTCTGGTTGCTCCAGACTGGCCCTTGCTCCCCTCCAACAGAGGAGCACCCCGGACCCTCCTGGTCCACTCCAGACGCCATTTTGAGTCCACCGCGTGGGCTTGCATTTGCCAAGACTTGTTGCCCCAATCCTGGGTCCAGCGACGTCGACAGCAGAGACCTTCGTGGGACAGCTCGCACCTCCATCCTGGTCGCCAACAATGCCTCCTGGTCCGTGAGACTGCAGAGCCCAGCGTCGCCCACTCACCTGGTCGAGGTGACTTCAGCCGGTGCCATCCTGGTGCCCATCTAATCACTGGCTAGTGATTCAGAACTTGGTCCCCTCTGCTTACAGGTGTCCTCCATCTTCGATCCAGGCTTGGATCCATCCGAATCTCTTCACTGGTCGCCTGCCAGCAACTTCTTCTTTCAGGCTCTATAGACTGCAATGAGGATTCCCGACGTCTTTCCAGACCTATGCAGCCGCAGCCCTTGGGCTAGGTAACCTCAGCATTTCGGTGCTCCAGCATAGCCTCACTATCCAAGGGTCCAGATCCTTTTTCGTTTCAGCTCTACCTAGTCGGATTCGTCCGATAACACTAACTTTACGAAATCTAGCATCCATAGACTTTGTCCCGCATCCCGCGCGAGAGTGCACACTCTGCACCCGATCCCCCTAGGCCTCCTGCTAGTAATCTGAAGGTTCAGAAGTCCAGTCCTAGCGATCGTAAAGTCTATTAGAGTAGTACTTACCTGCTAGTAATTTAGCATTCCACTTTTGTAGTATATGGTTTTTCGTGCCCCTCGGGCATTTGTGTAAATTGTGCGATTTGAGTATTTTCCTAAGAGCTTTGTATTGTGCTTAGCACCCTGTCCTCATGAAGAGTCCAGGGTTGTTGTGATCTAAATAAATATCCTTTTATTTTCATAACAACTTGTGTGGTGTCCTGTCACTTGGTGTTCAGGGGGTATATGTGATGGTACAACAGCTGGCTTAACACGCCCTCTAGAGTTTAGCCTAAAGACTGCTCTTGTCCATGCTACTAGGATAGCTGGTCTACGGTTGACTTACAACCAATCATCAATAAGGGTTGTTTGGACTGATACATAGTGATCACTAGAATAGTGAGCACTGCATATCAGGCCAACTTCTCACATTGGTGAGCAGCGGTTGGGATTTGAGCTTGCTGTTGTTTTACCACACGTATCCTAAGAATATCATTGTGAAAGATCACATAAGTACCCAGGTACATATAACTTAGCTTAGAATACTCTGAGTTCTACATAACCAGCTGTTGTAGTTTAACAGGGCCTAGCACACCCTGACTACAACTCTTAGCAAGGGATTAGTAGGCAAACAAATAGTGTAGGTAGGTGCATCACTTACACCACACTAGAAGCATGTCAGACAAAGGAGGGAACTCAGAGGCCCCCCTTCTGTCAGTTGACCCTCCACAGGTCACTTCCAGATATGCTGCTCTTAGCTTCCAGGAGATTAGACAGATCTGTACATCCAGGAAGCTAAAACAGGGTTCTAACCCTACCATTCCCTTTCTGATTGGTCTCTTAGAGACTTATGATGCCAGGAGGACTGCTAACACAGATCCTTCTCATCCAGATGGGAACATGCCCCCCTTAGAGGGAACCCTTGGGGACCCTGACCTCCAAAACAATGGAACAGTGAGTGAAGGTGAGGAGGAGGATCAGGAGTTGTCAGAGGATGAGGCAGACAAGGGTCAGGGAGAAGTCAGTAGACTGACCAGGACCAACTTAAGCAGGCATGAGAATAGACTTGGGGGACCCCCAGGGCCACTCTCAAGCAGGCTTAACATTGGGAATGGACGAGTTAGGTCTCTATCCAGAGGCTCTAACAGATCCATTCGCACCAATGGCTCTCAGACCTCTTCTCACAGAGGGATGGCATCCCCTCAGAGGAGAGAGCATGAAGCAAAAATGAAGGAAGTCAATCTGAGGATTGCAAGGGAAGAACTTTCCCTGGCCAAAGAGAGACTTGCCTTTGCTAGAGAGCAGAAATTGTGTGGGGCAGACCCCACTGGTGGCAGCATTTTAACTAGAGAAAAGGACAGGAGTTTAGACACTAGACACCTGAGTAAGATAGTGCCCCCCTTTAAACAAGGGGATGACATCCACAAATGGATGACTGCTTTGAAGAGGGCCTGCACTGTACAGTGTGTCCCCCAGAGTCAGTGGGCAGCTATCTTGTGGCTCTCCTCTGAAGGCAAAGGTAGAGATAAGCTCCTCACTACTAGAGCTGAGGATGCTAACAATTACCAAGTCCTGAAGAATACACTGGTTGATGGGTTTGGCTTAACAACTGAACAGTACAGGTTGATGTTCAGAGACACCCAGAAAACTCAGTCTCCGGATTGGGCTGACTTTGTTGATTGTGCCACTAAGGCTTTTGAAGGCTGGCTACTGGGAAGTAAGGTTACTGATTTTAAAGGATTGTACAATCTAATTATGAGAGAGCAAATCTTAAGTAATTGTCAGAACCAGTTATTACACCAGCACCTGGTAGACTCTGATCTGACCTCTCCACAAGAATTGGGTAAGAGGGCAGACAAATGGGTCAGAACCAGGATTAGGCCTAAAACCCAGGGTGGTGACCAAAAGAAGGAATCAACCAAGCCTCAAGAGAAGGGTGGGAATAAATCTTCTGATCAAACCACATCAGGGCCCCAAAACTCCTCTGAAAAGGGTGGGTCCCAGACTTCTCCCAAAACCCAAAAGAAAACTTATGGTCATACCTGCAAACAGGTAGGCCATTACAAAAGTGACAGTAGTTGCCCAAAGGCCAACAACAATAAGGAGAACATACCCCCAAATAAAGCTTCCCAGCCTCCTGTTACTACTAGTAGTAATCCCCCAGGTGGTGGGAGTGCCCCCAAGAATCTGGGTGCATTTTCTTTGGGAGTGCCTGGGGACTCTGGCCTAACCAGGTCCCCTGTCTTAGATACTCTTGTCTGTGAGACTGGCATGGGGTTTGCCAACTTCACAGCCTGTCCCAACACTTTGGGCAGGTACAGACAGGAGCCCCTCATCAATGGTTCAAAAGTTGAGGCCTACAGAGACACAGGGGCTAGCATCACCATGGTGACTGAGAGCCTAGTCCCCTCAAGGCAACTTATACCTGGAGCCACATACCAGGTAATGAACATTGATGGAGTGCAGAGAGATCATCCCATAGCAGTGGTCAATCTCAGCTGGGGAGGTGTCACTGGTCACAAGAGAGTGGCAGTGTCACCAAACTTGCCTGTAGATTGCCTACTGGGGAATGATTTAGAGATCTCAGCCTGGGCTGAGGTAGAGCAAGAAACCCATTTGAAAATGGTAAACCTCCATGGTAAGGTTAGTGGGGCAGTGATAGCCACAGCCCCAGTCCAAGATGTCCTCCCTGAACAGGTCAGGAGGGCTGTGCCAGTCACAGCCCTATCCCATAAAGATGCCTTTCCTGAACAGGTTGGCACGGCTGTGATGGTCACAGCCCATACCCAAACTGAGTCCCTTCCTGAAAAGGTTGGTGGAGTTGTGATGGCCACAGCTCAAACTCAGACAGATAATAGTGTTGTGAAGCCTGAAACTATGGATCACTCCACTCAGACAGAGAGCATTGAGGAGGAAGAGAAATCGCCCTCCCACTAGACTCTAGGAAAGGATCAGCCTCCTCAGGGAACTGATCTGACCCCTTGTGAAGGAACTGCCCCAGAGGTAGTCAGGCCGAGCCTGGCAGAGCCCCTGATGTCAGTGGACCCTTCCAAGTTGGGACCCAGTCTGGAGCAGGTAACCTGCCCCTCTCTACCCTGCCTCAGTCAGCCCAGGGCTGTTGAGGTCAGGGAGGCCAGTGGTGGACCCCAAAGGGCCCCCTGTCCAAAAGAACTCCCCAATCAGCAGATTAGGGTCACTGAAGCTAGTAGACCTAGCCCAGTGAAAATAAAACAAACTCCTGAGGGATCCCCCTTAAAATTAGCTAGGAAACTCCCACAGCTGGACACTGTTGGGCACAGCCAAACCTGGGGCCTAAAAACCACAAACCTGACCTGTCCCTCCAGTAAGCCAAACAGAGGGACTCAGCCTCCAGCTTTAGGTAGCCAGAGGTTGACCCTGAGAGCTCATAGCAACTCAGTCATGGAAAGAAAGGCAGATTTGGTGAGTAGTGGTTTGAGGAAGTTGAGCCCAAAGTAGTGGAGCCTCACTTCAGTACTCCATCCCAGCACCAGCCTTTTACTTTGCCAAAACACCCACAGGTAGTGATTCCCTTTGGTGGATACCCTCAGATACCCTTAGGGTGAGGGATTGCTTAGTGGACCATGATACAGGGGGTAACCATGCCAGTGCATGTACCACCTCATATGGCCACTCAGGCAATATAGGCTTACCTGGCCAAGGATAGCCTTATCTCCTTTCGTTTGGGGGTAGGGGGGGGTGGTTGTGTAGGAAGGTGGATACCGGACTATGGTTACCCCCAACTTTTTGCCCGGTGTTTTGCTGGTTTTTCGACTTAGTTGACCTGGGACCCTGCTATTCAGGGCCCCAGGCCTACTGCTCTCTCTCTAAAATGGATTCCATGTACCTTAGGTACATATCCAATTGGTACTGGGCCACCTTATCAGACCCTGTAACTCAGGGCATAGGTGTACCCAGGGTCTACCAGGGGCTGCAGCATGTATTATGCCACCCCTGGCTGGCCATCTAAATCTGACACAACTGGCTGCACGACAGCTGGGGCAAGGTGGTGTAATCACCCCTTGCTTTAGATATAGTATACCTATATCTAACCCTAAAATGGACACACAGATTCCTATCAGTCACTCCTATGGCAGGCCTTGACAATCCTGAAGGCAGAGTGCTTGGAATCGTGTGAGATGGTGCTCTGGCATGAGCTGAGCCCGTTTGCAGCTTGCGGAACCAAGTCCTAATAGCTGTTCCATGATAATGCATACCATATACTCTTAAGTGCATTATAACCCTCGCGGTTATATGCCAACTCTGGTATCGCTTTATCAAAACATGTCGAGTAAGGTGTCATACGAATTGGAATACTAACCCCTCGCCAATTCTGGCGACGGGGTTAGCATTCCACCCTTCTAGAGGGACACGACACGTATGTAACTATGAACCCCGGTTAAAGTTAACTCGAGCCTCAGCATCACAAAATGGATGCTGCCACCACAGACACAAGTCTGACATCTTGCTGCTGGGAGTCCTTCCAGCGAGGGAGGCTTGGACAAAGGGTTTCCTGTCAGGGGCGGTGCTAGCACCATCCCAGACAGGGTTTTGTGTATCCTGGGTGGGCAGGGCTTTAGAGGAAGGTGACTGCAAGTGGAACCCCGGTGCTCACTATGCATCTGCCAGCTAGAACCAGTTCCAGGGGCACACCAGCCCCTGAGCTGGGGAAAGTCTGGCATGGGAGAGGGGTGTAACCACCCCCCTTCCTGGTCCCACCCTTGGGCAGGACCTAGTCGCGTGCCAGCCCCTTTTCCTAGTATAAAGATAGGAGCGGGCCCCCTTCCAAATTAGATCATCTTTGAATCCTGAAACTACTTTCTACGAAAGGAACTCAAGACTTCTTCCTAAGATTTCTCCCTTGTGACTAAGGAGTAGTCACCCTGCACCCGCAGGCATCATCCAAGCATCGCGGTCTGCTGTAAGTCTCTCCTCCGGATCAAGACTGCCCAGCTCGACAAGAACCGGCTTCCCTGGCACATCTGACCTCTACCTGCATCATCAGCCCAGCTGAGATTCGTAGGTGTGACGAGACCTCGAGGGACCGGCCATCTTCAGGACTGCACGACGCTTTCCCAGCACGACCGCCGAGGGATCCTCGAGTGAGTGCTTTGGGGTGTGAGAAGCCCCAACCCTGAGCAGCTCCAGCACCGAAGTTCAGCCTCCCAGCCTCCACGAGATCTGCGTGGGCCCTTCTGCTCTTTGCTGCTCACCGCGTTGTCTGGCTACTAGCCTGCTGGCCTTCCCGACGACGACCGACGACATCAACACCGCTGGTCTGGTTGCTCCAGACTGGCCCTTGCTCCCCTCCAACAGAGGAGCACCCCGGACCCTCCTGGTCCACTCCAGACGCCATTTTGAGTCCACCGCGTGGGCTTGCATTTGCCAAGACTTGTTGCCCCAATCCTGGGTCCAGCGATGTCGACAGCAGAGACCTTCGTGGGACAGCTCGCACCTCCATCCTGGTCGCTGACAACGCCCCCTGGTCTGTGAGACTGCAGAGCCCAGCGTCGCCCACTCACCTGGTCGAGGTGACTTCAGCCGGTGCCATCCTGGTGCCCATCTAATCACTGGCTAGTGATTCAGAACTAAGTCCCCTCTGCTTACAGGTGTCCTCCATCTTCGATCCAGGCTTGGATCCATCCGAATCTCTTCACTGGTCGCCTGCCAGCAACTCCTTCTTTCAGGCTCCATAGACTGCAACGAGGATTCCCGACGTCTTTCCAGACCTATGCAGCCGCAGCCCCTGGGCTAGGTAACCTCTGCATTTCGGTGCTCCAGCATAGCCTCACTATCCAAGGGTCCAGATCCTTTTTCATTTCAGCTCTACCTAGTCGGATTTGTCCGATAACACTAACTTTGTAAATTCTAGCAACCATAGACTTTGTCCCGCATCCCGCGCGAGAGTGCACACTCTGCACCTGATCCCCCTAGTCCTCCTGCTAGTAATCTGAAGGTTCAGTAGTCCAGTCCTAGCGATCCCAAAGCCTATTAGAGTAGTACTTACCTGCTAGTAATTTCGCATTCCACTTTTGTAGTATATGGTTTTTCGTGCCCCTCGGGCATTTGTGTAAATTGTGCGATTTGAGTATTTTCCTAAGAGCTTTGTATTGTGCTTAGCACCCTGTCCTCATAAAGAGTCCAGGGTTGTTGTGTTCTAAATAAATATCCTTTTATTTTCATAACAACTTGTGTGGTGTCCTTTCACTTGGTGTTCAAGGGGTATATGTGATGGTATAACAGCTGGCTTAACACGACCTCTAGAGTTTAGCCTAAAGACTGCTCTTGTCCATGCTACTAGGATAGCTGGTCTACGGTTGACTTACAACCAATCATCAATAAGGGTTGTTTGGACTGATACATAGTGATCACTAGAATATTGAGCACTGCATATCAGGCCAACTTCTCACAGCAGGCATCTTGGCGCTGCAAGCTGTCAGTATTAAAGGGGTTTCTGTCAGAGGGGGTATAGACTAATAGTTTGTTTAAGCATCCGCATTTACCCTACTTCTCTGAGGAAGAGCCATGTTTTTAAGTTTTTTTTCTGAAACTTAATAGGTTTGTGTTATTCCTAAAATGTAGTGGCCGGATATTCCGTACTTTCCTGTACATTTGATATTCTCAGTTTGCTGTGGATTTTTTTCTTTCTTATAATGAACACTTGTTGCTCTTGTGTTAGTTCTTCCACCTTCGTGAGTTGTGGTTTATTTTATCTCTCACGTAATTCTTCAGCCAGGTGCACCTCTGTCTGATACAACTTCCTATTGGATCCTGTTGCTGCATGTCTGTTCTGAGCCTTCCACGTGTGTGGCCTTTATTTCACCTTCACCTTCTTACAGGTCCAAGTTGTGTTGTGGTCTTGGTTTTTCTATGCTGAGGTTTTTTACACTTGCTCTCTTCTTACAGGCTTCTGATGTCAGCAGCCTGATTGTGGGCTACTCAGTCACTTGTCATTTATCTTTTGAAGTGCCCGTGCGGCAAATGCTATGTTGGACACACCGAAAGAAAAATCCGCACTCGGATTTTAGAACATAAAAGCAATATCCGCACTAATAATTTCAAATCTACAGTTGCTTCTCACTTTGTTGAATCCAGACACACAGTCGCCCAACTCAAATTTCAGATTTTGGAACAAGTATCGGTAACTCACAATAACAAGAACACTTTACTCAAACGAGAGAACTTTTGGATCCGTTTTCTTTCCACGATGGCGCCCAACGGGCTGAACGATCGAATGGAATTTTTATGTTATCTATAGTTACTTCATGTCATTGTTACTTGCACATTGTTCATTACTGTATATATCTTCCTTTGATGCACCATGTTCTTTTGTCCGTTCCAATATGGCGACCTATTATTCACAGCGGTGGTCCCTCTATTATGTTTATTAACTTCACCTTTTTGAGTCCTTTCTTTATCTCTAGTACCACTGTTATACTCGTGTTAGAACTCCCATTACCTGTACCATTACCCCGCCGGCACGCCGCGAGGCACCTTGCTAACCTCGTCATGTAAGTCCGCTGCTGCGCACTTGAACACGCTCATGTTTCTTTCACCCTTAGTCGGGTTAGGCAATGCGATTACTACCGCTCTTTGTCACTGTTGGCGATTTACCCAGCTCCTTGCACGCGCGCACCTTTCTTGGTTACTTTCCATCACACCATTATGGATATTGTCATACACCGAGGTGGAGTCTTATGTTATGTTTCACTTAGTTTGTAGTCACCGTCACTCTCTGTCTAGGCACTTTAAATTCGGCTAATGCACGCATGCATTCGATCGGACTTATCTAACCTCCCACACATTATTGATTCTGGTTACGTTTGTTTCTTTTTGTAGAGCATTTCCCTTGAAAAAGGGCTGTTGCCCGAAATGCATCGGGAATCTTTTGTTGAGGATTACAATGATTGGATTATTGAATGCGTAGTGGCACGCTTTTGATTTATGAATAAGAATATGATTGAATATTCACCACGTGAAGAATAAAAACATTTGGAAATCAAACACTCAGATTTTTGATGAACATGTTTAATGAATAAGACTACGGTCCGCTTGCAGTGCATCGGTTCGTTCCCCTCCCAGTAGGGGGACCTTCGAATGTTCTAGCCATTGTGCCCACACTGTTTGGCCAGACAGTGTTAACCCGATTGCACGCTACAATCCATTACAATCACTCAAATCTGGTTTACCCACGCTGTGCGAGTTCCCACTAACTCTTGATTTTCTACTCAGTCACTTACCATTTTTTTAAATGCTCCTGCAGTCATTCCTTTTAGTTGGGGCGTGTGATATCCTTTACTCTCTCCATCTTCTTATATTAATACCTTGTTGCTGGTTTCTTAACTCGGCCCTAATATATTTTGGAGACATCTTCGTGGTGACGGCATCGGTCTATGGCCGATATTTGTGTGTGTGTATTTTATAACTATGGATATATATATATATATATATATATATATTCACTCACTTAAAAAAACATAGGTTTCAGGCCTTATATAGTTCGGAATTAGCATTTAAAAAACCATTGAAATTGCTCCTATATAGTTAGTTGTACTAACTATATTTCGCACACCTGCAATCCACCTGCAATCCACTGCTGATGATGTCACATATTACATCATTCATGACATGGTCAGTGACATCACTGATGACATCACTGATGACATCATCCAGTGACTGTGTGTTTCTGTAAAGTTTAAATATGTTTTACATATTGAAGAATGAGTGGATGTATAAGTGTCTGGATGAAGGATTAGTAGGTGCGTGACTGACTGTATGAGTGAGTGATTAAATGTGTCTTACTAAATGCATGGGTTAGTGACTAAACTGTCTGAATGTGTGCATCAGTATGTGTGTTGTTGTGTAAGCTTCTACATGTGTTGATCAGTAGCTATATGAGTGGCTATATGGGTTATTGATTGGTTGCTCAAGTATTTGAATGGGAGACTGAGTTTGTGTGGGGGTGGCTGGGAGGTATGTGACTCTGTGCATAGATGTGTGAGCAGTTGATTCACTAGGTGTATGAGTTCAAGAGTGCATGTGGAAACAGCTATATGGGCGGTTGACTGTGTGCATGGGTGTGTTGGTGAGTGAATGGATATCTCAGTGCTACATGTCCAAGTAAGTACATATGTAAAACACAGTGCATGTGAGAGTTGTCATATATAAATGACTATACATGAGTAAGCATGGGCGAATTTTGCAAATCTGGCGTTCGCGAATTTTGCGAATTTGCGAACTCGCAATCCGCAAAATCCACAAATTCCCGCGAATTTTTTTTTTTTGTGTTCGCAAGGATTTTTGCAAGTTCGCGAGGGTTTTGTACCAGTTCGCAATTGCGAACTTACATGTCGGCTCGCAACGGTCGCGATTGTTGTTTCTACGTCTGGTTCATCATCATAGGTTCCCAGCACCCTCTGTTTCACCCCTGCCACCCTCTGTTTCACCCATGCCACCCTCTGGTACATCAAAGCCACCCTCTGGTTCATCATCACTGTAGATTATGGGGGGAAAAAGCAAGCACACCTGCCCTGCTTCAACTGACATGAATTAATTTGGGGTTGATTTATTAATGTGTCACTGTTTTAAAATTCCAGTCTGGCACCTGCTTCCTTATCTGTAATTTGCTTTCTGTTGCAGTGCAATTTTTTTTTCCAGGATTTTTGTGGCCTACTTGTAGCTATTCTATGAGCCTGCTGTGAGGGTCAGAGCAGGGTCATACAATTGTTGCAACTAGCAACTGAACTCTGGAGGGGCCCCAGTCAGGAAGCACTACAGGGAATGGTTACTAATGATGAGTTTGAACTTTTGCACCTGCTGAATGCTTTCACTTTTGCAAAACTCGTTTTTCTGCAGAACAGCATTACAGCAACTGTAATGCCCCAAACAAGCTTACTTGTGAAAGTTGATTTCTAATCCAAAAGTGATCCAAAGAAAGTCAAAAGGCCTCAAATCCAAAAAAGTGCAGGCAAATGTCAACCTGATGAGTTATTCTGATAAAAATCATCATTTTCAGAAGGTCTATGCTGCTTGCTAGTGGATTTCTTGTGCAGAATTGCAATTTTTTGTAATTTCGCGAGTGCGAGATTGTTGCTGCCCGCCGCACCTACATGTTCGCAATTGCGAACTTACACCGCACGCCGCAAAATTGTATCACCAAGAAAAAAATATCCGCTGCGTGCGAATTTGCGGATTTTCGGTAAATTCGCGAGCGTTCGCGGATTGCGAATTTACCGAAAATCCGCAAAATCCGCGAGCGTAACGGATTTTCCGCCCATGCTTATACATGAGAGCCAGTGAATGTGCGAGTGGCTGTATGGATCATTGTGTACTTGTATCAGTGATTGTATAAGAGAGTAAGTATGTGTTATTATATGTTTGAATAAGTAAAGTGTTGTATGTATAACTGTATAGTTGAGGAAATGGAAGTGTGATTGATTCTTTGCATGACTGACTAGGTGTGTGAGTAACTCCATGGATGAGTGGCAGTGTGTGAGTGTCTGTATAGGTGTATGAGTGCATATGATAGTGTTGTATTGATGAGTGACTGTATGAATGAGTGATTCTATGGGTGAATGAGTGAATGTGTATGTAGACCTAGGAATCAGTGAGTGCGTATGTAGTAACTGGTATTGGTGTGTCAATAGTTTCAAGATTGGTAGTCTGTATTTAACACTGGGTGTATTAAAGGTTATATTAGAGTGTGAGGAGGTGCATCTTATTATCACATGAATGATATCAGTGATGTGATCAGTGATGTCAAATGAGATGTCATCAGTGATGTCATTTGAGATGTCATCAGTGATGTCACTGACCACGTCATGAATGATGTAATATGTGACATCATCAGCAGTTGATTGCGGGTGCGCGAAATATAGTTAGTACAACTAACTATATAGGAGCAATTTCAATGTTTTTTTAAATGCTAATACCTAACTATATAAGGCCTGAAACCTATAGTTTTTTAAGTGAATTTGCAAGGTTTTTTAAATGCTAATTCCTAACTATATCAGGCGTGAAACCTATATTTTTTCTCAATAAATTTCAAAGGTTTTGTAAATGCTAATTCTATTAGCGGATAACGTTTATATATGTTATTATGCTTCTGTGACCACCTGAGCAGCCATCTTGTTTCTCAGGAGAAGTGAGGCACAAGAGAGCACAAAACAAGAGTGGCAAACGCGAAAAGGGGGCAGGGTTGAGACCCCCTGACACCCTAGCCCTTCTCAGGGGGTCCCAGAAGGACCACCAAGTGCAAATAAATGTATTTATTTTTAAATCGCGGGGTACGCGCACGGTACGCATACGGTGCACGTACCCCGCAATTTTTTTGATTTTCTTTTTGATTTTTGCCCTTGGGGGTCCTTTTGGGACCCCCTGAGAAGGGCTAGAGGGTTGGGGGGTCTCTACCCTGCCCCCTTTTCGTGTTTTCCACTATTGTTTTGGGCTCTCTTGTGCCTCAGTTCTCCTGAAAAACAAGATGGTGGCCAACACTTCCTGGTTTGGACAGTTTGGAATGTTATCAGTCGACTGCCAGTCAATCAGAAACTCGCTCACGCACGTAAGGGTACGCGCTCGCTCACGTAAGGGTACGCGCACGTACGGGTACGGTGCGCGTACGGTGAGCGCATATAGATATATAATTTGCTCAAATTCAATGTTCTCAACAACTACTGGAGGGATTTTCACCAAATATAGAAAAGGCACTACTGCATACCTGTCCATACCATTTTGCCAAGTTTGGTGTAATTCCGTTCAGCCGTTCGGGCTGTAGCCATGTCTAAAGGTCCCATAGAAAATGCCATTTGAAAAATTTCAAATTCAATTTTCTCAAGAACTACTGGAGGGATTTTCACCAAACATAGCAAATGCACATCTGCATACCAGGCCCTACCATTTTGCATTGCTTGGTGTAATTCCATTCAGCCGTTCGAGCTGTAGCCGTGTCTAAAGGTCCCTATGGAAATTAACATGGGGAAAATGTGTTTATTTATTAATACAATTTGTAGAGCGCATACGTTTGCCCATGGGCGTCTTGGCGCTATGAATACAAAACAGGATTTCTGAGGGGGCAGCGTCCAGACATAGAACCCATTACTAGTTAAACAACCAAGTCTTCACCAGTTTCCGGAATTGAAGGAGCGATTGAGCTGCTCGGATTGTCAGTGGGAGTGAGTTCCAGAGTCTGGCCGCAGATACCGTGAAACGCCTGTCTCCCCATGTGACCGTCCTGGTGCGTGGTACCACCAGTTGGTGCAGTGACATCGATCTCAGTGGTCTAGATGGACAGTAGGTAGAGAGCTGGGTTTGCAGAAATCTAGGGCCCTGATTATGAATGGCTTTAAACGCTAGGCAGAGTGATTTGAATTTAATGCGATTTTTGATTGATAGCCAATGATAACTTTTTATTATATGGCTGACTGAATTAAATTTTGGAGTTTTGGAGAGTAGTCTTACTGCTGCATTTTGGATCATTTGTAGCTTAGAGATTACCCGGGATTGTGCGTTAACAAACAGACCGTTGCAATAATCAAGCGAGGAGAGCACCAATGTACTCACCGCTGTTTTTCCCGCACTATCCGAGAGAAAAGGGATGATTTTCCTAATTAATCTGAGTTTGTGATGAGCATTCGCCACTGTTTGATTAGCATGAGCTACAAAATTGAGCTTGTCATCAAAAACTATGCCCAGATTTCTAACCTTAGCAGAGGGGTTAGGTAAAACTCCTAAAGAAGGAGGCCACCACACCGGTGACCATTGTGGGGCAATCTTCCCAAAAATGACTACCTCCGTTTTCTCGGAGTTCAGTCTCAAGCAGTTGGCTTGCATCCAATCCTTAATGGCCAGCATACCTTCTTGAAATTGTGCTGCTACACGTTCCCCATCATTATTGATAGCAAGCACCAGCTGGGTGTCATCAGCACGTTTTGGGACCCCCCTTTCGGCCCCCGCTTGACTAATCCCCCCGAAACTTTCAGGGAAGGAGCGGAGCGGAGCTGGCCACAATTCTGGAAAATTACACACAGATTCCTCAATCGGCGCCAAAGTTATTCCCAATAGAATGTTGAGCGCATATAGATATATCATTTGCTGAAATTCAAATTTTCAACAACTAGTGGAGGGATTTTCACCAAATATAGAAAAGGCACTACTGCATACCTGTCCCTACCATTTTGCCAAGTTTGGTGTAATTCCGTTCAGCCGTTCGGGCTGTAGCCGTGTCTAAAGGTTCCATAGAAAATGCCACTTGAAAAATTTCAAATTCAATTTTCCCAAGAACTACTGGAGGGATTTACACCAAACATGCAAAAGGCACTGCTGCATACCAGTCCCTACCATTTTGCCAATTCTGGTGTAATTCCGTTCAGCCGTTCGAGCTGTAGCCTTGTCAGAATGTCCCTATGGAAATTAACATGGGGAAAACACGTTTTGGGACCCCCCTTTTTTCTCGGCCCCAGCTTGACGAATCCCCCCAAAACTTTCAGGGAAGGAGCGCAGCGAGGCAAATTTAAGGAAAATTACAGGCAGATTCCTCAATCGGCGCCAAAGTTATTCCCAATAGAATGTTCGGAATTTCCAATGGTAACTAGGTCCTAACTATATATACCTACTGACGACCGCCAGTAGGTAATATATATATATATATATATATATATATATATATATATATATATATATATATATTAAGCTCAGGTTACCCAACGTGTTTAGGGGGCACTCCAGGAACAACCATGCCCCGAGACTCAGCAGCTCACAAGATGCGGCCTGACGCGTTTCGCATTTTTGCTTTTTCAAAGGCCGTTTCTGTAGGAAGTCGGCAATGCGTGCTTAAGTAGGATTCGAAGATGCCGCCCTCTGATAGGCCGCAGGTTCCCATTGCTTTCTGGTATCCGTAGTTAAGCCCAAATTTACCCTTGATGGGTGCCGAGTTCAAACAGTCACTGATGCTTGCCCTGAATGGGCTGTGTGTGCTGGCGTGCCTTGATTCTGGTGTTGCTCCTTCGCCTGCTCGGAAAAGCAGTGGTGCCTCCCACGCGGCAGGGCTTGCCGCGGTATAGATTAAGCTCAGGTTACCCAACGTGTTTAGGGGGCACTCTAGGAACAACCATGCCCCGAGACTCAGCAGCTCACAAGATGCGGCCTGACGCGTTTCGCATTTTTGCTTTTTCAAAGGCCGTTTCTGTAGGAAGTCGGCAATGCGTGCTTAAGTAGGATTCGAAGATGCCGCCCTCTGATAGGCCGCAGGTTCCCATTGCTTTCTGGTATCCGTAGTTAAGCCCAAATTTACCCTTGATGGGTGCCGAGTTCAAACAGTCACTGATGCTTGCCCTGAATGGGCTGTGTGTGCTGGCGTGCCTTGATTCTGGTGTTGCTCCTTCGCCTGCTCGGAAAAGCAGTGGTGCCTCCCACGCGGCAGGGCTTGCCGCGGTATAGATTAAGCTCAGGTTACCCAACGTGTTTAGGGGGCACTCCATCAAGGGTAAATTTGGGCTTAACTACGGATACCAGAAAGCAATGGGAACCTGCGGCCTATCAGAGGGCGGCATCTTCGAATCCTACTTAAGCACGTTGGGTAACCTGAGCTTAATATATATATATATTACCTACTGGCGGTCGCCAGTAGGTATATATAGTTAGGATTTTTTCTCTATGGGATTTTTGAAAATTCTATGTCTAATAACTTTGGCGTTTGTGGACGGAATTGGCTGAAATTTTCAGGAAAATGGAACATTTTGTTTCTGAGCAGCCCCTGACAATTTGGGGGGGTTTCATAAAGGGGGGGCCGAGAAAAAAGGGGGGTCCCAAAACGCGTTTTTCCCATGTTAATTTCCATAGGGCGGTTGGCCTCACTTTTAGCTCGAACGGCTGAATGGATTTGCACGAAACTTGGCAAAATTGTAGGGACTGTTAGCCCGATGTGCCTTTGCTAGGTCTCAATATATGTGATCCAGTGGATTTTGAGTAATTTAGGTTCAAAAAAAGATATATATCTGGGCGGAGCCTAACCACACATCTGATCTGATTGGCTGTCAGAACTTCATCCAAGAAGTGTTGGCAGCCATCTTGGGACCAATATACATGATAGCACCTCATTAAAAAGCATTGTAGTTAATAGAGGGTTTTAGGACTTTAGTTACATTATAAATCATTTGTTGATGGTACCATACTCGTTTTAGGAATTGTGGTGGGTTCTAAGGTGATTTTACCATGTGAAAAAACCTTCTGCTGTGATATCATGAATATTGTTTGAAAGAAAACTAATATCTCATGATTTTCCCACAGTGGTTTGGAAGGGGATCTATAAGCTAAACTGAAAGCATATTTTCTGTAAATTCACATTATCTTTCTCAGTCATGTGAAAATGAAGTCTGACATTCTCAGTAAAACATGTACATCCAACAAGGACAGAGACTGTCAGTTGATTCCTTTGTGTTCTACTGCAGCCTCCTAGAGTGTTCTAAAGAACAACTAGAGCGCTAACAGTCCTACTTATTACAAAGGTATGGCACACCTGAAGCCATCTTGATTGGAATAAAGTGGTAACTCTTAAAACATTTAATTTAAAAAGAAACAACATGAGGGGGTATATTTTGCCATAGAAAGTATGATTAGTGCTGCAGAATGAAAAATTAGGGCACATTTTGAGTGACTTCTCAAATTCTTTTCTATTTCATTAAAACATTCTGACATGCAGTCTCCCAAAATGGCCACCAGAGACAAAAGAGCCCAAATGTAGCCCAAATATCACCCAGATGTAGCCCAAGTATAGCCCAATGACAGAATGTCCCAGAGTGTTCTAAAGAACAACTAGAGCGCTAACAGTCCTACTTATTACAAAGGTATGGCACACCTGAAGCCATCTTGATTGGAATAAAGTGGTAACTCTTAAAACATTTAATTTAAAAAGAAACAACATGAGGGGGTATATTTTGCCATAGAAAGTATGATTAGTGCTGAAGAATGAAAAATTAGGGCACATTTTGAGTGACTTCTCAAATCCTTTTCTATTTCATTAAAACATTCTGACATGCAGTCTCCCAAAATGGCCACCAGAGACAAAAGAGCCCAAATGTAGCCCAAATATCACCCAGATGTAGCCCAAGTATAGCCCAATGACAGAATGTCCCAGAGTGTTCTAAAGAACAACTAGAGCGCTAACAGTCCTACTTATTACAAAGGTATAGCACACCTGGAGCCATCGTGATGGGAATAAAGTGGTAACTCTTAAAACATTTAATTTAAAAAGGAACAAAATGAGGGGGTATATTATGCAATAGAAGGTATTATTAGTGCTGCAGAAAGAAAAATTAGGGCACATTTTGAGTGACTTTTCAAATCCTCTTCTATTTCATTAAAAAATTCTGACATGCAGTCTCCCAAAATGGCCACCAGAGACAAAAGAGCCCAAATGTAGCCCAAATATCACCCAGATGTAGCCCAAGTATAGCCCAATGACAGAATGTCCCAGAGTGTTCTAAAGAACAACTAGAGCGCTAACAGTCCTACTTATTACAAAGGTATGGCACA
This sequence comes from Lissotriton vulgaris, assembly GCF_964263255.1. Classification (NCBI taxonomy): domain Eukaryota; kingdom Metazoa; phylum Chordata; class Amphibia; order Caudata; family Salamandridae; genus Lissotriton; species Lissotriton vulgaris. The sequence continues at coordinate 1,105,112,528 of NC_141698.1, forward strand.
CCTGAAGCCATCTTGATTGGAATAAAGTGGTAACTCTTAAAACATTTAATTTAAAAAGGAACAACATGAGGGGGTATATTTTGCCATATGAATTATGATTAGTGCTGCAGAAAGAAAAACTAGGGCACATTTTGAGTGACTTCTCAAACCCTCTTCAATTTCATTAAAAAATTCTGACATACAGTCTCCCAAGATGGCCACCAGAGACAAAAGAGCCTAAATGTAGCCCAAATATCACCCAGATGTACCCCAAGTATAGCCCAATGACAGAATGTCCCAGAGTGTTCTAAAGAACAACTAGAGCGCTAACAGTCTTACTTATGACAAAAGTATGGCACACCAGAAGCCATCTTGATTGGAATGAAGTGGTAAGTCTGAAAACACTCAATTTAAAAAGGAACAACATGAGGGGGTTAATTTTGCCATAGAAAGTATGATTAGTGCTTCAGAAAGAAAAATTAGGGATCATTTTGAGTGACTTCTCAAATCCTCTTCTATTTCATTAAAAAAATTCTGACATGCAGACTGAAACATGCACTTTGAATACCAGCAGCAGACGTCCCTGGTGAGCAGTAGCTTTACTACAGTGATCTAATGTGCAACTAGAGTGCTAACATTCAGAATTTATGGCAAAATTGTGACACATCTGAATGCCTTCTTGATGGAACCAAAGTAAACAAGCATTGAAAATGCAATAGATCTCGCCCTCGTTTAAGTTAAAGCCATTCTGTTTGTAATGAGGTGACTTTTTAGCTTTGCTTTTATTAGTGTTTTTTCAACTTTCATGTAAATAACATGCATCTGTATGCATATAAGTATATATATGCATGCATTTATGTTTGTATTTATATAGATATACAGATGATATATGTTTATATATGTATGTATATATATATTCACTGAAAAAACCATAGGTTATAGACCATATATAGTTAGGAATTCACATTTACAAAACCTTATTTTACTCACACAAAACCATTGAAATTCCATATATAGTTAGTTGCACTAACTATATATCGCGCACCCGCAATCCACTGCTGATGATGTCACATATTACATCATTCATGACATGGTCAGTGACATCACTGATGACATCACTGATGACATCTCAAATGACATCACTGATGACATCTCAAATGACATCACTGATGACATCACTGATGACATCTCATTTGACATTACTGATCACATCACTGATGATATCATTCATGTGATAATACGATGAACCTCTTCAGACTCTAATATAACCTTAGATACAATCAGTGTAAACAGACACTCACAGACTGTCACTCATCCATGGAGTTACTCACACACCTAGTCAGTCATGCAAAGAATCAATCACACCTCCATTTCCTCAACTATACAGTTATACAAACTTTACTTATTCAAACATATACTAACACATATTTACTCTCTTATACAATCCCTGATACAAGTTCACAATGATCCATACAGCCACTCACACATTCACTGGCTCTTATGCACAGTTATTTATATATGTCAACTCTCACATGTACTGTGTTTTACATATGTACTTACTTTGACATGTAGCACTGAGATATCCATTCACTCACCAATACACTCATGCACACAGTCAACCGCCCATACAGCTGTTTCCACATGCACTTTTGAAACCATACATCTAGTGAATCAACTGCTCACACATCTATGCACAGAGTCATACACCTCCCAGCCACCCACACACACACTCAGTCTCCCATACAAATACTTGGGCAACCAATCAATAACCCATATAGTTACTCATATAGCTACTTATCAACACATGCAACAGTTTACAGAACAACAGACATAATGATGCACAAATTAAGACAGTTTAGTCACTAATCCATGCACTCAGTGAGACACATTTAATCACTCACTCATACAGTCAGTCATGCACCTACTAAATCCTACATCCAGACACTTATACATCCACTCATTCTTCAATATGTAAGACATATTTTAACTTTACAGAAACATACAGTCACTGGATGTTGTTATCAGTGATGTCATCAGTGATGTCATTTGAGATGTCATCAGTGATGTCATCAGTGATGTCACTGACCATGTCATGAATGATGTAATATGTGACATCATCAGCAGTGGATTGCGGGTGCGCGATATATAGTTAGTGCAACTAACTATATATGGAATTTCAATGGTTTTGTGTGAGTAAAATAAGGTTTTGTAAATGTGAATTCCTAACTATATATGGTCTATAACCTATGGTTTTTTCAGTGAATTTTCAAGGTTTTGTAAATGCTAATTCCTAACTATATATGGTCTATAACCTATGGTTTTTTCAGTGAATTTTCAAGGTTTTGTAAATGCTAATTCCTAACTATATATGGTCTATAGCCTATGGTTTTTTCAGTGAATATATATATATATATACATACATATATAAACATATATCATCTGTATATCTATATAAATACAAACATAAATGCATGCATATATATACTTATATGCATACAGATGCATGTTATTTACATGAAAGTTGAAAAAACACTAATAAAAGCAAAGCTAAAAAGTCACCTCATTACAAACAGAATGGCTTTAACTTAAACGAGGGCGAGATCTATTGCATTTTCAATGCTTGTTTACTTTGGTTCCATCAAGAAGGCATTCAGATGTGTCACAATTTTGCCATAAATTCTGAATGTTAGCACTCTAGTTGCACATTAGATCACTGTAGTAAAGCTACTGCTCACCAGGGACGTCTGCTGCTGGTATTCAAAGTGCATGTTTCAGTCTGCATGTCAGAATTTTTTTAATGAAATAGAAGAGGATTTGAGAAGTCACTCAAAATGATCCCTAATTTTTCTTTCTGAAGCACTAATCATACTTTCTATGGCAAAATTAACCCCCTCATGTTGTTCCTTTTTAAATTGAGTGTTTTCAGACTTACCACTTCATTCCAATCAAGATGGCTTCTGGTGTGCCATACTTTTGTCATAAGTAAGACTGTTAGCGCTCTAGTTGTTCTTTAGAACACTCTGGGACATTCTGTCATTGGGCTATACTTGGGGTACATCTGGGTGATATTTGGGCTACATTTAGGCTCTTTTGTCTCTGGTGGCCATCTTGGGAGACTGTATGTCAGAATTTTTTAATGAAATTGAAGAGGGTTTGAGAAGTCACTCAAAATGTGCCCTAGTTTTTCTTTCTGCAGCACTAATCATAATTCATATGGCAAAATATACCCCCTCATGTTGTTCCTTTTTAAATTAAATGTTTTAAGAGTTACCACTTTATTCCAATCAAGATGGCTTCAGGTGTGCCATACCTTTGTAATAAGTAGGACTGTTAGCGCTCTAGTTGTTCTTTAGAACACTCTGGGACATTCTGTCATTGGGCTATACTTGGGCTACATCTGGGTGATATTTGGGCTACATTTGGGCTCTTTTGTCTCTGGTGGCCATTTTGGGAGACTGCATGTCAGAATTTTTTAATGAAATAGAAGAGGATTTGAAAAGTCACTCAAAATGTGCCCTAATTTTTCTTTCTGCAGCACTAATAATACCTTCTATTGCATAATATACCCCCTCATTTTGTTCCTTTTTAAATTAAATGTTTTAAGAGTTACCACTTTATTCCCATCACGATGGCTCCAGGTGTGCTATACCTTTGTAATAAGTAGGACTGTTAGCGCTCTAGTTGTTCTTTAGAACACTCTGGGACATTCTGTCATTGGGCTATACTTGGGCTACATCTGGGTGATATTTGGGCTACATTTGGGCTCTTTTGTCTCTGGTGGCCATTTTGGGAGACTGCATGTCAGAATGTTTTAATGAAATAGAAAAGGATTTGAGAAGTCACTCAAAATGTGCCCTAATTTTTCATTCTTCAGCACTAATCATACTTTCTATGGCAAAATATACCCCCTCATGTTGTTTCTTTTTAAATTAAATGTTTTAAGAGTTACCACTTTATTCCAATCAAGATGGCTTCAGGTGTGCCATACCTTTGTAATAAGTAGGACTGTTAGCGCTCTAGTTGTTCTTTAGAACACTCTGGGACATTCTGTCATTGGGCTATACTTGGGCTACATCTGGGTGATATTTGGGCTACATTTGGGCTCTTTTGTCTCTGGTGGCCATTTTGGGAGACTGCATGTCAGAATGTTTTAATGAAATAGAAAAGGATTTGAGAAGTCACTCAAAATGTGCCCTAATTTTTCATTCTTCAGCACTAATCATACTTTCTATGGCAAAATATACCCCCTCATGTTGTTTCTTTTTAAATTAAATGTTTTAAGAGTTACCACTTTATTCCAATCAAGATGGCTTCAGGTGTGCCATACCTTTGTAATAAGTAGGACTGTTAGCGCTCTAGTTGTTCTTTAGAACACTCTGGGACATTCTGTCATTGGGCTATACTTGGGCTACATCTGGGTGATATTTGGGCTACATTTGGGCTCTTTTGTCTCTGGTGGCCATTTTGGGAGACTGCATGTCAGAATGTTTTAATGAAATAGAAAAGAATTTGAGAAGTCACTCAAAATGTGCCCTAATTTTTCATTCTGCAGCACTAATCATACTTTCTATGGCAAAATATACCCCCTCATGTTGTTTCTTTTTAAATTAAATGTTTTAAGAGTTACCACTTTATTCCAATCAAGATGGCTTCAGGTGTGCCATACCTTTGTAATAAGTAGGACTGTTAGCGCTCTAGTTGTTCTTTAGAACACTCTAGGAGGCTGCAGTAGAACACAAAGGAATCAACTGACAGTCTCTGTCCTTGTTGGATGTACATGTTTTACTGAGAATGTCAGACTTCATTTTCACATGACTGAGAAAGATAATGTGAATTTACAGAAAATATGCTTTCAGTTTAGCTTATAGATCCCCTTCCAAACCACTGTGGGAAAATCATGAGATATTAGTTTTCTTTCAAACAATATTCATGATATCACAGCAGAAGGTTTTTTCACATGGTAAAATCACCTTAGAACCCACCACAATTCCTAAAACGAGTATGGTACCATCAACAAATGATTTATAATGTAACTAAAGTCCTAAAACCCTCTATTAACTACAATGCTTTTTAATGAGGTGCTATCATGTATATTGGTCCCAAGATGGCTGCCAACACTTCTTGGATGAAGTGCTGACAGCCAATCAGATCAGATGTGTGGTTAGGCTCCGCCCAGATATATATCTTTTTTTGAACCTAAATTACTCAAAATCCACTGGATCACATATATTGAGACCTAGCAAAGGCACATCGGGCTAACAGTCCCTACAATTTTGCCAAGTTTCGTGCAAATCCATTCAGCCGTTCGAGCTAAAAGTGAGGCCAACCGCCCTATGGAAATTAACATGGGAAAAACGCGTTTTGGGACCCCCCTTTTTTCTCGGCCCCCCCTTTATGAAACCCCCCCAAATTGTCAGGGGCTGCTCAGAAACAAAATGTTCCATTTTCCTGAAAATTTCAGCCAATTCCGTCCACAAACGCCAAAGTTATTAGACATAGAATTTTCAAAAATCCCATAGAGAAAAAATCCTAACTATATATACCTACTGGCGACCGCCAGTAGGTAATATATATTCACTGAAAAAACCATAGGCTATAGACCATATATAGTTAGGAATTAGCATTTACAAAACCTTGAAAATTCACTGAAAAAACCATAGGTTATAGACCATATATAGTTAGGAATTAGCATTTACAAAACCTTGAAAATTCACTGAAAAAACCATAGGTTATAGACCATATATAGTTAGGAATTCACATTTACAAAACCTTATTTTACTCACACAAAACCATTGAAATTCCATATATAGTTAGTTGCACTAACTATATATCGCGCACCCGCAATCCACTGCTGATGATGTCACATATTACATCATTCATGACATGGTCAGTGACATCACTGATGACATCACTGATGACATCTCAAATGACATCACTGATGACATCAATGATGACAACATCCAGTGACTGTATGTTTCTGTAAAGTTAAAATATGTCTTACATATTGAAGAATGAGTGGATGTATAAGTGTCTGGATGTAGGATTTAGTAGGTGCATGACTGACTGTATGAGTGAGTGATTAAATGTGTCTCACTGAGTGCATGGATTAGTGACTAAACTGTCTTAATTTGTGCATCATTATGTCTGTTGTTCTGTAAACTGTTGCATGTGTTGATAAGTAGCTATATGAGTAACTATATGGGTTATTGATTGGTTGCCCAAGTATTTGTATGGGAGACTGAGTGTGTGTGTGGGTGGCTGGGAGGTGTATGACTCTGTGCATAGATGTGTGAGCAGTTGATTCACTAGATGTATGGTTTCAAAAGTGCATGTGGAAACAGCTGTATGGGCGGTTGACTGTGTGCATGAGTGTATTGGTGAGTGAATGGATATCTCAGTGCTACATGTCAAAGTAAGTACATATGTAAAACACAGTACATGTGAGAGTTGACATATATAAATAACTGTGCATAAGAGCCAGTGAATGTGTGAGTGGCTGTATGGATCATTGTGAACTTGTATCAGGGATTGTATAAGAGAGTAAATATGTGTTAGTATATGTTTGAATAAGTAAAGTTTGTATAACTGTATAGTTGAGGAAATGGAGGTGTGATTGATTCTTTGCATGACTGACTAGGTGTGTGAGTAACTCCATGGATGAGTGACAGTCTGTGAGTGTCTGTTTACACGGATTGTATCTAAGGTTATATTAGAGTCTGAAGAGGTTCATCGTATTATCACATGAATGATATCATCAGTGATGTGATCAGTAATGTCAAATGAGATGTCATCAGTGATGTCATCAGTGATGTCATTTGAGATGTCATCAGTGATGTCATTTGAGATGTCATCAGTGATGTCATCAGTGATGTCACTGACCATGTCATGAATGATGTAATATGTGACATCATCAGCAGTGGATTGCGGGTGCGCGATATATAGTTAGTGCAACTAACTATATATGGAATTTCAATGGTTTTGTGTGAGTAAAATAAGGTTTTGTAAATGTGAATTCCTAACTATATATGGTCTATAACCTATGGTTTTTTCAGTGAATTTTCAAGGTTTTGTAAATGCTAATTCCTAACTATATATGGTCTATAACCTATGGTTTTTTCAGTGAATATATATATATATGACACAAACACCTCCTCTCGTAGAAAGAAGCAGAAGCCACTGTGGGGGTTAGAAGACAGCAACATTTAATTCAGTAAAATGGCGAATGCATTTCGGCCGGTTTGGCCTTAGTCAGCGCCTGCGGTAAGTGGAAAGGAAGTCCCAACGTTCTGCAGATGAAATGCACCAAACCGCACTCTGATAGGTGCATAATGTCAGCTCCGCCCCTCAGCAATGATGATCTCATAAATACATATGTACATATTTATTTATTTACAAGCCTTTCGTTGTGATCCCTTTCTTCAAAGGGCTTACATATATGCTTATATGAATGCGCCTTTCATTGCGATTTGACCTTAACATGGTTGTTCCATATGCAATTGATTTTATTTTCCTCCTCGAAGGGTAGGTGATCCCAGAGATATTCACTTATCTCTGGGAGTTTTTTCTTACGGAACAAGTTAGCTCTATATCAATGGTGGTGGTGGTTGTCTTGAATCTAATTTGTATTGCATTGGTCAACGCTTTCTCCATCGTGAGTGGGAGCTGGGCGCCCTTTTCTCTGCGCAGGTTTGGCTCAAGTACTTGATTTCGGAAGGCAAGGACCTATAGCTCTGTGGCACTGGTGTTTGACCCTTGTTCCCCAAACACCGGCCGACACGGGTTCGGATCCCATCATGGGAGCTTCGTAGTATTTGTTTATATTGCCTGTTGTCTTCCAGTACATTGTTGTTCCTCTGCCATGGGTAAAGCTATTCCCATACGTTTTGATGTCTTTCTGACTTCAGGCATGTGAGGTTTTTACCCCAGCTCTTATGGTGCAGTATATGCGCTTCCTCACCACCCTCCGCTCTCTTCTATCTTATTCTAGAATTCAGGGACTTTTAGTAGCACCAGTTTGCAGACCCTCCTTCGGGGATGGTACTGCTCTGGCATCTAATTCAAAGGTAAGGAATCTGCGGCTAGATGGCTCTATCAGAGGAACAAGTAACTTACCTTTGGTAACATCGTATCTGAAGAGACAGGATCCAGCTGCAAACTCCTTACCATCCCTCCTATCCCCCTCGTTCTGCAAGCTGGCTTCATTTTACCTAAAAGATCCTTTTCTCTGAATTGTGATGCCTTTCATCAGGGCTTAGTATTCTTTGGCACAAAGATGTCTCTTTTTTGGCACACTGTTTTCTTAAGTGCCTCTGTGTTTTTGGCGTGGGAAAAGCGCCAGGGGAGAAATGGAGGTAAGCGTGAGGGGGTGGAGAGGGGGGGGGGGGGTTATATAGGCTCGGTCTACGTCACATTCAGTGGATGACGTCGCTATGGAGCTGCATGAAGCCCACTACTGATTCGCAGCGGTACTCTCTACCAGATAAGACGTTACCGAAGGTAACTTGTTCGCTTCACAGTATATGCTAATTTACTTACATTTAAAGTTCATGAAACGTATGTTCAATATCATTCCATTATGCTAACACCACCATCATTATATGAACGTGTTTGTGTGAAAGTACATCAAAAGGCCAAATCCCAGCTAGCTATAGAGGCCAAGCTCCACGCAGACATCTTGGGAGTGGGCAGAAGGGAGCTCTCTGAGAAAGCTAGATGTCACACTTCACTGGAAGCTGTCCTCAAGCAGGAGAAAACCTAGTAGCCCATTTGCTACTGACCACAACCTCTCTAAGGGCATAAAAGAGGCACTTGGATATCAACTGCTGACAAGGGACCTGGCTGAGAGAGCATGCACCAAAGTTGGCCAGCATCTGTTGCTTCTTGGGCTAGCGAAGAAAGGACGGTGCCGCCCTGCTCGTGGAGCAATTTTCCCCTGATTCCTACCAAAAGCAGAGACTACAAAAGTCAGTTGGCTCACTTCCAGTTCACAGTACAGCGCCACAAAAGCTGAGGTAGCCAGCTTGGGAGAGTTGGTAGCCCAAATCAACCCTCCTCGCCACAGGGCAACCTGGGAGCCAATGCTCAAAGGTTGCACCAAGTCTGTTGGACCCGAGAAAGCCTTTAGAGTGCAGGAAGGAGAGCTATTGCCAGAAGCAGGGAACTGCTAGTTTGGCTGTGACCGGAGACCAGTAGTCCAGTGGAGACTAAACCTTTTCTGGGCCGATAAGGACTTCGGAGGACACCGACTCTTGTGACCAAAGTTGCCCTACCAAGACCGTGGACCTAGGAGTAGCCCCAGGATGACCCCCATGAGCCTTATAGCATCTCCAGCAATCTTCAGTAGCTTCCGTATTCGGTATTCTGTATACCTTGCATCATGACCACTCCAGAGAAGTTAATGGCAATTGGTCACTAACGTAACTGGACTAGGGTCTGCTTTCCCCGAGAAGATAACTGTTTTATTGGACCTTTGCTAGTCTTCCTAAGTGGTTACCTACTGGAGTTGGTCCCCCAAAGTAACCCTAAGTAACTGCATTCACCCTTGATGTAACTTCTAAGTATCAACTTTATTGAATATGCAAATGCTTGTTCGTAGTTGAGTGAAATGTCTTGATTGTTTCTTTGAAAATCTATATCTCTGGAACCCTCCAGTGGATCTTTTACTTTTTTGTGTCCATGAATTCATAAAAATACAGTTTATTTTTATAAATTGGTGTCTGATTTGAGAGTTGTGTTTCTTCTTCAACTGTGTTGGTGCCGTTTAAATGCTTTCCACTTGCTCCTTTGTTGGAGCATGGCTTCTCAAAGACGCAGCTACCCAGGGTTCAGCTAAGGTTTGACAAACAAAGCCTAACTGGTTCTCAGAAGGGTTAGAGGTGGATTAGACAGTGAGATGCCACAACCAAGCCATATAATACACCACACTTCAGCACAATGTTGTCCTGCCTTATGGCTTAACCATTTGCAATAATGCACAGATGCTCATTTTGCTCGTTCTCTTGATCTGACAGCCACAGATTCTTTACCATTAAATGTCTCCAGGATCATAATAGATCCAGAAGATTTTTGAGCAGTACCCCTGTGCGCTGGTAGGTGGTGTCATTAGTTTACACACCGGAAGTGACATATGCAGCACCTAATTAGGACCACTGTAGCACGCTAACGTCGCTTCTTTCCTTTCCGCACCAGATAACACTTTTTAAAAAAAACTTTTTGTCTACCTCTTTTTTTTAGATTTAATCTACTGGTGGGAGAATGTCACCCAAGAAACAGGATAGTTTCAAAGTGGGGCCTGTCACAAGCAAATGTAGTTGACCTACCCCCACTTGGTTTTTGTGGTGCCTGGAGCTGGGACACAACTCAGGCGTGAGGATTGCTGTGCCATGCACCTAAAGGTACTGAGAATGCAATCCCTCAAGCTCCCTGCAGCCAGATGCCAGTGGACTCCGGCACATTAGGTCCCGGAACTGAAGAAGTTAGGTTAAGTCCCACAAACACAAGAAGTCAAAATATTTTTCCACTTCCCCACGTCTGAAGTCGTCTGATGTGACAAGGGAGAGTCGGCACTCAAAGCTCCACAAGTCTATGGGGTCCGGACCTGGGTCCGCTCCACGGTTGCCTGATTTTCCTAGAGCCGGAGCAACCCCTGTCCACCTAAAGGAGTTTTAAATGGCCATGTGCCATGGGCTGCCCAGCCCCTCTGAAATGCCTTTGGGCCCCACTGGAACCATGCCAACGGGTTCACCCTCAGCCCAAGTTAGTGCTCAAAGATCCTTTGTTGGATCTGGAACAGAGCAGCTGGCAAGAGACAGACCTTCTCCACCCGCTCCTTCGTTGATCAAAAACATCCTCCCCGGAACAGAGCCAGTGCCTTATTTCATGGATAAGCCAGGAGAGGGAGTCATTGCGGAAGGGTCTTGGGAACCTTTATGGAGAGGACCCAGTTGAGTACAACTGGGGGAGGTCAGTGAGTTAGACGCCTCACCTGACACTGGCGTTCCCTCCTACTGTGGTTACGGAAGAGGGAGCTTCTTTTAGAATGGTGGTATTCAGGGCGGCTGAGGTCCAGGACCTTAACCTCCCCTTAGTGGAAGTCTACCAACATTTTGACAGAGGTGCTTCAGCCGGAAGTTTCCCCCCCCCTCAGAGCCCTTACTCCCATTTAGTAAAGCCCTTACGGACGTCCTATTTAGGGCCTGGTCCCGGCCATGCACAGGGGCTGCTGTGAATGGGATGACTGCCTGCCACCGTTGTATTTCTCATGGGGATCCCAGTTTCCTTACCCAGCATACCATCCCGAAGAGCGTGGTAGTCCAAGCCTCCTTATCCCTTATTCACACTGACACGTTCCCTACCACTTCATCGGATAGGGAACCCAAGAGGCTAGACATCTTGGGTAAGAGAGTGTTCTCTTCCCCGAGCCTGGTACTGCGGTCAGTGAACATTGCGTGCCTGTTGGGCTGCTATTCCCATACATTATGGAATTCAGTTGTGCAAGTGCTGCCTATTGTCCCGGAGGAGGCCTGGGCCATACTCTCTCAGGCAGGTGCCAATGGAAGAGATGCAGCAACGTTTTACCTCCGATGGGGACTGTACACTACTGACTCGCTAGAAAGAGCAATTTAATCATCTGTGGCCTTGCAGCGCCCCACCTGTCTGAGAATCTGTTTTTTCTTGATGTCCAGACTTCCCTCATGGACATGACCTTTGATGGCGCTTGCCTATTTAGAGATGAGGCGCATTCAGCGCAGGAGCGCTTCAAGGTCCATGGCCCCTCGTCAACCCCAATCTGCCGTCTGCCCCTTTCATGGCTGCAGAAGGGATCTCCAGCCATGCCCATACCTTCCCAGCGAACCATGGCCAGCAGGCTTCCCAGCCTTTCTATGGTGAAAGGCACGGGTTCCACAGACTATGCGGGGTAGGCAGCCAGCAAGCAGGTCAGTTCACCACCCCCCTGGCAGCTGCGGCCTCAAGTCTCTTTAGTCTGCATCAGACTATCATGGGCAACCAGTGGGAGGCAGGATATGCCATCACCTCACCCACTAGCGGTCAGTAACATCAGATTATTGGGGTACTACATAGTCCAAAGGGGCTACTTCCTTCCCTCTGAGACACCCTCTCCACCCACTTATGATCGGCTGACGTTGGTTGTGGTTGCTATTACCGCTACTTTCTGGTGACAAAGAAGGATGGAGAACTTTGCCCTATCCTAGATCTGCGCTTTCTCAACTTCTTGTTGGAGAAGGTAAAATTCACACTGGCCCAAGTTTTGTTTGTCCTGGATCTGGGAGATTAAATATGACTTGTTACAACGTGAGTCATCACAATGATTGCCATAACAATGCGGCTGTTACAACGGTGGAGAAGTGTGGCTCAATGATTAGAGCGGCAGACCCTGATGCGGAGGTCTAGCCCGGGACCAGGGTTCAATTCCCCGCCTTGGCGGGTCTTGGGCTCAAAATTCCACGGACCTGATAATTCTTGCCTCAGTGCCTATTCCAATCATAGAGTCCCACTCTGCAACTCTGGGCAAAAGCTTGCTTAATCTCCACAACGGCCCCCACAACGCTAAGGATGCCTGGCATCCACCTTGGGGGTGCCCAGGAGTGGACGCCTCACAGGGAAAGCCAGGATGGGTTCCACAGCGGTATTCGTACAAGCGCCTTGAGACCCTTGCGGGTGAGTAGTGCGCTATACAAGTATCAATCAATCAATCAATCAATCATGGCATTTATAGCACGCACTACTCACCCGGAAGGGTCTCAAGGCGCGTGGGGAGGGGGGTCTGCTACTGCTCGAACAGCCAGGTCTTGAGCTGTTTCCTGAAGGCGAGGTGGTCCTGGGTCAGTCGCAGGTGGGAGGGCAGGGAGTTCCATGTCTTAGCTGCTAGGTAGGAGAAGGATCTTCCTCCAGCGGTGGCTCTCTGGATGCGAGGCACGACGGCGAGGGCGAGGTTCGCCGATCGCAGCTGGCGGGTGGGCATGTAGAAGGTCAGGCGGTCGTTGAGGTACCTAGGGCCCAGGTCGTGGAGGGATTTGTGTGCGTGGGTGAGGAGTCTGAACGTGATCCTCTTGTTGACACGGAGCCAGTGTAGGTCTCTCAGGTGGCTTGAGATGTGGCTGCGTCGGGGGACGTCCAGGATGAGTCGGGCGGAGGCGTTCTGGATGCGCTGGAGTCTCTTCTGAAGCTTGGCTGTTGTTCCGGCGTAGAGGGTGTTTCCATAGTCCAGTCTGCTGGTGATGAGGGCCTGGGTGACCGTCTTCCTTGTCTCAGTGGGAATCCATTGGAAGATCTTGTGGAGCATGCGGAGTGTGTGGAAGCAGGATGAGGAGACGGCATTGACTTGCCTGGTCATTGATAGGGAGGAGTCCAGGATGATGCCCAAGTTGCGTGCGTGGTCTGTTGGCTTGGGTGCGGTGCCTAGGGCTGGGGGCCACCAAGAGTCGTCCCATGCGGAGGGGGATGTTCCCAGGATGAGGACTTCTGTCTTGTCCGTGTTCAGCTTTAGGCGGCTGCTGTTCATCCATTCGGCGACGTCTTTCATCCCTTCGTGAAGGTTCGCTTTGGCGGTGTCGGGGTCTTTGGTGTGGGAGAGGATCAGCTGGGTGTCATCGGCGTAGGAAATGATGTTCAGGTTGTGGTTGCGGGCGATGGCGATGGCAGCTAGTGGTTTCATGTAGATGTTGAAGAGAGTGGGGCTGAGCGAAGATCCTTGCGGGACGCCGCAGATGACTTCGGTGGCCTCTGAGCGGAACGGCGGGAGGCGTACTCTTTGTGTTCTTCCGGAGAGGAATGAGGTGATCCAGTCCAGGGCCTTCCCCTGGATGCCGGTGTCCTTGAGTCGTTGGACTAGGGTGTGGTGGCAAACAGTATCGAATGCAGGGGAGAGGTCTAGGAGGATGAGTGCCGCTGTTTCACCGTTGTCGAGCAGGGCTCGGATGTCGTCAGTGGCTGCGATGAGGGCGGTCTCGGTGCTGTGATTGGCTCTGAATCCAGACTGCGATGGGTCGAGGGATCCGTTCGTCTCGAGGAAGGCGGCCAGTTGCTTGTTGACGACCTTTTCGATGACTTTGGCCGGGAAGGGGAGGAGCAAGATGGGGCGGAAGTTCTTGAGGTCGGTCGGGTCCGCTGTTGGTTTCTTCAGTAGTGCCCTGAGCTCGGCGTGCTTCCAGCTCTCAGGGAAGGTGGCTGTGTTGAAGGAGGCGTTGATGAGGTCTCGGAGATGGGGTGCGATGGTGGGGGCCACATTTACATTACATTACCTTGTTGTTACCACGCAAAGCTATTACTACGGAAGTCACTACATCGACTTGCAGTAGATGGCGTGCTGACATTAGAAATGTATAATTTACTATTCCAACTCCAGCCTTCGTGACAGTAGGGAAGTGTTGGAATAGTAAACTATACTATTTCTAATGTTAGTACACCATCTACTGCAAGTCAATGTACTGACTTGCGTAGTAACGACAACGCGGTCGTTGTAACAACTGCACTGTAAGGGCATCGTGATGTGATGCCTGTGTTGTAGTAGCTGTTTCCCGAGAGATTGGATGGTAGCGTTGGACTTGTAGGGCTCTTATTTCCACATCCCTGTTGTGTTGGCCCACAGACATTATCTGCTGCCAAAAGCATTTTCAGTTGGTTGTGCTCCCCTTTGGCCTTACGAGCGCCCTGTGGGTGTTCATGAAAGGGGTAGCGGTGGTTGCAGCCTATCTGTGAAGGTCAGGGGTTCCAGTTTTCCCATATCTCGATAACTAGCTGTAGAAGGCATGTTTGGTCTAGGCTGTCGCCTCTGACCTCCAGACTATGGCAAACCTCCTGCACTCGCTGGGGTTCACTATCCACTCCCTCTCCGATGCTCCCTTTCATCTGAGTTATTCTGAACAAGAGACAGTTTCGGACCTATCATCCCGTGCGGTGAGTCCAGGATATTCACGCTATGAGCCCGATGTTTCAGCCTCTATCCTGGATTTCGGTGAGAATGACTCTAAGCCTTTTGGGTCTCATGGCCGCCTGCAACCTGCTGGTGGCACATGCTCACTGGCATATCCAACACGGTCCAGATCTTGAAGGTAACTGCATAAGATCTGCAGTTTTGGCTAGCAAACCATGATTGGGTCAGTGGCAGATGCCTCTCCCTTCCCCAGACACAGCAGGCTGTACTGACAGATGCGTCCCTTCTGGCTGGGGTGGCCATCTGGGAGAGGTGAAGTTCAAAGGACCTGGGCTCTGGCAGAGCTCAAGCGTCACATAAACCTCTTGGAGCTTTGGGCGAAGCGCTTTGTATTAAAAGCCTCTTTTCCTTTTGATCAAGGGAAGGCTGGTGAAAGTGTTCATGGACAACACTACAATGTGGTACTGCAACAACCAGGGTGGGATGGAGCCGTGGACCCTGGGTCAAGAGGGTCTGTGCTTCTCGATATGGCTGGAACGTCAGAACCTGACGGGCTCTTTGAACACCAGGGCAGACAAACTCAGTCGAAGATCCCTAGCAGATCACGAATGGTGTCTCCACCCAGAGGTGGTCCAAGGTCTCTTTCAGCAGTGGGAGAGCTTAGGTTAGAAATGTTTGCAACCTTAGAAATTGCACAATGTCTGCAGTTCTGCATGCTGGAGTTTCTAACGCAGCTTTCGCTCTGAGACACTTTTCGTCTTGAATGGAACTGTGGCCTCCTGTACGCCTTTTCATCATTACCACTCCTGCCCAGAGTTCTCAAGAACATCAGGAGCAACTGGGCCCAAGTCATTCTTATGGCTACGGATTTGGCATGGTGGTATCCTGAGCTGTTGATCACGACTATCGGTCCTCCAGTCAGGCTGCCTCTTCACAAGGTTCTTCTGTCTCAGCAAAAAGACTGGGCTCTGTACACCAACCAGTGCACACTCCACCTCCATGCATGGAGACTGAGTGGCGACAGTTGACAGCTTTCGACCTTCTCCACAAAGTCTGTGATGTTATTCTGGTAGCCAGGCATCCCTCCATGAAGGTATTATTATTATTATTATTATTATGTTTCTTATATAGCGCCTGAATCGACCCCCGAAGGGGTATCTCCGCGCTTGCCTTGGGAACCCGTCCTGGCTTTTCCCTGTGAGATAGCCCCTACAGGGCATCCCCAAGGTGAAAGCCAGCCATCCCGCCGCGGGGGCCCGTTGTGGAGATTAAGCAAGCTTAATGCCCAGAGTTGCAGAGTGTGAACCCATGATAGGGTCAGGCACCGAAGCGAGAATTATCGAGTCCATGGACATTTGATCTCAAGACCCTGCCGCGTCAGGAATTGAACCCTGGTCCTGGGTCTGACCTCTGCTTCAGGGTCTGCCTGCTCTAACCAGTGAGCCACACTTCTCCAGCAGGTATATGCCTGCTGTTGGGAAAAGTTTGTATCGTGGTGAGCCTACCACAATGTTGACCATTTATCTCCACCTCTCCCACAAGTTCTTTTGTTTGCATGGTCTTCGGACAAGCAGAGCTCTGCTTTGGCACAGTTGTGGGTTACCTATCTGCCATCTCTGCATTTTTGCAGTTGTCGGACCAACCTCTGTTTTTGTGGGGGGTTTTTGTCGTTCTACATTGACCTGAAGTGTTCAGAGTGGAAAATCAACTTTTTGTGGGTTATGTGGGAACCAAGAGAGGGAAAGCTGCACAGAGAAGAATCCTCTCACGATGGATTGTCCTGCGTATTTGAGATTTGCAACGCATTGGCCAAGAACCAGCCCCCTGGTGGCTTTTGGGCTCACTCTACCAGAGCCAAGACTACATCCACTGTTAGTGTGCAGCGTTCCTCTCCTGGATATCTGTCGGGCAGCGACGTGGGCACCCCTGCAGATGTTCACAAAGCATTACTGCCTGGCCACTCATGTCCGTTGTGACAGGCACGTCGAGCTTTCAGTCCTACAGGACTTTTTTGTTCAATCAGATTCGCAGACACACATCTGGGGAAGTAATGCTTAGGTAAGAAATCTGCTAGAAGTCTCTACCAGATAAGGTGTTACCAAAGGTAAGTAACTTGTTCCTTAGTTCAATGATGGGACCTTTATTGTGTGCAAATTACAGGTCTTTTCAGAGGGCCCACTTTTTACAGTTTTGTATTCAGACAAGCTGGTACTTGGCACCTGCCCATCTTTTCTACTGAATGTAATTTCTGTCTTCTGTGTGGGTTGGTAATAGCATTTTAATTTTTTACCTTTACTGTAACCCATGCTGCTGTACAGCATGGCTAAAAACCATTGGCAAAGCTAATAGCGTTCACATAGGCAAGACCTATTTCTTTACAGATGCTTGGCTGAATTCCCTCCCACTTGCCCTGGTGGCTTTATTTAATTGTCTCGGTTAACTGTGCCTTCCTGACTGCATACCTGCTCCCTGCTCGAGGGCAGTCTAGTCCTGAGGCTACTCATCTGCTGAGTAATCTCATTCCACTTGTGACTTTTCTCTTTTTTTCTGAATATTTTCTCACTTCACAATAACCACCGCTACTGATGCTACTGCCACTTGGGCTACCTGTGCTGCTTTTACTTCTCCAACCTGGTCTACTGCTGCTACTATTGCCACTCCTGACCCACGCACACAAGTCCCTCCACGACCTGGGCCCCAAGTACCTCAACAACCGCCTGACCTACACACCCACCCGCCAGCTACGGTCGACCAGCCTCGCCCTCGCAGCCGTCCCACGCATCCGCAGAACCACCACCGGAGGAAGATCCTTCTCCTACCTGGCAGCCAAGACTTGGAACTCCCTCCCCATCCACCTTCGGCGAACCCAGGACCACCTCTCCTTCAGGAAGCAACTCAAGACCTGGCTTTTCGAGCAGTAACGGACCCCTCTCCCCCAGCGCCTTGAGACCCTTCCGGGTGAGTAGCGCGCTAAACAAATGTCTTGATTGATTGATTGATTGATTGATATTACTACTAATGCTTCCACTGATGCAATCTCTTCTACTGGTGATACTGTTGCTATTAACACTATTATTACCTCTATAGCAACTAATATCTCTACTGCTGTTACTACTACTGCTGGTAGTTTTTCTTTTTATTATTTGTTAACAAACCTACTACCCCTACTATTAATATAATTTCCTCTGCTACTACTTCGAGTGCTGCAGTGCCAATTACTATCATTACAAACACAAGGAGATGATGGACGGCCATCATCGTTCTTTAGCTCACTTCGCCACCCCAGTTCAGACCAATCCATATGTAAATCAGTCTTGACCCTGTGCCTCATGGGAACAGTCCAGCCCGAACTGCCAAACCAGGTCTTCTCTGGACCGGAAACAAGCATCCTGGGGACTGGTTTCGGGGGTAAAACCCCTCATCAGCCAGGCTAGCTTGAATCCAGTGGCAAGGTGAGCTAGGGACCCACGTCTGGGTATACCCTGCCAACTTAGGGTAAACAAAGCAAACACAAGGAGATGGATGGAGCGCTGAAACTTTTCAGACACTCACTCCCCCAGTCACTTGCAGGACGCCCATGTTCTTATTCCCAGTCTTCCAACCCACTGGCGTCTTCTGTGGTTTACGGTAGGTCACAAGCATTTTCAGTTCACCTTGCTCCCCTTTGGCTTTACCAGCACCCCTCGGGTGTACACCAAGGTGATGGCGGTGGTAGCAGCTCATCTGCAGAGCTCAAGGGTGCTAGTCTTACCCAATCTCCACGACTGGCTGTTGTAGGTGGGCTTGCCCCCGGCTGTCGTCTCCCACCTCTACACTAAGGAGAACCTTCTGCAACCGCTGGGATTCACTATCAACAGGCCAAAGTCACACATGACTCCCTCTCAGACGCTCCCTTTCATCTGAGCTGTTCTGGACACCGTGCACTTTCAGGCTTATCCTTCCAAGCAGTGAGTCCAAGATACTCAGGCTATGATACCGATGTTTCAGCCTCTAGCCTGGATTTTGGTGAGATTGACTCTGAGGCAGCTGGACCTCATGGCCTCCTGCATCCTGCTAGTGACACATGCCAGCTGATGTATGCGGGCTCTGCAGTGGGACCTGAAGTTCCAGTGGGCGCAGCATCGGGGGAACCTCTCAGAGTTGGTCCAGATTTCGGCCGGAACTACAAAAGATCTGCAGAGGTGGATAACCAACGGCGAATGGGTCAGAGGTGGACCCCTCTCCCTTCCCTCACCAGATCTGATAGTAGTGACCGGTGTGTTACTCCTAGAATGGGGTGGCCATCTGAGAGAGGTGGGGATCAGAGGACTCTGGTCTCCAGCCGAATCTGGGCTCCATGCCAACATGCTGGCGCTCCATGTGATCCGACTGGCATTGGAAGCATTTCTACCCTCCTTCAAGGGAAGGCTAGTGCAGGTGTTCTCGGACACCACCACCATGTGGTACTTTAACATACAGGGCAGGGTGGGTTTGTGGACCCTAGTCAATAGGCCCTGCATCTTAGAACATGGCTGGAACGGCAGGTCATTTCCCTGGTGGTTTAACACCTGGCTGGTTCGCTGAACTACAGGGCGGACAAACTCCGCCCTCTATGCCTAGCAGATCACGAAGGGAGTCCCCATCAGGAGGTGACGTAAGGTTTCTTTCAAAAGCAGGAAGACCCATGGTTAGTTCTGTTCACCTCTGCTGAGAATGCGCAATGTCAGCAGTTTTGTGCACTTGTTTTTTCAACGCGACTATCTTTCGGTAACCCTTGTTGTCTTTAGTGGAGTTCAGGGCTCCTGTGCGCCTTTACGCCCATATGACTCCTGCCCCGAGTTCTCAAGAAGATTAGGAATGACCAGGCCTAAGTCATCCTTCTGGCTTCAGACTCGACATCGAAAATCTGGTATCCTGAGCATGGCCATCGATCCCCCAATCAGGCCGCCCCTTTGAGAGAATCTTTGGCCACAGAAGCAGGGGAGGGTTCTCCTTGCATGAAGATTGAGCAGCAGCAGTTGACAGCTTTCAACCTTCCTCCTGAAATCTGTAATGTGATTCTGGCAACCAGGCATTCCTCCACCAAGACAGTATAGGCCTGCTGTTGGAAATAAATTCTGGCATGATGTGCACAAAAGTCCACTGTTCCCCTTTCTGAAGTTCTGCTTTTTTTCCCTCTCTTTCCCTTGCCCATCAGGGCTCTGCACTGGACACCATTAAGGGAAATCTTTCTGCTCTGTCTCGGAGCTGTCCGACGCCACCTACCGGCATGCAGGGGTGCTACTCACAACAAATCTACCAGGTCTAGTCTAGTCTAGTCTAGTCTGCTGCCTGAGAAAATTCAAACATAAGGATTCTACAGCTAGATTTAGGCCCTAATTACAATACTGGTCGGACAAGCCTCTGACCGGCATCGTTGCGGTAAAGGGGCTGGCTGACAGGTAGTCGGCAGTCCTGACCGCCAAATTAAGATCCAACCTCCGTAGAGGTGGTCGGACACATGCCTCTTTACACTGAGGCCCTGAAAAGGGCAGCAGCACAAGCCCCAATGCCAAAAGTCGCTTTTCAACATCCCTGCACCCTGTGCATTGATGTTTTGGCCTCTTAGTGGTGACCACAGAGGCATTGGGGGGCCTGTTCTGGGGGCCTCAAAAAACGTTTTTGACAGACTTTTAATGGCGGTCGGACCGCCATTGAAAGTCCGTCGGAAAGGGCCATCGTAATCCCTATGGCGGTGCCTGAGCAGGCACCGCCCTCATTGTAGGGTTTACATACTGACCGCTGGGCCTATGGGTCTTTTCAGTGGTCGGTCCCTCAAACATGTCATGGGATCGACACTGACATCATAATGAGATCCTTAGTCTCTACCAGATAAGGCGTTACCGAAGGCGTTACTTGTTCTTCTGGACTCCATCCGTCACCCTATCTACTAAAGAAGAATGTATGATGTTACAACACAAACATTTACAATGCATGCCTTTACAACACAGCTTTTACATCGCAACATCCTTTACAACGTATGCCATCACAACGCATTTTTAGAAACTACATTTACAACGCGTTCCATTACAACGAATACCAATACAATGCATGTTATTGTTAGGGCCACAGTAGGGTGAGTGTTGGATAGTGTAGGGATAAAAATGACTATCCCCATTACTTACCTTATAATGCGTTGTAGTGACATTAGATGTAATGGGTGTGTTGTAATGGTAGTGTGTTGTAATGACTGCGTTGTAAAGGTTGTTTCGCCTTAATAACTACCCGGTCCAATGCCTTCTAGTCCCGGTGAAGGTCTAGGAGTCTGAAGATGATGCATCAAGTCTAACGTGCTCCTGTTGGATATTTAGTGTTGGCATGTAAGCTGCGAGCTATAGCGCTGTATATAGACGTATGCTATGCAAGAGGTCAGAGCAAGGAGCGGGCAGCGCAAGACCCTCCTGAGGGACACTGAACCCCTCACCCCCCCTTAAGGGGCCCAGCCTGCTTTACTTGCACAGTGCTGTGAAAGAAGGGAGAGCCCTTCACCCATCCTCTGAGACAGAGCACTGCAGGAGACTGAGTCAAGTGGGATGCTTCATCGCTGTGTGTCACTCTGGGCAGAAGCCAGGCGGATGGCCACAGTACGGTGCCAACCTGAACATGTGCTGCGGAGGCCGCTGCGCGGGCATCGCACAGGGCAGTTCACACATAAACCATCTGGTAACCTAATAGGAAAACAAAACACAGCACAGAAAGGTACACACGGAAATGTCATGCTGCAGGGCCACCCTACACTGCATTCCTTTTTATTTTATTTTTTGCAGGGGCCTGTTTTAGAATAATTTATCTCGTGCCTAAACTTGCAGGAAGCTATTTACAGCATAGCTCCTTGAAGAGCGACGAATGGCGCTACATAAACCATCCAGGAATCGCAAACTGTACCAAGTCGGTAATCATACTGTGTGCCTGTGATACCTGATGGCAGATGGGTTGGGAGATTGTGTAGAGTCCTCGCCACTGTACCCCGCATCAACAAGACCACCATGGGAGGAAGATCCTTCTCATACCTGGCAGCTAAAACATGGAACTCACTCCCCACTTACCTTCGCCTTACCCACAACCACCTAGCATTCAGAAAGCAACTTAAAACGTGGATATTTGACAAGTAATCCTCCTCCCCTCCCTAAGCGCCTTGAGACCCTCTGGGTATGTAGTGCGCTATATAAATTCTTTGACTTGACTTGACTTGCCTTTCTGTCCTCTCTTCCACATCCCTGGTCACGTGTAAGCAGGTCGTCCATCTTTGTTTCTGTGAGTTCTGGACACTGCAGCTTGCCCTGGCTCACTGTGTCCCAGTCAGGAGTTTCCAGATTCCCCTAAAGGTTGTCCAGCTTGGCAGAGAAGCCTTGACGAGCCCTTCAAATAAGAACGAGGCTGATGAAGGCCACACCAGCTCCTACATTTATGCAAGTGCGATGGAGGCGGTGTGTGATCGACACAGGGAGAACCTACTCGCGAGCCACCTCTCTTACAACCTCTAGCAAGACACCAAGGTCCCTGGAGACAGAGCTGGCCCTAAGAAGGGCCCTTCTCTCAATTACTAGAGACTAAACAGAACCAGGTGTGGAATCATTTCACCTCGTTGGGGGATTGTTTTCCATTTTAATTTCAGCAAATTTTTTATTGTCTTTTTTTTTTTACATACAACATAAAATATACAGTCCTCGTTGTCTTCTCGTTACAGGGGTTTCAGCCAATTCAATCCCCCAATGCAAGCAACAGCAAACATGCATTTCAGTGCTTGACCTCGAATTGATGACACAACATTTGAGATACTTCGCCTTGCATGAAAGAAGCGACATCGAAAAGAAAGAACCAGAGAGAAAATAGAACAGAGAAAAGGGGAAAGTAAGAAAAGAGGAAAAAAAGGAGACACCCCTCACAGGCCCTGGCAATACCATTTGTCGGAACTTCTGCACAAGGGCTGCCAAGGTGCCCCCGTTCGTGCCAGTCGCAGAGTGATTGCAAACCAACACTCAGGGGGGAGGGGGGGTGGGACTGGCAAATTGTCTTAAAAAAATTCTGGTGGGGGCCGGGGGGTGAATCTTTAATCAATGGGCAGAGTGGAGCTGCAGGGGCTGTTAGAAGGGGTGAAACAACAGCAAGGCCTCATTAACAGGGAAATTGTCTTAAAGACCTGTGAAGTGCTGGGGTGCGGCTGTGTGGCTGTCTCAGGCGGGCTGACACACAAGAGGGGGGTGGGGTTAGAGGGGGCTGCCGCTGAAGCCCTTTGAGTCCAATGGGTGTTGCGCGCCTGGCTGGGGTCCTCTGCCTCTTCAGTGTTTCATCGTCCCAGGCTGGCACCACGTCATGCCGTGACCACTTCTCAGTGAGGAAACTGAGCTCTCACTGCAGAAGCATAGGTTCAGAGGTCGCGTTCTAGCCCCCTTAGCTGACCATCGGGAATACAGAAATACTTATAGAGGCTTACAGCCTTTTTGAAAGATCTCCCATATTTTTCTCTGGAATTCACCGGTTAGACTTTAACAGACACAGAGAATTGAACGTTTTGCCTACAATTCACAGAAAGGACCTCTATAAGCTCTAGCTCTATGCCCTGTAAACTACTGTTAAGCTTCAATTCTCCAAGCCCAGGTCTTGCTCGTCATAACCCTGGAGACCCCGGCCTTATAGCCATGTACGGGTACCAAGCATAAATGAGACTTAGTAGCAATCATGGAAAGTGGAGGACACAGGGCCCTTTTATTGTAACACGAAGGGGAGCCTTGCATGGGGGCGAGTTATAGGAAGAGCATTTTTTAGGTCTCGCGCCTGCGATGCATATGGCGAAGCCATATGCCATCGCGCAGGTGCGATACTATTGTTGCCGGGTCTGCTTCCCAGGAGACAGGAGATGTCATGTGCACGCTCTGGAAAGCGATCGGTGCCGGCCGCGCGCGCGCGTTTCCCAATCTCCTGTCTCTCTGGGAAGCACACAAGCAAGCCCAGCAAGCCCCGCCAAGGCACCACGAGTGAACGCAGTAAGAGTTGTGCAGCCAGCATTACTATGCGCCCCCTCTTCAGATAATGCGATCGAGGTTTTAACTGTTAAAGTTCCCTTCCTGGCATGGCCCAGTATGCGGTGCCTCTCAGATGCCGCCTGTCGCTAAGACCTGCGTGTCAGGCTGCTTGTATTTTTGGCTGTGTATATTTGGAGTCTGCGTTTAGAGGTCGCACACACTTCACTGGATTTGTTAGGCTTGCTTTTCGGATTCGTTTTTTTTTTAAAGTTTGAAACCGGCTCATTGGATGGATCAACTAGCTAGGAGTCCAAACGAAGAATTCTCAAATGTATGATGAGATTATTCTGCACA
Source organism: Lissotriton vulgaris (assembly GCF_964263255.1). Lineage (NCBI taxonomy): Eukaryota > Metazoa > Chordata > Amphibia > Caudata > Salamandridae > Lissotriton > Lissotriton vulgaris. Next base: position 1,105,136,735 of record NC_141698.1, read on the forward strand.
CGCTGGTTTGGTGCTTCAGTGCAGGTGGATTGTGTGCCTGTTATCAGTGTTTTGGCAGGGGCTTTATAGTTTCAAGGTGCGGAATGTGAAAAGTACTTATACAGGCACGGTTTTGCTCCCGTACAGTTCCTGTGCCACATCTTCGTCCAGAGCCAAGAAATACATATTCAGATGGATGAGTCGTGCTTGGCAACAGAAAGTTGATTTTCTTAATGTCGGCCGAGCGCCTGCCTCCCCAGATGCCAGTGGATGCCATCTATGGTGTCGAACCTCCCCCCCGCCCCCACTCCCCTCTCCCTACGGACTTTCCCCCTCCACTGAATGTATGTTCTACAGAGAACTAGACTTTCTTCAGGTCACATGCGAGAAACAAACACATACATGTGAAATTCTATTTTACCAGATGTTTAAGGCTCCAGTGGAATATTTATTTATCCCTTATGAATGCAGTCTCCTGGTGCAAGTGCAGCTACAAGTTTGTATCCATATTAAGTGTGCCCCATCGCCTCCCTTTGGCCCTGCTTAACTTTTCACTGTTTGTTTCAGCCTCTGTACATTTTCTGCCCTTCTGCTTTGAATGCATGAACTCTTAGAGCCTTTTCGTTTGTCTGTGTCTCACTGATAACATTTCAGGGGAATTACGCTGAGGGTGTAGTCCTGCTTACCCTCTGTGGGAGTATTTCGATAAGAATGTTTGATTGGTCTCAGCCTGCAGCACCTGGGTGGATGTGTATGAACTGGATGTGCTTTAAAATGCTCTTAATATTTATTTAGATATGCCAGTTTATCTGTCGAAGCTTGGCCATCCTGATAGTATACTTTCAGGTCAGCAAGAAGGACCTTGTGCGCTTTGCGGTCATTTTGTGTGTGTTTTATGCAAGTCTTGAAAGCTAGGCTCAACTTTGAGGTTGTGGTTCTCCGTGTTGGTGGTCCGACATGTCGGTTATGGGAGTCCAAATGTCTTCTAACACCCGCTGGTGACGTGTGAGCACGAGCAGCTGTTTGACCAGGCCATAAATCTGTTCTATTGCACATATCATTAGCCTAGAAGTCTCCAGGTGTGCATTTGCTGACCACCTGGCTGGCCTCGCCTGCGCACTGTCGCTATGACTCTTAATCTATGGTTTATAAAACATCTATAAGGACTTCAAATGCGCAGCAGCAGGCGCTGGACTGCAGGGAGAGCTTCTTGTGGCCTGAGGTAGTCGCAAACACACAGCAGTAGTTGCTGAGCTGCAGTGAGTGCTCGGTCTGAGCACACTGAAGTCTTTTATGGCCCTGACACTTCTATAACAGGGGGCAAGCCAGCAGGCCCTTGGAGAACACTGGGGCACCAGGTGGGCAGAAGGGAAGCAGGCCAGCACACAAAGGTCCTTGGCACAGTGGCAGTCCCTCCAGGAACATGTCAGCCCACCAAGGCAGGTAGTGCTAATGGCGGTTCCTCCTGGCAGCACACCAGTCCTGTGCAGAATGTTCAGCCAGTAGTAGTATAAGTTTATTGTTTGATTAATTAATTAAAATCATTACAAACCCCCCCCGTATCCATAAAAACGTAGTAAAAATGTCATTACATTTATAAGTACACCTGAATTTTGACATAGTTCCATAATTATATAAAAAGGGTGTATATTTCTTTTTAAAAATTTGGGGACCTTTTAGAAAAGATAATTGCATAGTGTATACCCCAGTGTTCCAAATTTTAATGTTCATACACCACTATTTGCGACCTGCAGCTAATTGCTGGTAAGCATGCTGTCCATTCGTTAATGTTGTTGGTCGGCTACTGAAGGTGACTTTAGTCCTGCTTGTTTTGTTTACTCTCCATCTGCTTGCCGTAGGAGGTTTCTGACCGTTGTCATGAATTTGACGCCCCTGCAGACCAGGATAATGGAAGCGCCTTCCAGCCAGCTTATCACTGCTTGTCTGCATGAACGGATGTTCAACTCATTAAAAATTAATTTTAAATACTGTCTCCTCTGTTCCAGAACTGCTGGACAAGCACATAATAAGTGAGTTACAGATTCTGATTTAAAACCACATAATCGACAGTTTGCGGAGAGATAGGGCTTTTTCCAAGTTGGATACAGGTCTTTTGAGTCGTGCAAGCCCATGCGGTAGTTTGTAAAGCTCTTTTTTAAATGCAAGCTGAAATGAGCGGATAGATAATTTTGAGGCTTTAGGGTTCTGTATGAATTGATGACTGTCCACCCATGCCGGCGCTTAGAGATTGCTTTTTTTGTCAGCCAGCAAGGATTTCTTTTTAGCTGCGGCGTTTACGACTTTGCCGAAGCTTGCTCTATCTTCCCCGTTTTCCCACGCTGTTTGTAATTCCAGCTCGGTCAAAGCTGTTCTCAAAAAGCTACCCCATGAGCTCGGTATTTCTAAGTTCATCTGGAGCTTAATTTCGTCCCAGCATAATTTGTTCAGGGTGTCCGGGTTAGAACAGCGGAATGTATGACAAAGTTTGACAAAGCTACTCATTGCCCGGAGTTTCTGGTGCTGTAGGCCGAATTCCAGTCGAACCTGAGAAGGAGAGGCAGATTTTGGCAGCTCAAAAACGGTCTTGTAGATCCTGGTCTGGAGCTCGTTCAGTAGATTTGCTTCTTTTCCACACCAGGTGACTAAGCCATACGATAGGCTGGGCTGGATTTGTGCGGCCATGACTTTCAGCAGATGGGTGTAGTTCGGGCAGTCTAGTTTTTTACGTAGGAATCTGTAAGCGTAGATTAGTGATTGGGCTTTAGCTTTTAGAGCCAGTTTTTGTTCCTTGTGAGATATGCCTTGCTCAATTATTATGCCAAGATATTTATATGAACGCTGCTCTTCCACGATTGCCCCTTTTACCGACCACTTAAACTTTGTCTTTTTAGAATCCACTAAGCGAACAATTTTTGTTTTTTCTTTGTTTAGCTCCAGTTGCACCTGATCCAAGTAGGATGCTAAATGATTTATTGCTCTCTGCAAGCCAATGGGAGTCTGGCTCAGCAAGACAATGTCGTCTGCATATTGTAGGATGGCGACTGACTCATTGGCCAAGTTTGGAGGGTGACAATCGGCTTTTTCAAAGTGCTCTGCGATATCTGAAAGAAACAAATTAAAGAGGCTGGGAGCTAGCACGCATCCTTGTTTCAGTCCTCGCTGGGTAAAAATGCTCGGGGTTGTGCTACACCCGTCGCCCAGCTTTACTCTAGCCCAGGTTTCAGTGTAAAGGGCTATTATGGCATTGAGCATTTCTGTTGGCAGACCCATGCCCTTGAGTTTGTTCCAGAGAAGACTCCTGCTTACACGGTCGAATGCGGCTTTGATGTCGACAAAACATGCAAAGAGTCGGGATTTTTTTCTTGACGCTTTTTCAGTTAAGAGAGCTAGGGTGGCCAGATTGGTTGAGGTGCCCATCCCTTGCCTGAAGCCCGTCTGGAACTTGGGGATTATGTTCTTCTCCTCCATCCAATCTTGGAGCTGGGCTAGCAGACAAGAAGCGTACAGCTTGGCCTCCACGTCGATCAGTGAGATCAATCTGTAATTGCCCGGCTTACGGTGGTCACCCTTTTTGTATATAGGGTGGATAATGTTCCCTTTCCAGGAATCCGGGACTATGGACTGTGTGTAGATCTCATTGAAGATGGGTGTAAAGTAGGAGGACCAGAAATCCAGGTCGTTCTTGAAGATGGCATTGGGGAGGCCGTTTGGGCCTGCCGCGCCCTTGGACTTGAGTTTTAAAATATGACCTCTTAGTTCCTTTTCGGTGGTCAAATTAATCAGCTCTTTACTAGCTGCCTCCGGACTTGTTTCTCTGCCTCCCAGATGGTGCGAATTGGGGACTAATTGCGTTTCCTCTTTCTCTGGATGCTGCCCTCCAGGCCGTTCTGCCGGGCCTGATGCTATGTTGCTGTACAGAGTTTTCACATGGTTAACCCACGTTTCTTGACCGATTCCCGCTTCTTGCTGTAATTTTGGGCCAGCTGCCAGTTTGTTTATTATGCCCCAGAAGTCGCTGCTATTGGGCTTTTTACTTGCGGACAGTAGTTGTGTCCAGATTGCCCCCTTGTACGCTATTTTTGCTCTGCTCAGGTTCCTTCTATAATCGATCCTTAGTTGGCACAGCTTCCAATTTTTTGTGTTACTTCCTTTGTTTGCCGCTCGTGATTGTTGTCGTACCTCTCTTGCAAGCCCTCTTTTTTGGTCACGCAGCTCATTATTAAACCAGGGCTCTCTTTTGGTCGCCATCCTAGAGGTCCGACTTAAAGTGGCTGGGAACCTTTGGACTAATAGCTGGGCCAGCTGTTCCCACGCTTTGATGCGATCAGCCACGGCTTGAGGGCCCTGTTTGCCCAAAAGTTCCCTGACTGTCTCCTGGATGGCTTGTGGCACTGCTCCCTTCCATTTTATTTTTTGGAGGCTAAATTTTTCTGGGTACTGTGCTATGGAGTTAATTTTTTGGGCAAGCTTTACTTTGATGGCCATTCTTGCAGTAAGCGGCAGATGATCACTTTCGACTCGTGATGTAATTTTAAAAGTGTCGATCTGTGAAAGCAGATTGTTGCTGATAATGAAAAAGTCTATTGTTGAAGACACTTTTCCGCTCAAAAATGTTGCAGCCGCTGGGATATCACCCGAGATTTTCCCGTTCAAGATTGTCAGACCGAGAGGTTCTAATTCGTCCAATAGGGTTCTGGCTCCCAGATTAACTTGCCTTTTGCTTTTGTGCAGGGAATTCGCTATGAGATTGCAATTAAAGTCACCTGAAATAATCAGTTGGCAATGTTGATGACTTTTCTGCAAAGATTTTATTAAATTTGTTAAAGTTGCGTATTTTTCATTCTGCTTTTTTCTTTCGGGATGAATATAAACGTTGATTACTAGTAGTTGCCTCTTATTTTCATCAAACGAATGTTTGCCGTTTAGTTTGGTCACTTGGACCCAGTTAGTCCCCGTGTCCAGTTCCTCGGTTGCCCAGTCCAGATTTTGTTTTACATAGGTTGAAAGGCCTCTTGGGTGCCCGAAGCTCGAACATTTTTCCGCCAGAATGTGGAATTCTATAAATCCAGGAATTGAGGTTGGAGACAGATTCCACGTTTCCTGGAGCAGGATTATATCATGACGAATAAGAAACGCTGATGTTTCGTGGTCCTGCCCCATGTCTTTAAACCCATGAACGTTCCATGAGCAGAACGTTACGTAAGCTGGTCGCACTTCTTCCGTTTCGGGGGCCCGCCTCCATTTGCCCGCGGCACTTTTCGCTTCTACGTTAGGTATACTTGTTATTTAATGTTTTTGAGACCCAGGACCAATCCATATTCTCCTGAGAATTTTCCTCTGTTTTTCCAGGACTTCCCTTTTTGTTCAACCTGTTCTCATTGAATGGGATGGGGGGCGAATTGGAGCGTGCGCCGCGCACGCATGTAATATAATTTTTCCCTGGTAAGTCCACATTTTTTAGATTTTTAAGGAGGGGGTGCGGGTACCTGGGGCGCTCATGGACCTTCAACGTTATTCCCCAGGCTAAAAACCTAGCGCTCTTTGAGTATATTTTGTCCACCACATCCTTTGAAGACCAGGTTGTCAGGGTCTCTTCGAATGCCGTCCTTGAGGATTGTTTGAAATCTACGGCTATTAGATCTTGAGAATGGATTCCTTTAAGTTCCGAAATTTCCTTGAATAGCCTCAACAAATTCCCTCTATTTAGGATATCTTGTTTTCCTTTAGTCGTATATTCAGGAACGAATGTCAATTTTAATTCGAATCCCTCAAACTGGTGAAGGTCACTATGGCTGGGGGATAAAAATTCCTTACTTCCGGTTTCAGGTGTTGTTGTTGATGGGGTGGCCTTTTCGGGTCGTGGTTCGTGCTCTTTGGCTGCGGGATATGTCTCCCTCGTATTCCATTCCCTCGGGTTCCGTTCCCTCGTTCCCGATTTTTTGATTGCTTTCTTCCCTGATTGCTCCGGCTCTAAATCCTGATGTTGGAGTTTACAATAACGATTAGTGCTGGTTATTGTGATCTCTATTGGGTTGATGAGGGTTTCGGCCGGAGAAGATGGTATTGCCTGGAGCTTCTTAGCTGGGGAGGCTTTTCGACTTACCGGATCTGGCCCTTTTTTCCTTTCCTCTTTAGGGAGCTCCTGTGTATCTGTGCTTGGATCTCTATTACACCTGGATTCTCCTTTGCCTGTCAAGTGAATTAATTTCCTCGCTCTTCTCCTTTTTCACTTGCTTCGTTGCTTTCTAGTTGCAGTGCTTCCTGAGTAGATTTCTGGCCTACTTTGCCCTCCGGGGAGGATCCTGTATCTATGTTGATGATTTCATCTGACGCTTGAGATATCTGAGGGGGCTTTGTACTTTGTTGTGATTCGTTTGAGGCCTGAGGGGTTTTAGTGCAATCTGTTTCCACGTGTACGGCGTCTCGGGGAGTGTTGTTGTTTTTTTTCCCTTGCGGTGTTTTTGTAGTAAAGAGCGGGAATATTTTTTTCAGTGCTGGACTTGGCTGTTTGTTATATTTTAGCCGGGCCTTCCTTGCACGCTTTCTTTCCCGTTTTGTAGGTTTTGCAACCTCCACTTGCTTCGGTGTGAGCAGCAAGGCTTCTGATTGGAGGTCTGTTTTCTCCAGTTGGACTTGGGGGGCCACTTTCTTTATATGGTTATTAACGTTACTTGGTTCCTCAATTACTGGGTTAGTAACATTTGTTTTTTCCTCTGGATCAGCTATTTTTTGCGGTTGTTTTTGTTGCTTGCTGTTACAGGATTGTTTTACTGCCCCCAGGATATCGTTTAGGATTTCAGGGAGGGTTACCAATTTCTCTATAAATGGGCCGCAGCCGCAATTCGAAAGTTGTTTATTGTATTCTGTTCGCTGGTCCATGTCTCCCCTGTGTGTTAGTAGGGATGTTATTAGGTCCATTTTGTTGTTTATGCCAGATATATGGCTGGCAATAAGATTTACAAGGTCTATTTGGACATCCATTTTGTCTGACTGGAAATTCAGAACCCTTATTGCTTGTTCCAAGGTGGTTATCAAAGTTTGGGTCCATTGTGTGTGGGAATAGTCTTCGTTTGGCTTTGCCGAGTCCTCTGGCCCGAGGTCTATCCTACTGACTGATGAAATGGTTATTGGTGGTGAAAGATTTGGGTGCTTGGCTCTTATTGAGCTATGCGTGTCCTCAACTAATATAGGATACTGGAGGAATGACTTGCATAGTGAGCTTAGAGGGGTGGATGCCGATATTTTGGATCTGTTCTGTGGTGTTTTTTTACTTGGATCTGGTTGTGGATCCTTTCCTGGGAGTATTTTTTCCTGGCTATTGGATTCCAATTTTTTCAGGATTTCCATCAAGTTGGAGTCATTTAACATAGAGAATGATTTGGCAGGAGGTCCATTCGTTAACACCGCCTGGGGTATTGTAGGAGATGTTTCGTCCTTTACCCCTTTTTTGCTTGAGGGACCTTCTTCGTTTGGGTCTGCTAAGGGTTTTTCCTTCTTTGATCCCGTGGCTATGATCTGGCCATCCGAAGCTGCGTTGAAATCTACGATACTGTCGTTGTATTTATTACATTCTCCCATTTTCTCCTTGGGGGTGTCATGCCCCCGCTCTGGTGTGGTGTTGATGTCTTGCTCAGGTGTATGGCAGTTGGAAATTTTGGCTGTCACTTCAAGTTTGTATTTGAGTGTTGGGGCGAGCGTAATGGGCGTTGTCTGATGCACCTGAGCTGCTGTAGTTACAAGCTTTCCCGCATGTAAACTTGCCATGTTTTTTTGCTGAGGGTGATCCCCTTGAGGTGCATTGTTCGGGGTTACTTGTGACTGTAAGGGGGGAGTTCTAGGATTACCAGGGAGAATTGGGCTTGGTAGCTGAGCAATTTCAGCGGTTGGAGCGTATATTGCCGCCATTGGATCCTTTAAGAAAAAGAATTTGCGGATCCCTGTTTTGTTTTTCGGGCTTGGCGTTAATGTTGTTGGGGTTGGAACTGAGACCAGCCTCTCCCTTAGACTTGTTTCCTTTGTTGTTTTGTTGAGGTGTGAAATTTCCTCGATTGATTTTTTTGATTTCGTTTTTTTGTTTGTTTTTTTGCCTATTGCCGCTTGGCGGACTGTTCCCGATCTCATTTGGACGACCCAAGGTCTGATCTAGAGCCTAATCTGATGTCTTCGCCCGTTTTTGGAGAACTCTGTTTCTCAGGTTCTTATATTATTATGATTAAGTTGGGTCGTGGCCGAGCTTCTTGGCAAATTGATGTTACCAGTTGGTCAGGTACCAGGTTTGTTCTCAATGGACAGGGTAAACGAGTCGGGAATGAGCGGAGCTGTGTTGGTGCCTGGTCGTGGTTTTCCTTGTAAGTCCTTTGGCTTTAGACTGGGGTGCGTGGATAAGTGGCTTTTAGTTAGTGGTTTGAGGGAGTTTGATTGTTGTGGCTGGGCTTGGAAATTTTCCACGACGTGGTGCAGCGCTCTTTGTGTTATTGGTGTTTGCCCTCTCCACACACGCTATGTGGCGTTGTGCCTCCCTCCCGGCAAGCTGTGGCCACCAGTATGTGAAGGGCAGTGTTGTAGGCTTGGCCTATGGACAAAGTGGGCAAATGGCAGGCTGGCAGCTGTTTGCGAGTGAGGCGCGCCGGGGTTGCACGCGGTAGCAAGCGGAGCACACGGGGGGCACTCAAGCTGGGAGGACCTAGTCTACCGGCCTCTGTGTCCACCCCCGGCTCTTACTTTGCGGCAGCCTCTAATGGCTGCCGCGCTTGCTTTCGTCTCCCCCCTCCGGCCGCCGCCTCTTACCTTGCTGGCCTTGCTAGCACCTGCTCTCTTATCCCCTTGGTGCAGTTAGCGGCTCCTCTACTGCTATGCGAGCAACTGTTCGGGTATTTCAGAAGTTTCTAGTATTTACCGGTGGTTTGGGCAGTCCCTCTCCTGCTTCCTTCGGGCTGTCCCGCAGTTCCGCCGAGATTGTTCCCCCTGGCCCCCTGGACAGCTTGCTACAGCTTTATATGGCTCCTGCCACTCCCGCCTCACTCTGGCCGTTCTCGCCGTTCGGGCCGGTCAGGGGTCTCCGGTTGCAACTCTGGCGCTCAGAAGACTTTAGTGTTTGTTCATTTGCACAGTTTTTTTTTTAACTGATAGTGGCAGCCGGTGAAGTTTCAAGGGATTCAGACTAGATTGGTATTCACAAATGTGTATACATTTTCTTCCGAATCGAACTGAAAGATAGAAAAGCGGATTTCTTTTTTAAAGAGGCCTTGTTTGACCTTCACCTTTGCATTTGGCGCGGTCGCTTGTGCGTTGAACCTTTGTTTGTATTCAAGCTCCTTATACGAGCTCGGGCTCGGCTGATGCACCCCGCGGCTGCCTTGTCTCTCCCGCGGGCACCGCTACCACGCTGAACGCTGCTTCTGGCTGCAGTATGAGCAAGGCAAAGCGAGGCAAAGCGATGCAGGGCGACAGGCGAGGCAGGGCCGTAGGGCTGTGGGCTGCGCTCTCTCTTCTCTCCCCTCTTCCCGCCCGCCCGCCCGCCTCCGCCTTCGCCTCTTGCCGCTGCTCACCTCTCTTCCGCCGCTTGTGACCGCCGCCGCCGCGCTAGATGCAGGATACCGGGTGGGGCCGCTACCGCTGTTCCGCCCCTGCTTGCGCTGGCTTGGATTCGGATTCGGGCTCTGCGGGCTCCTCGCGGCTCCTCCGGCACCTGCAGGCTCCTCACGGCTCCTCCGGCACCTGCGGCTTCAGCTTCGCTGCTTCGCTGCTTGCTGCTTGCGGATTGCTGCTTGCGGATTGCTCTCTAGCACCACCGGACATCAGCTGTAGAACTGCGTAGTTACTGCCAGTTCAGCCAGTAGCGTCTGGTTACAAGTCCACGCAGTGTCTCAAAACATGGGGTCCGATCCCCAGCACTTATACTCAAAAATGTCTTTGATGAAGGGGTGACTTCATAGAAACAGTTAGATGTGTGAAACAATCTCTGTCAACTCAGGCCTGGCTCCAGATGACCAGTGGGGGTAAATCAGCCCTTTGCGTGAGGGCACGACCCAACCTATACAAAAGTGAAGTGTGAACGACCTCGCCCTCTCCCAGCCCAGGAAGACTATCAGTATGCAGATGAATGCAAATGTATTTCCGTCACACCTGGCCCTTCCTGTGTTGTATTTTAAGAAAACAGTGGTTCCTGTGGAATAGATACTTAATAGTGAATTAAAAGACAAAGCGTAAATCGCATATAAAGGCAGGGGTTATGTGAGATGTCAGACAGAAAGAAACACAGATACACTGATTCGGTTGTTCAATGATTGTATTGAAAATTAATTTATGGTGAGAAATTTCACACGTATAGCAACAAGTATTTACAGTTGTGTAATGTGTCCCAAGTGAAATTATGAACCAAAGCATAAGAATAACATTTGTGAGACAATATGTGCAAGGTTTCAAATAAACTTTGTTGTTTATAAAAAAGACCACTTTCTTTTTTCCAAATACAGAACATCTATATAATGATAGAATGCCAGTTTCAATGGTTCGCTTTTATCAATTGTCGACGGCGTTTCGACCCTAATGTGGATATAGGGTCTCTTCAGGACCTATGATGTGGGGGACATCTGGGAAAGTAGAGAGATATGTGTTTAGAATCTAAACCCAATTTGGAGTTTTAGCGTTGTATTTAGAGAATTAAGGGCTGGAAGAATACCTGGTTTGAGAATTGCTGCAATAATGGTGATGTGTGTGCAAACCGTGTGCAGGTGAAATTAAAAATACTCACTAGGAAACCCAGCCGGGTTCTATTAGAGAAGACAAAATCATATAGTCCATGTTAGAGAGAGGGAGTGAGGGATAAGTTAGAGGATGAAGATAAAAAGAAAAACACGCTTGTGGTTACTTTCTTTCACAGGGTTTGAGATGTCAGATAGAGAGGCACCACTATACACTAAGGATTATATTGCTATGATTATGCAGACAATGCAAACCTTCTCCCCCAGTCAAAAGATCTGGGTTAAATCCATCGTTCTTTTGCCCACTACGCCACCACATTTTGGACCCAGCCATATGCAAATCAGTCTTGACCCTGTGCCCCATGGGAACAGTCCAGACCGAACTGCCAGGCCAGGTCCTACCTGGACCGGAAACAAGCATTCTGGGATCCTTTGACAGGTCGGCATTCAATTGGATGATCGCATTACAGAGCAGAGCTGTCAGTCCCTATTGCCTGAACCAAGCCTTCGTTAGCACAGTGGTGCTAATAATCTCAATCAAATGAGAGTGGATATCAGTTCTATGTCCTGAGGAGAACCCCTGAAAAAGATGAAGTAGTGGGTTCGAAACGCATTGACCATTTCTCGTCTACCTACTATGTTTTGAAAAAAAGAAAATTCATTTGAGAAAGGAGTAACACTGTGTACCAGGGAACTATCAAAAGTTATTCACTTTTACATTAATTAGTAGCCTAGCTTCAAAAGTCACGTTTTTCTAGAGGTGCACTGTCAATTGATAACGGAGCAACAAGTATTCATTCAAGCTATTCCGTTTATGGTTATATTTGTTAATCATTAAATGCTCCTGGTCTGGACTTCTGAAAAATAAGAACTGGCATGTTTTCATTGTATTTCTTGTAATGTTATTTCTGTTTTGTATGATTTTTCAACTTTGCATGTGATTTTCTTTTTGTATCCACTGTTGTGTTGTGATTTTTTTGCTGATGGGTGGGCAAAGTAATGTTGTGCCTGATTCAATTTTTAAGAATAGCATTTTGTATAATGACTTGTTCATACCAAAAAATTGAAAATAAATGGTGACCGCCTTTATTGGTTAGAAAGGCCACACATTAATCTAACTTTAAAGGAGCAGTCAGTTTGGGCATAGTTGGTGTTGGTTACTTCTCTGGTGGCTCAGCCTGACTGACTTTGATGACCCCACATACAATCCTGGGCCCAGTCACAATAGACTTAAATAGCAAGTTCCTGGTGGCAGTCTCCCCCCTCGCGGGAGGGTAAACAGGCCTGAACACCACTGCTGAGATCATTGCTTCCAACTGGTACTCATGTGATGGAGACAGTAGTCATCCAGGATAAGAGTACCGGTGGTCTATGTGCCCCCCTATCGCAGCTTTCGAAGACGCGTCTCCAGCAGGTTCTCGAAGAGTCTCCGGCACAAGAAACATACCAGGTCAGTGAGGAGACCATGAGGAGTACAACATCATATGGCCTTTGCTCCTGGGACCCCAGACTCTGAAACTAACCAAGATAAGAATCACAAGCACCAACAAATCACATGACAACAAAGAAATGTCCAGCACAGGTCCATATAATGGGACAACATAAACCTTACAACAGTAACCAGCTCCTCACAAAATAATATACACAACAAGGCACAACACTAACCGCAACATCCACACAATATGCCACAGGTTAAAAAAGGTCTGGTCAGTTAAAATAAGACAGTGCACCCTAACAAGACTCCATGCTTACCACCTGAAAAACAGACTTCACGTTGAGCAGTAACCATGCAACCCTCCATGAAGGGAACTACCCGACCTGGTGAAGACCTCGGCTAATCACACCAAACACTACTAACCTCTGTAATACCCAGGACCAAACCTATACATGAAGGTGGCACATTAAGCACAGGAGCACCATGGAGAATCCACTGCAAACAACTAGAACCAGACTCTGGCCTGTGGCTAAATCCTCAAGACAAAGGGATGAAGGTAGAATAACAGTGAGATAAGTGGGCAGAGGGTCTGTGGTTGATTAAAGAGGCATGAGGTGGAGGCAAGACTGACAGCCTTGGTATTCGGCACGACGACCTTCAACAGCGTCAGCCGCAGGCTTCTGTACAAAAATGTGCGTCCTGGCACTGAAGTTATTTACAAATGAAGCACTGCTTAGTGAGGTTAATTCTGTCAGCAAAACCCAACTGGTAATTTTTTGAAGGGTTTAAAAGAATATGGAAGGGTGATTTCGAAAGAGGGGCACTGATTTTAAGTTGTTTTAAAGTTTTATAAAATGAAAAATGTTCTTCTTATCCTTTTAGTGATTTTGAGATTTGTGTAAAAATAGGGTGTATTGTATGTTGTGTTTCTGAGGGCGTCACCCTCTTTTAACTTTCTTTTAACAAGTACTGAATTTTACCTATTTAAGATGTAGTAGAATTTTGTCTGTCCGTACTTTTTGAGCCTAATTGCGTGTGTTCTGTACTGTTTAAAAGACCAAGGTCTAAATAAACAAGTTTCTCTCTCTCTCTCTGGTGCCCACACTGGGAAGAGGTTCTGCCCAGGCCAGGGATGGTTTCCCTGCACTTCTGGCCCATTCCCACGTTTCCAGTCAATGCATTGGGCACTTCTGTGTGCATCCGAAGGATCCACCACCCCTGCCTCCCTGCTCAGCTGCCTGTATAACTCCAGGAACAGGCGGCAGAGTTTGCACACCGCCTGCAGGAAGCTTTAGACTGCAGCAGGGTCACTGCATTGAGGCCAGGTGGTTCTGTGACCTTCTCCATCGTTTGTTGGTTGCAAGTGTTCTCTGAGATAGTTCTTCTTCAGTGCCTTCCTGTGCCCCACACTTCCTTAGGAAAGAAGGCACTGCGTAACCACAATGTTACCTGCACTCTTTGTATTTGTCTACAATGCTTAATTTGTAAATGAAAGAATGCCGGTGCCCGAAGCTCTGCTCAGAAGCCTGCAGGCTGGTGCCATTCGGCATCGGTGTCCCGAATACCAAGGTTGGTCGTTTTAAATCCACCTCAAGCTTCTTTATTCGACTAACACACTCTCTCTATTTATTTTATTTATTTATTGACCCTTTTCTATAGCACGAACATGACCCTTGGGTATCAGAGCGCTTAACAACACCTGGCATAAGTTAAAACACAACGAAAAAAAACAATATGACTGTAAAGAAATTAGTTAGTAATACTTCCATACCTAATCCATAGGAAGATAATGTAAAGATAACGATAAAAAGGACATGTACATGATTAAACACGAATATATACTGTTCTCCCTTTATTTCAGTCTTTGTGGCAGTTTTTCCGTCTCTCTCTTCCCCCGTCTTTCTGACCTGTGTGTCTTCCCTTGCCGGTAATTATCTGATGCGAAAAAATAAGTGCTGGTCCCCAAAAGTAAGTGCAGTGACCCCCCACCAACAACCCCTGCTTCCAATTAAGCACTGGGCATGGTTCCTTCCAGGCAACTGCATTTCTTTGACCATCATTGTTCAACACTGGGGCAAATGTATTATTTTTTGTGTGTAACAGTACTGCAACCACAGTGGCTGTGTGTATTGCACAAGAGGAAGAAAGCAGCACAGAGCCATATTTATTAACAAGCATTGGCAAAGCCAATAGATCTTACCTTTCCGTAGAGTTGAGTGGTGTAAAGTGGACTAGAGTTGTGGAGTGGAGTGGCGTAATTTTGCGTAAAGTGTTGTAAAATGGAGAGGAGTGGAGTGGCGTACCGTAGAGTGGCATAAAGTGTCAGAATGGAGTGGCATAGGGTGCCACAGACTGGAGTGTTGTAGAGTGGCGTGGAGTGGATTGAAGTTTGTATGGTGATTTAGAGCACTGCCATTACCGACAACATATTTTCAACTAAAATGACCATAACATTTTTGCCATTACAGCCAGCACATTTGCAACTGTAATGACCATTACATTCACGCAAACAGTTTTACTTATAAAACTATACAGAGCAAAAAAATGTGTGCAAATGGAAATGGCATCACCTAGAATACTGATTTGTTTTGACCGCATGGAAATATTTGTTTCAACCACACTTTAGAATTACAAAAAATTTATTTATTTGTGCTTTCCAAATTCTGATATATTCTAAAATATTTGCACAGTTCATTTATAGACATTTAAATGTTGTTGTCTGCTAGAAAAAACTTTTCTTTCCCAGTACCCAGCAAGATTGTCACACAAATCCTCTCACTTTGAAGTCTGAGAAAGAAAAGTAAACACCAAACTCCCTGGAAGACAGACTAACATTTGACCTCTGTCTTTGAACACACCGCAAATGAGACAAGATAAAAACAAAATGTAAAGGTCGGTTTACAAAAAGCGAGCACTCGAGGAGGAATACAAGGAGCAATGGTGAACAGGCTTTGCTACACAGAAGGGAAGAAGACATGCAGGGCAGCCTAAAACAAGTAAAGCCAGCAAACAGAAAGCCAGAAACTGTGAGCTACAAACCACAAAGCCAATAATAAGCAATGAGAGTGATGCATTCCCAGGGAAGCTTTCAGAATACCTACAGGAAGTCTTTTCGAACCAGACAGCTGACTGTCTCATAGGCTTTAACCTAAAAAATGTCCTGTGGCGGTCATACCGTACTTGGTGCACAAACAGGCTGGGGAACATCCTTTACAACGTGGATTTTACTCCGCAAGGCTTTCACAACGCGTCCGTTACAACGCAAGTCGTAACCACGACTTGCGCTGGGGGGCGCTAGAGGATTAAGAATAGTATATTTACTATTCCAACACCTTCCCTAGTGTCCACGGGGACTGGTGTTAGAATAGTAAATTATACTATTCTCAATCCGCGCCCCCAACACAAGTCGTGGTAACGACTTGCGTTGTAAGGGACGCGTTGTTAAAGCACGCGTTGTTATATTACGCGTCGTAACGTCGTACATCCAAACAGGCTACCCAGCACCATGCACAACCTTTGCACCCTGGTGCAGGTGTGTGCGTGTGATTTAGAGCATAGGTTTTGTACCAAAAGTATATCCTTCCAGTACAAAACCTTAAGTGTCGACAGGTTGTAAATCGTTCCACACACTGGATGCGTGCTGTACGGTGCCGAACACATGCAATGCGTCAAGGGCTTGAGAAAATACAATATTTTCAGCAAGTGAGCACCTGCTCAAATAAAGTGTTCTTTTTGAGCAAAGTCCGGCCTGACTGTCTTAGTAGATTTGGATTAATATCAAAAACTTAAATACTTGCGCGGTTACACCCAATTTCCACCCAAGAAATGCCCATTTGACACAAAGGTGCACAAAGCAGTACAACACTCTATTTGCACTGAAAAGGGGCACCTTCCCAGCACAGAATACCATTTTCCACTGCAAAGCACCCGAGCAAAATCTTTGTGCAACTTGGTGCCAGAGCAAACCCCTAAACCTCACTGAACACCCATATTATATGTGCCTTATTGTGTTGTTGACGTACTCGAGACTGCCTCCCAGACTACCAATGTCAGATGGAATCCCCCAGTGTGGAAAAAGGTAGGGCTAGGACCTTTCTCAAGATTTGCCCGGCGCTAACCGCCCTTGTACCATTCAAATTTACCAAGCAATGAGGCAGGCGCCGGAGACCAGAAGGCAGGAAACAGAAGTTTTATTCCGACGGAGCAGAACACGTCAGATCAGACAACAAGGTATTGTCTCGAGGTGCTCTAACAGCCTCTCTGAGGCCTGGCCTCTTATACACTGGTTTATGGCATGTGACCTTTCTTTATTACAATCGTAACATTGTGAAACAAGGAAAAAGACATCCCCATAATCCTCGTGTCAATCCCACCCCCATATACCTTCACAATAGAGGTCCTCAACCTGCTGATAAGAGGAGGGGGTCATCACGCAGCTGAGTGTTTCGCCAAGTCTTAGGATGTGTGCGCCTGATCATATCCCAGGGGGTGGGGAGGCCCTGATCAACAGTGTGTCCTTTGAAGGGGGGCGATTCCATACAATGAGGGGCAGCAAATGGTATCTCCCGGCTTAGGCAATGGCCTCGGACCTGGGTGGACAGTCGGACATGGGGTAAGAGGTCATCAAAGGAGTGGTATTCATGCCGCGTGGACAAACCAGCGCGGAGAGAAGGTTTATCAACAGAGGGGCATTCATGGGGGGAGAGGAGGCGCTGGTCAGGCGCCGGCGTGACTCCCAAGGACAGGGTCATGCAGAAGGGTTACGCTCATGAGGGGGAGGGAGGGGGAGCCAGGGTGCGCGGAGGATGCTTGCTGGGTCAGAGGGGCGCGCTGGCGATCGATCGTGGACAGGGAGACCATGATACCTAAAATGGCTGCCGTGCACGTCGTACGTGGGTGACAAGCTGGCGCAGATGATGTTTAGATCGCAAACTAAAATTCCACAGTCCTCCCTTTTAACATGTCTCGCCAACTTGTCAGTTTGGATTTATCCCCATAAGGCCACGTATCTCTACTTCATAGAGGGGACTCATATGCTCATTTCGGAAGTCCAAAGTCTTTGGGCACATACAGTTAGAAATGAAGCTGCACAAGGAGGGTAGACATTGAATACCCAAGCAACACCCACATAATATCACAACAGGTATCAGCACGAAGGAAAACAACCTCCAACCCCAGTTCCTCAAAGTGTCCCAAAACCAGCTTCCAAGCGACCACCCTTCTTGTTCTTGGTGAACCTCCGAGGAAAGTCTGTGGAGGTGTTCAATTGCCTTGTAGACGGAAGGCGAGTTGTCAGGCACGTAGGTGCAGCAGCTAGATCCGATGATGCGGCATGCTCCTCCTCGGTCGGCTAGGACCACATCTAGGACAAGGCGGTTTTGGAGGGTCACAAGGCGGACCGCCTGAAGCTCCGCCGTGTTGTTAGCGAGGATGCCAGCGGTGATGTTGATCGTTGTTTCCACTGCCTGGGTCAGGTGCCGGATAGCGCGGCTGTTTGCCATTGGGCCCCACAGAGGAACAAGTCCCTTTGCTGCATCTAGGAACTGTGCTCCAGTGGAGTCGGCTTGTCCAATGTCATCGGCACGCCTCTGCCGGTGATGGTTGGCAGGGGCTACATACGTGGGTGGAAGAACGAAGGCAATGTAGCAGGTACCCTTCCAACCTTTCGGGAGCCAGGTGTAAGCTTTGGTGCCACACACAAAGTACATATTTGGAGAAGCAACAAAAGAAGGGGGGTCAGCTGAGTCCAATGTTCTGGTGATTCGGCAGGAGCTGTGACCCACCAGTTGTGTTCCCTGGCCTTCTAGGCACACAAGACCGGTGACATTGATAACAGACAGAGCCACAGTCAGAGTGGCGGTGGTTCGTTTTTGCAGATGAGAGAAGGTGGCCCTGGCTGGATTGTGGAGCACCTGTACTTCGACTCGTTCTTTGGCAGGAATGTCTTTAAGGAAGGTGGCGCCCGTCAGCGCAGGACACAGAGCAGCAGAGGTCTTTTCGGTTTTGCTCAGCCAGAACCCAGAGTAGAAGTGCGATACTGTCCGGCTGGAGGTGGCGTTGTCCTTGTGGCTCTCTTGCATGAGGATCAACCAGGCGAGGCAAGAGCCGTGAACTGAGAAAGGAGAAGGGATGAAGGGGATGGAGTGTCCAGTGGCATGCGGGAGCAACCCGCAGATCCAACAGTTCGTAGCATTTGCAGCGAGGTTGTGTTGGTGCAACAGTTGCACGAAGGAATTGTTCCAAAATTCCCTGCGCCTTTCTCGGAGCTGAGGCGACAGAGAGATTAGGTGATGCTCTTTCAGGGGTGTCGGTTGTGCAGTAGGTAGCAGTGCTTCATGAGCCGGAGTGCTTTCCTCCAGAATCCAGAAGGAGGTCATGAGGAGGAGGCAGAAGAGGAGGACAATAAAGAGGGCGATTGTCTTTGATTTGTGCAAGTTGTCAGTCTTTGGATTTCTATACTGGGTATTTCCTGTTGCTTCCGTCATCTTCTTATCTGGCGCTTCCATCATCTTCAAGGGGCTCGGTAGCGGGCAGAACCACAGACTTCGTTTAACTTCTCTCCCGGCAACCCTTGGTTGTGCTTAGGTCACCGTTCTGAGATTCAACTTAGTCCGTGGCCTACTTAGCCGAAACTCCCTCCTTTCGACGCAGGAAATACCCTTCTCTGGATGGCACAGTGGCATCAGAGAATTTTGCAAGTTCAAGTGCCTCAGTATCGGGATAACAGTTCAATGTCGGTCGATCTTTGCTCAGGAGCTCTTCTTGGGTGTTGACGTTTTCTGTCGTGGCCAGGTTCGCAGAGACCTTCCGGCAATGATGTGCGTGCAGCCAGTGCTTCTTCCCCTCCACTCGAAGCGCCGTTCGTGTGGTGATCAGTACCTGCCAGGGGCCCGTCCACCGGGGTTCCAGACTCTTGGTCCGCTGGAAATTTCGTATTAGGACGAAATCTCCCGGTTGGATGTCGTGGCCGGGGCCCCTGGAAGCATCGGGGATGGCCTGCTGCACCTGTTGATGAATGACAGACAATGTTTTAGTTAGCTTGCACAAATAATCAGATAGTAGGACGTCTGGGACATCATGAATGGAGGTCGGTTTGGGAGCAGTCCAGAGATTCATCGGTCGCCCAAACACGACCTCGTAGGGGGTCAAATGGTGCTTGGTGGGAGTGGAACGTATCGATAACAAGGCCAGTGGGAGGGCATCCGGCCAGTTAAGTCCAGTGGTGGCCACTATTTTTGACAATTTCAGCTTCAGTGTGGCATTATGGCGTTCCACCAGGCCGGCGGATTGGGGGTGGAAGACTGCGTGGAATCTCTGTTTCACCCCCAATCCCTTTAGGATTAGTTGGATAACCTCAGCTATGAAGTGGGGGCCATTGTCGCTCCATAAAATTCGACAAAGGCCATAGCGAGGGAAGAATTCTTTCAGTAGTACTTTGGCAGTAGTCATGGCAGTGTTGTCACGGGTTGGATAGGCCTCTACCCATTTGCTGAAGGCACATACGATGACTAGTACATACTTCAAGCCCTGGCATCTCTCCAGTTGGATGTAGTCCATCTGAAGGATGTCAAAGGGGTGATTGGGGGTCCCAAACCCTCCCCGGGGTACCACAGTTCCTTTCCCGGGGTTGTGTTGCAGACAGATAAGGCACTGCTGGACTAGGCGTCTGGCTGAGTCAGGGATTTTGTCGTTGTGCCAGACTTTGGAAATGAGTTCGATCATAGGTGCAGATCCTATGTGTGCGGGGGAGTGTGCCATCGTCAGTATGGGGATCAGATATGAGTCGGGCAGCAACCACTTGTTTGCATCCTTCGTTCGCCAGCAGCCCTCTTCATCCTTCAAACCCACCCTTGCCCACTTGGTCAGCTCGTGAGGGGTGCTGGCCGACTGTATGTCTCTGATCATTACCCTTGTGTCACTCCATGTTTCTGCTTGTGACCTGGTCACATACATGCGTGTCACCGTCCTATTCTCAGCAGTGGTTCGTGCAGTGATGTCGGCCAATGCATTCCCTTGTCCGACTAAGTCTGTCACCCTTTTGTGTGCCTGACATTTGATTACCGCTAATCGTTTGGGGAGGAGAACTGCTTCGATCAGAGCGGAGACTAGATCTCCGTGGAGGATCGGGGTGCCGTGGGACGTCAGGAATCCCCTCTCCCTCCACAGGAGTCCAAAATGGTGAACCACCCCGAAGGCATACTGGCTGTCTGTATATACGTTCGCGGTGGTCCCTGTGGCTATGATGCATGCTCGTGTGAGGGCTATCAGCTCTGCTGCCTGGGCAGATCGTTGTGTGATGCAGGCTGTCTCAACTACTGTTCGGGCTGTCGTTACTGCATAGGCAGCTGAAGTGGTGCCATCTGGGAGTTTGATGCATGAGCCGTCTACCCATAGCTCTCCATCGGGGTCAGAAAAAGCAGTGTCTCGGAGGTCAACCCTACTCCTAGTCTGTTCGTCCGTGAGGGTCACACAGTCGTGTATGGGAGGCACGTCGGGGTCATTTTCAGGCAGGGGCAACAATGTGGCAGGATTCAAAGTCGTGCATCTCTTTAGTGTGATGTGGGGTGCAAGCAGAGTCAACTCGTACCCTGTCAGTCGTGCGCTAGTCAGGTGTTGGGTCTTTGTCTGGTTCAAAAGGGTGTCGACTGCATGGGGTACTAACACAGTGAGGGAGTTTGAAAGTACGATTCCTTCGCTCTGGCGGATAGAGACAGCAGCGGCGGCTACTGCTCGAAGGCAGGCAGGCAAAGCTCTGGCTACAGGATCAAGAGTGGCGGAGAAGTAGGCACAAGGGCGCTGCTTAGGACCAATTGATTGTGTTAGGACAGACAATGCACACCCCTCCCTTTCGTGGGTGAAGAGGGAGAAGGGTTTGTAGTAATCCGGGGTTCCTAGGACAGGCGCTGAACAGAGGGCATCTCGCAATTCCTTAAAGGATGCTTGACACTCGGGGGTCCAAGGGAGCGGGAAGGAGGCATCTTTGGTTAATAGGGCAAGTAGAGGTTTTATAATGAGACTGAAGTTAGGTAACCACTGTCTACAGAAAGAGGTTAGGCCAACCAAAGAGCGGACTTGCTTTTGTGTTTTTGGGATGGGGGTGTCTAGGATGGTTTGGATCCGGTCGGGTGTAAGTTTCCTTCCTTCTTTGGACAGGAGATGGCCTAGGTAAGTCACTTGTGGCTGGCAGAACTGCAACTTCTTTTTGGAAACTTTGTGGCCATTGTCTGCAAGAAAGTGTAGGAGTTGGACAGTGGCTGTGATTGCCAGTGGGGTGGTGTCGGCTGCCAAAAGGATATCATCGACATATTGGATCAACACCACTCCATCTGGTAGCTGGAAGGCATCCAGCTGTCTTTTGAGGGCCTGGCTGTAAATGCTGGGACTTTCAGTGTACCCCTGGGGAGCTCTACAGAATCGGTACGAGCGGGATTTTAGAGTGAAGCCGAAGAGATAACGGCTGTCTGGATGGATGGGGATAGAGAAAAACGCATTCTTAAGGTCGATAACAGTGAAGGCGGTGGCAGTGGACGGGATGAGGGTCAGAATGGTGGTGATGTCTGAGACCACGGGGTATTGGGGTACAACCACTTTGTTAATCTCTCGCAGGTCGATGATGAAGCGGTACGCTTTCTCATCTCCTTCACCTTGTTTCTTAACAATAGGTAGGATTGGACTGTTGCAGACGTTGCTAACCACCTCTTCAACCACTCCTGCATCCACCAGAGATTGAATAATCGCTACCAGTGCCTTCTCGCCCTCGGGAGATATCCGGTATTGTGGGAGTTTCGGGAGCATAGCGTCCTGTCTTACAGTTATATGAATGGGGTCAATCATCATTCGTCCCACATCAGAGTCATTTTTGGCCCATAGGTACGGAGGCAGAGTATCAAGCAAGGACAGGTCAGCGTCAGTTATGGGGCACATGTGTCGTGAGGGGCAGGATTTGGGCATGCCTGGGTTGTCGTACAGGATGACTCGGATTCCATCTGGGGAACACCTAATGGTAGCTCGGAAATGTTTCAGTAAGTCAATGCCCATAATGGCGTCAGGGGAGTTGGAGGAGAGCAGAAATGTCGCGTCAGTGGTGTTGTTTTCTAGGTCAAAGGTGATAGGTACGGACAGGGGATTAGTGGAGGGCGTTCCATCGAAACCTATCGATGTAATGTGTGAGCCAGACAAGGGTGCCCTTGGAATCAGTCGTTTCGATAACACACTACGTGTCGCCCCAGTGTCTACCAAAAATGGAGACTCTGTACCCAGGACCTTAGCGGTGACGTAAGGACCTTGCTGGTCAACACAGAGCTCGACTGGATCCCTCCCTTGCCCCTGGCAGTCCTATGCAAAGTCGGGGGCATTTTCACCTTCGGACAGCTGATATTGGTTCTGTCGGGGACGGTCAAATGTGTTTAATCTCCCTGATCTGTCATTGTTGGTGTCGTTTGTGTGCCCTCGTCCTTGTCCTCTATTGCTCGGACCACCTGCCACATCCCTGGTGTCCCTATTTCTATTCATCTCTAGCAGAACCGGACACTGGGATTTCCAATGGCCAAATCCTTTGCAGAAGGCGCATTGGTCGTTGCTAATGTCTCTACGTCCAGTGTGGGGTGTTGGGGTGTGATCTTTAGGAGGTAGATTTCTGGGGGTGGTCGATTGGTAGTTCCCTCTTTGGGGTTCCAGTCCTGCCGCTATACCTTGTATCTGGGCTATCATTACCCTTTCTTTTAAATCTTTCTTCTTTTTCTCGGACGCCCTATCATTCTCATTCTTTTGATGCTCGTAATACTGAGCCATCTGGAGGATAGCTGCAGGTTTGGAGGCCCCCCAACTACTCTCACTCGTCTGCAGTTTTTGGGAGACTTCTTGTGTTAGGCCTTTTACGTAATTTTGTACAAACAGGTGCTGTCCGGTTGCGGTGGTCATGTCTTGGCCACTGTATCGGAGAACACCGTCTCGAATCGGGAGAAGTATTCTGACACATCTTCTTGGGGTTTCTGTCGGCAGGCCGTGACTATCGACCAGTCTACCTTTCTCTCTGGGATCAGTGTCTTTAACTTCTGAACTAGTTTGTCTGGGAGTTCCAGTATGTCCTTTACTGGTTTCCTTCCTGGCTCCCGCTGTCTGTCTAGTTTACCGAGTTGGTCCCAGGTATGTCCAAACAGATCCGTGTGGTCAGCCTTCCGGATTTGCTTCCACACGTCAGCTGGCAGGCATAACCCGAAGAACAAGTCAATGTCCGCTAAAGTCATTATCGTCGAACCCAAGGCTGTGCCTAATTCGGTATAGAATGCTGTCGGGTTCTTTCTCAGATCGGGCAGAGTTTGCTTAAAGGTTAGGATATCTTGTCGATCCCATGGTTGGTAAACCCAATTATACACAACTCTCCCTTTTGCATCAGCATGATTAATATCATCGCTTGTTCCCAGGCCACGTGGCGGGATCCAATAAGGGGCCGCCTCTCTGATGGGCATCATAGTATTGGCTACCTCTGCTGAGGTCGTTTCAGGGACTGTAATCTTGGTTTCTGGTTTTTGTTCCGTGAGGTGGCGGAGGACCTCAAGCATTTGCATGAAGAGCTCCGTCGCCTCACATTCAGTCCCATCTCCAACGTCAATCTTCCTATACAGCGTTGTTAGTTTAGCGGGACCCTTACTTTGATACCTATCTTCATATGCGTTCAGGGTGTGGTAGCTGAACCGCAAAACAAAATGCCGTCTGTGGCTGTCGGCATGTGAATTATATATGCTCATTGTGTACTCTTCGCTTTCCCTTCGTTCTACTAATATCTTTGCTATTTTGTCGATCCCATCCCGCTCATCTTTGCTCAACCTATTTGGTCTGGCTGGTGGTCGTTTGCTAGCCTCAGGGTCGTCTGACGATGTTGTTAATGTGGCTGGTGCAGAGGCCGTGACGGCTGGTGCACTAGCACTAAGGTCACTTTCGCTCGCACTCGGGGCTTGCAAGTTTTGTTGGCAGGGGGCATATGGAGGGGGCATGTAGATGATAGGGGGACCTAGCAGTAACTCATCGTTCGCCCGTTGTTTGGAGGGCACTTCAGGGTAGAGCGCTGAGGGGGTCCTAACAGGACATTGACCTGTCTACCCTGATTCTTGGTTTTGTTTAGCTTCCTTTCTTTCTTTTATTTCCTCTTCTAGTTGCTTTGCGGCTAGGTGGGCTGCCTTTCGTAATTCTTTCCCTATTTTTGCTTCTTCTCTTTTCTTTCGTTGTTCCGTTTCTTTGTGCCACATGCCTATACTATCGAGCATAGTGGGCGTGGTCTTATTCTTCCGGAGCGCTATTTCCAATGTTTTTATTTTGTTTTCATCGAAGGAACCTATCAGTGGCCACTGACTTTCAGGGTTCTTCTTTGTATATTTATGCCATAACTTAGTATAAGCTATAGTGACTAGTCCATACTTAGTGAACATGTCCTTATTAGGGGTGCCCTCCAGTGGAGCCGGATGGTTCATCTCTAATAAGCGGTCCGGGCTAAACAGGCTACCAACCAGTGGGGAGAAGATAGGCATGACGGATTACAACGGGGACAAAAGTCTGCACTACCTATCTTATCACGGCGGGCAAAGACTAGACAGAATATTTCTATTCTCCGTTGTTTGCCGGCGGTGAATACCTCAAACGAACCAATACCGAACAATCGGTCAATCAAACAATCAGTGGGGAGAATAAGTGGGCACGAAAAGTTATCGTTACCCACCCTTTCTCTACCTGCAAAGAGAGACCTTGTTTTTCCCTGTTTGCAGACAAAGAATCTCCAGACAATAATCCACGAACGACAGTTCGGGAAACAGTGGGGGAGGAAGATAGGCACGACGGATTACAACGGGGACAAAAGTCTGCGTTACCTATCCTTCACTGTTTGCAAAGAGAGAGCCTGTTGTTTTCTCCGTTTGCAGACAGCGAATCTCCAGAGGTTTCAACAAAGCGTAATACTAGTATTATCCAAACAAAACAATCTTTTCTCAATTCGTCGCGTTTACACGACCTTACCCGGACCGCATGGACGGTTTCCTGTCCCCTGGATCCAGCGCCCGATCGTCCTCTCTCCTTCGTGATGTTCGTGGCACTCCTGATGGTTCCCAGTCAGGACCGTAGATCACTCGAGAGAGGTCTGTTCAGAACTAGTGAAGGTCGGATGATCGGCTGTCAGACGAGGGTCTATCGGACACGAGCTCTTCCCGATCGTTGCAGTCGTTCACTCTGTCGTCGGGACCTCTCCCACTGGATCCATGTGTCGCTGATGGGCCCCACGCTTTGGGACGCCAATTGTGGAAAAAGGTAGGGCTAGGACCTTTCTCAAGATTTGCCCGGCGCTAACCGCCCTTGTACCATTCAAATTTACCAAGCAATGAGGCAGGCGCCGGAGACCAGAAGGCAGGAAACAGAAGTTTTATTCCGACGGAGCAGAACACGTCAGATCAGACAACAAGGTATCGTCTCGAGGTGCTCTAACAGCCTCTCTGAGGCCTGGCCTCTTATACACTGGTTTATGGCATGTGACCTTTCTTTATTACAATCGTAACATTGTGAAACAAGGAAAAAGACATCCCCATAATCCTCGTGTCAATCCCACCCCCATATACCTTCACAATAGAGGTCCTCAACCTGCTGATAAGAGGAGGGGGTCATCACGCAGCTGAGTGTTTCGCCAAGTCTTAGGATGTGTGCGCCTGATCATATCCCAGGGGGTGGGGAGGCCCTGATCAACAGTGTGTCCTTTGAAGGGGGGCGATTCCATACAATGAGGGGCAGCAAATGGTATCTCCCGGCTTAGGCAATGGCCTCGGACCTGGGTGGACAGTTGGACATGGGGTAAGAGGTCATCAAAGGAGTGGTATTCATGCCGCGTGGACAAACCAGCGCGGAGGGAAGGTTTATCAACAGAGGGGCATTCATGGGGGGAGAGGAGGCGCTGGTCAGGCGCCGGCGTGACTCCCAAGGACAGGGTCATGCAGAAGGGTTACGCTCATGAGGGGGAGGGAGGGGGAGCCAGGGTGCGCGGAGGATGCTTGCTGGGTCAGAGGGGCGCGCTGGCGATCGATCGTGGACAGGGAGACCATGATACCTAAAATGGCTGCCGTGCACGTCGTACGTGGGTGACAAGCTGGCGCAGATGATGTTTAGATCGCAAACTAAAATTCCACACCAGTCAATGGTTGAAGGATGTGTGCACCCCTAGGACAGTGCTTAATCTGAGCCGGTGTTTGCCAGTGGGGGGCACCCGTACTTATTTTTGGGGGCAAAACACACAGATCGAAAAGATGGAGGAAGAGAAAGAACTCAAAACCGTCTCGGAGGAAGAAGGCAGGAAACTGCAAGAGCGAAATAAAGGGGCAGGGTGGGTCTGGTTGTTAACCCCTTTACTGCTAAGGCTATTTTCTTTCTTTTATGTAATTTCCATTGAAATCAATGGAAAGTCCATGACGAGTTACCCTTGTCATTAGCGGCGAAGAGGTTAATTAAAGAGCCACGAGATGGTTTTAAAACTACCAGCCGCGGTATCTGTGGTGCCGAGAGCTTCTGAGCACAGCTTTGGGCACCGGCACTCTTTCTTTTAAACACTAAGCACTGCCTCATATAACACATAACAGCATATTTGTAAAGTGCAAACATATCACCCCTGAAGGCGCTAGGGGCCGTCGGAGATATTAAGTGAGCTATTGCCCAGAGGCACATGGTGCTGGGTGGAGCTGCTGCTGGGGATCGAACTGTGAGCCCTGTGCTCCGGAGTCAGCGTCTCTGGCCGCTGCGCCACACCATGGCCCCAGAGCCATGGTTGACTCGGCTTCCCCCTGCGTGCATGTGTGATTGTATTTAGATGTATAGAGCACATTAAGCAAAAAGTCGTGTAAGTGAGAACACCGGTAAGAGCCGCCAGGGTGAGACGGCTAGAGCATTACTGAGGGTAAAACGCAGTGTAGGGGGTCAGACTCCAAGGGGCAGATTTATAAGCCCCCTGCACCACCAGTACGTCACTTTTCGGGATGCACTGGTGGCGCAGGGGGCTCCTCCATATTTACAAGGAGAGGAAAAGCCACCCTGTGTGACTTTTCCTGTCCTTGTAAATATGGCCCCTTCACACACAGCACTGTGCGTGGAAGCGGCATTCCATGGGTGTTGCTGTGGGTGTTCCCACGCAACACCCATGGAGCAAGACACATCTCCAGATTTACAAGAAATCGTAAATCTGGAGTTGCGTGTGAATGTTACACCACCTTAGAGGTGGCGTAGCGAGGATCAACGAGGAGAAATGTTTTCATTTCTCCTCGTTTTTACCTCTTTCAATATGTGCTGCTTTCTACAGCACGCATTGAAAGAGGAAAAAGCCTGCAGTGATTGTTTTTGTGCAGGAAGGTGCCCCTTCCTGCACAAAAACAACCTCCCCACGACGCAGGCATCCTTGCACCATGGTGCAAGGGTCCCTGCGCCGGCGCATGGCAGGTGTTAGTGTGCCAGCGCAGGGGAGAGCACAGAGATGCGACATATTCTTGTAAATATGTCGCATCTCTTTGCTTTCCACACTAACGCAGCACGCTAGCAAAACGACTTGCTGCACCGCACTGCCTTACTTTGTTGTAAATCTGCCCCCAGTATGTATAGGTGTCGTGTTCCATTGCATGGCCGCCGCCACCCCCTCTGACCTCAGGAGGTGTGCAGGCCGGTGCACAGGCCCCCCTGTGCATTCTGCATCCTGTGAGGGCCCCTGGCGCCCACCCCGCCCTGACCCACCGCCCTGCTTCTCACAGGACGCCTGGCTTTGCCTGTCCTGCCGCCTTCTTATGTTGTCCTGCTGTGGGGGTAACCCGCCTGCTACTAGCAGGGCATAGGAGCAGGTGACGTCACTTTCCTGGGGTTCTTGTATTCATAGTGCCCAGGCAGGGGCCCCAGAGTGCTCGGCGGGTGGGTGGCGTCAGGGAGCGGCCAGACACATCCAAGCTGAACTTACTCACACCCGGCGGTGTGGCCCTAAGCTCCAGGGGCCCTTGTCCGCTCACGGAGGCTCCCTTCGGGACTCTGATCCGGTGTCAGCAGCCGCTCTCTCGTCTGACCCCAGGGCTGCTGGAGCAGGGCGCAGGCACAGAGGCGCTGCCCTCCCCGGGGGCATCGGCAGACGGAAGATGAAAGGCTTGGAGGGCCCTCGGTGTGCTCTGCCTTTCATCCCGAGGACCCGGCCCGTCCCTTTCATGTGAAGGACTCTCAGAGGAGCGTCTGAATGGACGTCTTCGGGGGATTAAAGCAGCTTTCATCCTCGGCGCGGGCGCCGCACAGCTGGAGCACCGCTGGAAGAACAGCTGCAACAGAAGGAGGATTCTGAGGAGGCCGAGAGCGCGCCGTTCACGCACATCCGTCGCAAGAAGCGGAGGAGAGCGTCGTCGTGGGGGGCGGGCGAAAGTGAAGGGTCCCATTCTCCGCACACCCTCAGGGAGGAACCCACAAAATCCATATCAAATGTGATTTAAGCTATCTTTAGTGTCATCAAATGTCAGGCTTAATGCAAGAACATGCAGTTTCTAGGTAACGGCCCCAAAATTCTCTGACCGATGCCCCCCGCCCCCGACAAGGTTGTCTTTAAACCCCATCATATTCTACCCAGTTACTGACACGCATTTCTTAACCTTCCATGTAGTAAAAGAACATCAATATTCAAACAAGCATTGGTTAGTCGATAGGTATAGCGCTGTCAGCATTTTGGCTTTGTCAATATTTATTTTCTTTTATCATAGTTTTTGTAGAGGAAGTTGCTAAGACCTCGTTTATTTAAATTTTTTTTTAATAAACTGTGGCTAAAAAACAAATAATTTTTGCACACCAATATTAAACATTGCTATAATAGTTCATGACACTGAAGGGAAATACTTTTTGCAAGGATATGCTCCTTCTGAAAGGTCAGACAGCTGTCACTCACAGTGATGCTAGCCAATGGCTGGAGTGGGCGGGCACACTGCTAGGTAATGCATGCTGTAGTGAGCAGAAATAGACTGTGATGAATGTATGAAGGGGGCTGGCTTAAAAACCCCTATAACTAAGTATATAATTAATTTTAGTAAAATCAAAGGGTCTTGGCTAACGTTAGACCTAAAAATAACAGCATGCATGACGTCCTAGGGAGACTAAACATGTAAATGTGAATGTAAATGTGTGTGTCTTGTAAAGCGCACTGCTACCCGGAGGCGTCCTGGCGCTATAGACCGCTGGGGAACCCGTCCTGGCTTTCCCTGTGAGATGTTCCCTCCTGGGTATCTCCAAGGTGAAACCAGGCATCCCCGGCGTTTGTGGGGGGCCGTTGTGGAGATGAGGCAAGCTGATGCCCAGAGTTGCCGAGTGTAATCCCTGGTTAGAGTAGGCACCGAGGCGAGAATTATCGAGTCCGCTGACCCTGGTTCACGACCCTGCCGCGTCGGGAATTGAACCCTGGTCCCGGGCCGTCCTCTGCTTCTGGGTCTACCGCCTCTAACCAGTGAGCCACACATTGTGCTATTTTTCCTCACAGATTCTGGCAGGGGAGAGAATGCAAAAAACACAATTGATGGATGGAATGCAGAACAAATGAAAACATTCACCCTCAGTCAAGAGATCTGTGTTAAATCCATCGTTCTTTTGCTCACCGTGCCACCCCTGTTTACACCTGGCCATATGCAAATTAGTCTTGACCCTGTGCCTCATGCGAACAATCTAGTCTGCCAAGCCAGGTCCTCCCTGGACCGGAAACAAGCATCCTAGGACCGGTTCCGGGATTTCATCGCTCTTCAGCCAGGATAGCTTGACTCCAGTGACACAGTGAGCCCAGGACCCCCGTCTGGGAATGCAACCTACAGTCCAACTTCTTTCTGCTGTTGTCATCACTCGGTGCCTGTCCTCCCCCCTCAAACACTGGGGCCATGCCCTCAAGACATACTTCAGGCCTTCCAGGAGAGTATAAGGAATTGTGTCACCCTCAAGGTTTCCAGTGGCGGGTCGGAGTCGTGGCCAGGTCGCATCTCGAATGCTCGTTCGGCGTGGCCCAAATGTCCTCGGTTTAGAAGAATATGATCTTCCTGAGTGACACATTTGTGATAAAGACCCGGCAACAAAGTGTGTCAGCTCAGTCGGCTGAAGATAGTGTAAATATTACTTAAAAAAATACATTTGTTTTAGGGCCACGTCACCTCCGTCCTCAAGGGAACAATATTTGAAATTTATTGCGCGACAATTACCCGAAGGTGTCTCGGCGCATGTGACTATTCAGAAGGACCAATACCCAGAAGCCTTACTGGTTGAATAACCATGTTTTAAGAAGCTTACGAAAGCTGACAAGATTCGGAGCTGTTTTAATAGTCAGAGGGAGGGCATTCCACGCTTAGGTGTTGCTACCATGAAACGCCTGTCCCCCCAGGTCACAGTTCTGGTTCGGGGAACTGGGAGCAAACAAATGTTTGCGGATCTGAGCTGTCTTTTAGGGCTGTAAATCTGAAAGGCCTCTATCAGAAACCTGGGGCCCATGTCGTGGATAGCCTTGTAAGCAATACAGAGGGCCTTGAACTTGATGCGATTTTCCACTTTAAGCCAGTGGAGGTGACGAATGGCTGTGGTGGTCGGATGACGTCGGGGAATGCCTAGCAGAATTCTCGCTGCCGCGTTCTGTATGGACTGAAGTTTATTTAGGACTTGTTTCTGAGTGTTAAGAAAAAGGGCGTTCCCATAGTCCATCTTAGAGAATACCAACGTGGTAATAAGGGTTTTTCCTGCAGAAGTCGGAAGATAGGGCATGAGTTTCTTGTGAGCAAAGATATCCCAGGTGGTCTTGGGTGCTGGCCTGTCCCGCATGTGCGATGGAGACTGTTTCCTATGTGCGATCTGTGTTCTTGGCATTTGTACAGACCACATTCTGTTATTGGTATGGTCTTGAAATGTTTTCAACATAATTCAGAGGCTTTCAACACAGACCAGAGCATGATGGAGTGTGTAATGCTCTGAGTAAGTATCTCTGTAAAACATTTTTTACACACCTGTACACTGTGGTTCTCCAGTATTCATATCTTTCATAGATTCACACATTTGAATCTTCCCGGTCGTCGATGTTGGAGTCCCACGGTCATTACGATCAGCAGCACAAAGCATTACACACTAACAGGTAAACCAGTCGAATAGTGTAGCAACTCAAATTGTTTTAGGTAGGCCAAACTTCAGCCCATCAGAGAGCATCTTCTTGAATCATCTTTCCCCTTCAGATCGACCACACCTCAGAGTTCAGAGCGCGAGTGCACAGGTATATAATCCCATAAATATTGAAGTTAATCAAAGCAGTGAGCATCTGAAAAGGGGAGGTGGGAGGGTCGCATGTGAATCTATGTAAGATAACAATACTGAAAAACAACAGTGTACAGGTGTGTAGCTTGTTTTTTTCTCCAGTTTGAATTTTTCACAAATTCAAATGCTTGAATTGGAATATACTTGATCAAACATACGGTTGCCAGTAGGTAGTTACAGTTAGAACCTTGTTTCTATTCAAAAAGCGTTTTTCTTTGGCCAATATCTTTGGCACCATTTGACGAATCTTAGCAACATTTTCAAACTAGTGACCAGCTAAGGTCAGCTCCTGTCTTGAAAGTCTTGAAAGTTAGGGGGTGATTCTTCAAGCGGGGGCCAAGAAAAAGGGGGATCCCAAAATGCGTTTTCTCCATGTTAATTTCCGTAGGAATTTTGGAACCGGCTACAGCCCGAACTACTGAACGGAATTACCCCAAATTTGGCAAAAAGGTAGCTCTAGGTTCAGAAAGCGCCGATTTTTTAAATGGTGTAAATCCGTTCAGTAGTTCCTGAGAAATTAAAAAAATGAAAATATCGATATCTGGGCACCGAGGAGGAGCCGCGAACCCTCCCGAGCAGGAGCTTCATTTTGATTGGCTGTCAACACTCCAAACTAGGAAGTGTTGGCAGCTACTGTGTGACTCTGTAAAACCGAGTCACAAGAAAAAGGAAAAAAAAAGATAAAAATTAAGAAAAGGGGGCAGGGTAGAAACACGCTGACCAACTAGGCCTGTTCAGAAGGTCCCACAGGGACCCCCAGGCCCAAAAAAAATCATTTACAAAAAACATTTTGGCTGGAGTTGCGCTGTGTGCGCAAATACGGAAGAACATTTTTTAAGAAACAATGTGCGATCTCCCTCACTTCGTTTTCTTAAAGCCCGCGGGTGGGCCAGGTCCCAGGGGCAGTGTTTAATAATGGTGTGGGGCCCACGGGCTCCCGCAGACCACCACCTCCCTGGGGCAATCCTTATTTAAATGCGGGGGACTTGCGGGACCGCCACCTCCCCGGAGCTTTAATCATTAAGTGTGGAGGGCATTGCAGCCCCCCGCAGCCCCGGAGACCGCCACCTCCCCGGGGCATTTAATAAATAACATACAGGGGTCCGTAGAGGACCCGGGGACCACCACCATATCCTGCAAATGTCCCGGGATGTCCACCCCAGGACATTGCAGTTTGCAGGAAACCTGCTCTTGCTTTCAAGAAGCAAAGCAGAAGTGCTTTTGGACAAGGGGAGCTGCATGTTAGCAGCTCCCCTTGCCTAAAAGCAATGTGGGCTCCCGCAGTAGGCGAGGAGTCGGCAGGGCCCACCGGGGCACTGGAGCTCCCTCCTCGGTCCCCAACCAGAGGACCGGCCCCAGGGGATGGGGTCCCCAGGGCCATGCGGCCCCCCTCCCAGGAAGTTAAAAAAAAAAAAACGAGTCCAGGCCCCGGGAGATGGGGTCTCCGGGGCCAATAGTGGGCCTGGGAAGGGGGCCATGTGGCCCCCTTCCCTTTTTTGTTTTTAAAAAACAAATAAAATGCTCAGGCCCTGGGGTTTGGGGTCCCCAGGGCACAAAAATAATTAAGGGAAGGGGGGGGTGGCCACACAGCCCCCCTTTCAAAAAATACATTTTAAAAAAGCAGGCATCTCGCTGGAGGCCCCGCCCCCACCCTGCACCTCTGTGCAAACGTGCCTCCTGGCATGTTCTGGATTAGGTGATTAAGCCCCCTTGAATACTAAGGGTCCTTAGGGGCCAACTAGCCCACCAGATGTATGTAGTGTATTTTGTAAAGCGCACAGCTGCCCCAACGGGGCGTCCTGGCGCTGTATAACACTGTGGAACCCTTCCTGGCTCTCCCTGTGAGATGCCCCTCCTGGGCACCCCCAAGTTGAAGCCAGGCATCCCAGTGTTGTAGAGGCCGTTGTGGAGATTAAGCAAGCTATTGCCCAGAGTTGCAGCGTGGGACCCCTGATTAGAGTAGGCGCCGAGGCGAGAATTATCGAGTCCGCAGACATTGAGCCCAAGACCCTGCCGCGTTGGGACTTGAACCCTGGTCCCGGGGCTGACCTCTGCTTCAGGGTCTGCCGCTCTAACCAGTGAGCCACACTTCTCCAAGATACCTCCAGTAAGCTCCACACTGTGGGAATACTGAGAGGAAGACAGAGGCCACGCCCCTTTTTACACCACTCTGCAAACGCAGCTCCTGGCAGACTGCTGCTTGATGGATGAAGTCCACTTTAGTCCTGAAGTCCTCAGGACACAGAGGGACCTCATCGCCTCACCAGCTGTGCACCAAGAAGCGCGTTTGCAGAGTGGTGTAAAAAGGGGCGTGGCCTCGGACCACCTCTCAGCAAAACCACTGTGTGGGGCTTATTGGAGGTACCTGGTGGGGTAGTTGGCACTTGTGGGCACTGCAACACAAGCTTAATGTTTAAAACCCAAAATACAAATGAAGGCAAGTTGCAACTAGCACTACTAAATTGCAGGTCATTGGCCAAACACAAACATGAGATCCATGACCTACTAAGAGAAAGATCATTGGACGCTCCATTCCTGACAGAGACCTGGCTCAATGAGAGCTCCATACCAGATGTCTTGGATGCTATACCAAGCGAGTGTATGTTAGCAAGGCAGGCTCGGGAAGGCCAAACAGGCAGCGGTATCGCTATAATTTATAAATCCACAATGAAATTTGAGATTAAACAAGCCGACCTAGAAAACTGTGAGGCGTTCTTATTTACTCTACCAGCAGCAGAAGATACCACCATAGCTGTTTTTTTAATCTACCGACAACCAGGCCCAGTAAAGCAATTTCTGGCGAGTCTGGAAGAGAAAGTAGTGCACCCAGCTCTCCGATATAAACATTTTCTGGTGCTGGGTGATCTGAATATACACTTCAATAACAAGCAGAACCATGAAATCTGCGCACTGTGCAAGGATTTATTAACATTAAATCTGGTACAAAAAGTAGAGACCCAAGCGCACCAAAAGGGCCACATCCTAGATCCAATTTTCTCCAACTTCCTAGAGATAGAGGTGGAAGAACCAATTCCCTGGTCAGATCACTACTGTACCCGCTCACAGGAAAAAGTCACAACAACCAATGAAGAAAATTACTACTAGGAAGTGGAACAATTTCAATTCCGCTTCTTTTACGCATGCACTGACGGAGAAAAACCTCATATTAGACGAAGATATAGACCTAGCTAATAATCAACGGAAATCATGGATTACAGAGGTTCTAGATGAGATAGCGCCAGCGAGCACGAGGACTTCTAAGAGACAGAGTGCAGCAGCGCCATGGTTTAATGATGAACTGATAAAGGCCCAAAAAAATCTTGAACGAATATGGAGGAAGGAATATTGTAGTAGAAAACTACAAAAATGAACTAAAACGATATCATTCACTAATAAAGAAATCTAGATGTATATTTTATACAGAAAGAATTGAAAGAGCCAGTAACCCCCCCAAAGAAATGTTCACCATACTGAAAGCTCTTAAAACATACAAAGATAGTAATGACACAACTGCCTCTGTAGAGAGCTGTAATAAGGTGGCAGAATCTATGACACCATCCCGGTGGAGGCAAGACCGGAGACAAGCCTAACCTGTGCAAGCCAAACTAACTTTGCAGGCGTGACTCTGCATGAATTCAAAATCCAGGAACTAGTAGAACTTAAAGCCACAGCAAAAGGAATAAAGTCTGGCTCCCCCTTAGACCCAGCACGACCAGAGATAGTAATGGAGGGAGCGGACTCAATTATGCCATATATCTCGGAGCTTATTTCTCGCTCCTTTCAGAATGGTGTGGTCCCCACTAAATGGAAACAGGCTATTGTCAGACTACGGAAAAGAAACCATCAACCGAGAACACAGTGTTAGAAAATGTACGCACAATTTCACTGTTACCATTTGTAGCAAAAATTGCTGAGAAAGTAACTAATAAATAACTGGTAGACCATATATATAGAAATGACCCACTGCTCCCCTCTCAATCAGGCTTCAGAAGGGCCCACTTGACGGAGTCGGCACTACTCCTGGCCACAGAAGCATTGAGAAAGCATGCAGATGAAGGACAAATGGCCGCACTGATTCTGTTGGATCTCAGAGAGGCGTTTGACACCGTATCACACATACTACTCCTTCAAACACTTGAAGCTTGTGGCATCAGGCAAAACGCTCTGAGCTGGACGACATTGTTTCTCTTCGGACAGAGCTTTCAAGTGGCACAACACACACACTCATCGAAGAGTATCCCCTTGTCCCAGGAGGTCCCAAAGGGTTAAATTTTGAGTCCCACTCTGTTTTAATCTCTATGTGGGACCACTGGCTGAACGAGTGGAGCGTGAGTTTACTTAGGGGGTTCACCCAAACATAGTCACTGGGACCTGGGTCATTACAGTACTGAGAAGGAGGGGTCCCAGTGTGAAATATTGGTGTGAAGCTTCACGCCAATATTTCAACATTAATGTATTTTGTGAAGCATGATTCTTATCTAGTGATGCATTGAACCGATGGTCTTTTGTTTTGTATATTGAACTTGACATACAAATGCATCTTTGATATTTGGTTGATTTTACTGTCATGATTCCCTATCCACACTATCCTCACCTTATCACTTCCCTTTTTCCCTTAGGGCACTGTACAACCTTTTGAATGTATACTGCCAGATACTATATCTAACAAATATATCTACATTGTGAATAAAAACAGTGTAGATTCATTTATTGTATTTCTAATTTTTTGATAACTTTGTGTTTATTGCCATTTCACACTGAGACCCCTTCTTCTCAGTACTGAACGAGAGGAGCAACATAAAGTATCCATCGTTTCTTACGTGGATGACACACAGCTAATTGTGCTGCTGTCTCAAAATGAGGATCAGGCAGCAATCTGTTTCTCCATATGTTTGGAAGAGGTGGCAGACTGGATGTCGAACCATGGCCTCAAGCTAAACGGGAGTAAAACAGAGGTAAAGGTTGTGGGCAAGGCACCAACCATATGGTCATCTGCATGGTGGCCTGAGTCACTAGGCCAACTACCAACCCCAAAAGCAGAAGTAATAAAAACCTAGGAATATGGTTTGATGCCGAGTTGACATTGGACAGCCAGATTCAGAAGGTAGCGGGAAAATGCTATGGGGCCATGAAAACCCTGAGGAAGATCCTTGATCTTCTACCATCGAAGGCCAGGAAAACAATAGTACATGCGGTAATAACCTCCCGATTGGATAATGGGAATGTTTTATATCTTGGCGCCACTAAAAAAGGACAGTCCAAACTACAGAGGGTGCAAAACGCGGCGGCTCGACTGGTGCTTAGTCTGCCGAGAAGAGCTAGCGCGAAGAAAGCCCCGATAGGACTGAACTGGCTGCCAGTGGAAAAGAGTAATGTTTAACCCCTTGCGTGCGCGTGACGGCCGTGAGCCGTCACGGTGGGCGTGTGCGGAGGACCTCACCTGGCCATCCGAACCCCGCCCACTATTTCCCCAGCACTGCGGCGAAATTTGCGCCGCAGTCAAGGGGTAAAGGCATTGTGCCATTGTCATCGTATTCTTCCAAAGAACGGCCCGAAATACCTTCAACCGCTGCTAACCGAATACACCCCAGGACGGAGTCTAAGATCCATGGGAAAAGCACTGGTGACGGTACCAAGAATATACAGAGCAAGAATGGGGGCATGTTCCTTCAGATACCTTGCAGCAAAAACATGGAACACCCTACTGATGGCCCTAAGAACAGAACCGTGTGAAAGCAGATTCCGCAAACAACTAAAGACCTGGTTGTTTACTAAAACCGAATAACGGTTACACCAAGGAGTCTATGCATCCTAATCGGATAATCAGATGATAGTAACGCCTTTTCAGATCCAAGGTCTCAGCGCGGGGACACACAGTCGGTGTAACTAGTGCTCTACAAAGGAATAAATATAAATATAAAATATAAACAGGTAGGCTAGTTGGCCCCTAAGCACCCCCAGCAGCGAAGTGAACTTTAATACCCATCCAAGAGCACGCCATGGAGCGCGTTTGCAGAGTGGTGGGGAAAGGGGGTGTGGCCTGCAAGGACAACTTAGCAATGTTGTGTGGGACTTACTGGAGGTAATAGGAGGGGTAGTTGACCCCCAAGGTTGTCCTTGGGAGCCAACTACACCTCATGTTACCTCCAGTAAGTCTCTCACACACAGTGGTATTGGTAGGACGTCTTCAGAGGCCACACCCCCCTTTCTCCACCACCCTGCAAACGCGCCCCCTGGCACACTACGGGTCGGGGGATCAAGTCCACTTTGCTCCTGAGCGACTTTGGGGGCCAAGAAGCCCTATGGTACATCTTGTAAGTCCTACACAGTGGAATACCTGTGCGCTGGCCGGAGGCCCAGCCCCCTTTCTCCACCTCTCAGCAAAAAAATCACGGATAGTGAATGCGGAAGATTCACCATTAAATTAGACACCACCAATACAATTACGGGATTACTAATATATGGACCTCCTGGAGCTGCAACATCCTTCTGTAGCCAACTTACTGAGCTGGCCACTCAGTTAGCCGTTAGACATAAAAATATCATGATACTGGGCGACCTTAACATCCATCTAGAGGATAGCCACTCCAAGGAAGCGCAACTCCTTTTGAATGCTTTCAATGCTATCGATCTGAAGCTTCTATCCATCCTGCCCACGCATCAACAAGGGCATCTATTAGATCCGATATTTACGAATTGTAAGGGCATTGAAACTTCCCCACCAGTTCCACTGATATGGTCTGACCATAGTATGGTGCCATTTAGAATAGCTAAAAACATCATCACCAAGTCACATGCGAAAAAACCCCCTTGCAGACGCCGTAACTATAAAAAATGCACTCCTGAAGTGCTGCTGCAGAAACTTACCGAACATCCCATGGCAACAGGTGTTTCCCTACAGGAGGTATGGGACAACTTTGAATTATGGCTAACAAAAGCATTAGACAAAATTGCTCCTTGGACGACCAAGCCCCCAGCTCGACAAACTAAAAATGCCCCCTGGTTTTCTGAAAAATTGAAAAAGGCTAAAGCACAATGCAAATCCATTGAACGAATGTGGAGGAAAGACTACACCCCAGAACTCAAAGAAAAGTATAGAACCGAGCTGAAAAAATACCAAAAATTGGTACGATTAGAGAAGAGTCTTTATTATAAATGCAGAATTATGGAAGCCAAAAACCCTACCAAAGAACTATTCGGTATCTACAGAGAAATCACCACACCATCTCGCCTGGATACTAAAGACACCTACTCCACAGAGATATGTGAACAAATAGCCGATTTCTTCGTGGAAAAGGTAGAAAATATTCATGCCACGTTTGCCAGCAGTACCAGGTCAGATAATAATAAGGCAGAGACTCTAGACGCCTGCCCCCACAAACCCCAGTTTACCAATTTCAGGACTCCCAATAAACAGGAACTGATGGACATTATAAACACCATTTGTTCAGGCTCCCCTATGGATGCCTGCCCTCCGGAACAGTACAAAGCGGTCATGGAAATCGTACTACTGGATCATATAAGCAACATGATCACAACCTCATTCCGTGAAGGCATTGTCCCGAGAAACTGGAAATCTGCCCAGGTGATACCACTAAAAAAGAAACCGAACATCCCAATCACCCAGCTTCAAAATCTGCGACCAATCTCGCTTCTCCCTTTCTGTGCTAAGATCATAGAAAAGGTGACCAATCTCCAACTCATGGAGTTTTTGGAGAAAGAATCACTCCTCCACCCTTCCCAATCAGGGTTTAGATCAGGCCACTCAACGGAATCAGCCGTTCTGTTCTCCACCGAACAGATTCGGAAACTGGTGGATGAGGGAGAGACAGCAGCGTTGGTCCTATTGGACTTAAGTGCAGCATTTGATACCGTGCTGCACACCACGCTGCTGTCCCGGCTCTCAGACATGGGAGTAAAAGACTCTGCTCTCAACCGGGTCCAATCATACCTCACTGACAGAACTTTCCAACTTCATTGCCCACCCTTCAAGTCATCACCTCGCAATGTTAGCCATGGGGTTCCACAGGGCTCAAGCCTGAACCCTACCTTATTTAACATCTACATGGAACCCCTGGCACACATTGTAGAGGAATTTGGGGTGGGCATTGTCAGCTATGCTGACGACACCCAGTTGGTGTTCAAAATAACGCCAGACAGTAGAGACTTAGCCTCCAACTTCTCAAACTGTATGCTAAGGATAGCGACATGGATGAACGCCAACTGCCTCCGTTTAAACGGAGATAAAACAGAGGTACTGATTGTAGGGAAGGATCCCTCCGTCTGGTCACATGCCTGGTGGCCTAGCGAATTGGGAGAACTACCTGTGCCTGCAGAGAAGGTGAAGAACCTCGGAGTCATGCTTGACCCAGATCTCTCAGGTAGAGCCCAGGTAAACAAAGTGACAAGTAAATGCTACAGCACCCTTAAAGTGCTGCGCAAAGTACTTGACCTTCTGCCGATTAAAGCGAGAAAAACCATAGTCCATGCCCTAATATCCCCCCATCTGGACTATGGCAATGTTCTCTTACTTGGTCTCAATCAAAAGAGCCTGCACCAGTTACAATGCATACAAAATTCTGCAGCGCGACTGGTGCTCGGTCTCCCTCGCAGAGCATCGACAAAAAATGCGCTTGCCAAGCTTCATTGGCTCCCTGTCAAAGAAAGAATAATATTCAAAACTCTCTGCTACACACATCGCATTGCCCAAAATAAAGGCCCTAGCTATCTAAGAGGCCTCATTACCATCCACAGGCCGATCAAAAATCTTAGATCAGCAGGCATGATGCTATTTAAAATCCCTCGCATCATCAAAGCTAAGATGGGAGGAAAATCCCTCCGCTATTTAGCCACCAAGCTCTGGAATGCCTTGCCAATTCAGCTACGTATGGAGCCATCTGAAACAAGGTTCAGAGCCAGACTCAAAACTCACCTATTTCCCAAAAACTAATCCCCGTTCGCCCGACCTTCTCTTCTGGATGGTTTGCATTTGCAGTCAGCGCGGGGACACACAGTTTTGTGCAGCCAGGCGCTTAATAAATGCTTATTATTTATAACGCGACTACTAGTTAAAGAAGCATTTGCAATGTAATAGGTTTCACATTTGTGGGAGTTAGAGCTATATGCGTTGAAAATGTAAAAGTGTTTACTAATGTTTCTTGGAGTGGATGTAGGTTGTGTGTAGTGGAAATATGTGGTATGATGAGCAGTGAAATTATGTGGATATACTTTGACTTTGATGTGCATAGAAAGTATGTGGTATTAAGTGTATAGGAATTATGTAGAGTGAGATTATGTGTTATGGAGTTTAATTACATGGTATGGTAGTCTATGTTGTGGAGTGGTCCCCTCAGGTTTAGTCTTCCTCATTTCCATAGAAGCTAAACTATAATCTCAATGAGACAAAAAAAGAAGAAGCCACTGAGAAGCACTTCTGGACTTAGTCAGAGGTATCAGCAATGCCACTGGAATTATGCATCTGTTTGGCTGCACTGACCCTTGCACAATTGAACATTTCTGCATTTTCCACATAATCCATTGTCTGCTGCATAATCTGTAGATTTGAATAAAAAACCTTGTTTCTAGCTCAAACGGCTCAAACGTTACCAAAAATGCAGCGACAAGTGTTACAGCGTGGTGGAAGGCCCTTTGCAAACCTAGAATGGTCACCTGTTACTTATTGCTAAATGCGGGTTTTTAATTGGAACTAATGGTATGCAACCCACTCTTGCTTCTTTCTGCATCTCTCTTGCCTCTTTGTGCGTTTCGGTTGCTTCTTTCTGCACCTTTCTTTCTTTTTCTGCACTTCTTTTGCCTCGTTCTGCTCATCTCGTCCACTTTCTGCACCTCTCACCTCTTTCTGTACCTCTGTTGCCTTTTCTGCACCTCACTTGCATCTTTCTGTACCCCTCTTGCCTCTTTCTGCACCCTCTTCCCTCTTTCTGCAGCTATCTTGCCTCTTTTTAGGCCTCTCTTCCCTTTTTCTGCACCCCTCTTGCCTCTTTCTCTACCTCTGTTCATTCGACGGAATGGTCCTTGGTGATGGTGCTGACAGAGTAGTCATCGACGGTGAGAAGGACGGACCAACCTTCATTGATTTTGCTGATGAAGCTGTTGACAACAAAGATGGCATCAACACAGGCCTAAATGATGAAGAGGCTGCAGACTTTATGTTGGTAGTTGTCCTCGACGGCAACAGTGTCTTTGACGCTCTCAACACAGTTCTGTCGTTGACGAATGAGTTCTGTGAGTAGGATCTGAGATATGTTTTTAATATCAGCAGAAGCAAAGGCAGATTCAAAAGGAGCAGGGGATT
This sequence comes from Lissotriton vulgaris, assembly GCF_964263255.1. NCBI lineage: Eukaryota > Metazoa > Chordata > Amphibia > Caudata > Salamandridae > Lissotriton > Lissotriton vulgaris. The sequence continues at coordinate 1,105,178,469 of NC_141698.1, forward strand.
CTGACCTTGGTCTTTTAATTTTATTTGGATGAGGATTTGAATGCCTTGCCTTAGACTGTTACAGACTCTTTTAAGCTATTCTTTTGATATTTTGTTTGGTGACCCCATTTATTGGAGTTAGTGATCTCTCTTTTCCAGAGAGTGGACTTTCTGTGGATTTTTTCTTTTGAAACCACAAAAGAAGCCTTGCTTCTCTGTCCTTGAGTGTCTTAGCAAAGAATGTTCTACGGTATTTGCAGTCCTTAGCCTTATGCTCAGGACAGAAAAAAATATAAATAATCCTGAGGCTCTTCAGAGAAGCACCTCAGCTTGCCACAAGACTTACAGGGTCTAAATAAGCCCTTCTTGGAATCTCCGACATGATGGATTTCTGTGAAAATAAGGTTCAAACAAAGGTCAACCAATATCAAAGTAGCAGTTTCTCCAAAAGTACTGAGTAGAGCTCAGGAAGACTCCCAAAAATCTGAGGTGTGGTTGCTCTGGAGGGGAAATATGATTTAGAAGCTGCTCTCTGATTGGCTGAGGTTTGGTTCTACCTAAAACGATGTGAATTGCTATAAAATGCCACTGGTTTAAGTTTTACTGTATAATGCTTTGCACGACATATTATAATTACCATGGGACTCCCATCTTGAGGACTGTGAAGAATCACGCATGTAACTCTATGAAAGGTTCAATACAGGAGAATCTTCAGTACACTGCCTTCTAGACTTCCTGATTATGGCGTTTATCTTGTGAGGGTGAGTCACGGCCAAGAAGAAGTGAACATCGCTAACACTTTAAAACGGACTTTAAAAAAATGTGTGCCCCCCCCGTGCCATCAGGACATAGCACTTGAACTCTCACCTGAACTCCCTTTGCTCCCAGGACAGGTCGCTCCCCCCACAGCATCAGTGACTCCCTTGCTGCCTCTGCTCATCCTGCCTCGCTGCCTCGCCGTCACTCCCGCTCCCCTCCCGCCTCTTCCCGCTGTTTTTTTTTCCCCGCTCTCCTTCCGCCGTTGCCTCCCCTGCGGCCCCGCCCCCCCATGCCTGATCCACTGCCCGACCCCCCCAGCTGATCCTCCCTCCCTTGCCCCCTTCTTAATGGAGACCGCTGCGCGGCCGCACCGCTGGCGCGCCGAAGGCGCGCCTAAGGCAAGCGCGTCTGCGCCTGTCGGCGCCTGGACCGCGCCCAGCGCCAGAACCCCTGGCCCCCGACATAGCCAGGTGACCGACTCAGATACGACGACGCCGCCCTCCACGCACTCAACACCGGCTGATCACCTGCCTGCTAGCGTGCCACCCCGAAACGCTTCCACGGACCCTTCACCTGTCAAGCCTGCAAATTCACCTGCCTCTGGACCTGCACCGCGCCCGCCAGACCAAGCGCCAACAACAACCACCTCAAGTGCATCCTGCTAAACACCCGTTCCGTCCACAAACACGCCGTGGAACTCTGGGACCTCCTCGACACAACAGCGCCGGACGTCGCCTTCTTCACGGAAACCTGGATGAACGCCTCCTCAGCCCCCAACATCGCCATTGCCACCCCGGACGGCTACAAGATCACCCGGAGGGACCGCATCAACAAAACCGGAAGAGGCATCGCCATCGTCTACAGGAACACCATCCGCATCACGACTAACTCTGAGGACGCCCTCACCGCCGCCGAACACCTTCACTTCCAGATACACACCGACCCCAAGACCACCCTCAGAGGGACTCTCATCTGCAGACCCCCTGGACCGTGCACACAATTCAGCGAAGCCATCGCAGACTTCATCAGCCCGCACTTCCTCGCCTCCGTGGACTACATCCTCCTTTGGGACCTGAACTTCCACCTGGAGAACAACAATGACAACAACACCACCACCCTGCTGGACAACCTAGCCAACCTCGGACTCAAGCAACTGGTGAACACCCCCACCCACTATGCCGGCCACACGCTTGACCCAGTCTTCTCCTCCAGCAACCACGTCTCCTTCAGCTACTCCACTGGACTTAACTGGACCGATCACAGCTGCGTCCACTTCAACTTCAGGAAAACCACGACTCACCACCACCCGCAACAGGTTCCCCGAAGACACTGGAGCAAGATCACCACCGACCAGCTCACCATGTCCCTGAGCCAAAACCCACCTACCAACACAATGGACACCAACGACGACGCCCGCAACCTCACACAGTGGATCAACGACTGCGCCAACACCCTTGCTCCACTGAAGACCCCGCCAAGCAATCCCGGCAGCAAGAACGCCTCATGGTTCACCGACGACTCAAACACTCTAAGAAAGCCTGCCGTGCCCTCAAGAAAGCCTGGCGCCATGAACAGTCGACAGAAAACATGACAGCCCTCAAGAACGCCACCCGCAAACACCACCAGCTGATCCGCACCACCAAAAGAACATCTTTCAGAGAACGACTGGACAACCACACCCACAACAGCAAGGAACTCTTCAGCATTGTCAAAGAGCTCTCCAACCCCAGCACCAGCAACAACAACATCACGCCTTCGCAAGACCTCTGCGACTCACTCGCCACGATCTTCCACCGCAAGATCGCCGACATGCACGACAGCTTCGGCGCCCAGACACGCACCCAAACATCGAACAAACGCCCCCCACCACCATCCTCCGCGCCTGGACCCCCGTCAGCACCGAAGACACCACCCACGTGATGAACACCATCCACTCCGGCCCCCCAGCCGACCCCTGCCCACACCACATGTTCAACAAGGCCGACTCCATCATCGCACCCCACCTCCGGAACATCATTAACAACTCCCTCGCGTACGCCACCTTTCTGGAGAGCTGGAAGCACACAGAGATCAGCGCTCTCCTGAAGAAACCCACCGCCGACCCCACGGACCTCAAGAATTTCCGCCCCATGTCGCTCCTCCCCTTCCCCGCAAAAGTCATCGAGAAGACCTTCAACATACGCTGACCACTTTCCTCGAAACGAACGGCTCCCTCGACTCATCGCAGTCCGGCTTCCAAGCAAACCACAGCACCAAAACCGCCCTCATCGCAGCAACTGATGACATCAGGACCATGCTCGACAACGGGGAAACTGCCACCCTCATTCTCCTCGACCTATCGGCCGCATTCGATACAGTCTGCCACCCCACCCCACCCTAACGACCCGCCTCCACCACGCTGGGATCCAAGAAAAGGCCCTGGACTGGATCACCATCTTCCTCTCCGACAGAACTCAGAGAGTCCGCCTCCCGCCCTTCCGCGCCGCGGCCACCAAGATCATCTGCGGCGTACCCCAAGGCTCCTCGCTTAGCCCTACCCTCTTCAATGTCTACATGAGTCCCCTCGCGGCCATCGCACGCAAACACGGCCTCAACATCATCTCCTACGCAGACGACACCCAGCTTATCCTCCCCCTCACCAACGACCCCGCCTCCGCCAAAGCCAGCCTCCAGGAAGGAATGAAGGACGTTGCGGAATGGATGAAGCTCAGCCGTCTGAAACTGAACTCAGACAAGACGGAGGTCCTCATCCTCGGACCATCCCCTCTGCCTGGGACGACTCCTGGTGGCCCCCGGCTCTGGGCACCGCCCACAAGCCCACGGACCACGCACAACCTGGGATTCATCCTCGACTCCTCCCTCATGATGACCAAGCAAGTCAACGCCGTTACTTCTTCCTGCTTCAACACCCTTCGCATGCTCTGTAAGATCTTCCGCTGGATCCCCACCAGAACCAGGAAGGCGGTCACCCATGCCCTCGTTACCAGCCGTCTGGACTATTGGAACGCCCTCTACGCTGGTACCACAGCCAAACTACATAAAAGACTTCAGCGCATACAGAACGCATCGGCACGACTCATCCTGGACATCCCCGGACATGCCGTTTCGAGCCTTGGATTCCTACACGCGGGACGCTTTTGTTTCAGCGCCGACATAAATGTTCTTGATATTGATCTTGTGATACTCATGCAAGTCGAAGAAAGACCATATTCGAAGGTTGGAGGGGTACAAATTTGGATTTCAACAAGGAAGAGTAGGACCCTAAGTAATGAAGATTACAACCAATTAACTGGAGAAATGTAATTTCCTCTATCTTACTTGATACAGTCCTTACATTGATGGAGGAGGAGGAGCCTCACCAAGATGGTCGCTCGGAGTTGATGCTCCAACGTGAACCCTCTTACCAGCTTCCTGAGCGGCGTTCCGACGAGCTGATGCCCCATCCAGAACAGCGTTATCGAAACCGGAATGCAGGCCGATCGCCTGAAATCGCCTATCTCTGACCTTGCATCCCGGAGATCTGAGCCCCAACGTGTCGGCCAGTCACCATGCCAAGATGGAGCCTGGAGAGCTGCGAGATCACACCTTCAGCCTGTTGGTCGCTGACCTCCGCGCGACGGGTTGGGCACCAGCAACACTAGGGCATTAATCCTGGCATAACGGAAGGCCTTCACGGAGACAAGCTCGGCCTCTACCTGCGGGGGTCAACCATCGACGGGCCTACCATGCTCGGCTTCCTCAGAGCCCATCAGCCAACCTGCGGTAAGAGAGCGGAGGTGGGCTGGGGGGTGGTGAATGCCCTCCACCCCGCCCCGATCGCGAAGACACACAGTTTTTGCCCCTCTCACCCTGCGGGGGCCGGCGACAGTGTCCTTCCATGCTCCCATCAGAGACAGATACCAAATGTGCAGCAGTGATAGGGCAGAGAGCTGCTCCAGGATATGCTCCAGAATACCCTCCAGGTATCTTATTTTACCAAGTGGAAGGGGGCAAGGAAAACGACCACCGGGAAGGGGGAAAGCTCCTGTCTCGGCCTGCCTGACTTCAAAATGGCGGCCAGGACCCCCCCACTAACGAGAAATCACGCAGATGGCACCCCCGCAGCAGGGGGGGAGACTGGAGAGAGTCATTGAGGCACCTTGACAGGGCTTAAGATGAGGAACAGATGGCCCAGGCACAGTGAGACACGGAAACACCTAGCACATGCCTGACCCCAAGAGGCAGCTATGAGTCATCTCGAGAAGACCCACCATTTCAGGGGCTTAGAAGGACCTGGGCACATATCAGGGACAACTCTCTACGGATGCGTCCTTTACCCGCAGCACAAAGAGGGGACCCCCAGAGATAAGAGGGGCCCAGCCACAGTGGTCCCTACCACGTCGTGCTACTACTCTTAGAAAAAACAGACATCGGCCAGTCCTCGAACACATCTCCCATCCGGCCTACCCATCAGGATACCTACCCCTGACCATGGAGACCAAGCTTTTTGGCCGATGCCTGGTGGAGCTACTTGATAGCTAAAGAGGAGATGGGCTGTGGACTACCCCTTCAGCCATCACCTACCCAGCCGGGCTTTGGACAGAACTTACTTCGCATCTCCGTTGTATTCTCCTTCCTACCCCTGTACTCCACCCCCTTTCTCCTTTATACTCCATTTATCCCTCTTCTTTGCTCTTTAATTGTTTTCCAGTTGAGACCTAGCTGTTTGGCTGATGCCCGATTGAGCTATCCGATAGCTAAAGAGGAGATGGGCTGTGGACTTCCCCCTCGGCCTTCACCTACCCAGCCGGACTTTGGACAGAACATACTTCATCTCTCCATTGTATTCTCCTTCCTACCCCTGTACTCCACCACCTTTCTCCTTTATACTCCATTTATCCCTCCTTTTTGCTCTTTAATTGTTTTCCCGTTGAGACCTAGCTGTTGAGCTGATGCCCGATTGAGCTATCCGATAGCTAAAGAGGAGATGGGCTGTGGACTTCCCCCTCGGCCTTCACCTACCCAGCCGGACTTTGGACAGAACATACTTCATCTCTCCATTGTATTCTCCTTCCTACCCCTGTACTCCACCACCTTTCTCCTTTATACTCCATTTATCCCTCCTTTTTGCTCTTTAATTGTTTTCCCGTTGAGACCTAGCTGTTGGGCTGATGCCCAGTGGAGCTACCCGATAGCTAAAGAGGAGATGGGCTGTGGACTTCCCCCTCGGCCTTCACCTACCCAGCCGGACTTTGGACAGAACATACTTCATCTCTCCATTGTATTCTCCTTCCTACCCCTGTACTCCACCACCTTTCTCCTTTATACTCCATGTATCCCTCCTCTTTGCTCTTTAATTGTTTTCCAGTTGAGACCTAGCTGTTGGGCTGATGCCCAGTGGAGCTACCCGATAGCTAAAGAGGAGATGGGCTGTGGACTTCCCCCTCGGCCGTCACCTACCCAGCCGGACTTTGGCCAAACTCTCCTTTGTCTCTCCATCCTATCTAGCTCCTACCCCTTTACCCCACCCCCTTACCCTTCTAAGCTCCCATTTATTTCGTCTTCTACTCTCTTGTAATGTTTGTCTAGTAACTCATGTAACATGTAACTGATATCTTTTTGTAATTTCTGTGGAACCTTATGTAAAGCTCTCTGATTCCTTCGGGTCTAGCCAGCGCTATATAAAACTCTCAAAATAAAATAAATACATTACAAGGACAGAATTACAAGGACAGATGAATCCTTGACCAACAATTCTCATCAGTCACCTACCGGTCATGCACATCTCTAGTTCCTCACACAAAGCAGACTAAACTTTTGAAATAAACAGATATCCTCTATCAATAAACATGGAACACCACAAGAAATATAACATGCAATATGAAAAAATCTGTGGTAACTCTTCGAATGTGGGAAACTAGGCACATACATAAAATTACCCATCATAGTTAAATGGGCCACAAGCAGTAAAGTTACTGTGCAACCTTGACTCTTGGGAATAAAATACATTGACACTGTATCCCAAGGTCTAGGTGGAATAGGCAATGTCCCTAACAACACTAAAGTAGTGTACTCTGATTTCTTTTATCAGGCACCACATAAAACATAATGTAACACGGAAATGTAACACAGAAATAGTACGTCAGTAGATCACAGTAAAACAACCCAACAAAAACAATGTTGACTTAAAATTTTTTAATAATGATAAAAAAGAGGGATTAACCTCCACAGTTTAAAAACAATGTACAATCAATATACAGAAAACAGAAGGTCAACGCGGCGTTTCGGAGGATTTTCGATGTATCACCTTCTTCAGGACAGTTTTCTATACAATAGAGAAATTGATTATTTACAGGCTCATTATTATACTGACCTACACATAGACAGACAAAATGTTTTCCACAATAAACAGGTTGACTAGCACATTATAACCCCCTTCCCTGATTTCACAGTCTGAGTTCAAATTAACATGTTGTATTCAATGTTCACGCACCCCACAAAAGTTGCATAAAAAACAAAAATGACCTCTTGAGTTTTTTGACATGATAACATGACTGATTCATGCTGAAGAGGAAGAAAACAAAACAACTGTATCATATAATGCTACAACAATATGAACTACATACCTCTAGCCTCTATGTAAGGACTAGTGTTCAAGCTTTAAGTTAAAAACAATGATGAGTCAGCAAAGTAATATGCCCTGATGCTGGCTCCTGATAGTCTCCAATAATAAAACCTATCAGAAAAACATATGAACAAAAACAAAAAAATATTTGTAGATTTGTACTAAAACATTTCTGAAGTTTACCACCAATGAACTGGAGTATTACCACTTCCTCTCTCTTCCTTGTAACAGTCCTTACTTTACGAGGACATACCAATCTTTGACAAACAATTCTCAGCAGCAACAATTCTACCAGTCATGCAGAGCTCTTGACCCTCATGAATGTACAGGCTGCAAAACTGCTAGGAAAGGAAGCAAAGCCCCTGCTCCAGGAACCACCACCTTCATAGTTAGAGAAGAGTGTCTTGTTATACTCTCAGTATACTCTTTATACATGGTCATGGATTTGGCTGAGGTTTAGCCCCTTGGCTGCTGGGGTAATTTTCCTGCTGTGCTGGGGGCGGGGGGCGCGCACAGCGCCCCGGTGCTCATGAGCTACAGTGCTCCTGTGCTCATGACAAGCTCAGCTCGTTACGGCCGAACCTGTTTCTTTAGAACGTTCGCACAGCAGGGGAATTATCCCAGCGTGCGAGCGTTCTAAAGGTCATGAAGAGCTCAGCTCGTCATCAGCACACGAGCACCGTGGCTGATGACGAGCTGAGCATGGGAGGGGTTAAGAGTTATCCTGAGTGAGTAACAGCACCTGGACGATCCGCTCTAGAGTTCATCCTTAGAATGTAATAGAACCTGGAGGAACAGATTCAAAGTTCCTCTCGAGGGTGCAGCAAACCTAGAAGACCATTAGAGTTCATCCCGAGAGTGTAACACAATCTGGAGTAACAACTTCAGAGTGCATCCTGTAAATGCAGTAGAACGGTGCACAGACATAATATCGAGTCCAAAATATCGATGGACATAATATCGAGTATTTAATATAGACTGAACAAAATATCGACAGGACAGAATATAGACAACAAAAATATCGTTTTTAAGGTAAGTGAAGTAATATCGACTGTATAAAATATAGATAGTTAAAATATCGATTTTTTAATAATATATAATATTTTATAGTGTATTTTTATGTAATAATATTTGTGAAAAGTGTGTATTTATGTTATAAATAATTTTATTAAATGATTTTTGTTTTTATAATTATTGCGTAATGTAATTCTGTAGCGGGTTGTGGGTTTATAGGGGAATAGGGTGGGAAGTAATTTAATTATAATTAATTAAATATTTAAATTTATTAATTGATATTAATTTGTAATTAATTGTTAATTAATTTATATGTGTCAATTAATTTAATAGTAATTGAAAAATAATTATTAATAATTAATTAATTGGTAATTATGTAAATTTTACTAATTTAATGCAGTAGCGGGTTGTGGGATTATAGGGGAATAGGGTGGGAAGTAATTTAATAAAAAATAATTAAATATGTAAATATATTTATTGATAGTAATTAGTAATTAATTGTTAATTAATTTATATGTGTTAATTAATTTAATTATAATTGTTAATTCATTTATATTAATTGATTAATTGGTTATTATGTGAATTTTACTAATTTAATTTCTGTAGCGGGTTGTGGGTTTATAGGGGCATAGGGTGGAAAGTAATATATTAATAATTAATTAAATAATAAATTAAAATACACGTTATTTATTTGGAAATAATAGTGAAATCATTTTTAATTATTAAATAATTAATTGTTTATGTTTAATTATTGTATTAATAGGTGAATAATTAAAATAATTATTGTTAATTAGTAAATGTCAAATATTATTTATTCTATTACATAACATTTTTATTTACTTTTTATTAATTATTAATAGATATTTCTTGTTAGATTTTTGATTTATATATGAAAGATTTACTTTCCCTAATGTAGTATTCTCTGGAGTGGGAATAGTAAGTTTTACCCCTACGCTTTCCAACGCTTTCCTTACTGTTGCACCCACTGGAGTGGGAATAGTAATTTTAACCCCTACGCTATCCAACGCTTTCCCTACTGTTGCACCCACTGGAGTGGGAATAGTAATTTTAACCCCTACGCTATCCAACTCTTTCCCTACTGTTGCACCCACTGGAGTGGGAATAGTAATTATAACCCCTACGCTATCCAACACTTTCCCTACTGTTGCACTCTTTGGAGTGGGAATAGTAATTGTAACCCCTACGCTATCCAACGCTTTCCCTACTGTTGCACTCTTTGGAGTGGGAATAGTAATTTTAACCCCTACGCTATCCAACGCTTTCCCTACTGTTGCACTCTTTGGAGTGGGAATAGTAATTTTAACCCCTACGCTATCCAACGCTTTCCCTACTGTTGCACCCACTGGAGTGGGAATAGTAATTTTAACCCCTACGCTGTCCAACGCTTTCCCTACTGTTGCACCCACTGGAGTGGGAATAGTAATTTTAACCCCTACGCTATCCAACGCTTTCCCTATGCTTGCACTCTTTGGAGTGGGAATAGTAATTTTTACACTATTATTATTGTACGTTAATAATATTGGCTATTATTTAATTATATTTTGTTACTATATATATATATATGTTTTAAGAAATATGAGTACATTTTTTTTTACTTTCAATAATTATTTTATTATCATAAGTTAATTTAAGTATTTATAAGTATATTTTAGTTATTAATTTTTATTATTAATTTAATTTAACATTGTTTTTAGTAAAGTCAATATTTTTTACAACTATATTTTTGTAAACGATATTTTAAACTCGATATTTTGTACTTACCTGTTTGTACATAGAAAGTCGATATTTTGACTGTCTATATTTTGTCAACGATATTTTTGAAGGTCGATATTTTGTCATTCGATATTATTTCAGTGATCCAGTAAACCTATAAGTACAGCTTCAGAGTTCATCCGAGGGTGTAACACAACCTGGAAGAAGACTATTAGACGTGCTTCCCTCCTCCATGAGCAAGTCTCTGCAATGAAAAGCGCAAATCCCATCTCCATATTATCAATGACTAGCTAACCCAGGGAACCATCTCAGACAGTCCAGAGAGCAGATAGATCTTGCCGCAACAGAAAAAGTCCACACTAGATCCACCCCACCTTGCTAACTTATGTCCAATAACCTACCTCCCATTTGTGGGAACAATCACCGAGAAGAAAGCCCTACCTCACTTCATCTTCATCCAAGACTCTACTTCAAGATGATCAATCGGAGCTCAGACCGCGCTGCAGTATTTTAACATACACACTCTAAATATTGACAAAACCCTCTCCCTCAATGAAAAAAAACTCTTGCCTGCTGGTCCGGCTTGACCTTTTTGCAGCTTTCAACACTGTCAAACATCCAGCATTGAACCACACCCTGAAAATGTAAATTGGGCTTCACTGGCAGAATCCTGCAATGGTTAACATCCTGCCTCACCAACTGACAGTAACTCGTTCACAAAGGAACGAGTTGATCGCTGACTCAGTGCATCACCTGCTGAGTATCCAGGGTTCCAGCCTCTCACCCATCAGTTTCAACCTTTATACGTAACCCCTGGCAGCCACCGTAGCAGACAGTAACATCAAGATATGATACGCTGATGTCGCTCAACTTCATCTCAAAGGCTCCTCTACTAACCACATGCAGGTACTCTTAAATCGACTGATAACACATCCAAACTGGGATGTCAAGAAACTGCCTGATGCTAAACCCCACAGCCACCACATTCCTCATATTGGCCAACAACGCTGAACATTCTCGGATTCTGTCATGGTTCTCCAACTTAAACTTAATAGCCTTCTACCTCCAACTGACAGAACAGGACAAATACATCTGATTTACTCCCCTCCCCCCCCCCGACACACTCCCTGAGTCAAACCTCTCACTCAAAGAAGACATTGCCAAGAAGAAAACAGACTGGATCCAAATCTCCCCTGAAAAAAAGTAAAACCTTTTTTTCTACAGGGGAAGACTTCAAAACAATATGCCAAACCCTAGTTCTCTCTCACCTCGATGAAGGCAACGCCCTGTTTAGTGGCGTCCCAATGACCACCCTAACACCGCAATGGCATCTGTCACCTGCAGCACGGCCAAGGGGCTGAGAAATCCATCCACATCAATCTGGTGTAAAAGGAACAATGGCATCCTCTGCAAGCTCAGATCATCTTTAAGATCAGCTGCATCACTTAGAAGGCCCTCTAAATCAAGACTCCTATCTACATAGCTAACAAACAAACACAATCAGGGGGTTAATGCCAGAGAAGAGCTCTATCATCAGAGGATAAGAGATTAGGCACTGCAGGAAAAGGAAGACAAACCTTCTCAGCATATGCTTCAGGATCTAGAGTAATGTCCCCTCTGACATTAGAACAGCACTACCCAGCCTACAGATCAGGAAGATACTGAAATACACCTATTCAAAGAACACAGCCTGAGACAGGTTGACTTCTTACACCTTCTACTGGCTCCACATCCTCTCTCTGTCCCCCCCCCATTTATCCGCGCTAGAACGTGCCCCCTGTACATCACACCATTGCTAGCCAGCTAAGTTTGTGCTTTAGAAATGCTAGCACATATATACATACATACAAAGCTGGAAGAAGCTAAAACCTGAAGAAGCAAAAACCTGTGCAAATATGAACCAGATCGACCGGGGCGCAGTGCAGCTCCTACAGACCAAAACCACTCAAATAAATCAATGCACGTTTCTGCCTCGACTAAAAAGATTTCATGCCGCAGAGGCCCACGGGACACAATACAAGATGCCTGCTCAATGCTGTGGCACTAACAGTGAAAGTCCATGGACCAATGGCAGGTTTATTCCTGGATTTCAAAGTAGCCTTTGATAATGTGGATTGGGACTATCCTCTTCCGCAAGAACACTGGCCTACACATCTTATGTATTGTATATATGTATGTGGTATTTGTTAGGCACATATATCACCCGTAGCGCCAGCAGATACTCAGAGAAGAGTAGGGGACTCAGCAGATCTAGAAAAGGCAGGTTTTAAGGGTTTTTGAGAGTGACTGTTTTATAATAGACCACACGAGTGTGGGCAAACCACACAAGTGTGGGCAAACAGAATATTGTTCGACCCCTTCCAAACTGGATGGGGCACCCACCAGGGCTGTCCCTTATTGCTTTCAGCCTGGCTGTGGTAAGATGAACTGATTGCAAGAGATTGCTGGGCACCGGATCTGGAAGACCGAGTGTCCCTGTATGCGGATGACCTACTCATATAGTTAAGTTATCCTCATAGTTTAGAGAGGAGGGTGAGACACATCCTACAAGAGTTTGGGAAGAGCCCACGGGTTAGAGAGAACTAGCCTAAGACAGTCAGAATTCTGTGCCGGAGGAAGAGACGAAGTAGAAGCAGGGGAAATCTAATTGGCCTTGATGGTAGAAATCGGTGGTTTCAAATATAATAAAATATAAATATATTGGGATGCACATGGCAAAAAACACCTAGATTTGGGAAGGCAACATCATACCTATGGTCCTTAAACCAAAAAGAGACCTCCTCAATTGGGGCCCATGTCTTTGTCTGGACTAGGAAGGGTGTCATTAATAAAAAAAGAATTGGTGGCACTGAAGCAACTAGGGTGAGACACATTCTACAACAGTTTGGGAAGAACCCACGGCTTAAAGAGAACTAGTCCAAGTCAGTCAGAATTCCGGTCTGAGGAAGAGACGAGACAGAAGCAGGGGAAATCTAATTGGCCTTGATGGTTTCAAATATATTAGGATCACATGGCAAAGGAAAACACCCAGATTTGGGAAGTCAGCATCACACATATGGTCCTTAAACCAAAAAGAGACCTCCTCAATTGGGGCCCGTGCCTTTCACTGTCCTGGGAAGGGTGGCACTAATAAAAGGGAATTGGTGGCATTGACGCAACTGCTATATATCATACAAAACGTCCCAAACCGAACACCATCAATGAACTTTCAACAAAGAACTGGCATCACAGCTGAATACTTTCCTGTGGAACAAGGGATTCCCGAGGGCCTCTCTGGCCTTGTCATGTAGATAGGTTTTGCCTTCACACTGTGTTATGTTAGCATGAGCTTATTAGAAGTTTAAACGCCATTTTCCTTTTCTGCAGCCTCTGCATATGACACATTTTGTTATTAAAGCTTCACGCCTAGTAGAATATTTTGCTTCACACGAGAATAATATGTTTGCTTATAAAATCAGCCTTGCTTGGTAAGCTATGTCTGAACAGTGAGTGCGGAGGCCTTCAAGGTTATTTCAACACAGCGCTTGTTGTTCGGTTTGATCAGCGCGCGGTCTAGACATAATACATATGCAGCTGTGGCCAACTCTGGGTTTTAGGCGCGATTAATAATGCACTGCACAGAGCATGAATACACACGATGAATAATTTGCATGCAGGAGATGATGTGATCCCTTTCTCCTAAGACCAGAGGTATGGGCCTGCCCTTCTAAACCCAAAGAGACCTTCAGTAGATATAATATATTAGCAAGGGAGGGTAAACTGAGGTTCTATTTAGACCTTTTCCCTTTAGCATTTTAACATGCTTTCACCCTTTATATTTTATGGAATAGTAACTATGCTGCTAACCTTGTTCCTTATAATATGTTTGCTTGTATTAGCTAAGATACTGCGCTTGAGAACACTGCATTAGAAATAAACATTTCAAACTTGCACGTGTCATCATTTACTCCTCGTTCTGGACTGATATGTTAGTATAACGAAAGAGTGTTCATGTGTTCCACGTTTCCTGAGGTGTTGTTCTAAGTCCATGTTCTGGGTTGTCTAATCATAGGGGGTGTGTAAGAACCAATGAGACACGGATTGCTAGTCTGGTAGGGGATTTTGGATACTAAGGTGAGTTTTGGTACACCCTAATTCACTGAGGTTCCAAGTCTCTATGCACAGTTCTGTGTAGGAGCAGGATCCCTGCGACATGGCGCCCAACCGTTGGTGGTCTTATTACATGACACTTGAGTAGTACTTATGTCAGTCCTTAACACTCTTCACTGTTGTTTCCGGAAGAAAGTGGTGTCAGACAAACCTACCTATCTTTATATAGGTCTTTTCAAGCTTGAATCTTTCAAAACTGTTTCCTTGAATTACTACCCAGTTGTGCTACATACGTTTTAGTGTACATTTTCCTTTCTATGTCACTATGGCCGCGGTGGACATTCCGCAACATAGTCGCATTGCGGTGCGCAATCATTTGCAGACTTATAATGTCCCCGTGGATTGCATGGCTGTAATTATGGTGGTGAGTGCCGAGGTGGCTTACCCATACGAAATCTTTTACTCGTGGGTGACCTTCCCGGCAGTGAACGCAAATACTAATGTGTTCGACACGTACACTCCCACTGCCGTGCCACTGGACTATGCTCCATATAGGACACAGGAAATACCGATTAACGCTTGGCAGCACCGTGTTTGGTTTAATGGCTTCCTACCCCACTCTTTGTTCTCACCGAGGTTAGGTCCCTTATCCATTCCAGGCGCGACTTGGCCTGTTTTGGCTGGATTTACACCTCATCCTCAACATGGGGCGTGTCCCCTTGCTGATATAAGACTACATGTAGCTGCAATTAGCGTGATTAGGTCATTAGTGCAATACATAACCCGCAATCTCCCGGGTGGGGCCCCAGGTGTTGCGGCGCTTCCAGACGGACAGGGCGGAATGAAGCTTAGTCCTGTGATGGTAAACGTTGTGATGGGCAAGCGCCCCAGAATAAGGATGATTTTCCTTTCTTGCTTGCCGAGAAGTTTGACCAGCTGGAAGCAGTATTTCCTAACACGACTCCTGGTGAAAAACACAGGATTCTGATAATTAGCAAGCCTAAAGACTAGATCCCAGAAGCTGGTGACTGAGAAATCTTTGCAGCAGTGTATACGCGGTTCTTTGGCACTCCGTCAATGACTGTCCTTCCAACGGTCGTGAAGCGTGTTCAAGATGAGTACGGACCTGAGGCAGTGGTTGAATTGGGTATGCGATTATGCAGCAGTTTTGACGTAGTTTCCGATCTCGTACTTGCAAATGTCAAGGGCGATGCAGTGAGCTTTCAGGTGTCTAATGCTTTGCAGGCAGTACCGATGCCGATAAACCCCAGCAGTTACCGAGAATTATAGTGGCGGCTTGTAAAACCGTGGGCCGCAATAGTTTGGGAGTCAAACCATTTTCCACTAAAGAGAAAAAGCAACCCCAAGGGCAGAAGTCAGAGACTGACGAACAGCCCAAGGCTAAAAAGCAAAATTGGCCAAAAAAACAAAAACAGGGTAAACAACACCATCAGAAACAGGAGTCTCATCCTGCATCTCCAGTGCCTGCTTCTACAGAACGTGTTTATGACTTGCGCCATCGTGCAACGATAAAATCACCTGACCGTTTTCAGGTTTCTGAACAACGCTCTCCTCGTTCTTTTCAGGACTCACCGGCCTCATCGACCGGTGGTGGAGGAGGCGGCAGAGGTCGGGGTGGCCAGCTGGGACGTGAGCAGGCCCCCCCTCCCCCCCCCCGAAAGACTGTAGAGGCAAGCAGGACGATTCGACACCGAAAAGACCCCAGTTTCAGAAAAAGAAAGTTGCCGCTTTAACAGCGAGATATGCCACAGATAGCGAGAACGCAGCTTCGGAATCAGACATGGGCTCTGACCTTGCTGGACAGCGTGGTGGAGATTGCCATAGTGCGAGAGGCCCTACGTCCGCTACTGAAGGTGACAGTGACTGACCAATATGTTGTTGTGGAGACAGCTGATACTAGAGTAGCTCGCCCTGATAGACTTTATGAAATAGTCCCTTTAATTGAAGGTGACATACAACGTACCATAAAAGGGGTATTTTGGGAAAATCTTACGACTACCTATGACATTTTGTTAGCGGAGGCTGACTGGCCCCCACCTTTTGTGCTCACAGCGCCGATGGGGGAGGAGGTAATCCTTCCTAGTTTCGCGCACACAGTCTCGAAGGAGCATGCGCTGAATTTTGCAGAAGAGTAGGCTAAGGCTCTTGCGCCGGCGTTGTACCGTACACATTGTGGGTGGGATACATTTTCTCCACACCACGAGATTCCTTTACGGTCTATGCCGCAGCATCAACCTCAATATCCCATCCGACGTGAAGCTAAGGCTTCCGTCGCAAAAATCCTTGAACAATTGGAATATCAAGGTGTGATTGAAACTTGTGTGTCACCGATGAATAACCCTCTTTTTACTGTGACCAAGCCTGATGGCTCATACCGATTGGAACTTGCATTGCCGTACCTGTGCATACAGGATACCCAGGGCTCTGCTCTTGTGGATGGTCTTGTGCTTAAACGGTTTAAAACCACACCGGACATATCCAATGTTTTTTTTGCCCACAATTTGGACGGACTGTGTTCCCAGTGGACCAGTTTTACCTGTGGCGGCAAAGAACGCCATTATAAACGTTTGCCTATGGGCTATAAAAATATTCCAGGCGTGTTTGCTGCCAGTATTGTCTCTCTCTTAGAGAGGATAGACACAGATGCGTGTTCGTATGTGGATGACCTATATCTCACAGACGACAAACTTTGGGCGCATCTGTGTTGCGTTGATCGCATTATTTGTAACTTTGCAGACTTTGGTTACAAGTTCAACTTTGCGAAGTCACACATTGCAGAGTACACAGTGTTGTTCCTGAGCTACGAACTCAACAACGAAGGTCGAGGATTAGCTCCTCACTTCCTGGAGAAATGCACACAACTGCGCGCTCCTACAACTCTGAAAAAATTACAGCCCTTGCTGGAATTTTTGAATTTTGGGCGTATTTACATTCCCGAATGTGCCCAGCGTATCAAGCCTTTGTATACTTTGATACAACCTACTTTTACCAAATCTTGCTGGCTGCCAGAACATTCAGCTATTTTGCAATCTTTGCAGGCTGAACTTCTAGAATCTAAATTCTTACTGACTCGTGATAACCACACCAACCTGGTGATAAGAATCATCCCTGGGGCGGTGAGTTTTACGTACCTTACTTTTAACGAAGGAGACACAGTACCTCTTGTTTACAAGTCACATTTGTACACTTCGGATGAAATGCGGTTTTCCTCTGTGGAAAAAGTTTTGACAGCAGTGCAAATGGCGATTCTCAAGGAACGTGCACTGTCGCAGGGAAAACGCATGTTGGTTGTTACCCCGTATCCTGCACTAGAGGCAGAGACGAAGGCCAGTGTACCTAATTCTAAAGCTTTGCACCCTAGGTGGATACAATGGGCAGCATCATTGACATCTCTGGATGTCACGTTTATTTTTGATGCCTCCTTACAGTTGCAGGAGTTTTTGCAGTATGAGTTTGTTCATCCTGTGCCTTTGGCTATGCTGTCTTTGGAGGATTTCCATTGCATCATATACACTGATGGTTCAGCGCAAGTTACGCATGGGTCTAAACACGCATACGTTTCCGCTTGCGCCATTGTGGTAGGTGCCACGGTGAATGATGAGTTCAAGTCCAGAGTTGTGCACACGCAGACTCTAGGGGACTGCACCACACAATTGGCAGAGCTTCGTGCTCTGATGCTTGCATTGGAGTACGCTGATCCTAGTGTGACAACTCTTATTGTGAGTGATTCTTACTACTGTGTCCAGTCTTACAATGAAAACCTGTTCTTTTGGATTCAGAATGATTTTCGTGATTCCAAGGGTAGCACAATAAAAAATAAACATAAACATACATCTTGCTTGGCCTGTAGCCAAGCAAGATGGCCGCCTGGTAGGAGCTCCCGTTAAGAGCTCCCAGTGCTTGGGATCCCATTTAGGGCTGTATCCCTATTAGCACCCACCAGTCGTCACTAAAAGTAACTGAAATACAACAAAAGTAACTGGATTGCCTGGATTGCCTGCTTACCTAATCGACGGAGGTTGGAACCTGCATAGCCCGGCGATCGGCTACTGGACACTCGCCTTCAGGCACCCCCATCGCGCTGCGGGACTGTGCGGCTGAAGCTCCGGGAGCCTGCTGAGCCTGCACTTCCCCGCTGCAGCAGATGAGTCCCTGCGGCGTCGGAGGGCTGAGAGAGGCCCCCCTCCCACCCGCTCCTTGGCAGAGGACGTTGGTTGCTGTGCCGGGACTACAACGGGACGAGACCACGACAACGGACCCGCCCGCCCCCTCCACTGCACCGGAGCACATGCGGTCTGACACTGGAATGAGCGGATGAGGTTGCCGAGAGCCTGCCTACACTGGCTCCTACCCTGCGGATCATCGCTGGGGCTGGACACGTCAAGCCCCCCCCCCAACGCGTTGCCGGGACTGAGCGGCTGAGGTTCCGGGAGCCTGCCTGCACTGGTCACAGCAGAGGAGTCCCAGCGCCATCTGAGGGCTGAGAGTGGCCCCCCCCACCCGCCCGCTCCAAGGCGCAGGTCGCTGGTTGTTGTGCCTGGACTGGCTGAGACGAGGCCACGACGGCGGACCCCCCCCGCACCACAGCACCGGAGGCTGGATGCAGGACCAGGAGGTATGCCGGTTGAGTGGAGCCTGCCCCCGGCGGCGCCGGAGGTTGGATGCGACCGGAGGAGCTGCTGAAGTGAACCCTGGGACCAACGAGAGCTAGAGGGCCGACAGGAGCCTGCCCACACCGGCACCAGGAGTGGATACTTGGTGATGAGATTCCCCACCGCTCAGGGAAACACAGGTTTGAAATGCCTGTGGTAATCATGTGAGCTCACGTCGCCTGGAAGGTCTGGAGCCCTGAGGCAAACACACAGCTCACATATAGCTGCACTCGGAAGGGTCTGCGTCACACCTGGATTAAAACATTGCAACCACAAAAATTCTGCTGGCAAGCTCAACACGCTTACGGAGGCATAAGGTATTTATTTCACCCCACCCGCCTGCTCACATTTTTAGACTATCTCCTTTGTGCAAAATGGCTGGGGCCATAAAACTGCTCACATTTTTTAAAACGACCTCCTTTGTGCAAAATGGCCGGGGCCATAAAACTGTAGAAATAAATCCCCTCCGGTACCTTTGATGTCCACGAGGCTCCTCAGCTTAACTGCCCCACACAAGACCACCAAAAAATAGAGATAAGACTCCCTCCCAG
Source organism: Lissotriton vulgaris (assembly GCF_964263255.1). Classification (NCBI taxonomy): domain Eukaryota; kingdom Metazoa; phylum Chordata; class Amphibia; order Caudata; family Salamandridae; genus Lissotriton; species Lissotriton vulgaris. Next base: position 1,105,197,872 of record NC_141698.1, read on the forward strand.
CAAGCTATGAGCAGTGCCTGCTCAAATAGAAAGTGAAACTGTCCTCCCCTGGGCTCAAAGTAATAGCAGCAGACAGAGGACTAATATTTCTATCTCCCCTATTGGTTCGGCCATCTTAGTCTGTCTATCTTTGGGCGACCATCATGGACTAGTCATTTCTACCATCGGACCTAAGGCCTTTTAGACTACTCTTATCGGCTGCATAATTTACACAGCTTGGTGTTTTCACGTCGGATTATGATTGAGTGTCTGCCTTTTACAGTGGTATTATATTACTATATTCCTAATTGTATCCAGCACATTTCACTTTTCTGCACCTATTGCTACCTCATATATTTTTGCCTTTTACAGTGGTATTATATTGTTATACTCCTAATTGTATCTTGCACGTCCCACTTTTGCGTCAACTGTAATGCACCGATTGCTACCTCATTTATTTTTTTTGCTGCTCACTAATGTCACTTGTTTCATATAACTTTTGTTTGCAATTGTATTTTGCTACTGACTCATGTACCTCACATATTTTTGACTACTCACTATTGTCACTTTCGATTTAGATATTTTTCTGTCTGCACAGTTATCTTATTCCAGTAGATTGTCAGTATTATACTTCTACTTTATTCTGCACTTGGTTGTAACCCACATCGAATTCACTTTTATTCCTGGAATGTACCGATGAATATCTCATATAGACTTGTCACATTGATGTAACCTGCACCCATTACACTGCTCTTTCCCGTATACACTGATTACTACCTCATATATTTTAGTTGCTCATGGTGTCACCCATGCTCCATGTAACTTACTGTCTGCATTTGTATTCTGCTCCCGTATATCATTATTGTGCACCCTACATTTGTGCAACCTGCATCCATCTCAAGTTTTAGTCCTGTATGCACCGATTACTACCTCATATACCTTGGCCGTTCACTAGTGTCACTTCTGGTCCATGCAACTGGCTATTATTGTCTGCATCTGTATTCTGCTCCCATATAGCATTATTGTGCACCCTACATTTGTGCAACCGGCACCCATTTCAACCCATCACAAGCATTATTGTGCACCCTACATTTGTGCAACCTGCACCCATCTCAAGTTTTAGTCCTGTATGCACCGATTACTACCTCATATACCTTGGCCGTTCACTAGTGTCACTTCTGGTCCATGCAACTGGCTATTATTGTCTGCATCTGTATTCTGCTCCCGTATAGCATTATTGTGCACCCTACATTTGTGCAACCGGCACCCATTTCAAGCCTTATTCCTGTATGCACCGATTACTACCTCATATACTTTGGCTGCTCACTAGTGTCACTTTTTGGTCCATGCAACTGGTTATGACTGTGCACCCTCCCACACCTACCTATACCGTCATCCCAACATGGAACCCATAGGCAAGCACACATATAGAATCAACTACCCACCCACAGCTAAACGCTTTAAACACAACTTCCTGAGGTCCCACCCTGAAACTCCCTTTGCAGACACCTACTTCTCACCAGTCAATGGCTCACTGAACATTGATATCATCTTCCACACCACACGCATAGCCCAATGGAGAAAATCGTTCCTCACCTTACTCACCGTCTCCACCTCCAGGAAATTCGCGCATGGCCTAAAACTCTCCATCACACCATCCCAACTCTTCCCGGGCAAAACCACAATCACTATCTACAATAATGGGATTATCCTAATTCAATCCACAGACAGGAACCTGGAACTACTAGACAACCTGTTCCCCACGTTCAAACAACACCTCTCCAATCATCGGACCCCCACTCATAGCACCTTCAGTCCCATCACCCTTGACTTCACAGCCTCCAACCACAACCCTTCTAACCTAGCTCAACCCCAAAACGACACGCACCTTTCCTCTACCCCCGGCACCTTAGACATTCACCCACCTAATGTAGCTACCTCACACTCCTCAATCACAGACATAGATCCCTCGCCCACATACTCCAGCGGCACCCCCTCCCCCACCAACCTCACCTTGACCTCCATTCATACCACTCCCATTCTTGTCACCCCTGACATCACAGCCTCAAACCACAAACATTCTAACCAAGCCCAGCCCCAAAACGACATACACCTCCCCTCTACCCCCGGCACCTTAGTCATTCACCCACCTACTGTAGCTACCCCACACCCCTCAAGCACAGACCTAGATCTCTCCCCCTCATACACCAACCACCTCACCCTTTCCCCCATACACCAGCCCTCATTCCCATTCCTTTTACCCCTGACGCCACAGCTCCCACCCGCAACCCGCCTAACCGAGATCAGCACCAGACCGACATGCACAAAGACAAACCCCACCCTTTATCCCCCCCATTCTCAGCCCCCACTTCCACCCATTAACTAATCACACAGAACACACCACCTCCATTAACTTAACTCCACCCCCTCAAAAAAGAACCATCTACAATCCCACTTCCCCCCCATTCTCACCCCCCACTACCCAACTTACACCCCCATCACCACTAACATACGCCCATCCTCCACCCGGCACTCTCCGCCTACCACCAATACTCTCATCCACACCACCAACCTCCCCCCTATGTCATCCACGCCCAACCCTCCCATCCCCACCTTCAACACATATCCCACACTGGACTACATTACGGCCTCCCTCCTCAACCTCAAACAAGACATTCACATCATCAAACAACAACTACTCTAAACACACTCCAGTCACCCCTCACCCAACACCCTCCTCCAGCTCAAACAAGACATTCACATCATCAAACAATTACTCGGCACACACCCTAGACACCCCTCACGCGCCTCCACCATCACCACCCCTCCCAACTGGTCCTCCACCCGGGCAGCTAACGCTCGCACTCAACTCCCCCCGCACTGGACCTCCATCCCTGTTCACAATCGCGAAAACCGCCCCCATCGCTCCTGCAACCCTCTCTCGGACCTCGACACAATCACCCTCCTTCGCTCCTACGACCCAGCTCCCCATAGCAACACACCCGACACTCTCCTCGCCATTCCTACGATTCACTCAAATCCCCTTAGACCCCCCACACTGAACAACAGAATCGCTATCCATAGTAACCTGAGTAAAGTCCCCCTCGCTCTAGAACCCCCTTCCACCTTCGACACACCCCGTCTCAAATGCACCCTCCTCAACTGCAGATCAGCCTCTAGACACTCCTCCGCAATCGCTGATCTCATTTCAACATTGGATCTTGACTTAATCATCATGACTGAAACGTGGCTAACAGAATCTTCTACACCTATAATGGACATTCTGGTTCCCCCCAACTACCACATCACTAGACTTGACAGGTCTGGCAAAAAAAAGTGGTGGAATCGCATGTATATACAGGAGCAACCTTTCTGTCTTGAAAGTAACCTCCCCTTCCCTACCCTCCCCAACCTCCTGTGAATACATCTGCCTCGATATTCTCAGTGAGGGCAAACCAATATGCTCTCTTCACTGCATTTACCACCCACCTGGCGACAACCTTACCTTCTCCCAACAAATCATGGATATGATCTCAACCAACTCTGGGCAACAACTCACACAAATATACCTGGGTGACTTCAACCTCCACTGGAACGATCACAATGATGCGGTGGTAAAAGGTCTGAAAGATTTCCTCAACGCCTTTGACCTCACTCAAATATGCAACAGTCCGACTCACGAGAAAGGCTCTATCCTCGACCTTATCATCTCCAAAGGGGCCTCTATCCAACTCGAATCTATCTAACCCTGTGACTGGTCTGATCATCATATTATCACTTTCTTCATCAATGAAAAAGTTAAATTTAACCATGTTCAATCCTCCAGGCCCAAAATCTGGAAAAGAGACATGAAAAAACTCAAATCAAACTCTCTACCCCCCAACAGCTGCAACCTATTAATTCCTCCTACTGGCGTTACGGACGTCCAATCCTTGACTGATCACTATCTCAACACTATGACCTCAATAATTAATGAACCCGCACCTTTGCAGCTAAAAAAAGCCTCCGCAAAAATTTCCAAGCCTTGGTACGACGGGAGTCTCAATGACGATAGACGTGTCATGCGAATGGCAGAACGCACCTGGAGATCAGCTCCCTCCGCACTGAACCTAAAAACCCTGAAGAAAAAGAGAAATGCCTACTTCAGGAAAATAAAACGCTCAAAATCAGACTTCTTCAGCCTTCAGCTCGACCAAGCCAAAAATCGTCCGAGAAAGCTGTTTGAGCTTATCAGAACACAATCCAAGGAACAACCCCAACCTCTCAGCACTATGTGCGAAGCACCCTCCTGCGAAGACTTCGCCTCTTTCTTTATCCAAAAAACCGACAACATAAAGAATGATCTCCTCATTGACGCAGGCCTCTACTCCAAACCCCACTGCATAGCACCCACTAAACCAAAAAACAATGCTACATGGTCATTTTTGTCACCTACTCGGAAGAAGAAATTGGCAGACTGCTCAGCACTCTGAAACAATCCAATCACCTCACGGACCCCCTTCCAGCTAACGCTGTCAAAGACCTTACCCCGTCGCTCCTTCCACTCTGGACTAAAATCATTAACAGTTCACTTCAACAAGGGACCATTCCCGACTCCCTCAAAGTTGGACAAGTCACACCTTTACTAAAGAAACCTACAGCCGACCCCTCTGACCTAAACAATTACCGTCCCATTACCAATATTCCGACTCTTGCCAAACTGTTGGAAAAATGCGCACAAATACAATTGACTAAACACATTAATCAGTTTGATCTCCTCAACTCTCATCAATCAGGCTTCAGAGCAAATCACAGTACAGAAACTGCCATGACTCACATAATTGACGACGCCCTTCAAATCCTAGATCAAAACGATACCTGCCTCCTCATCCTTCTTGATCTCTCCTCTGCATTTGATACCGTCAAACATGAGAATTTACTCGAACTATTAAACAAAAGAATGGGTCTATCTGGAACTGTGCTCAAGTGGTTCACGTCCTTTCTACACAACAGGTCGCAGAAATTCAAGAGTAACAACTTGATGTCCTCGCCAATACCTGTATCGCTAGGCGTCCCACAAGGATCCTCCCTATCCCCAACTTTGTTCAACCTAGTTATGGAACCTCTCACCACCTTGCTTCAAGAATCCAATGTACACTTCCACATGTACGCCGATGACACCCAACTTTATCTCAAATTACAATCACCCAAAGACATCATGCTCTTGAATTCAACGATCAGAAGCCCCCAATCCTGGCTGGCCGCTAATCATCTCAAACTCAATGCTCTTAAAACAGAGTTCCTTCTGATCTCACCTCCCGCGAAGATCACTACCGCACAAATGTGGCTTAAACACCTAACGGCACTCAATGTTCAACCCACCATCGTGGACTCAGCAAAATCTTTAGGCATAACACTTGACACCAATCTCAGCATGCATGAACACATCAACAAAGCAACTAAGGGAGCGAACTACCAAATTAACACCCTAAGGAAACTTAAACCCTTCCTTCCAGCCAAAGACTTCCAAACTGCGGTACAATCACTAGTCATACCTCGAATACAATACGGCAGCATCGCCCTCTGCAGTCTCCCCCTAGCTACTACGGCACCCATAAGAGCTTCTCTAAACGCTGCAGCGAGACTCATCACTGGATCAAAAAAACACTCACACATTTCCCCTGACTTCAAATCCCTGAACTGGCTGCCTTTTGAAGCCAGAATACATCTGAAAATCGCTTGCTTGACGCACAAGGCTGTTCACCTGAGCTCACCTAGATACCTCGCTCAGAAGCTGACGATTTCTGGAGGCTCCAGAAACACTAGAGGCACAAACAATCTTTTGCTAAAGCCTAGAAGATTCCGCAAGGAAAAAACCTATAAACGCTCCTTCTCAGGAATGGCACCCAGGATTTGGAACTCACTCCCTCCTGAAACCAGGCTCATCTCCTCTACCATACTTTTTAAGAAAGAAGTAAAAGCTATCCTCATGGCTAAATGCACTTGAATTACTACTGGGTATTAACTTCAAAAACTCGATACTGAGCTGTACTACTTGTTCGAACCCTTTGCATTTTTGTATGACTTGTGATATTGACTTACCTGATTGTTTATGCTACCACTTATTTGTACTTTTATTATTATTGATGTATCTGTTTGTCTATGCTCCCTCATATTCCACCCCCACCCCAATGGTTATTCACTCACATGCTCGTACCCCTCCTCTGTAAAGCGCTCTGATATCTGCAAAGATCTTGTTCGCGCTATATAAAACTTTCAAAATAAATAAATAAATAAAATGATCTGGGTCCGAGTGGCTGAGCTTAAAGAGCAGTTGCCACTCGTGTTTGTGATTCACACTCTAGGTCATCAGTGCGTAGGAGTCCACGCTGGTGGCAATTTGCTTGCCGATGAGGCAGCAAAGTCAGCAGTATCGACATATTTGGTTGCACCAGTTACATGTTCCAAAAGTAAGATTGATGATGATATCTTGACAGCGGTTGCTGCAACTGAGAAGGGAAGTAAATATCCAAAGGCATTCCCTTCGAAGTATTCATGCCACTTAAGTCCTGATAAAGTTCCTTGTGTGAAAATACCTGACGTTGGTGAGAGGTTGATTCCCAACGCGGCCCGCAGGCCCACACTGATTACTGCAGCCCCTGAAGGTGTCGCATCTGCGCATGCGGGCGTTTCGGCTACTGTAGCTCAGGTACAACGTTTCTGGTGGCGGGGACTGTACAAACAGACGCGTGATTATGTCCTTCAATGTGACATTTGCCAGCAGATTAAGCCTTCAACTGCTGCGCGTCCGCTCCAGACACAGTTGTACATATCTAATAAACTGCTTGGGTGTGTTTATTTAGATCACTGTGGTCCTTTTTCTTCTGATACTGCGTATAAGTACATCTTAGTAGCAGTTGATTCATGCACACGCTTTGTGTGGGTCTAGCCACACTGCAGCGCTGATTCACGGACTGTCATAAGAGACTATCGTGTCTTTGTGGGGATTTTTGCCTGTGGTACCTTCCATTCGGATTAGGGTCCGGCTTTCGCCTCTAAGGCATATAAGGATGCCATGGCTTCGTTGGGGGTCCAAGTCAAGTTTTCGTCTCCATACAGACCTGAGGGTAATAGTGTAGTGGAACGAATGAACCGAGATTTAAAGCAGTCTTTGACAGCTCGAGTTATAGGCACTGGCAGGAACTGGCTGGCCCACCTCAATAGCGTGCAGCGTGCTCTTAATAATCTCCCTAGAAGGTCTCTGGGTGGGCGGACCCCATACAAAATGCTCTTTGACATCAAGATGTTTGTCCCGGACCTTGACGGTCTAGACTCGGTAGCTATTGCTGCCTCCTTTGACGTAGATGAACATTGCAATGTTTTACAGGATCTACAAAAGACAAGAGACAGTCTTGCAAAGGAACATTTGCCCTCCACCTCGGATGATGCGTTGCAGATCCCGGTAGTTGGCTGGATACCCCAAGTTGGAGAACTGGTTTGAGAGAAGATCGAAAACAAGAAAGAATTTGGTTCCTCTTATCGAGCTCCGGTTCCAGTGCTTGGTGTGAAGGGCACAAGAACAGTCATTTTACCACCACTTCCTGGTCGTAAGGAGAACAGGTATATCTCCATTGACAATGTCAAGATACACAGAGTGGCCGATTCTTCTTAGTATGACACCGGCAGTCTCATGTCCTTCGATTTTGAGAAATTCTGTTTTGGCCCCGGTTTCCAATCCTGTGCCTGATGTTGCTCTCGAGATGCCTGCTGTTTCCAGTCCTTTATAGAGTACACTGCCTGGTGCTCAACATGATGAAACTGACTACACTTACCCAACTGACTTATCAATGCCTGATTTGCAAACCCGCTTAGCTACAGAATCCAGATTTTCATTTGACACCGATTCCCACACATCAAAAAAGCCTTCAAAGATTACTGTTCTAGCAAGACTGTTTAAAAAACATTTTTTGATTCCCCCTTGGACTTACATTTGGCTGGTGCTTTTTTCGATTTACCTTTTTATGTCAATTGGTTTTGTGTTTTATTTTTTCAGTCTCGTCAATGGACACTATGTCTAGGAGAGAACATGCATTCGACATATCAATGGAACATTGGCTCCCCATTCCTCATCACACAGACTGAAGAGAGACTTGGCTTTTGTTAACATCACTGCTTGGCCTGTCTTAGATGGGATTTATGGGATACTGTTCGATTTCAAATCCATGGGCCCACTGAGGTTATAAATGTCCCTAATGTGCTTAGAGTGTCTATGGGGGATGTAGTTCAACAAAATATACGTTCTGATGATTGGGATGTTCAGGTCGTAGAATCATTGTTTTCTGATTTGAAATATTATGATGCCTTTGATGCTGAAGATTTGTATTTGGAGTCTGCAAATTACGGTGATTGGTATTGTTATCAACATTTTGGCAATCATTAGCTGCATAAAACTAATACCAGGAGACTCACTGTAAATTACACCCAGTGGGAACACTGTCCGGCTCCTATACAAGGCAGTTCTGCTTCCTTTTTGAAGAGGTTCACTTACTTTACAGATTTTAATCAGTCAAATCCCAATGCATTTTATTTTAAAATGACTGAAAAGTCCACATCCAAAGTTAGACTTACTGATACTAAATTATTGTACTCAAAGTCCTTTCTAGACCAGTTAGCTGTTGGGGGCTACAAGTTGTGGAAGGATACTGTTAGACCTGGCACCTTGGCGTGAGTCTCCCTTCCACTTTTTGCTGATGTGCCTCCGATGTTTTGCTGGTTTTCCGATACTCAGGGCACTGCGCCACGGCTGACCCGTGCCGCAGTGCAAGTGCTCCCTACTGTAAATTGTACATGCGATTGGTATCCATGATTGGTTCATTGGATTTACTGTAAGTCCCTAGTAAAGTGCACTAGAGAGTGCCGGGGCTTGTAGATGCCAATACTGCTGGTGGGCCTGCAGCGCTGGTTGCGCCACCCACCGAAGCAGCCGTCAAGATGTGTCTGGGAACTGCGACCGCAGAACCCACGTGCGGTCTCGTACTGTCACGCCAGCTGGGCAAGTGCACCCACTTGCCAGCCCCGAACCTTCCCTTGACTACATATTAGTCACCCCTATGGTAGGCCTGCGGGCAGGGTGCGTTGTAGGTGTAAGGTAGGACAAGCCCTGATGTGTGTGGCATGTCCTAGTAGTGACTTACACCCAAGACCGTATTTCACTATTGAAGGCTACCTGCTCCATTAGGCCAGACTGAGCTGCTGGAATTATTACACCCTATAATCCCAGCAGGCTCAAGGAGCATGGTAGCGAGTCATGTTTAGTATGCCTGAACTCAGGATGATAAAATATTTCTTTTAGTAAAGTTTATTTTAGTATCCTGGGTTTGCAAATGCTACTTTTAGAAAGTTAGCATTTGCTTGCCTAACCATTTCAGCCGCTTCTGCTGGTATGTGTATCTGACTGTCTGGGACGTGTGAGTGATAGGGCTGGGGGGATGACAGGTGGTGAATGCGTAGATTACACCTTAGTGGGAGGTGGGAGTGCCTCTTGACTCGAACTGTAACTGTGCTCTGCCACCACAATGCTGGCTCCACCCTCCTGGGGAGCGACTGATGACTCAGCCGGCACCTGGCCCAGGAAGGGCGAAGCCCCCATCAACAAGGTACTCTGGCCGCCCCTGTCCGCACAATGCTGGCTCCACCTCCTGTGGGGCGTCTGATGCGCCTGCCCCTCACACTGAAAGCAGAAGCCAGAGTACACCCACCAGGGTACTCAAGGACTGAGAGTGGCTATGCAAAGGCCCCCCTGGCCTGCGAGAACAAAAGAATTGGCCTATAAAAGAAGGAGCCCTGCTCCTTGAAAATTAGATCCTGTTTGGGCCACAGAAGCACTCTGCCCGACGATAAGGACCGTGAGAGACAAGGAAGGGTGCTGACTCTTGCCTGTGTCTGGTGCCTTGCTGCCGAAGGAGGGGAAGAAGAAAAGACTACGAGAAGACTTTTGCTTTACTTTGTGCCAAACTCTGCTAAAGAGATCTCCAAGGGCTTGCAACTGAACTTGCCCCCTGACCAGCGTCCCAGGACCAGTGGACGCTACCCCCTGAAAGAAAGCGACTGCGGGTGCTGGCCATCACTGCAGTACCGACGGAGGAATCTCCTCCAAGGCAACGACATCCACCTGACCACCGTGACCGGGGCCCAAAGCAACAGCGAGAGCAAAGTGAGGTCCAGCCGCCGCTGGCCCAAACACCGTGACCGCAACTGCACCGGGAGCCCGAGAGCAAAGTAAAGGAGGACCCGTCCGGTCCGAGCTCTCGAGGTGACTGCGCAACGAGCAGCCACTCACCTGCAAAGACGGACAGTTGCCCTGTGAGAATCCGCTAGGTCGGTAGCCTGCCCGACAGCCCAGCTATGAGCATACAGCTGCACCGGCACTTGGCTGGGTACGTCCTGCACTTGGGGACCGTACTGCCACTTGCCGCCACCGCACAGCCGCCGCCTCCAGGGTCGGAGCGGACGACGAGAAGAGGACCCTGCTGCCACAGAACACCGCTGCCCCGGATGACCCGTGAACTGCTCGGCTGAGAGCCGCAACGGACAGCGACCCCGGGAAGGCAACGCGACGTGGGACAGATCCCCTGAGAGCCGCCTGCTCCACAAGAACTTTGTTGACATCGGCCTGAGGGCCCTAAGAGAACGCTTAAACTGCTAGAAAGAACTGTGGTAACCTGAACTGAGTAATTTGCAACCGTTATCGTAAAGTACGTTGACTGTATTCACAAGCCTGCTTAAAATCTATATAAAGATATATATTTTTACAGAATACAGTCTGGTCTTGTTGTGTGGTGGGTTGGTTGTAAAGGTGTACTATTGCAAGTGTTTAACCCTATGTGCCCCAAAGATTAGCCTACGACTGCTTAAGCCACACTACCTAGAGGGTAAGCAGAGGTTGTCTGGAAGGTAACCCTCAGCCCTGACGAGGAAGAGAGAGTCCCTGCTTGTCGCTAGTGTTGCACTGCGCCAACTAGAGCCTCCCCCTTCCTACATTGGTGGCAGCGGTGGGATTTTCGAATTTACACTTGCGATATCTATACCTGAGCTTCTGACCACTACACAAGGATTACGGTCCAGTTACTTAGCCACAGACTTTGCTTTTTGAATTTTGCCGAAAGAAGATTCCGAGTGTGAGAACCATGCCGGGCACGAAGAGCCTGGATGGAGCGGAGTCCAGGACCTCGGAGGTGTTGGAGGTCGAGTGGGACGCCGCAAAGCTGGATAAATACGCCAAGGATGAGCTGAAGTTTTTTTGCAGGAAACTCAAGGTTCCGCACGCTGGTTGCAAGAATAAGCCAGAACTCTACAAGGCCCTGAAAGCCTGGATAGAGTCCAGAAAGGCCCCAGAGGATCAAGACGCCCTCACGGAACAAGATGCAACGGAGGAGCAGAATGCACTTGGGGATCTGGTTGATCTCGAACGACGAGACAGCGAGCACAGCTTTGGTAAAGGCCTGTCGCCAGAGGAGCTGGCGGACAGGCAGGAAACGAGGAATCACGAAAGAAAGCTGGCAGAATTGAAAATCCAACTGGAGCTTGAAACGAAAAGAATGGCGCTGGAAGAGCGAAAGCACCAAATGGATTATGAAGTCAAAATGAGGGAGATAAGGCTCAAGGAGAGAGACTTGGATTGTCCTCCCTCTGGTGGCAGCACATCGCCAGTGCAGGTAGAGTCAAGAGTGCACATCCCGAAGGACGTAGTTAAGGAGTTCTTTAAGGGGGATGACATAGGACAGTGGTTTAGGGCATACGAGGTAGCCATGTCCTCCCACCGGGTCCCTGACAAGGATTGGGGAGCGGGGTTGTGGGGAAGGTTCCTTAGCGAAGGGAGAGATACCTTGCTAGATTTGCCCGTTGAAAATCAGAGATCCTATGCCCACATGAAAGAAGCTTTAATGAACAGGTACGGGCTTACCCCTGAAATGTATAGACAGAAGTTTAGGGGATGTACTAAGCGGCCTGGGAATACGTATGTGGAGTATGTGACTTACTTTTGCAGAGCACTGGATGGTTGGGTGAAGGGTAGCAAAGTTAATGATTTTCAAGGTCTCTTTGATTTAATTGCATGGGAGCACTTGTCTGATCACTGTTTTCCTGAGTTACGCCAACACCTGATCGATAGCAAGCTGTCCAACCCGAGGAAGCTTGCTGAGGAGGCGGACCGCTGGCTCAGCACCAGGGTCCACAAGGGTCCCGTGGGAGACTCCGCCAAGAGTGGGCAGGGTCCCCAGCAGAAGAGTGGGGGGGACAAGGGGGGAAAACAGAAAGGGTTCCAGGGGAGCCCGCAGCAGGGTTCTCAGCCTCCCCCACCCCCGAAGCAGAATGGAGCCCCGACAGGTAAACCTGTTCCAAAGGGGCCCTTCAATTGTTACAAATGTGGCGAACCTGGACACATCTCCAGTGACCCCAAGTGTCGCCTGTTTGGAAAACCCGCACCCACTGGTGCTCCGCCCCGTCAAGTGACTAGCGTTCACCTGGGAGAAGAAATGATGGTCCCGGGGGGTGGAGATCCCGTTCACATGACCCTGGTCTCGCTAGGAGACAGTGAGATGATCCCTACGAACTACCTGCCCTCTAACACTAAGAAATATGGGCAGGTGGTGATCATCAATGGTAAGGAAGCTGAGGCTCTTAGAGACACAGGAGCCAGTGTGACTGCAGTGAGGCAGCACCTGGTGTCTCAAGAGCAGGTTGTACCCCATGCCTACTGTAGGGTTATCAACGCTGATAATTCAGAGAGTCAGTGTCCGATGGCTCAAGTTCCCTTCGAGTGGGGGGGGGGGTCTCTGGTACTCTGCAGGTCTGTGTAAGAAAAACCATGCCTGTTGACTGTTTGCTAGGGAATGACTTGGAGCACTCCCCTTGGGAAAAGGTGGAGAAAACGACTCACCTGCGGATGGTGGGTCTGCCTGACTGGGCGTGCGTGACCACCCGGTCAATGGCAGCCAGTAGGGGTGATCAAGAGGTCCTGGGGCCTGAAGGAGAGGCCCAGGAACCGGCCTTAGGGAGAAGGCGCAGGGGGCGCGGGAAACCGGCCCCTGAAGTTCCCACGGTCCAGGAGGAGGCAGACCTTGAGGGGGATGCCCTGGAGCCTACAGGGGAACAGATCGCCGAACTGGGGGACCTGCCTGAGCTGACCCATTGGCAGCAAGAAGGAGGACCTTCCAGGGAGGAATTCTGCAAGGAGCAGAAAGAATGCCCTTCTCTCGTGGGTATGCGGCAGCAGGCTGCTGACCAGGCCAATGGTGTTCAGGCCAAAACACATTACCTGTACTGGGAGAACGACCTCCTGTATTCAGAGCCTAAGGCTGCTGAACCTGGGTCAGCCCGTGTGCTGGTGGTACCCCAGAAGTTCAGAGCCTTCCTACTGGGTCTGGCTCACGATGTGCCTTTAGCAGGACATTTGGGGATGGACAAGACCTATGACAGGCTTGTCACCCACTTTTACTGGCCCCAAATGCATAAGAGTTCAGACGCTCATTGCAGAACCTGTCCGACTTGCCAGGCAAGTGGGAAGACCGGAGGGAAGAACAAGGCTCCCCTCCAACCCTTCCCTGTGGTCGGTACGCCATTCCAGCGAGTGGGTATTGACATCGTTGGGCCTCTGGACCCCAAGACAGCCATGGGCAACAGGTTTATCCTGGTCTTGGTGGATCATGCCACCCGGTACCCTGAAGCCATCCCTCTGAGGACAGTGACGGCCCCCGTGGTGGGACGTGCACTGATGGGAATTTTCTCACGAGTGGGATTCCCTCTAGAGGTGGTGAGCGACAGGGGGACCAATTTCATATCCAAGTATATGAAGTCCCTTTGGCAAGAGTGTGGCGTAACGTATAAGTTCACCACGCCTTACCATCCCCAAGGTAACGGGTTGGTTGAGAGATTCAACCGAACCCTGAAAGGCATGATCATGGGACTAGAAGGTCCGATGAGGCGTAAGTGGGACGTCCTCTTACCATGCCTACTCTTTGCATATCGCGAGGTGCCACAGAAGTCCCTAGGGTTCAGCCCCTTTGAACTACTGTACGGTCACCCCGTGAGAGGACCGCTGAGTTTGGTAAAGGAAGGCTGGGAGCAATCTCCCAGGAAACCTCCCCAGAATGTATATAGCTACATGCTGGCCTTCAGAAGCCAGACCAGACGCTTCAGACAACTTGCCGAGGCAAATCTGGAAGCAAGCCAGGAAGAAATGAAGCGGTGGTACGATCAGAATGCCACTCTGGTCGAGCTTCAGCCTGGACAAGAGGTGTATGTCCTGGCCCCAGTGGAGCCCTGTGCCCTTCAAGATAAGTGGACAGGCCCATTTGAGGTTGTGGAGCGCAAGAGCCCCGTGACATACTTGGTGGACATGAAGACGCCCAGGAACCCTTTGCGGGTCCTACATGTCAACCGCCTCAAGCCCCACTTGCGAAGGTCCGAAGTGGGCATGTTGTTGGCAACTGATGACGGAATGGAGGAGGAGTCGGAGCCTCTTCCTGACCTCTTGGTGGCCTGTGAGAAAGATGGGTCAGTGGATGGAGTTAACCTCTCACCCACCCTGACCGCCGAACAACAGGAGGACTGCCGCCAGCTGCTGGGGCAGTTTCCAGATCTGTTCTCCCTGGTTCCGAGTGTCACAGATTGGTGCGTCCATGATGTGGACACTGGAGACAGCTTACCTGTGAAGCATAAGGCTTACAGAGTGACTGACAGGGTCCGGGCCTGCATCAAGGAGGAGGTCTCCAAGATGCTTGCCCTCGGGGTGGTTGAGTCTTCCAGCAGTCCTTGGTCCAGCCCCGTGGTCTTGGTTCCGAAGGCTGCTGCGCCGGGAGCCACACCCGAACTCCGGTTCTGTGTGGACTACAGAGGACTCAATTCAGTCACGAAGACTGACGCGCACCCCATCCCCAGAGCTGATGAGCTCATTGATCGGCTGGGGGCTGCTAAGTTCCTTAGTACGTTTGATTTAACGTCTGGGTACTGGCAGATCGCCTTGACCGATGGGGCAAAGGAGAGGTCGGCATTCTCTACACCAGATGGGCATTTCCAGTTCCGGGTTATGCCATTTGGAATGAAGAATGCCCCTGCCACCTTTCAGAGATTGGTCAACCAGGTGTTGGCTGGACTGGACGAGTTCAGTGCCGCCTACCTGGATGACATCGCGGTGTTCAGTGGCACCTGGCCAGAACACCTGCGACACCTCTGGGAAGTGTTGATGGCCCTGCGCAGAGCAGGCCTCACAATCAAGGCAAGCAAGTGCCAGATTGGGCAGGGTTCAGTGGTGTACTTGGGACATCAAGTTGGGAGTGGCAAGGTAGCACCCTTGCAGCCCAAAATCGAGACCATCCTGGCTTGGGAACCCCCCAAGACCCAGACCGCAGTGAGAGCCTTCCTGGGGCTCACTGGGTATTACAGGAGGTTTGTCAAGGGCTATGGCACGATCGTGACCCCCTTGACAGAGCTGACTTCGAAGAAGCAGCCCAGGAATGTGATTTGGACTGACACCTGTCAGAAGGCTTTTGACACCCTGAAGACTGCCATGTGCACGGCGCCCGTGCTCCTGGCTCCGGATTTCTCCAAGGAATTCATAGTGCAAACAGACGCTTCAGAGCATGGTGTAGGGGCTGTTCTTTCACAGATGACTGAGGAGGGCTTTGACCAACCCGTAGCCTTCATAAGTAGGAGGTTACTTCCACGGGAAAGTAGGTGGAGTGCAATAGAGCGTGAAGCATTTGCTGTGGTCTGGGCGCTGAAGAAGCTAAGACCCTACTTGTTTGGGTCTCACTTCCGAGTTCAGACGGACCACAGGCCCCTCAGATGGTTGATGCAAATGAGGGGTGAGAACCCGAAACTGTTGAGGTGGTCCATTTCTCTACAGAGTATGGACTTTACGGTGGAACACCGCCCTGGCACCGATCACGCCAACGCTGACGGTCTGTCCAGATTTTTCCGCCTTAGTGATGTGGAACTCCCTGGGGAAGGGTAGTTCCCCCCACATTTCAGCTGGAGGGGACACATGTTAGACCTGGCACCTTGGCGTGAGTCTCCCTTCCACTTTTTGCTGATGTGCCTCCGATGTTTTGCTGGTTTTCCGATACTCAGGGCACTGCGCCACGGCTGACCCGTGCCGCAGTGCAAGTGCTCCCTACTGTAAATTGTACATGCGATTGGTATCCATGATTGGTTCATTGGATTTACTGTAAGTCCCTAGTAAAGTGCACTAGAGAGTGCCGGGGCTTGTAGATGCCAATACTGCTGGTGGGCCTGCAGCGCTGGTTGCGCCAGCCACCGAAGCAGCCGTCAAGATGTGTCTGGGAACTGCGACCGCAGAACCCGCGTGCGGTCTCGTACTGTCACGCCAGCTGGGCAAGGGCACCCACTTGCCAGCCCCGAACCTTCCCTTGACTACATATTAGTCACCCCTATGGTAGGCCTGCGGGCAGGGTGCGTTGTAGGTGTAAGGTAGGACAAGCCCTGATGTGTGTGGCATGTCCTAGTAGTGACTTACACCCAAGACCGTATTTCACTATTGAAGGCTACCTGCTCCATTAGGCCAGACTGAGCTGCTGGAGTTATTACACCCTATAATCCCAGCAGGCTCAAGGAGCATGGTATCGAGTCATGTTTAGTATGCCTGAACTCAGGATGATAAAATATTTCTTTTAGTAAAGTTTATTTTAGTATCCTGGGTTTGCAAATGCTACTTTTAGAAAGTTAGCATTTGCTTGCCTAACCATTTCAGCCGCCTCTGCTGGTATGTGTATCTGACTGTCTGGGACGTGTGAGTGATAGGGCTGGGGGGATGACAGGTGGTGAATGCGCAGATTACACCTTAGTGGGAGGTGGGAGTGCCTCTTGACTCGAACTGTAACTGTGCTCTGCCACCACAATGCTGGCGCCACCCTCCTGGGGAGCGACTGATGACTCAGCCGGCACCTGGCCCAGGAAGGGCGAAGCCCCCATCAACAAGGTACTCTGGCCGCCCCTGTCCGCACAATGCTGGCTCCACCTCCTGTGGGGCGTCTGATGCGCCTGCCCCTCACACTGAAAGCAGAAGCCAGAGTACACCCACCAGGGTACTCAAGGACTGAGAGTGGCTATGCAAAGGCCCCCCTGGCCTGCGAGAACAAAAGAATTGGCCTATAAAAGAAGGAGCCCTGCTCCTTGAAAATTAGATCCTGTTTGGGCCACAGAAGGACTCTGCCCGACGAGAAGGACCGTGAGAGACAAGGAAGGGTGCTGACTCTTGCCTGTGTCTGGTGCCTTGCTGCCGAAGGAGGGGAAGAAGAAAAGACTACGAGAAGACTTTTGCTTTACTTTGTGCCAAACTCTGCTAAAGAGATCTCCAAGGGCTTGCAACTGAACTTGCCCCCTGACCAGCGTCCCAGGACCAGTGGACGCTACCCCCTGAAAGAAAGCGACTGCGGGTGCTGGCCATCACTGCAGTACCGACGGAGGAATCTCCTCCAAGGCAACGACATCCACCTGACCACCGTGACCGGGGCCCAAAGCAACAGCGAGAGCAAAGTGAGGTCCAGCCGCCGCTGGCCCGAACACCGTGACCGCAACTGCACCGGGAGCCCGAGAGCAAAGTAAAGGAGGACCCGTCCGGTCCGAGCTCTCGAGGTGACTGCGCAACGAGCAGCCACTCACCTGCAAAGACGGACAGTTGCCCTGTGAGAATCCGCAAGGTCGGTAGCCTGCCCGACAGCCCAGCTGTGAGCATACAGCTGCACCGGCACTTGGCTGGGTACGTCCTGCACTTGGGGACCGTACTGCCACTTGCCGCCACCGCACAGCCGCCGCCTCCAGGGTCGGAGCGGACGACGAGAAGAGGACCCTGCCGCCACAGAACACCGCTGCCCCGGATGACCCGTGAACTGCTCGGCTGAGAGCCGCAACGAACAGCGACCCCGGGAAGGCAACGCGACGTGGGACAGATCCCCTGAGAGCCGCCTGCTCCACAAGAACTTTGTTGACATCGGCCTGAGGGCCCTAAGAGAACGCTTAAACTGCTAGAAAGAACTGTGGTAACCTGAACTGAGTAATTTGCAACCGTTATCGTAAAGTACGTTGACTGTATTCACAAGCCTGCTTAAAATCTATATAAAGATATATATTTTTACAGAATACAGTCTGGTCTCGTTGTGTGGTGGGTTGGTTGTAAAGGTGTACTATTGCAAGTGTTTAACCCTATGTGCCCCAAAGATTAGCCTACGACTGCTTAATCCACACTACCTAGAGGGTAAGCAGAGGTTGTCTGGAAGGTAACCCTCAGCCCTGACGAGGAAGAGAGAGTCCCTGCTTGTCGCTAGTGTTGCACTGCGCCAACTAGAGCCTCCCCCTTCCTACAGATACCATTGACCTTAAATCAGTTTGGGGTTCTAAAAGCTGGCAAGGCACTGAGGCTTTGCACCGTGCATGCCTCATCCCGAACCATATGTTGTTTTTGAATTCTACAATTTCACAGACAACATGCTTTGGATTGGCTACTGCTAAAAAATGGAATGCTCCTTCTTTTCCTGACTTAGAGGAATATTCCGGTTGGAGTAATATTACTAAATTTTCCATGAGAGAGTTACAAACTCTGTTATTGAATTCCTCCTTTAACATATCCAGTTTGGATCCCGAAGGCTGGTTGCTCTGGCACAGAAGTCCTGACTCATGCTAGCATCGTTTTCTAGGTTTAGCTCATGGCTTTACACAGTTAAGGGTGGACCCCCGTTTTGAGAGTGGCCATTCTGTGACTGCCTATTCTGTAGGCAAATTAGGTCAGAATTGGCTCAGACATTCTACCTTGGCGTCAGTTAAACTGCATTTATCTAAACTGACTGATGATGTTGATCTGACTGATTTTATAAAAGGCCCGGCTAACGGTAGATCTAAAAGATGGATATATGCTGTTTATAACAAATTCTGGAAAACATCCCAGATTGAGGCGGCTACCCGCCTTAGAGCTATAGATCAAGCTAATTTAGAAAAAGTGCTAGCAGTTGTAGATAATAGCATAAACACTCTCTTCCCGCATTTACACGTTTGATAATATTGTGTCGTCTGTTGTAGATATTGTGCAAGATCAAGTGTCTGTTTTGTACCATGATCAAAATCAATTGCGTTTTAATATGCAGTTTGCATGGACATTGCAGACCCTTAAGGCCGGAAAAGTGCCATGGCATTACATGAATACATCATCATTGTTTGCCCCGTTTAATTTGACTGACAAGCAGCGCTTACTGTCGATGAAAGATGCTTCTATTTCTATGTTACCCATTGAGAGGTTTGAGCCTTTACCATTTTCTGTGGCAGAGGCCAATACTGCAACGTGGCTTATTCACGGTTTAATAACTCTCCCGTTCCCACTGTTCGAGTTCTAGTGCTGTATGAAGTACTTTGCCATTGGTAGATACGAGCCTCTTGGAAGTTCTTATCTCCATGAAGCTTGGTCGCTTCCCATTACATATAGATGCCTTAGGGAGGGAAAAGTTTATTTGAATGGTGAAGAATGCACTGAAACACCAGATCACTCATTAATGTGTAGACATATCCAATTACACGGCTTCTGCAATCAGAACGAGCCAATTTTAGCCTGTATTTTGAAAGGTACCCCCATGCCTGCAATCGTTCCCACATTCACATTACTGGCAAATGGGAGTTATTTACTTTTAAACAATGAAGATTGCTGTGGGTTAATAATAGGGATTGCTTATGTCGTTCCCGTTAAGAATGTAATGTATCCACCCCCGCATGGGAAACTTGATGTTTCCATCTAGCCTAGGATCCCGACCTTGAAAGCAGAGTTTAATAAGATGAGTCGCATAAGAGCTCTATTGTCCCAAAAAGAAGTTGCCCTCACATCTGCTCGTGAAACATTTGTCCTTCACGTGGCTAACACCCGCACAGAGGTGCATGCCTTATTAAATACTGATTTGCCCTTGCATTTCGGTGAATTAATTCACACTATCTTCAATGCATCCTCCACATCAGGGCTGGCTCACTTTTTTAAAGTTGTAAGCAGAGGCCTGGTGACTTCCTTTCAAACGATTTTCGTGGTCTTTCCAGCTTTCTTACATTCTATTTTTTCCTGCCTCTTCAGTGGATTTCCCCTACTACTGGCTCTTGCTGCTGGCGTGCTATTGCTGGTTTGCTTGTTTCAAAATGGATGCACATCCTGTGTTACAAGACGATCTGTCTCGGCTGGGGCTGCTTCGCGCCCGGATGCTTGAGTACTATGGAGCGCTGCCTCTTGCTACATTGAGTGCAGCTTATGGATTATCGTTTTGATTTTCCTACTTTACATGCGTCCAGCCTGTCTTTCATTGCCTGAGTTGCGACTTCGAATGGGCCCTGGATTTGTGTCTCTGCATTACAGTGTCTCTCAATGCGGATTATAATCAACTTATGAGCCCCTTAATTGCTCATGAATTGCTTGTTCTGATGGAGGGATTATTGCCTTTGCAGCGATGCATGGAACACTGGTTCGTTGGAATGTGTTCGCAGCGGTGCAAGATTTTGTGGCTTGCAGCTTTCTCGAAAACACACCAAGTTGTCCTCTGATGGTGCTAGAGGCTCCGGTAATTGAAGAACATGTATGTTCTTTCCCTTTGTTAAATTGGATGGGCAAATTATTTTCGGATGAGAACAGTGATTTCCTGTTGGAGGCTATTGCTGCATATTTGTCATATTCATTATTAGGATTTGTTGTGTTTGCAGTCTCGCTTCATTGATCAACACCTTTCTTTGGAAAATCGTATTTGTTTTTTCACACTTTTTTTTTTTAGACCTGACCTATTGACTTTATCAATGTCCGAAGGCTGGATTTTTTTTTCTCGTTTCAGAATTATGTTTATTTTATCTCTTCTCTTGAGGTACCAAATTGGAGACTTGTGTTCGAACTATCGTTTTTGAACTCTGCATTCCTAAATTTGCCCCTTTACCTGTCCTATCCGTGCTCAGATCAAAGGGAGGGTGTCATGTAGATAGGTTTTGCCTTCACACTGTGTTATGTTAGCATGAGCTTATTAGAAGTTTAAATGCCATTTTCCTTTTCTGCAGCCTCTGCACACAACACATTTTGTTATTAAAGCTTTTCACCTGGTAGAATATTTTGCTTCACACGAGAATAATATGTTTGCTTATAATATCAGCCTTGCTTGGTAAACTATGTCTGAACAGTGAGTGCCAAGGTCTTCAAATTTATTTCAACACCGTGCTTGTTGTTCGGTTTGATCAGCGCACGGTCTAGACATAATACATATGCAGCTGTGGCCAACTCTGGGTTTCAGGCGCGATTAATAGTGCACTGCACAGAGCATGAATACACACTTGATGAATAATTCGCTTGCAGAGAGTTGGTGCAGGAGATGATGTGATCCCTTTCTGCTAAGGCCAGAGGTATGGGCCCGCCCTTCTAAACCCAAAGAGACCTTCTGTAGATATAATATATTAGCAAGGGAGGGTAAACTGAGGTTCTATCTAGACCTTTTCCCTTTAAAATATTAACTTGCTTTCACCCTTTATATTTTATGGAATAGTAACTATGCTGCTAACCTTGTTCCTTATAATATGTTTGCTTGTATTAGCTAAGATGCTGCGCTTGAGAACACTGCATTAGAAATAAACATTTCAAACTTGCACGTGTCATCATTTACTCCTCGTTCTGGACTGATATGTTAGTATAACGAAAGAGTGTTCATGTGTTCCACGTTTCCTGAGGTGTTCTAAGTCCATGTTCTGGGTTGTCTAATCATTGGGCGTGTGTAAGAACCAATGAGACACCGATTGCTAGTCTGGTAGGGGATTTTGGATACTAAGTTGAGTTTTGGCACACCATAATTCACTGAGGTTCCAAGTCTCTATGCACAGTTCTGTGTAGGAGCAGGATCCCTGCGACAGCCTAGTATTACAACTCAGCTTTTGAAGCGGGTCTCAAAATGGCTGACTTGATATACTACTCTGCGGCACATCTGCTCGTAATTAAGGACTGGTTATTTGGTTCAAGTACAGATGTTATGTCATGTTATGTATGGCAGAGCTTATGTATCAAGGCGGCGGAGTAGGAGTTTAGGTCTAGCGGTGCCCCTAGTTGAACATCCAGGTGTTCCGCTTCTTGTAGAAGTTCAGGAGGGAAGTGGCAGTCCTGATTTGCAGAGGGAGTTCGTTCCAGATTTTGGCTGCAATGAAGGAGAAAGCGTGACCTCCTGTCTTGCTTGTGCGGATGCGGGCGATTCATGCACGGGAGAGAAAGGTGAAACATAGATGCCTGGAGGGTTGGTAGAGTTGGAGTCGGTCATTGAGGTAGGTTGCTCCTGCATTGTGGCCGGTTTTGTAGGAGTGGATGAGAATCTTGAATTAGCAGCATTTCTGCATGGGAAGGCAGTGCAGCTCTGCGAAGTACTCAAATTGCGTGAAACGGTGAGGGTTTTTGAAGGCAGCACAGACAAAAACTAAATTTACGTGTAACAATGTTTAGAAAAAATTAATGATGCAAAAAGTCCGCTCAACACCTCATCTGGATCCACCGCTAAAATCCAACAATGTCCTTGAAATATGCACAAAGAATTGAGGGAGCAACAGTTCACTACAAAATTGAAAGGTTCATAGTTGTGATTTCCAAAAATTGTCCTTTTATTAGATGATTTTCAACAGAGATGAACAAATCTTCTTTACGTATGTAAGTTGAATTATATAAAAAAGTTTTTTTGATTTGTTAATCTGATATGTATTATTTATCAATTACAGCCCTGATGATGTCCGTCTGTGGACGAAACGCGTCGGCTGTTTATGTTGCACTTTGATTCATGAAAAAAAAGAAGATTTGTTCATCTCTGTTGAAAATCATCTAATAAAAGGACAATTTTTGGAAATCACAACTGTGAACCTTTCAATTTTGTAGTGAACTGTCGCTCCCTCAATTCTTTGTGCAGCTCTGTGAAGTAGGCCATGATGTGTGATTCGGGGCTGTCTAGGATGAGTCTGGCAATAGTGTTCTGAATAATTTGGAATCTTGCGTGAGTTGGCCGGAGATGCCGACATATAGTGTGCTACCGTAGTGGAGTCTGCTGGTGATAAGGGCCTGGGTGACCATGCATCTAGTGTGCGTGGGGAGACATTTTAAGATTCTGCAAAGCATTCTGATGATGTGGCGGCAGGATGCAATCATGGGGTTGACTTGTTTGTTCATCGAGTGCTTGTCGTCAAAGGTGATACAGAGATTTATGGCGTAGTGTGTGGTGGTGGGCGTAGGACCCAAGTTGGGAGGCCACCAAGAAGAGTCCCAAGGAGAGTTCTTATTTCCATTTTAGCCATGTTGAGTTTGAGGAAGTTCTCTCGCATCCAGTTTGCTATGTCACACAGGCAGGCAGTGAAGTTGTTCCTGGTGGTGTTTGTGTTGGTGAGGGAGAGGGAGAGGATGAGGATGAGAAGAGTGCCATCGGCGTAGGAGACAATGTTGATTATGTGGGTTGTTATGATGCGGGCGAAAGGTACCATGTAAACGTTGAAAGGAGTCTGATTGAGGGAGGAGCCCTGGGGGACTTTGCAGATGAGCTGCTTGAGTTTGGAAGTGAAAGTTGAGAGTCTGGACTGTTGTGTCCTGTTGGACAGCAAGTAGGCAATCAAATGTAGGGCAAGTCCTTGGACTCCTGATTCCTGAAGTCTGGTGATGAGGGTGCAGTGGGAGACTGTGAGAAGTTGGCCTGGTATATGGTGTTCACTATTCTAGTGACCACCTTGCACCAGTCCAAACAACCCGTATGGTGATTGGTTGTAAGTCAACCTTATAGACCCGCTATCCTAATGGTAGCGTGGACAAAGCAGTCTTAGGCTAAACTCATGAGGACCACCAGGAACCCGTACACAATTCAGCGAAGACATCACTGACTTCATCAGCCCACATGCCCTCGCCTCCGAGAACTACATTCTACTGGGAGACCTCAACTTCCACCTGGAAAAGATAAACGACAGCAACACCACCACCCTTCTGGACAACCTGGCCAATCTCGGACTCAAACAACTTGTTGACATCCCCACCTATGTCGCCGGACATACGCTCGACCCTATCTTCACCTCCAGCAAACACATCTCCTTCGATCGCACCACAGCTCTCCATTGGACGGACCATAGTTGTGTTCACTTCAGCTATAAAACTACCCCGACCCACAACCCCC
The DNA here is from genome assembly GCF_964263255.1 of Lissotriton vulgaris. NCBI lineage: Eukaryota > Metazoa > Chordata > Amphibia > Caudata > Salamandridae > Lissotriton > Lissotriton vulgaris. The sequence goes on from NC_141698.1 coordinate 1,105,222,021, forward strand.
CACAACCTATTCCGCGAAGAAACTGGAACAAAATCACCACTGACCAACTCATCACATTGCTCAACCAAAACCCTCCCGCCCTCTCATCGGACCCAAACCAAGCTGCCACCAAACTTAAACAATGGATCACTCACAGTGCTGAAGAACTAGCACCCTTGAAAAACCACCAAACCAAACAGGGTAGCAAAAAGGCCCCCTGGTTCAACGATGACCTTAAGACATCCAAGAAACTATGCCGTACTCTCGAGAAAACATGGAGAAAAAACCCAACCACTGACAACCTGACCTCCTTCAAGACAGCCACCCGCAAACACCACCAATTGATCCGATCCACCAAGAAATCAAGGATCGACTCGACAACAACGTCCATAACAGCAAGGAACTATTCAACATCGTCAAAGAATTTACTAACCCCACCGCAGCCTCAAACGACATTACTCCCACCCAAGACCTCTGCGACTCGCTATCATCCTTCTTCTACAACAAAATCGCCGACATACATAATAGCTTTGGGGATATTTCCAAAGAACAATCCACTCCACCCACCTCCGAACCTAAACCGCCCTCTAACAACCTTAGCGCCTGGAACCCAATCACCACTGAAGACACCATCCGCCTAATGAACTCCATCCATTCAGGTTCGCTAACCGACCCCTGTCCCCACCACATCTTCAACAAAGCAGACTCCATCATCGCAGCCAATCTCCGGGATGTCATCAACTGCTCCTTCAACTCCGCTACCTTCCCAGACAGCTGGACACACGCCAAACTCAGCGCCCTCCTGAAGAAACCCACAGCTGACCCCTCTGAACTTAAGAACTACTGCCCCATCTCCCTCCTCCCATTCCCTGCCAAAGTCATTGAGAAAGCTGTCAATAGCCAGCTCGCCGCCTTCCTCGAATCCAACAACTCCCTCGACACCTCACAGTCCGGCTTTAGAGCCAAACACAGCACCAAAACCGCCCTCTTTGCAGCGACAGACGACATCCGGACACTACTAGACAACGGAGAAACAGTTGCCCTCATCCTACCCGACCTCTCCGCCACCTTCGACACAGTCTGTCATAGCACCCTCATACAACGCCTCAGCAACATCGGCATACAAGGAAAAGCCTTGGACTGGATCATCTCGTTCCTCACCGGGAGAACCCAGAGAGTCCGACTTCCCCCATTCAAATCAGAGGCCACCGAAGTCATCTGCGGAGTACCACAAGGATCATCACTCAGTCTCACCCTCTTCAACGTTTACATGAGCCCACTCGCATACATCGCGCGACAACACAACCTCAAATCATCTCTTACGCTGACGACACCCAGCTGATCCTTTCCCTCACCAAAGACCCTAACACCGCCAAAACCAATCTTCACTCAGGCATGAAAGAAGTAGCCGAATGGATGATGAACAGCCGCCTAAAACTTAACTCAGACAAAACGGAAGTCCTCATCCTAGGATCATCCCCCTCTGCCTGGGACGACTCATGGTGGCCATCAGCCCTGGGCACAGCACCCATTCCCACAGACCACGCACGTAACCTGGGCTTCATCCTAGACTCCTCCCTCTCGATGACCAGACAAGTCAACGCCGTCTCTTCCTCCTGCTTCAACGTACTTCGTATGCTCAAAAAAATCTTCCGTTGGATCCCCTCCGAGATGAGAAAGACTGTCACCCACGCTCTGGTCACTAGCCGACTGGACTATGGAAACACCCTCTATGCCGGAATCACAGCCAAATTACAGAAAAAACTCCAACGCATCCAAAACGCATCAGCCAGACTCATATTGGACATCCCTCGCCAAGATCACATTACCGGTCACCTGAAAGACCTCCACATGCTTCCCGTCAACAAGAGAATAACATTCCGTCTCCTCACCCACGCACACAAGGCCCTCTACAAACTAGGACCCGAATGCCTCAACACACGACTGTCCTTCTACACACCCACCCGCCAACTAAGATCCTCCAATCAAGCCCTCGCCGCAGTCCCGCGCATCCATAGATCCACCATGGGAGGAAGATCCTTCTCCTACCTGGCGGCCAAGACCTGGAATTCTCTCCCCACTCACCTCCGCCTTACACAGAACCACATATCCTTTCAGAAAGGAACTTAAAACCTGGCTATTCGATAAATAATGCATCCCCTTCCCAAAGCGCCTTGAGACCCTCTGGGTGAGTAGTGCGCTATACAAATTCCTGAACTTGAACTTGAGCGTTAAACAAAGAACACAGTATAACATACAATAAGCTGCACAATTATGGATAGGCAGGGTGGCCACTCAAAAATTGGGGGGTGTGGGGTGCACTCCTTGTCTCGACATTCTTAAACGATTTGTCCATGTTCCTCATTAGCGTGCAGGTCGGTATTGTGCCAAACCCAAAGGCATATGAAGATAAGGGATTAGAAGGAAGCAACTCAATGCTCCACCGGCCGCACAATTGCTTGATGCCTCTTGGCAGTCAAGTTTTTCACCGTACTGTTATAATCCAATTATTTCCATTATTAAACTATTTATCATGTATTTAATCTGAATACTTCAATCTGTTCCATTAGTTCACAGACGGGTAATTATGCCATTTTCTAGATTCCAATGTACATGCTGTGTCCATCCAGACCTCTTGCATAAACATGACAGATGCAGGGGGTTCATCCAAAAACAGCGTTTATTAAAACCAATGCATTTCGGCCACTCAAACCATATTTTAATAAAGTATAAGTACCACGTCACGAACAATGAACAGGCCTAGGGCCTAGGGAATCGCTGGGCCTACACGGGACTAACGAAGGTTAGGTCGGGAGAGGCCCACAGGATACGGGTGCAGAGTCTATAGGCAACTGCGTTTACCATACAAGTCAATGGTGCGTAAAAATCAGAAAGTTATAGGTTTAGGAGACTTCCGACTGGACTAGAACTTAGCCACTTTAAACTAGGACACTAGAGGTCTAATCCCCTATGGGAGCACCGGAGTTAGTTCGTTACCTCACCCACAGGAAGCCGGTGCATAAGTGCCAAAGTGTGGCGGGTTTCGTCGTGGAGTTCTATGAAGCCTGTAGATGAAGATGCTGCAGGCAGCCAGGAGAGGAGAGTCCAGTTGGATCCAAGGGTGGATCGTAAATGTAGAGTACCTGAAAGCAGAGGGGACAATGTTCAAGTCACTAGCCAGTGACCAACGAGGAACCATGAAGGAACCAGGCGATGTCGGGTTGCAATCAGGTGATGTCGAGGTGTTTGTCTCCGCTGCCACGTGGACCAGGAAGGATCGAGGATGACCAGCTGGTGAACACGAGCTGTCCCACGAAGGCCCTTGCTGTCGGCGGTGTTGGTACTCGATTCGGAGTCACCAAGCCTTGGCAAAGGCAACCTATGCAGGATACGAAGATGTCTTCTTAATCGGACCGGGAGGGTCAGATCGATGGCTCCTTTTCAGAGTAGCTGGGGCCAGTCTGGAGCAACGAGACCAGCAGTGTTGTTTTGAGGTTTCATCATCACAGAGGCCACTAGCCAACGGGCAAGCGACCGGACAACGCATCGAGCAGGAAAAGTGCAAAAAGGCCCCACGCAGCACTCGGTGAGTGTGGAGAGGTGATCTTTGGAGCACAGGCTGCTCGGAGCTGGGGCTTTTCAAACCCCAAAGCACAGCATCAAGGGTGCCTCGGGAGCTGCACTGGAAGCACTTAGTCTACTTTTCAAGATGGCCGGTTCCACGTCTCTCATCGCCTCCACGGGTCTAAGCTTTGCTAGGACTGTGGATCGGGCTGTTGGAAGTCTGGGAGTCCAGGTCTTGTCGGTCTCTGTCGTTTGAGCTCCGGCGGGAGCCACGGCAAAGAAAGCCTCGTCGCGCTGATGGTGCCTGCTTGCACAGGGTGGCCACTCCTTGACCACAAGGGAGATTCTTCAGTCTTCTACGTTGAGTAGGATGTCGAAGGGTCTAGAGTTTCGTTTCAAAGTTTCAGTCAGGATGATCTAAACTGCATTAGCACAGCTCCTACCTTTATTCCAAATCAAGGGGCTGGATCACCTGCTAGGTCCCTCCTGTGGGTGGGACCCAGGAAGGGGGTGGTTACACCCCTTTCCCTTTGTCCAGTTTTGCGCCAGAGCTGGGGCTGGAGTGCCCCAGCACCGGTTTGAACTGGACTATGCATGGGGTGCCTTGTGCGCCCCAGGCAGTGTCTAGTTTCATTCAACCCTCCCTGCTACAATCCACTATCTCCTGTCTGGGGTGGTGTAACACCTCCCTGTGACAGGGTACCATTTGTCCAGGCCTCCCCTGCCGGAGTTTCGGTCAGCAGCAGGAGGCCAGACTTGTGTCTGTGGCAGCAGCATCCATTTTGTGATGCTGGGGCTCTGGTTAGATTTAACCGCGTTTAAGCAAAGTAACATGTCTTCTCCCTCTAGAAAGGTGGAATGATACTTGCAATACTACCCCAGAACTGGCGAGGGGGTAGTATTCCAAAGCGTATGACACCTTACACGACATGTTTTGATAAAGCCAAACCAAAGTTAGCAAGTAACCACGAGAATTATAATGCACTTAAGAGTATATGGTATGGCAATATCCCGGAACAGCTAAGGGAGTTGGTCCCGAAAGCTGCAGACAAACTCAGCTCATGCTAGAGCACCATCTCACATAAAACCAAGCACTCTGCCTCCAGGATTGATAAGGCCTGCCATAGGAGTGACTTATAGGTGCATATGTGTCCAGATGTAGATGTAGATATAGGTATACTATATCTAAGCAAGGGGTGTTTACACGACCTTGCCCCAGCTGAGTGATCAGCCAGTTGTGTCAGTTTGGATGGCCAGCCAGGGGTGGCAAAAGATATGCTGCAGCCCCTGGTAGGCCTTGGATACACCTATGCCCTGGGTACCTATAGTACACTGTACAGGGGCTGATAAGGTGACCCAATGTCCAATTGGGTATGTACCTAAAGTACATGGATATGAATTTAGAGAGAGAACAGCAGGCTGTGGGTCTGATTAGCAAGCCCACAGCCACATTAAGTCGAAAACCAGTGAGGCAAAAAGCAAACATTGGGGTGACCATAGGAAAGCAGACCCTACTCTCCTACATAACCCCTCCCACCCCCCAAACGCAGGGACATTAAACTTAACCTTGACCAGATAAGTCTTCATGTTCTAAGTGGAAATACCTGTAGAGACCATCTGCATTAACATGGTCAGTCCCTGGTCTGTGTTCCACTGTAAAGTCCATCCCCTGTAGGGAAATGGACCACCTGAGTAGTTTGGGATTTTCACCCTTCATCTGATTTAGCTACAAGAGGGGCTTATGGTCTGTCTGAATTCTGAAGTGAGTGCCAAACAAGTATGGTCTCAACTTCTTCAGGGCCCAAACCACAGCAAAGGCCTCCCTCTCAATGGCTGACCAACATTTCTCTCTAGGGGCCAGCCTTCTGCTAATGAAAGCAATGGGCTGGTCTTGACCATCTACATTAAGTTGTGAAAGCACAGTTCCCACCCCCAACTCAGAAGCATCTGTTTGGACAATGAACTCTTTGGAGTAGTCAGGACTCTTTAGGATAGGTGCAGAGCACATGGCCTTCTTCAGGTCATGAAATGCTTTTTGACAGCTAACTGTCCACTGAACCTTCTTTGGCATCTTTTTGGATGTCAGATCATTTAATGGTGTAACAATGGACCCATAGTTCTTTACAAATTTCCTGTAATACCCAGTCAGGCCCAAGAAAGCTCTGACCTGTGTCTGGGTGGTTGGAGGAGCCCAGTCCTGTATGGTCTGGATCTTGCTCTCCAGTGGTTGAACCTGACCCCCACCTACCAGGTAGCCCAGGTACACAACCTTGCTGTACCCTATCTGGCACTTGGTAGCCTTGATAGTCAGTCCTGCCTTTTGCAGGGCCTCCAGAACTTTCTTCAGGTGGATCAGGTGATCCTCCCAGATGGAGCTGAAGACAGCAATATCATCTAGATATGCTGCACAAAAGTCATCCAACCCAGTAAGGACTTGATTCACCAACCTTTGGAAAGTGGCAGGTGCATTCTTCAAACCAAAGGGCATTACCACAAACTGATAATGTCCACTGGGGGTTGAGAATGCTGTTTTGGTCTTTGACTCCTCAGCTAACCTGATTTGCCAATACCCAGCTGTCAGATCAAATGTGCTCAGAAATTTGGCAGAAGCCAATTTATCTATGAGCTCATCTGCCCTTGGAATAGGATGAGCATCTGTCCTAGTGACAGCATTGAGACCTCTATAGTCCACACAGAACCTAATTTCTCTCTTTCCATCTTTGGTATGAGGTTTTGGCACAAGGACTACTGGGCTGGCCAAGGGGCTCTCTGATGGCTCAATTACCTAAAGTTTAAGCATTTTATGCACCTCAGCCTTTATACAATCCCTGACATGGTCAGGTTACCTGTAGATTTTACTCTTCACAGGCAGACTGTCACCAGTGTCCACCTCATGGGTGCACCAGTTAGTTTGACTGGGTGTGAGTGAAAACATGTGTCTGAAAGACTGTGGAACTTGTCTGCAGTCTTGTTGCTGCTGGTTAGTGAGGCTGCCATCTAAGGCCACACCATCAACTGAACCATCATCAGGGTTATGGGATAACAAGTCTGGGAGAGGGTCACTCTCTTCCTCTTGCTCCCCATCTGTAGCAATGAGCAAGCCCATGTCTGCCCTGTCAACAAATGCTTTCAATCTGTTTACATGGAGCACCCTGTAGGGGCTCCTAGGGGTGCCAAGGTCCACCAAGTAGGTGGCCTCTCCCTTTTCTTTTTCTCAATAATGGTGTGGGGTCCAGACCATTTGGCTTGGAGAGCTGCTGGGGCCACTGGCTCCAACACCCACACCTTCTGTCCTGGCTGGTACTCAGTCAGCACAGCCTTTTGGTCATGCCAAGCTTTTTGGAGTTCTTGGCTAGCCTCAAGGTTTTTGGATGCTTTCTCCATGTATTCAGCCATACTGGAGCTGAGACCAAGTACATAATCCACTATGTCAAGTTTAGGCTTTTTGAGAGGTAACTCCCATCCTTCCTTCACAAGACACAAGGGACCCCTTACAGGATGCCCAAACAAAAGTTCAAAAGGGCTGTAGCCAAACCCCTTTTGTGGGACCTCTCTGTAAGCAAAGAGAAGGCAGGGTAAAAGGATGTCCCATCTTCGCCTAAGCTTTTCAGGTAACCCTTTTATCATCCCTTTCAGGGTCTTGTTGAATCTTTCAACAAGCCCATTGCACTGTGGATGGTAGGGTGTAGTGAATTTGTAGTTAACACCACACTCCTTCCACATTGCTTTTAGATATCCAGACATGAAGTTGGTACCTCTGTCTGAAAGAACCTCCTTTGGAAAGCCCACTCTATAGAAAACTCCAAGTAAGGGCCCTTGCCACAACAGGAGCTGTTGTGGTCCTCAGGGGAATTGCCTCTGGATACCTGGTGGCATGATCCACTACCACCAGTATAAATCTGTGCCCAGATGCTGTTTGGGGGTCCATTGGTCCTACAATGTCAATCCCCACTCTTTCAAAGGGTACCCCCACCACAGGTAGTGGTATGAAGGGGGCCTTTGTGGTGCCACCTGATTTGCCACTGGCTTGGCAGGTGATACAGGAGCAACAAAACTCCTTGGTATCTTCTGACATGTGAGGCCAGTGAAAGTGAGGGACAAGCCTGTCCCAAGTTTTGTTCTGGCCCAAGTATCCTGCTAAAGGAATATCATGTGCCAAGGTTAGAAGTAAGCCCCTAAATTGCAGAGGTATAACCAACCTCCTGGCAGCACCAGGCTTGGGGTCTCTAGCCTCTGAATAAAGGAGTCCATCATCCCAATACACTCTATGGGTACCTTGAGCATTCCCAGCAGCCTCAGCAGCAGCTTTCTGTCTGAGGGGTTCAAGAGAAGGGCACGTTAATTGAGCCTGCCCCAGATCTGCCCTTGAGGGTCCCCCTGTCCCCAGAAACTCAACCTGATCAGGTTCAAGCTCTTCAGGGACAGTCTCCTCTTAGATCACAGAATCAGCCTCCTGTGAGGTCTGATCCTCAACCTGGGGCAAGTTGGAAGGCAGTGCCTTGACCCTCTTGCTCTTTCTCTTGGGTTGTTCTTGGTCTATTGTTCCAAGATCCAGCACAGGTTCTGGTCAGCACTTTTTGGCCTGTGACCTGGTCACAGCAAGGATATGTGCTGAAATACCTAGCATCTCTGCATGAGTCCTGTACTCCACTTCTGACCACATTGAATCCTTTATATCATTGCCCAAAAGACAGTCAACTGGGAGGTCTGCACTTACCACAACTCTCTTGAGGCCATTTACCCCTCCCCAGGAGAAGTTAACAACTGCCACACTATGGGGAGTAGTGGCATTGCTAGCATTGGCCACCAGGTAATTATCACCCAGTATAAATGGTCCAGGGTCCACAAAGTTAGGTGACGCCATTGTGACACTGGCACATGTGTCCCTGTAGGCCTGAGCCACTTTACCAATAATCAAAGGCGTCTGCCTGTACTTGCCCAGAGTACTGGGACTCATAGTAGGGGACATGTCCATGTCCCCCTCACAGATCAAGACTGCCTGAGTAGGAACTCTGACTAGGCCAGGCTCCATCTCAGTACCCATGGTTAAACCCACTATAGCTTTAGTTTGGGTACCACCACTGCTGACTGTACTAGGGGGTGCAGTTGCCTTAGGGGCTGCAGTGGCAGGGGTTCCACCTTTCTTAGTGCACTCACTAAACCAGTGAGAAACGGACTTACAGTAATTACACCAAGGTTTCTTTGGGCCATCATTCTTCTTTTTCTTTCCATTTTGGGACCCCCCCCCCCTCTTTAGTATTATTTTGGGGGCCTGAAGAAGACTTCTGGTCTTTTTGTTTCTGATCTCCACCCTTCTGGTCTGCCTTCTTCTGATCACCACCTTGGTTCTGGGGCTTCTGCTTAACCCTGGTTCTGACCCATTTGTCTGCCTTCTTTCCCAATTCTTGGGGAGAGGTCAGATCTGAGTCAATCAGGTGCTGATGCAACAACTGGTTCTGGCAATTATTAAGGATCTGTTCTCTTATTATTAGATTGTACAATCCTGTATAGTCTGTAACTTTACTTCCCAGCAACCAACCTCCCGAAGCCTTAGTGGCACAATCAACAAAGTCAGTCCAGTCCTGAGTCTGAGTCTTTTGGGTATCTCTGAACACTGAGTGTCTTGGGGAACGAGTAGTCGCCATCGGCTCTTCAATTCCTTTGAGGGCCCGAGCTCCATCCCCCCAGATATGCTTGCAGCTGAGATAGTAGTACTGCCTAAACCAGGTAAGAAACCCACAAGTTGCTCCGCGTTCCGACCTATATCATTGCTTAACCTGGTCCTGAAACTCTTTACAGGGGTCCTAGCCGCGCCTCGTGGTCCATGTCTGCCCGGAATCTTGGAACCCGACCAATCGGGCTTTGTTCCGAATCGCCAATGCAGTGATAACACTAAACGGATACTTCATTTAATTGACAAAGCACACTTCCAAAACTCGGACTCTGCACTGCTGGCTGTCGACGCTGAGAAAGCATTCGACCGGGTTGACTGGACCTACCTTCAACGAGTCCTGCGGCGCTTTCGGATAGGAGATACCTTTCAGGCCTGGATCGCGCGTTGCTACCACCGTCCTCAGGCCCGAGTTCGCCTAGGCGACCTCCGATCGGCTACTTTTGAGATCCAGCGTAGCACGAGGCAGGGGTGTCCCCTCTCGCCTCTCCTGTTTGCCCTGTACATAGAGCCCCTTGGGCAAAAAAAAAAATCTGCGACAACACGGCCATTCAAGGCATGACCTTTGGACGAGAGCCTCATGTGATTGGCCTTTACGCTGACGATATCATAGCTGCTCTAGACCGTCCAGACCGCTCCGTCCCCGCCTTCTTAGCAGAATTGGAATCATTCGGAGCTGTCTCTGGCTTTAAAATCAATAGGGGGAAATCCCTCATACTGCCTCTGGGCAAAAATACCCAAACTCGGGCAACTCTACCTGCCTATGGGGGAGGACTAACGTCGACCACACAACTCCCATACTTGGGTGTCACTCTCACTTCATCCACGGAGTCTACGATGACTCAACTACGCGGCACTCTCCTCCCAAATTCGGTCCGATCTCGCACGCTGGTTCAAGCAACCCCTCTCCCTCTTAGGACGTGTTGCGGCGGTGAAGATGTCAGCTCTGCCCAAAATTCTGTACATCTTCCAGACCCTTCCGGTGTTCCCTCCAGCGGGCACCATTGCGCCTCTACAAGCCGCCTTCCATCATTTTATCTGGGAAGGCAAGCGGGCACGCCTACATAAACGACTAGCATACAGAAGCACGGATGAGGGGGGCCTTGGTATCCCCAACCTTTTACAATACTTACAAGCCACACAGCTCCGTTACTTGGTGGAATGGTTCAGACCAGAATCCGAGAAGCAATGGTTGTTTCAGGATAGGGCGATGGCCCAGACATCCCTCTGGAAAATTCTGTTCCTTCTCCGGCAGCATCGGCCACGCTATCTCCTACGCTCCCCTATTACTTGTACTGTCATGCACGTCTGGAATGCGGTCGCGGTCAAGAGGGTGCTGACTACCTTCTTGGATAACCCGGAGTTTCCGCCAGGCAATGCTCCTCATGCATACCCGCAATGGCGCGGCGTCAGCTGCCTCTCCACTGGTCACCTATTCGATTTACAGGGCTTTCTCACCCTAGCAGACATAACCCAGGGCTATGACGTTGTCTCCCCCCACTTATTCCAGTACTTCCAGCTTAGACACTGGCTCACGTATCCAGACGTTGCCCCCCTAGTTGGTAGACCCATGACAACTTTTGAGAAATGGCTGGTGACGAAGGACTCGGACAAGCATCTTATATCAGACCTCTACAGGATGCTCACCCCCCCCCCGTTCCCTCGGGCAAAACAGCAGTCCAGAAGTGATGGGAGGCGGAACTGGGGAGGGCCCTGTCACCCAAAGAATGGAGTTCTGTGTATTAAAGAGCCTCTCACACCACTCGCAACACAGCAGGTAGGGATGCAGCAGTGAAATTGGCCATATACTGGCATCTCACCCCAGTCCGGCTCAACAAAGGTAACCCAACACGTAGCACGTTGTGCTGGAGAGGCTGCGGGGAAAGGGGTACCTTGACCCACCTTCTCTGGGGGTGTTGTGAAATCCACGACTATTGGAAGGAGGTCCTGGATGACATTGACTCTACCTTTGATACCGAAGTCCCTAGATTCCCAGCTTATACCATCTTGGGCCTACCTAACGCAATCACCTTTCCCTTAAAGTCTCCCAGAGGTCGCCAGATTGGGATCGCCATGCAAGCCGCAACACAACACGTTCTGTCCCTCTGGGGCTCAAATGCTAAGCCCACTCACACGGGATGGCTGCATAAAATCTGGTTCACCTTGGGAATGGAACGTATCCACGCCACGCTCACACACTCCACGGCTGCCTATCGGAAGGTATGGCTCCCATTGCTTTCCCTCCTGTCCAAAGAATTAAACGAGATCACATGCCCCAAGTACCTTCGCTTGCTACGACTCACAGAGTCCACACATGACCCCTTGTGATCCTCCGGATGACAGCGATATTTATCACACAAAGACGTCCATGATTGCTTCACATGTTCGGCACACGGGGTGGGAGAGGTGGGGGTTGTGGTGGGAGTTCTGGTTTTGGTCTTTGTTTCTACAATCTCGTTACCTCACTGCATGTGACAATTGCAGCTCAGGCACTATACCTTTGTTATGTCAAATACAACTAGCCAGATATCTGATCCATGCAGAATATGTGGCTATTTATCTTGATTGCCTTTCATGCCTGATACATTTCCTTTGTATGGTACTGCCTGCTATTGTTCTTAAAACCAATAAAAAAAAATTTAATTTAAAAATGTTCAGGGCTCTCTGGAGGCCGTTTTGAGTGCGAGCCTTCAATACGGCGTCATCCGCATAAAGGAGTGCGGGGATCGATCTTCTGCCAGCTTGAGGAAAGTCTTTGCCCTGGAAAAGCAGTGCATCTTCAAGTCCATTTATGTAAAGGTTAATAAGGAAGGGGGCCAGCACACAACCTTGTTTGACCCCTCTCCTGATTAGGAAGGCTTTGGTGCATTCTCCCTTCTGGCCAAAACGGACGCTTGCTGATGCGTCACTGTACAATCGGCGTAGGAGCGTGATAATTTTTGAATCAACCCCCACCCTTTCAAGGACCTTCCACAGCCTATTATGCTTTACTGAAACAAAGGCCGCAGTGAGGTCGACAAAGGCCGGATAAAGGCTGCCTTTTTTTGCTCTGGTGTACTTGCCTATCAATAATGTGAGGTTTAAGGACTGCTCAATAGTGACAAGGCAATCGCCGAACCCATACTGTGGATCTGATAGGATCTTTTTTTCCTCGGCCCAATCTGCTAAGCGTTCCAATATAACCCTCCCTAGTACCTTAACCATGGAATCTAGGATGGAAATTGGTCTATAGCATCCTGGGTCTTCGCGATTACCCTTTTTAAAAATTGGTATAATTATTGATTTTGCCCATGTGGAGGGAAAGGTAGACCTTATGCTGGCATTAAAGACCTGTGTCAGTATGGCCCCCCCCAGGGTGACATTATGTTTATACAGGTCAACTGGTGTCCCATCGGGACCTGGTGCTTTACCATCTGCGCTTTGTGCCAGAGCCCTGGTCACCTCCTCCAAGGTAATTTCTAGGTCAATATGTTCCCAATTATTTAACATACAAACTTCTGGGGAACTACCTTATTTCCCCTGATCATTACATAGTTTGGAGAAGTGTTTATTAATGAACTGCGCGATTACTTAAAATCATTACAGTATAAAAAATGCAGTTTGGTTCAAATAAAACACAGTAAAATACAGTAAAATGCCCTCCCCCCCCCTGCTCGACCTACAATGGTGCAGCTATGTGGTCTCGATACTGACTATGTTCACTGGTACTATACATTATTAAAAAGAATTAAAGTTTTTAGAGTCAGCATGAGACCTCGCATACTAGAGTCTGGAAGGCGTGTAAAAGTTCGACATCCTCAGTTGCACTGTGGACTTCATCGGACCCTTAGTTGGCCCCAGTTGGATACCTCTGACTGATGGGACCATTTTCTTTTCGGCGACTCCCTGTGTTATCTGTGAATTGCCAACTTTAGGGGGGCGGGTCACAGGGCTCTTCGGGATGGTATCCTTTAGTTGGTTTTCAAGTGCCATTTTAACTTGATGGATGAACTTGCCTATCCTGGCTAATAAACATGTTGTGGTTTCAGAGAAACACCAATCCGAGGCCTCTCTGCAAGTTCTGTGGCCCAAGATGCGTAGTGCCGGACGTAGCAATCACTGTCGGTCACTGGCCAGCTTAGTGCAGCAACATAGCAAGTGTAGCCAGGATTCTCTGTGATAGTTGCAAAGTCGGCAGGCAGTGGCTCCGTCCGAGCATGCCCAACGTGGGTTGAAGTCCGTTATCCTGAGGGCAAAGAGGCGCATAAACAGAATTTTTTGTCTTGCTTCGATTGTTAGTGAGTCTTGTAAATATGGTTGAGGTTTACCGGGAGTGTAGGACTTGTCCAAGGCCTTTGCCCAGGCGGAATATGGGATTTCGTGTAAGTGCAGACTCCGCCCCTCGATCTTCAGAAGATCAATGGCTAGTTCCACCTTGGCTTGCCATGGGGAGCCCGCTTCCCCAAAGATGGTTTTTAGCGAGTGCTTCAAGGTGTTTTCGGGCGACTTCAGAACTCTGATGTAGTATTTTAGCAACTCACACAGTAGTACCAGTTCAGGACGTTTCAGGCCTATTTCCAGTCTCACCCTGTTATTCCGTGCCTGTTTGGGGGCTCGTAGCACCATCTTGTATGCTTTCACCTGTGCCGCTTGGACCACTTTCTCAAAAGCCCCTGGATAGGCTATATGGCCGTACGTGATGGCAGGGATCAATTTAGCCCTGAGTACTGTCAGCATTGGATCTGCAGAGGGACTGGCCAGGCCGTGGCTTAGACGTCTTAGAGATGTAATTATTTTGTCAATTTTTGGTTTAAGCGTCTTCAGATGTTTGAATGCAGTAGCCCTCTCTGATACCCATGTGCCCAGATAGTTGTAGGATGGGGCCGTGGTGATTCGGTGTTCCCCCAGAGACCATGAAGATTTTGTTTTGTGTGGATGTTTGCCAAAGATTATTATCTTGGTCTTGCTCACATTAATATGTAGCTCGTTCTCCTTGTTGTACGTGGCGAGACTGTTTAAGGCTCTTTGGAGGCCTACTCTGTTATGGTCCATAATTACTGTGTCATCTGCGTACTGGAGCGTACCCAGAACCAGCTTCCCCAGTCTGGGCAGTGCTAGGTTGGCATCTTTCAGGGCGTGCCCCATGTCTGAAGTGTACAAGTTGAAAAGCAGGGGGGCCAGAACACACCCCTGCTTTAATCCAGAGTTAGTGGCAATTCTTGTGGTTGCAGATGTGGCGCTTAGTTTCACCTGAACCTAGGTCCCCTTGTAAAGTGCTTTTATGGCCTTTAGAAGACATCTAGGGATCCCCCAAGACTCTACTTTTGCCCAGAGCCGGCTTCTGTTCACACGGTCGAAGCCCGTTGAATAGTCGATAAAGCAACAGAACAGGGGCAGCTTATTCTGAATGTTGGCCTTCTTAGCGAGGTACGAAAGCGCTATGATGTTGTCCAGCGTATAACAGTTAGCCCTGAAGCCAGTCTGTGAGGGCGGGAGTATGCCGTTCTTATCCACCCAAGTTTCCAGGTCCTTAAGTAGAAGGCGGGTATAGACCTTAGCTTCAATGTCAAGGAGGGCTATCAGTCTGTAATTAGCCGGGTTAGAGTGGTCACCTTTTTTGTGAATACGAAAGGAAAATGGCAGGGTTGCGGTTGCGAATGCGTGGTTGAATAGAGGAGTAAGTTTGGAAGCGAAGAATGCAGGATCTTTCTTAAAAACCTGTGCGGGGATCCCGTTAGGTCCAGGGGCACCATCGGTTCTGATGGCTTTGATGTGCTTTGCAATCTCCGCCTCCGAGAATTTTCCAGGTCGGGTCGGACTTGATTCTTCGTTGGGAGCACTTTCATAGCTGATGGTAGCTGCCGCCGCCTTGGACCACCCGGTGATGCAGTGAGACATCCGCTTTGGCTCACAGGTGTACAGCCCCTTTGTATACTGTTCCCACACTTTTCCTCCAACACTGTTAACCTTGTGTACGCCTCCTGATGACAATTAATTAATTAATTAATTATGTGCTTATATAGCGCTGGAATCACTCCCGAAGGGGTACCTCCGCGCTTCGACCGCTGCGAAACCCTTCCTGGCTTCCCTGAGAGATGGTCCCTTAATGGGTATCTCCAGGGTGAGACCAGGCATCCCCGGCGGTCTGGTGGGGCCGTTAGTGAAGATGAGGCAAGCTAGTGCCCAGAGTTGCCGAGTGTGATCGCTGATCAGAGTGGGCACCGAGGCGAGAGAATTATCGAGTCCGCTGACCCTGGTCCAGAAACCTGCCGCGTCGGGAATCGAACCCTGGTCCCGGGCCGTCCTCTGCTCTCGGGTTTGCCGCCTCTAACCAGTGAGCCACACTACTTCACTAGCTGTTGATGTAGAGCCAGAGCTTGCTATTATCTTTACCTTTAATTATGGAAAACACTGTCAGACAATTCTGTTCGGTCCATTTTCTTTTCAGATCCCAAATGTTCTTTTTGTACTTAGCTCGCAAAACAGCAATGGGGGCCCCCCCTGGCGAGTAGATACCTTTCTTTTTTGCTCTCACTGCCTTGTTAAGGGCCTGCTTAGCCAGCTTAAGACTGTGGGTTTTTTGGTGGGCTGGGATGACATTTTTTTGACCGCTCCTTGATTGGTGAGTGTTGCCCAGGCACTTCAATAAGTCATTGGTCAGTGTTTCCCATAGGTGTATTATATATTCACTGTCTTGTGGCCTTGGTACTGTCACCCTGTTGGCTACGAATGCATTAAGTCTGTGGCTAAGATTGGTCGACCATTTTATTCTTTTAAGGACTGAGTGGGGTTCTTCGCCTGTGGTTATACCAATTACGGCGTAGGGGTCCGCCTGTTCTCGTGTCAGGTTGAATGTGACACGAAGGGGCCTATGGTCGCTTTCGGCTCTGTCGTCCACAGTGAAGTTGTGAAGTTTGTTAGCCAGTCCTGCATTGATGAAGATATAGTCTATAGTGGAGACATTCCTGAAGGTAGGATAGGCGGCCCATGCGCAGTTGCGCGTTTTTTGTATCCCGTGGGTGGATTGCAAGTTGTAATTTGCTAAAAGTTCAATCAGTTGAGCTGACTTCCTGCTAGGTGTTCTCATTGGTAGCAGGTCCAGGCCTCTCAGGTTAAAGTCACCGACTATGATTACATCGTGGTGCAAGCAGATTATTAATAGATCTTCCAGGGCGGTGGTGAATGATTCCAAGCCGTGTAGGGAGTGAAGTTTTGCAGGGTTGAGGTAACAGTTGATTAATAAAAGTGGGCGGGTTGTTTGGTCCGCTCTCAGTCCTTCTATTGAGATAGCTTGTAGGTCGGGTGGCTCCAGAGATAGTTCTTTTACATTAAATTTGCAGGCGTGGCTTACGAAGATTGACAGACCCCTGACTGGCGACCAAAGATCGTCCTTTTGGTTGCTGATTTGAAATATTCGTGGAAGCCAGCAATTGGTGAAGTGGACCTCGCCCAAGTCTCCTGGATACATAATATGTCCCCCTGTGCGAGATAGTCATGTGTGGCTGTAACCCTGCGGATGTTATTTAACCCTGCAATGTTCCATGAGATGATGCTAAGGTTGCGATCTGTATCGTTTTTGGCCACTATAGGTGTGGCAGGGTATACTCAGACATGAGTCCCTTTCTCACTGCTCCATCAGGATTCAAGCAAGCCGGGCCGAAGACGGCTGAAATGCCAGAAACCGGTCCCCGGTAGCTTGTCTCCTTTCTGGTGAAGAATTGGCTTGGTAGTTTAGTCTGCCCTGTTCCCATGATGCACTGGGCCAGGGACAGACTGATTTGCATATAGCCAGGTTCTGAGCTGGGATGGGGCAGTGAGATAAATAACGGTGATGGATCAAGCCCTGATCTTTGGACTGGGTAAGAGTGGTCTGCTTAATTCAGACACTCTGTTCATCACCACCCCCTTTTCTGAATCGTTTTTGGCCACTATAGGTGTGGCAGGGTATACTCAGACATGAGTCCCTTTCTCACTGCTCCATCAGGATTCAAGCAAGCCGGGCCGAAGACGGCTGAAATGCCAGAAACCGGTCCCCGGTAGCTTGTCTCCTTTCTGGTGAAGAATTGGCTTGGTAGTTTAGTCTGCCCTGTTCCCATGATGCACTGGGCCAGGGACAGACTGATTTGCATATAGCCAGGTTCTGAGCTGGGATGGGGCAGTGAGATAAATAACGGTGATGGATCAAGCCCTGATCTTTGGACTGGGTAAGAGTGGTCTGCTTAATTCAGACACTCTGTTCATCACCACCCCCTTTTCTGCATCGTTTTTGGCCACTATAGGTGTGGCAGGGTATACTCAGACATGAGTCCCTTTCTCACTGCTCCATCAGGATTCAAGCAAGCCGGGCCGAAGACGGCTGAAATGCCAGAAACCGGTCCCCGGTAGCTTGTCTCCTTTCTGGTGAAGAATTGGCTTGGTAGTTTAGTCTGCCCTGTTCCCATGATGCACTGGGCCAGGGACAGACTGATTTGCATATAGCCAGGTTCTGAGCTGGGATGGGGCAGTGAGATAAATAACGGTGATGGATCAAGCCCTGATCTTTGGACTGGGTAAGAGTGGTCTGCTTAATTCAGACACTCTGTTCATCACCACCCCCTTTTCTGAAAGGTTGCGATCCTGGCCTCTTGATGGGCATGCGCGACTGGTGTTTTCATATGTGTGGGAGGGGTTAGGAGCCCCGTCTCCATGTGTCCTCCGTGAGGGCCAGTCTTTGCTGAGGACGCTACACGATGCGCTGCTTTTCTTTTAGCAAGATTTTTATTTTTAGCGGGGATCTAGGCCTCCCTGATTTCAGTCCCCCGTCAGAACTTGTGGAATTTGTGCCTTTGAGAACAGAGATGGATTGTTGTAGACCATTATGTGGTCTGAGGACGTGCGGATATTTTGGAACCCTGGGGGCGGTGACTTCTATACCCCATTCTGCCAGTTGCGATGCTTCATGGAGGACAGCTTTTTGGGCTTGCTGGTTTGCTAGTCCGACTACGGTGGAGTCACCGTGAGTGTCTGTCTCCAGGCTCTTGAACTTCCCCCATTCGATCATCCCCGAGGTGATGTGTGCCAGGGAGTCAATGTGGCCGAAGAGTCGTACGATGTTGACCTGTTCAGGATGTCAAAGGAGTCCATGGCTATAAATCTGGGGGTGAACAGCAGCTCGTAAATTTCTGGTGGCTTATTATTTTCTGGAGAGCGCCGTTGTGCCCGTTCACCAGGGGACACGTGCCTCTGATGAATTGGATGTGCAATGATTGTGTGGAGGTCACCTGGGCACTGTCTGTCTGAGATCGTGATTGGGGGGCTTGCCTCTCTCGACGGTCCTTGCTGCTCATCATTGATAGCGTTCGGGTGTGGGGGGTTGTTGTATATAGCTCCTGATTGCTGGCTACCTGGTGCCTCAGTTGGTGGACCTACCAGACAGGGCAGTCCCAACTGCGCTCTCAGATACGAAGGGCGGGTTGATTCTATCTTATATTGGAGAAGTGGGTAACCCATGCTTTTTGCATGATGGCTATCTCCACTGAGGGACCTGTGCTTGAGGCTAAGGAAGGGGTTCTCAGAACCTTCCAGAAGGCAGTAGTCTTTCTGTTCTGCCGCATTATGTAAGGAATCCCATGCCTCATTACCGAGGGCCACCAGGGAGGCATGAGGTAGGGTTATTCCTAAGTGAATTAGAAGGGGGCACTAGCATGAGGAACCCCACTTTGAACAGGAACATGACTTCCAGGTGGGTTGGAACTTGAAATGGTTCGAAGGATGACAGTGAGTGTTGCAGCCACCTACAACCACATGAAGTTATTCACCAACCTCCAGGAGGTGTTTGGGCTCTAACAGAATCAATTCTTCTACTACTTACAACTGAGACACCCAGATCCCAGACTTAGCAGACAAATGCCATTGTGTTATTTATAACACTTAGACAAACCTATGAGGAAGATGTAGGAGAGAGAAACAAAGGAAAATAAAGAGTGGTGCTGAAGGCCCCAAGAGAGACTGCTACATCAGAATAAAAAAAACATTAAATTCAATAATCTGAATTGGGTATACTTCCCTCAGTACACGACTTGAGAATACAAAAACATTTCTTTCCTATACACAAATGTGAGGCTTCTACCACATTGTCTAGACTCATTTGGAGGTTCGTGGGGATGAATGTACGTTATCAACAGTGAAAGTTTGATGAATAGAACTCACCCCTCTGACTGCACTCCTGAATGTGCCATGGACTTGGGATTCAATAGACACATGGAATCCTTCCCTGGTCTGTGCCGTGTACTGTCTAAGCGAGATATCGGCCAGACCCAGAGATCGACAGACGCCCATAGCCTATCCCAATGGAAGGCAGTGCTTGACTAACACTACATAAGGCAAGAGGGTGGCCACAAAAACATGAGAACATCTGGAGAGACTGGATAAATGATCTGGGCGGTGTAGACTGAGGGTTTGCGTCAAAATATTTCAACAATAGAAATGTTCCCATAAAAAGGAAATTTTGTGTGGGAATGCATGGTAAGTCTTAAAAGTAGGTACAGTGTTTTCATTGCGCCTTCAAATCCAAAGAAAGTGTTATTAAAAATGTTAATAGAGTAGCATTGTTGAGAAGAAAATGAACACCAATCCAGCAACTTTAGCTGATGGCTTGCAGTCCACTGTAGTACACGGGACATATACAGCGATATTGATGTTTCGAAACAGAGAGTCAGAAGAAATCGCCTTTTTGACCCATGTATTAATGTGTATTCCAACCAGATTACATTTGCATCCCTAACATAGTGAAATGCAACCACCAATGAAACGCTACCAAAAAGTTATATTTTCACAAAAGTCACATTCATCATCCGTTATCGGCTGATTTATACTCTTGATTCGAATAATTACCCCACAATGCATCACTTGATGTAGCCTTATTTTTCCCATTAATCTTCATCCATCCGGGGGGGAGGAGCTTCGCGCGCAACCAAGATGGTCGCGTGAGCACAGGGCTCCCGAGACCCTCGCCACCCCGCATATATCCTGCAACTTATCCTGAACTACGATGACGGGGTATTGAAGACGCAACCCAGCTGATATAATAGCTGTTTTCAGAAATCGATTTGGACCCCGGAAACCGAAATTGCGATACTTTGAACTATTGTGGCCTGCTCTATGGAACTGCCTGGGACTCGAGTCATTGTGGTGCCCAGGTTGTAGTTGAACAACAACGGCCCGCGGGAGCCGGCTCAGCGCCCCTGAGTCAACTTTCGGTTTCGTTCCTGATGTTTCCTTCTCAGCCTATCTCCGCTCAACTTTGGTAGTCCGCGATCCAGATCCCGCAACTTAGCCTGGTGTCAGCGGCCGAGAGTTCCTGGTCGTATGAGCTCCTGCTGAGACTCATACTCGGACTTCCCTGCGGCTGAATCGTGAGGAGCCATTTTTGCCAGGTCACAAAGGCCCCTCCGGGGCGCAACATCTAACATGGCGGGCAAACCTGATAGCGAGAAGCGGAAGACCAAAACCACTCTCCGAGGGGGTACCATCCAATCGAACATAATGGATCGCTATACCCATCCTAAAGGGCCCCCCGGGGGTGCGAGTACGTCTCTGGAAGAGGCGGGTGATGGCTCTGCTGCAGTAGATGATTTGACCCTCCTTGATGTCATGGGCGCCATTGCTAGCATGAAGACCTCCACTGGCAAACAGTATGAGGCATTGGCCCTACACAGTGATCGATGTCAACTTGATCAGGGCAGACTTATCAAAGACCAACGAAAAGGTCAAATCACTAGATTTGAAGACCTCCAGCCTCACGACCGATGTGTCCGATTTGCAAACGGAGGTTCGCAATTTACGGTCTTCCAACGATCTCTTTGCTCGCCGGCTGGAGGATTTTGAAAGCCGGGCAAGACGCAACAACGTGCGTATCATTGGGGTCCCTGAAAAGTCGGTCGAGTTGACCACAGATCTCCTTGTGGAAGACCTCATTTTGAATCACCTTGCCCCCAAAGGCCTGAGCAACTTTTTCGCGGTGGAACGTGCACATAGAGTGCCGGGTGGGAAGCTGAAACCGGGTGCCCCTCCACGGCCCATAATTGCCAGAATTTTTAATTATAGAGACAGAGACGCTATCCTGCAGGCATCACGGGTGGGTGGCCCTACTAAGTTTGAAAACACCACGGTGAGCTTCTACCCTGATTTCACCCAGTCTGTTCAGAAACAAAGGATGGGCTTCCAGGGGTGAAGCGGCGACTGAGAGACATGGGTATGAAATACGCAATGCTTTTTCCCTCTCGGCTACGTGTTGAGCACAACGATCGGACGTTCTTCTTTGACCGCCCCGAGAGTGTGAGTGACTGGCTTGATACATTGCCTACACAGCGTGATTGCTCGAAACATTCTGGAGGTGCTGAGGGTGGTCCGTTGGAACAAGAATGAGGAGTGGTTACTGCAGTGGCGGTTTCTGGCTAAGGGCGTCGGGGCTCCGCCCCCTTTACTTTCACGTCCTCCGGTCAGCCATTCTCTTAACTATCCTAGTTTTAAAAAAACACATTGCGCCCACACTGCTTGCAGCTTTCCAGTCAGTGAAAGCTTTCTGAATGTGCTGGCGCTGCCTGTGGGCAGGGCAACAGCCTAATGTATTTGCCGGTCGGAGGACCCCACAGCCCTGAGGGTTGTGAGGTCATCAGCTCGGCAAATACATTGCCTAAAAGACCAGTCTCCACCCCCTGAAGACGTGCGTGCAAAATTAGCCCCGGGCGTTTTATTCTTAAGCCCTGTAACACTTGGGCTGCACGTCAGTCAGGGAGTGGAGGGAGGGGTCACCTCACCCTTTCCAAACTCGTCACAGTGACGAGTTGGGAAAGGGTGTGACAGGCTGCTGGCAGGCGGAAAGCAGAGACATCGAGTCTGCGCAGTCTGTCAGGACTTCTGAAGACCACTGCAGACACGAGTTGTCTGCTTCCTGCAGCGCTGCTGTTGATGGCAGGACCGTGAGTTGGAGCCATTAATAGAGCTCCTGTGTTTCAAACTTGCCGGCAAAAGCTGAGGAGCAGTGACAGCCCCGATGGCCCCCTAGTGCAGCTCCCAATCCAGTAAATTAATAAGGGCACGGCGGTAAGGACAAAACAAAATAGCTAGTAATTTAAGTTTACAGATACTGGTGTGCTGAATTCAGCTGTAGTTACTCACTGGGTGTAAACATTCACAGCTGAGTCCTGGAAAACGCGAATGAATGAAGCTTGTGTTGTAAAGTTTACTCCACACTTACTGTGCTTGTACTGGCTAACCTTGGGTAACCCCAGTTCCATTGTTTCAGGTCCCTCGAGAGAGTTCCAATTTTCCTTTCCGACTAATCTTGATGACTCATTGGAGCTGACCTATCGCTTTTAAAGATGTCTCTACAGTTTTCCTCTGCACTTAATTAATCCCAGCCCTTCTGGCCTCTATAGATCACCCAGGATGTGCGCAAATAGCATTTTAACCCCCCCCCCCCCACCCCTATCTATCCATCACTAGCTGCCCTCAAGATAATTTGGGCCGCAAATCACAACTTCCTGCAGTTTAAAAACTGTCATTTTGAACACCCCATTCATGTAGTCATGGATGTCAACGCCACACCTGTCTTCCCACTGAAGCACCAGCAAATTACTGCAGTATTTTCACAAGGCTGAAGAGTGGAGAGCCTGTCTTTTTTTTAGCACTCCCATGGGTCAAGGATGAGTGTCCCATGCTCCTTTACCTCTGGCAATCATTTACTACAAGTTCTGGAAAGTGTGGTATCAATAGGAAAATAAAGAAACATTCAAACACACCCCACGCAGCCCATTTAAGAAGGAAATCACAGCTTTTCACACAAGTTAGGGCACAATGAAAGGAGCATTTGTGTTACTGTTTGCTCTATCTGTCGGCCATGCAGACCCCAGAGATAAGACTCCAAACATAAAGACATATGATGACTATTTGTTTATAAGTTCCTGCGTCATAATATGGTTGTATATACAGAGCACCCTTGGTGGAAATCCCAGCTGATGGTGGTTGCAGATTAGAGCTGATTTGTAATGTTTGTCTAATTAGTTGATGTCTAAATGTGCCTATTGGTTCCAGCTTTATATTATTAACAAGTAGAATTTCCATAATGTTTTTTTTTCACAGTGGACACATGCAGTGAAACGTTATTAAACCCATATGCCATAGGCAGATCAGGAGAACTCCACAAGGGCTTGAACAAGAACCTTTTTGAAAATCATTAACACATGATCGTTTTTTTTCCATATTTAGAAAAGGGACTGTGTTGTAATAGACCCTCTACAGTGGCAAATATTCTGTTCCTGGTGCTAAAACTGCATTGATTGTCACTCAGATTTTTAAAAGAAATCCTCTGACAAATGAAGTCATGTTTATTTATGTTTTTTCATTGCTGGCTGCCAAATAGAAGTTCGCTCAAGACTGGTTTGCCTTGTCCCTCGGAGGAGGAAAGAGTTTTATGATCAGGACATTTAGGCCTAATTACAGCCATGGTTCATGGGCTGGCTGAAAGAATACCATTGAAGTGGCGGCGCAGACACACCATCGTCACGGGCGAAGCAGCTCTGCTTAATAAAAGTATGAGTGAATGAATCTGATCCGCGTCTATTTTTCGTTAGGCCACATTTTCGATTGCTAGTCCCTTCTTGACGTTACACCGAATCCTCTTAACAAAGAGACAGCACAGCGGCAGCAATGTGTAGTGTGTTTAGGAAATTAAAAGCGCCCAAAAGCCATCACTAAATTGCACATGTACAACACACATAAAACACATTTCGTGCTATTTTACAAGAAATTAAAAGTGTTTTGTTGTTATTCATCCACATAAAATTTGCAGTACCTCAGATTCACCCCCTCTAAGAAAAGAGCAAATGTTTAAAATGTTATCACCCTGCTTAAGTTTTAAACATGGATGAAAAATGAAACCCGTAACGGCATAAAGTTGGTGCCTTTGCTGTGAATACATTTGTTTTAAACATCCAGGCACAGATCAAAAGTAACCTTCCTCTGAGAGCTCCCTGCCTTCCTTGCTTGTCCCAGAATGCTCTAGTGCAGGTGCATTTGCCAGGGGCTGTTACTGCCAGTGCAATCCACAGGTGAGATGTTCCATTACTTATTACCCCGTACACAATTTCTCCTACAAATACAGTGGTCAGGCCCTTTGGCAGGTCATTAAAGCCCTATTAAGTGGGAAACGCCAGCTCTCTCCCTGGTTCCATTTAGTTGCCCTTATAACTGCTCAGAGCTATGGAACAGCGCTGTATTGCTAGGTAAATAGTTAGAAATGACTACTGAAGGAAATATTTCTTAACTTATTCATAATTCAGGTGTTCTCCTGGAGTGAAACTACAGCTGGTGGTTTGTGCGCCAGTCACATCAGGTGTGCTGCATCACATTATCAGCTCGAGTGAATCGCTGTGTTGTTCATTACGTGCCCACAACGAGGCTCTGAAAGTTTATTTCCCTGACATGTGGTGTGAAGGTGAATCAAGTAGTGAAGCCTGTTTGCTTCCGGCAGTCAGTGCACACTGCACACACTGGCACTAATCTCCTTCATATAGGAAATTTCCGTGATCTCACTTTTGTTTTCTTATTGAGACCTAGAATAGCAAAAAGCAGTGATTAGTTTGGAACACTCATAGCTGTCGGTGTCCAAAATGGTTCTAAGAAGGCCGCCACCCACTTTTAACCCCTGGTGTGGCTCACTTTCGAATGGATCAATCAAACATGACAGCCTCATGAACGCAATAACCTCTTAGTCCACAAAGGCATGTAGCCATCCATCAAGACATGACATAAATCAGAAGAAAGCCTGCCACCTGCAAGGCTGTCTCTGTAGAACAAGCATCCGATGCAATATCAAACCATACATTGAGGTTATGTCAATGAGATTGTGAGAAAGATTTCTGATGCAACTTTTCTGATTGATCCCTTTAATGGGTTATTTCCCAATGAGCTAGGGGGTTTGATGCCAAATGCTGCTGTCTCAGCTGGTGATTTCTGTTTGAACAGCCAAACCAGGCACGAGCAGGGCATTACGAACAACAGGTCTTAACAGGTTGTTAAGTGTGACTGATTGGAGTGGAACCCTTAATCAAGTGAAAAGGAATCATCATCATCAGCTGAGTCGCATTATGTTCTAAAAGCCTTGTGTTAGGCGAGTGTGTCAGTGAATGGTGCAAGTTCAAGGTAAGTATGTTAGAGCCACAGTAAAGAAAGGCATTGTGAAGTGACTGGGCAAAGGAGGATGGATTTGTCAGTCCGTCAGGTGAGTGTGTGCGGGTGGGTGAAGGTGTCGTGTCACTGAATAATGGTAGGAAAATTATTTCACCTAGTGTATGTTGTGAAGGTATCAGAACTCCTTTCAGAGGGCCACGAGGCAAGCAGGAGCAGCTGGGCCCAAGAGTGGGGGTGAGGTTTTTTACACCTGATGTTCTGGGGCCCAACTACTATGGGTTCTGAGCAACTGGACCAAGTACCCCTCCAGTACTTGACTCTCAGTGGTAGCGCGTGTCGAGCAGTCCAAGGCCTCTCCTCTCGTACAGGGTGGTGAACACAGGCTCACAACTCAAAGTACGTTCAGTTGCAGCAATACATTCTTTTCCAGTCAATTACATTAATTTATGACAAAAGTAGTATTTGTTTACGAACACAAAGTGAAATACAGCATACACAAACAATAGGCATAGCCCCCTGAGGTCAGGGCTCTGGTGTTCAAAAGGCAGGTCCCTGATATCATTTTCCTCTCACTAGCAGTAGTGTTTTTTCCCCATTCACTATAGGCGACATTAAGGTTAGGCTCCATGAGTAGTGAAGCCTGACTCTTCTTCCTCCTCCAGTGTGTGTCCCACCCAGCTCACAGGACTGCAGCAATCCACAAGTCTGCCTGGGGGCATTCCTCTACATCCTCATACTACTGCAGTCATCCCATGGTCTCCCAAAATGGGACCCAGAATCATCCATGTATTGTACCAGACACACATACACCTAGCATATGCATGTAACAAACACACATGCGGCACAGCGCCACATACAAACTTGATAAAGGCCACAGGTGACTCACACAGCAGAAGCACTTTACATGAGTGAATCTTTAGGCATCACTCCCATGAAACCGGTTTCATTTTTACTGATCACTATATGGTATGCTGCCACCACCAGCCACCCGCTACTTATCTCTGGGCAAACACAGTAACTTTTCATCTCTATGAGAGTATCACTTTGGGGATCTCTCTTGGTCCAACAAGATAGCAATCCTTTAGGCTGGCCTATGTCATGGTGCACACTCATGATCCATGGTTGTCAATGACAACAAAAATGAACCCCAGAGATCCGGACATAGTTGCAGCTGGTGCACTCAGGGCAGGGGCACACGTCCATCACCATGTGCAGCACTTTACCATAGAAGTGTAAGGTGAGTATACAAGGAATATGGACTGTGTTATTTGAGAATGTATAGAGAACAGAGAGGGTGAAAGTCTAATGTAGGCAAGTGAAGGTAGGGTAGACGTGTCAAGCGAGTGTGCAAGTGGAGAACAAAAGTGTTCGCTGAGTGTACAGGATGGGTGGATATGTCCGATGAGTGTGCCAAGTAGATCAAGACGTGTTACATAAGAGTGAAGGAATGGTAGCAGTGCTAGGTTGTTGTGTGCAAGTAATAGATCACTGTGAGTTTGTAAGTATAGAATATCTGTATTAGTTGAGTGGCTGAGAGTAGGGTAGCAGCATCACTGGAAAAGGACAAAGAGAGGGCAAAAATTAACATGACAATGTGAGCTAAATTGTGAGAAGAAGTGTAAGATGTATTTGCAGGGGAAACTGGTTTTGTTGAGTGTGGCGTGTTTGTGTATGTGTTTAGGAGGGCTAAAGAGAAAACTGCCTTGCTAACTGCTGCTACACACTCTATTCTGGTTAGCACGCACTGTTTGACTTCAGGGCCATAGTTATCTCACTAAATGTGCACCTTATTTGCTTCTGTTGTTGAACCTGAGTGAACAGTAGGGGCTATTTTCCTGAAAAACCCTTCATTTTTTCATACCAAGGTTTCTGATGGCCAGTTTGTGTCATTCTGGGTGTGAAATAGAAAGAGCTTTTGTGCTAAGAGAGTCCAGGGGGGCTGTTGCTCCTGCAGAGGCGTAAGAAATTCTTCATACTTTTCTAAAAAGAGGCAAAACCCTGAGCCAGTGTAATTCACTCTGATCCCAACCAGACTATTGCAGTGGGGATGTCCTAGGCATGGTGAACTTGCATGTATCCCTGCCCTGAGTGCCCTACTACATGTGAAACCTGTAAGCTGACTTTTATTTTGATCCTGGCATCATGTAGTGTGTGCCCAGGGCCTAGGACTGTTCATAAAAATGTAGGGTTGTTGGCCTGCCTTATGAGCTGGAGGGGCACACTAAGTCTGCCCTCATTGGAGGGTGGACTACAGTTCCTGTGCTGGGTGTATGCTGTAAGGCAGTGATGGTAGCATTCTGGGTTTTGAGATTTATAGTTGACTAGCCTGTTTTACTCTGTGTCAGTGACAATGTGGTGTACTGACCCCTCTTGTGTGAAGGTCTGCTGTTAGGTTAAACCTAGAACCTTGCACTGACATGTCTTGTGAATGTCAAGTGTGTGTGTATAGTGAGCATGTGATGCCTGTATGTTAGTAGAAACTATGTGTGTATGTGTATAATCATGTGTGTATGTGTATAATCATCAGTGATTGTATATAGACCAAGTCGTCATATTACATCATTTCGTGCCGACTGCACTTCGTCAGGGAGAATCAAATTTGAAGGGTAAGCGCCTATGAACGTCTTCCGGGTTCTTTCCGTTGGGACCGGGTACGAATGCTGAGTTCATAGGCGCTTGCCCATCCAAATTTGATTCCCCCTGACGAAGGAGTTGCAGTCCGCACGAAATGCATTGGGGATATATCAATTACACGGAGCGCTTTCAAATTATTTAACCATTGAATATGGAGTATATTCATCAATTTATCCCATATGATGTAATATGACGACTTGGTCTATATACAATCACTGATGACTATCCTATGGAGAATATGAATTTTCATTAAAAGATGGTTTTAAAAACTGATTTACTTCTCGAATACCTTTCTACTACATACACCACGCGTGTCTCACACATCAAGTGTGCTCAGTGGTTGCCCTTGCTCGCAGCAAGGCCTTGCTTTGACATTTTCCTAGCACCTCATGGACCAGGAGGTGACCACATTCAGCGCCTAAAAGGAACTTACCTTTGCAAACTTCACTACCATTTACTTACGCAAATGACCTTGTGAGTGCTGCGGTCACTATAATAGTCTATGTTATGAGTATGCCAGACAGAATTGCTTTATTAACCTTCCTGCTTTCTCAAATTTGCTTGAAAATGCACCATTTTTCCACTATATTTTCAAAATTTTCTCGGGGGGAAATCCCCCCCGAACCCTCCTTAGGGGGTTCGGGCTCGCTCGCTCGCTACGGTGCAGTATGATTATCAGTTTACGCCCCACTACTTTCAAATGTCACCAGCCGCCGCTAGGTTACTGGTTCCCGGACAGTGCACAGAACTGTCAGCTGTGGTTTGATGACTTTTGTACTTGCAATACTTCTGGTGTAGTACCCAGAGGTGGCGGGGCGATGGGACTCTCCCTCCTCCGGGGTTTTTCTTCTCGTAGATTAGTTTAATGTTAGGGCGACAGGCACACTGCAAGTTGGGGTGGCTTTTGAGTCTAACGCAGGGGTGCAGGGTGTGGGGACGTGTTCCCGGGATCTGTTGGGGGGTGGGGAGGGGGGTTCGGGTGTGTTTTATTTTATTTCAAGGCAACGCATTATTCTGCATTTTGATCTGGGTGTCGTGTTCGCTGTTGGGTGGATTCTGCCCTTACTTTTGGGATGGGGGGTAGGGGGTTGAAGGTATTGTGTTGGAATGTTAATGGGCTGGGAGACAGGATAAAACGAGGAGTAGTACTACAGCTACTGAGACGCCTTTCACCTGATGTATTACTGCAGGAGACACATTTGATCGGCAACACGTGCCATGCCATGAATCGGCGAGGGTATCGTCTAATTGCACACTCTGGATTTACTGCTGGATCTAGGGTGGCGGGTATCCTAGTTAGGAGTTCCTTACCCTGGAGTTAGATGATACAATTCCTGACGACAGGGGATGCTATGCAGCGATCACTGGTAGGTGGGAGGGGAAGACTATCTCACTGCTTTCTGTGTATGTTCCACCTGGTTTGCAGACTATGACCTTTGCTGATCTGGGGAGAGTAGTGTTGGGGCTCCCCGAGGGCATTCTGGTCATGGGCGGAGATTTTAATTCTGTCATTTCCGGTAGGGAAGATCGCAGCCCCCCCCAGGGACCTCACGAGATCACAGTCTTGGTTGAGTAACTTCTCGGAGACGCTGGGTCTTGTTGATTGTTGGAGGCTGCTACACCCGGGACAATCACAATACACCTTTCACTCTGGTGCTCATGGTAGTCTTGCTAGGCTTGACTATGTCTTGATGCCAGCTGCACAGGCCTCTTCGGTAAGGGAAGTCAGACATTTGGCATGGGGTATATCAGACCACTCCCCTCTGTGGCTTCTGATGGACATGAAGATGGGCTCGGAGGGTCGAGTGGCGGTCGAGTGGCTCCGATCAATCCTTGGCATCTCCGTGACCCCAAAACCCGGGCTGAGTTGGTCAAGTCTTTAGATCATTATTTTGCTGAAAATGTGGGGTCAGTGTCCTCTTCTGTTTCGCTGTGAGAGGCTTTCAAGACGGTTATCCATGGTCAGGCATTATCGTTAATTGCTGGTGCAAAGAAAAGCATAAAAGAGGCAGTGGTCCGTCTGGAAGATGAAATAGCCGAGCTGGAGGGGGAATTGGAGTTGGGTATCACTCAAGATAAAGTGCATGTCCTTAGTCTCAAACAACTTGACTATAGGGCCCTGGTAGCGGATGCGGCTAGAGCCATGAGTAGAGAGCAGCAGGGGAGGCTGTATGATGTTGGAGACAAAGCTGGGAAACTGAATGCCTGGTTAGACAGAAAGGAGAGGGTGAGTCATGTGGTTCACGTGATTGAGAGTGCGTTTTACTGACCCGGTCGAGATTGTGGAGTGTTTCGCCGAACATTTTCGAAATGTATATTCCCAAGTCTCGGAAAGACCAGAAGAAGACTCGCATCTGCTGTTAAGAGACATCTCGCTGCCTCGCCTATTGGATCCAGACAGGGATCTGATGGACGCAGCATTTTCTGATGATGAGGTAGCAATTGCTATTCGTTCCGTCCGCTCGGGTAAAGCTAAGGGCCCAAATGGTCTCCCCGACGAGGTTTACAAGCTGTGTCCGGACAAAATGGCGCTGTATCTTCGTGAAATGTTCATGGAATCGCGAGACGTCGGTTCCCTTCCCCATGATCAGCGACTAGCGACCATTGTGGTGATTCACAAGGAAGGGAAACTGCGGGATTGCTGCACATCCTATAGGCCTATATTGCTCCTGAATGCAGAACCCAAGATCCTTGCAAAACTGTTGGCAAACCGATTGATAAAGGTGATCAGCGATCTGATTCATCCAGATCAGTCTGGTTTCATTCCACATCGCAATACCGCATTAAACCTGCGGCGTCTACATGGCGTCCTGGCGAAAGCGGCGTCGCTGCATGAACCGGCCATCTTGGATTCCTTGGACGCTACAATGGCCTTTGAAACTGTGGAATGGCCATATCTTTGGGCTGCCCTTGCAAAGTTTGGTATCGGCCCTGGTTTCATCGGCTGGGTAAAACTCCTTTATGAAGAACCACTGGCCCAGATTGTGGTAAATTGTCGGGTCTCTAAGTCCTTTGTTCTGGGGAGAGGCACGCGACAGGGGTGCCCGCTGTCCCCACTGCTTTTCGCCCTCGCCATGGAACCCCTGGCAGCTTGGCTGCGATGGGAACCATCACTCAAGGGTATTTGGTGGACCCCTGATTTTGAAGATCGGATTTCACTTTATGCAGACGATATTCTGCTGTATCTCACGTCGCCTCGGAAGTCGTTGACTGTACTGTTTGATGTGCTGAACTCGTTCGAGAAGAACTCCGGCCTCGTGATTAACTGGAATAAGTCCTGTGTTTATGTACTCTCTGGGGACGCTCCCCCTTTACCACGCATCTGCCCCTTACAGGCAACACAGATAGGTTTTAAATATTTTGGGGTCTTTTTTTCACTAGACCCGCTGTCTGTTACGAGCGTAATTTGCTTCCTCCACTCCAGCGGCTGAAGTCTGAAGTTGCGGCCTGGTGTGGTCTGCCCGTTGTCCCCACTCGGACGGGCATCCCTTTTCAAAATGATGTCTCTACCACGGTTTTTGTATGCGCTTCAGAACACGTTTGATGTCATTCCGGTGAGTTACTCCCGGGAGGTGGAGAGTTTTCAGAGGCGGTTGATGTGGGGCGGACGTCCTCGCTTCGCCCTTGCCAGACTGACACTTCCCTGGTATGACGGAGGTATTGCATTTCTGGATATTAAGCGCTAATATTGGGCCTCCCAGCGGGGAGCGATTAATCATGCAATGTAAGGCCCCACGTTAAACCCTGCATTTGAGATGGACAAGTGGCAGCTGCCGGGTGGAGATTATAATAGGGCGCTCTACTCCAAGTCTGTTGGAGGGAAACTCTCAGGACCCACTAAGATTGTAGTGCGAGTGTGGCAGAGTGCGAATGCGGCAATGGGGTGGTCTGACCGATTGACCCGGGCGACTCCGCTTTATGTGTCTGAAAGATTGGGTAGCTTGTGGAGGACGAAGAGCTTTGAGAAGTGGGATATGATTGGCATTTGTAAGGTTGGGGATCTCTGGAACAAAGAAAGGATTAAGACCTTTGAGGAGTTACAGGTAGAATACGAACTTAGTGACAAGGAGTTCTTCCGCTATATGCAGATCCGCCACGCACTGAGCTCGGTTTTTCCTAGCCGGTGTCGCAATCCCGGAATCATCCCCTCTCGAAGATCGGGTGCTAGACGGATACGTTCCAGACAGCACTATTTCTTTGATATATAATAAATTGATCAAGGACCGTACAGATTTGCTGGTGCACCTCCGTGAGGTATGGACCAGTGATGGGCTAGAGCTGGATGATGAGGACTGGCAGGCTGCGATATCCTCACCCAAATAGATCACGATTCCAGCCCGTCTCCGGCTATTGCAACTCAAGATCCTACATCGGATTTACATAACCGGCCCCGCCGTATTCGTATGGGTTACTCTGTGAATGGGTTGTGTAAGCGTGGATGCGGCTTAACGGGTACTTTCCTCCACATAATTTGGGAATGCCCAGCGGTGGTAGTGTTTTGGAGTCAAGTGCATGCAGTAATGGAGGAAGTCACTGGAGTTCCGCTGTTGCCTGAAGCCAGGCGCTGTTTGCTGAATGTTTGCGAACCGACTGATTATGATGTTGCGCAGACTAGGAGGGCAACCCTTGGGAATATGATAGCCAAGAGAGATATAGCACAACTGTGGGGATCCCAGAGAGCACCTACTATCTCTGCATGGAAGGAGAATATGGATTGGTGCATGTTTCGGGAGAAAACGGTGTATGTGGCTCGCGGCAGACCGAGGAAGTGGGGCAAAATTTGGGGCCAGTGGAACTCGTACCGGGTTGATGTGTGCACTCCTCCCCTCATTGACACTTCGGATATGCCTCCTTCCCCCTAACCCGACATTCCTAGTGTTGTTTAGTTCTAAGGAAATGTGTATCTGTCTCCTCCCTGCTCCCCCCCCTTTTATCGTTCGACATTGACGATTTGTATTGAACTGTAACAAGCTTTTTCCCCCCGTAGAGCATGTATCCAGCAGTATTGCCTTTTATTGCCTTGTTTGTTAATGTTCACTTTATTGTTAATAAACAGAGTTTAAAAAAAAATCTTTATCCATCCAGCCATTTAAAAATAATTGTAAAAGGTGCTCATCTCACTATGTAAACTGCTGCTACCTCAACCCCATTTTTACACCTCAAACCAGTTCTTCCACAGACCTTCTGAGGTTCATGCCATTCCTAACACTGCTCTCATTGTAGTTTCCAATACTGGTTATCCCCCTTTGCTTCTAGCAGTTCTTCCAGTGGTACCATCTCCTGTCCCTTATGTCTTCCACTAATGATCCATTACTGCTGATGCAGAAATACAGTGTGAGTGCAGCCACACACAACCCAATATACACACAGGAACCGCACATTTACAACCATTCTCTCAGGTAACGTCTTGCCCCGTCCAGGCCATTTTATCAAATTTGGCTTCTACATTATACAATTTATTTAGCTGTGAAATTTTGTGGTGGATTGTTGATGGTCGCCCCTTCAAAGTTGGCATGGTTAAACAGATTGGCACATGGTATAGGTTGTGCAGGGGCGTCCCTGGACGGATAGAGAGTGGGAACATGTTTTAGCTAGTGCCACGCACATACCACGAAACTCACGATTTAAACTTATAGAAACTTACATTTTACACAGAGTGTACCTCTCACCAGACAAAATCAATAAATATTTTGACGTCAACACTTCCAAGTGCCCGAGATGTTATCTCCTGGGTGCTGATCTATTGCACATGATGTGGTCCTGTCCCCTGATTTTACCCTACTGGTGCGCAATTTTGGACCCACTCACCAACTGCACGAGCATTGAGATACCCTCCACGTGGGAAGTCTGTATCCTAGGGTTTTACAAGAGAACCAAAGACAATAAGGCAGGCTCCAGGTTTCGTGACCTAGGCCTCATAACCGTAAAGCACCTCATAACTAAGCGGTGGAAACACATGGCCCCACCAGAGGCATCACACTGGGTGAAATCACTTGAGGTTTGGGCACGGGCGGAGAGCACCACCCTTCACAGGGAAGAGACTGCAGGGTTGCGAAAATATCCCATTGCGCCGATCTGGGACGACATGCTGGGGAACTTCACACGATCTAACGCCATGCTGCAGACACCTCCGATACAACAAACAGGACTGGACACCTGAAAAGTCACCTGGCCGCTGACACTGCGGTCTCGTCACATGCCACCCCCAGCACACTTATGAAGCTAGGCAGACACCTCTCATTCCCCAAGAAACGCAATGCGTGAGCAACCCCTGTAATGCATCACCTCTACAACAACGCACTCGCACAAAAGTTAAAGTAGCAGCCCATGCACCATACCTGTATACCAGTCTGGTCGCGGGTCCATCCAGAAGACACTCCATATACTTGAAATGTATGCCCTCGGTTAACTGATGTCTCTCTCTCTTTGTTTTGCATTATTGTTTATAGTAGTTGGGTGAAGTAGAATTGCTGTTATAAAAATGAATATCTGATAAACGGACTTGACGCTGAAATGTTTATTGAGCTTCTTACCAGTGACACGTAGCATGATGCAAGTTTAGTGTTGGGTCTCAGTGTGCAATATACATGACTGTATGCATTGATGTCCTAATGAATCACCCTCGCTGTCATAGACAGGCGCCCTAAATATTTTTGTCTTGGTCCTTCACTGGAGATAGCAGAATGTGCTGGCCGTAGAAGCCCAAAGAGGCTTGTCCATATAAATGTAACCACCGCGCCTGGCTATGGTTGTCATCGATGTAAACTGTGAGAAATGTTTTTGACCATAATACGCAGAGTTATATACCAAGTGCTATCGAAGACGTATTAATATGTGCAGATGCTTGTGAACCGATGTACCAGAAAAGATAAAATGTAATTAAGATATGAATTTTTTTTTAAAATGGTATAGGTGGTGCAGTTGTATGTACATTAGTTTATTTTGTCTACTGTACTGGCAAGCGAAGTCCTATACCAGAAACAAATGTGCTGCTCCAAGCTTAACAAGGCAACTGATAACGGTGCCATAAAATAATGTGCATTTCTAATCACAACCAACACTCCTCACCCCACACTTAACTCTTCCTCTTAGAAATACAGCATGTGTCAGATGCTTAATTTGTGTCGGGGCTTTCCGGTGCTTAGCACCAGCACTTACTTTTCAGGGCCGGGTCTACCCGCGTCTGTCTGCACGACTGCACTTCGTCACATATGAATGATAAGATGTTTATAATTACAATTACAGTAACTCTGAGTCGGCGCAGAGTGCCAGTGTGCTGCTTTGCGTTGTGAATGTGAGCCGGTCCGGAGGCTAGAGCTAAGCAATTGCAGCTCAGCATTCATCAATCATAAATTTGATACTGTTCCCTTTTTGTCGTGCAAATTAATCTCTCCTTGACACCCCCTCCCCTCCCAATCAAACATTCAGTCTTAATACAAAAGTTAATTATTTTGTTTCAAGGGATGGGGTGAGACGGGGTGACGGGCGGTTTTTGCCCTGAAGTGGGTACTTATTATAGTTAACTGACTGAACCGTGGAGGGGCCTGGTGGTGGGAGAGGAGGACTTTTAACAGAGTCTCGGGTTTACCACATTCATCCCTAAGTAGCTCTTTCAGTCCAGGTTTCTTTACTTTGCATTCTAGTAATTGTAGTTCTGTTTGTTTCATTATAAAAATCAGAACTACCGGTCAAGCAA
Organism: Lissotriton vulgaris; assembly: GCF_964263255.1. NCBI lineage: Eukaryota > Metazoa > Chordata > Amphibia > Caudata > Salamandridae > Lissotriton > Lissotriton vulgaris. The sequence goes on from NC_141698.1 coordinate 1,105,257,714, forward strand.
AACAAAAACCTGCCTACTCATAAAGCGAACTGGGAAACTTGAGAGCTCTCGTTTAATTAAATGCCTAAGATTGATTCATTAATTGATTTTCGGTTTTATATTATGCGCACCATAACGGTTGAATGTTTGAGTGCGCTACAATTGAGAAACAAAATACGATTTTGGATATGTTGCCAAATATGGACAACAAATGGAAAATTCAGCGCGGAAACATCAGGTGTACGTCAAAGCGCTTTACAGCGGATAGAGGATACGTGCTTTATTTCTCCTTAAAATAGGGAACACCCAGTTCGATGGACGTATTTTTATGGACTCGTTCCGTTGAGATATTCAGACTAAAATCTGAACCTTCTGCCTCCTCGTGATAGCGAGCAGAATTCATGGTAGGATTAGGATCATTTTGAAGGAAGCTATTTATAGGGTCGAGAAAAATGCGTAGGTAGTGGGAAGGTGAAAAGCATGCACGTCCCCCTCGCCTGATGGCTGGCCTGAACCAGATATAATGGCGTAAAATTCAGGGTTCAACGGGTCCCTCGGGGACCAGGGCCCTGGTGCCACTGCACCTGATGCGCCAGTGGCGCCTATGTCCTTGCTGATGGCACTTACCAAATATAATACAGCAATATTTAGGGTTCAATGCCCCACTCAGGGATCTGGGCCCCAATGCCACTGCACCTGATGCACCCGTGCTTCGGTTGACCAAGTATAAGGCAATGACCAATCGCTCCCCACTCTTTAGAGACACAGGGGTGTGAGGGGACAGGTAAGGGCCATGGCCCAGTATATTAATAAAAGCCGACCATTGGGTGCCACTGTTCCCTGGTAACCCAGAGAGAGTTTATTGTCACAGGAAAGATGCCCATGACACCGGGCTTGCCAGAGAATGGCCATTCCAGGCCAGCCAGAGTCACAGGTCTGCCAGAGAAAGCCTGCCAATGGGCAGGAAAGACACACGGCCACAGGCCAGCAGGAGAAAGCAGGCAGCAAAGCGGGAGAGAAGAAGGCATTCCAGTGGGCAGGACAGACATACATACCCCCAAAAGCCAAGGGTATAACATGCAATAAGGCAGGAAGACTGTGCCCGCTCTCCTGCCAGAGAAAGCATGCCAGTGGGCGGGAGAGGCACTCATATCCAAAGGGCTGCGGTGGAAGCTTGCTTCTAGGCAGGGACGATCGTATGAAGAGGTCTGCGGGACACAGTATGCCACTACGCAGAACTAAGCAGCCAATGTCCCCTGGCCTGCAAAGGAAAACATGGCACTGACTGATAGTGACAGCAGGGCACGGCCCTTTCAGTCAGTGGACTGCCAGTGCCTATGAGTCTGCGACTGTTGCCTGTGGTGGGTGCTGGGTGGGAATCAGGAGCAGTACTGGGCCGCTGGGCGGGAGCGTCAGACCTATGGAGGAACATCATTGGGTATTAGTTGTGGCGTGCGCGCTGATTTTTTTCCACTGGCCAATGCCATGCCCCGGCACAGCCGCACCCCACGAGTCAGAGCCTCAGCCAGTCCGCAGGGCAGACAGCACCACCAGGCGGCTCGCCTATCAGTTAATAAAGGCAGTGCCCCACAGCCGACCACGACGAAGAGTGTAACCCTAAGTACTAACTAAGTAACTGGCAGTCAGTCAGACATAATGCCATCAATCGCCATGCCACCTGCGACAGCGTTATGCCCAGTTACTCAGTGGTGGCATGTCGGGTACCGGGGTAGCTCCGGCTCCATGAAGCATAGTCACATCAGGGCCACAGGAAGTCCCCCGCCCCCAAATGCCCAAACCCGCAAATAATACACAAACACTGTGTTAGGTTTGGGAAAAAATTGCTGCAGGTTTATTACATGCAACATATGTAATGATGGTGGGTTAACTTACGGGCGATCCAGGGCAGGCCGCATTCTCGCCACCTGCCCGCCTGTTGAGCCAAACAGCACAGTGGCGAACCACCCAACTGCTGTACAATTAAAATATAAATACTGACACGCCCATTGCGGGGCGTGACTAGGCAAACCCCCAGTTGCACAGGCCCACAACCGCCCGAAGGACTACTGGGGCGCCGACACAAATTCCTGCACCTCCCATGAGGTTACAGGTAAGGCTCTGGCACCCCTATGTGCCCGCTGAAGTACATCGTTTGCACCTCTCTTCTTCCGGATCGCCCAGTAACTCCGCCACAGCCTGTGCGGTGGTACCCGCTGCCGCACGGGCCCCCCCACCATTGCTACCTTCGCTACCTGCAACCCTTGTTCATGAGTGCTTCTTTCAAATCCAGCAGGAAGAGGTCTAAGCTGACAGGCGTGAGGTGAACAACATCCTCCTCAAAATAACCCTTCACTTTGTCCTGAATCATGTCATGTTTGATAAAGCCTAGACCTCTGCGCTGGGTGAACTTTTTCATGGCCGCATTGATCCGCCGCCTAGACTTCTCAATCGCCTCACTGGACTTAGCACCCCGCCAGGATCTCCTGGGCACTATTTCGGACCACCAGACCTCGCATTCCCGAAAAAGCCCACTGATGATCCCCAAGTCGGTCTTCATTTTAAGCAGCAGAGTGGATTTCCCCAAGTACGTTATGTCATTGCCACCCAGGTGAATTATCAAGTGGTGGGGAGGGGGTCCACCCAAAGCAAGGGCCTCCCGAAGCCGAAAGAGTAAGCTATGCCAGCGCATGCCCGGGAAACCCCACCACACACAGTCTATACTTGAGAAGGCACTAGTCCACTGCCTGATCGCTGCCCACCGGGCCAATCTGTCGACCATGGAGTGCCCCACGACCCATACTCTTGAACCTATCAAAGAAAGACGCAATATGTTCAAGGGTGTTTATTGAGTAAATCACAAGTAAAACAATATCGCCACATCAAAACACAGCAAACAAAGCACACAAATTACAAATGAGAGGAATCAGGGCCTAATGTAACGTTTATAGCAAGACGATTCCCAGCGCCCTACTGACTGAACCTGAACTGGCAGCATACCAGCACGGAAAGCCGATGTGGCCGCCCCTATGCGGAAGGAATGGCTAGAAAACTTCTTCCCCTGCATTACCAGACCAGCCCTGTCCAGGCAGGCCAGCATGATTTTGTCCATCTGGTATTTAGTCAAGGGGCTGAGGTCAGCATGGACAAAAAGGTAACCCGGCCCAGCAGGCCGCATAGCCAAGAAGGCCCGTAAGACCGACACCGGGCAGAAGCGGGGATCCCCAAGGGGGGAGAGCCTGATAACAGACCCTTTACCAGCTTGATCAGTCTTGGACCGCCTAAGCGTGATGGACAAACCCTCCACAAAAGCGATATCCTCCACTCTCAATGCATCCCCAGAGACATCTGTCTTAGAGCGGGCCACCAGTTCGCTACTCCGGAAGGCCCCAAAGAATGCTAGAATAAAGGCTGCAGAAAATAGGGCCGCTTCATACTGCGAATGCACAACCGCCCGCAACACTAGCAACATAGCCGGAAGCGAGGGAAAATCAATGGGGGACCTGTCATCCGGGACCCTGGGATACTCCCGCGCCCAACCCTTCAAGGCGGCCCTAATCACAAAGGACTTGGCTGGGTCACTCCCCCCACACAACCTAGCCTCATGGCTAATGGCCGCCAAGTGGCCGCAAACCCAAGAGTGGGACTTTTTCTGCTTCTTAGCCCACACAACAAATGCCTGAACTCTACCCTCCAAAGGCAAGGCTTGTAAACCTAAGTCAGTGATGACTTTAAGGAAAGTAGAACGGTGACTCGCATAGCGTTTCCTTGTACCCAGCGCTAAAGATTTCTCTCCTAATTCTCTCAATTGCTGCTCCACTCCAAGATGCGCCAAAGCCTTGGTGCAAAGGGGGTCATCTCCTCTCTCGCCTGAGGACATGCCGCCCGAAAAACGGTCCCACTGCAAACGAGAAAGAGCGTCAGCTGCGACATTAGTGACCCCCGCAATGTGCCTAGCTCTAAATTCAACATTGCAACGCAGGCACCTGCTAGCCAATTCGCGGAGTAGGGACAGCACTAGCGGGCAGCTGGCAGATAGACCATTGATTGCCTGCACCACTGCCATATTGTCAGACCAAAACAAAACCTTCCTGTTGGACAGAGTATCAGGCCAAAGATGTAGAGAAATCACAATGGGAAAGAGTTCCAGGACGGTTATGTTAGCAGTAATACCACGCTTGCGCCGAGCATTGGGCCATTCCTGCGCGCACCACAGCTCTCCCAGAATAGCCCCAAAGCCCTCACGACCAGAGGCGTCCGTGAACATATTCAACTCCGGGCTCTCCACCCACGGGGACCTCCATATCACTGTACCATTAAAATCAGATAGGAAATCATCCCACATTTGCAAATCTTTCTTGAGTCCAGAGGTCAATCTAACAAAGTGATAATGCTTGTGGACCTTGGCAGTAGCCCTGGCTAGGCGCCTCGCAAAAACTCTCCCCACCGGAATGACCCTGGCAGCGAAGTTCAGCTTGCCTAGAAGACTCTGAATGACCCCAAGAGGTGCCTTATCCCTACCTAGCAAGGCATGAATGTCCTTCTTCAAACCAACCACCTTTTCTGCCGGGAGACGTGACACCCCCTGAAGCGTGTCGAGCTCAATACCCAGGAAGGTCAGCTCTTGAGCAGGGCCCTCAGTCTTACCTGGCGCCAGCGGCACACCTAAGCGACTAGCCAGGTCAATGAAACCGTCCAGGCCCTCCTGACATTCCTGCGTGCCCTCCCTCCCAATAAAGAGGAAGTCGTCCAGGTAATGTGACACTGCTGACACTCTGTACTCTGCTGTGAGGGCCCATTGTAAGAAGGTGCTGAAAGACTCAAAAAAGGCACAAGAGACAACGCAACCCATTGGCATACATTTATCAAAATAGTACCCCCCTTTCCACTTGAAACCCAGCAAGTGCTGGCTGTCCGGGTGTACAGGTAACAAGCGGAAGGCTGCCTCTATGTCCGCCTTAGCAAGCCAGGCCCCTTCCCCAGCTCTCCTCACTAAGTCGATGGCCATGTCTAGGGAACAGTAAGAGACAGAACAGGCCGCTTCTGGAAGCCAGGAGTTGACGGAGTTCCCCTCTGGGAATGAAAGATTATGAATCAGCCTGAAAGCCCCAGGTTCTTTCTTGGGGACTACACCCAAAGGGGACACCACAAAGTCAGGGAGGGGGGGGGGGACGGAAAGGGGCCTGCCACCCTCCCCAAGGCCACCTCCTTGCCAATCTTCTTGTCGACCACCTCAGGGAGCTCCCTAACAGATTTTTGGTTCTCTGCATCCCTGCTGACCCTAGGACCCTGATATGGGATCTTGAAACCTTCCAGGAAACCTAAGGTCAGAACATCCCTATCCTTTTCATTGGGATAAGCACGAAGGAGGGACAGCAGGCTGGGGATGATGACTGGGGACGGGCCTTTTGAGCTAAGGGGGTGGGGATCCCCACTGGGCAGCACCGAGAAGGGACCCTCCTCTAGGGCAGGAGAAGCAGAAAGCAAAGCTGAAGGGGGGGACGCAGCCAGGGGGGCAAAGGGCGGGGATGGGATCTTGGGGGTACTATTTATCCTTACTGGCTGCGCTGGCAGAGGAAGACCGTCTCTCGCAGCATGACTCTGGATGGGAACCACCACATTTGTTGCAAGCGTGGGAGAATCTACATGCCTTCCCCCAGGTACAATTACCTGCATTGTACAACCTGCAAGTGGCAGAGACATTCTTCTTGGAGTACTGTCTGTTGAAACTCCCCCCACCGCGCCCCCCGCGAAAGGACTGCCTGAAATTACTTTTCTTCTGAGAGAACACCTTATCATTTTCAGCCTTCTTAACCTGGATAATACTGTTAGCACCGCTCTCAGCCTTTCCTTTACCCATATATACCATCCACAGTCTAACTTCAACCTGGTCCCAATCTTGTTCTGGACAGACAGACATTTTCTTGCGGAACTCACAATCGTATAAGTACCACCCCATCCCGGATGATGCTTCTGCTTCATTAATTATGACACTGTTATACTGGAATAAACCTTGCGCCTGATCTGGGAAGCGCTCTGTGATTACCGCTGCCAGGATGGCAAATGCCTGACGCCAGTTTTTAATTGTCTTTTCTGGCCAGGACTGAAAGCGCGCTTTCTTCTCCTCATCCTTGGAACCCATTTTTCTCACATCCACCCCATCCGCACCCAACATCAGGAGGCAGAAAATGTCTATAAATTCTCTACGCCAGATGCCCTCCTTCGCTGCCTGCGGTACCTGCCAGGCTAGTGAACATTTGCCTGACAAGAGAGGCGCCATGGTCATCAATACTGTGGGCGCAGATATGGCCACCCCCAAAGCCGGGGAGGCCGCAGAGGCAACGGACGCCAAGGGGATAGGAGCGGCCGGGATAACTGCCTGTGTCAGGGCCGGGGCCGCAGCGGGTGTCGGGGCATCCTGGGGCACACTCGGGACCAGCGGCAAAACTGGGATAGGAAGCGGAGGAGAATCAAAGCATTGAGCCGTGCTGACAGGCAGGGCAACCACACCTGCCAGGGGGCTGGCAATATCCCCCCCTCGAACAGGAAGCCCGCCCCAAACTCGAGCCACGTCCGCCTCCCCAGCGGCAGGAAGTGGCGCCACAGCTGCCGGTGCCACCGACTGAGAATGTACTAACTCAGGAGACTGCACGGGGGCAGCGCGCAAACCGGCTCTGATTTCTGACATGAACAAAGCCAGCGAGTCTGTAATCTTACCCAGATCTTCCCGGGTAGCAAATTCCGAACTGGGCAATGCCGGGCGTGGGGGCGGAGGGGGGCACACCCGAATCACCGCCGGGGGGGACGCCGGGGCGTGCACAATGACGTTCCTGACCGGGTCCGCCGCCCTGGTCTTAGGGGGAGGTTCCGCTGGGAAGTCCTTCTCTGTCGGCTTCCTAGTGCGCTTAGGCCTCACAGTGGCCGGGTCCTCTGCTATGTCTATTTCAGTTACCAGGTGGGTGGGGGCCGCACCGGGGGCTTTAGGGGGGTTGGCCAACAAAAGTTCACTGGCCCACGCCACCCCATTTGATTTTATCATATCCAACAAAGCTTTCATCTGTGGGTCCTGGGAAGGTCTTAGACCCGAATCATCAACCTGAGACGTCTGCGTAAATAGCGAGGGGGACCCCTGACTCTCCATGGTGCCTTTGTACGTATCCTGAAAGAGAGATAACCATGAGCCACCATGTCCACAAACATTTTGCGAAAGAAAGCACCCCCCCCCCCCAATGACTGGCCCACCCCACCTCCCCCCGGGGGAATACTCTTGCCAAAGAAGGAAAGGAGAGGGGGGCGAATCTAGCGCTGGACCTGAAAAGAAGAAAGGACCGATACTGACACGGGGGGGGGTATGGGAGTAGTTGTCAAGTAGCGTCCAACACCCCCCCCCTTAGTACAGACCACTTCTGTCGTACATACCTCTCCTAATATTCCTTTGAATGCTAACGAAGCCGGGAATAAGGGGCGCCCCCCGAGGCTGCTCCTGTGACTGAGTGCCACTGTGTAAGACAAAAGAAAAGTTAGTCACTGACTGGACAACTTCTACCGGCCGGAACCGGGAACAAAGCGACCAACACAATGCCTGATTTGCTGAAGAGCATCCCCCCCTCCGCCCATACCCGTGCAAAAGCAGAATGCGGAAAAGTACAGCATGATGAAGACAAAACCGCGCCCAACTCTCCCGGTCGTACATACCTTACACTAACTAGTACTTGAAAGAGGGGGGGGGGGGGCGGAGGCTCCGAAAAAGGCCGAGAAGCGCCAAGCGGTCGCAAGACTGAACCTGAGTCTGCAAAACAAAGCACGACAATATTAAATGAAGCAAGAGACCAGTGCATCGATGGACGTGCGCACAAAAAAGCGGGGGAGGGATCGTTAGGCCAGCGCTGCGCACATCCCGGAACGGGAAAATCTCCCGACGGCGGACACCGGGTAAGGTCTAGACTGCGCTTAGTCCCCACGCACTTTCCTTGGTGGGTGCAGAGTTGACTAATGCGCTACGCTACCATTACCATGAGGTAGAGACAAGTGCCTTACCAATACGTCCTCCAAAGCACAGGAGAGGCTCCTGAAAGTAAAGAGGAAATGTCAATAAAACAATGCGGCGTAGCCACTGCGCTGGGGCAGGCGGGAGCATGACGCGGGAAACACAGGCGGGGCCAGGGGGGGGCAATCGCTCTTTTAAATTAAAGCACACACGCCCCAAGGTGGGTACGAACCCTCGACTTCGTGCTTGGTAAGTCGCACGCTTAACCCCTGTGCTCACCCAGGGTGCCTGAACATTGAAAGCACACTGCACACCCCTGGCCCGTTCCTCCCGCACCTGGCTCGCCCCTCCAAGCATGAGACAGTGCGCCGCGCGCCGCACTCGCAACTGCGCACATCCCACAAGGCCGTATGGCCTCCGTCGATCACGAAGCCAATGGGGCTAAATAAAGAGGCACGCACCCTGCAGGCAAATCGAAACTCCCCACCGTAGCAGAACCAAAAGATCGGGAAAGGACCAATGAGCAAACCCACTGCAGGCCAGGCCTGCACCCCACTTGCCAGAAACCCACACGCTGCACAGCAATAACGAGAAAAGCATTTGAAATTCAAATATACCGCCAACAAATACAGGGAAATGAAGGACAACAACAGCACATTTTCGATAACAACAGTTCCAGACAGCTCAGCATGTAACGCTCGTCGGGTCCCAAGCCCACGTGGACCGAACACCGACCTCGCCACCAAGTTTCTTTTGAACAATCAAACCTACCCGCTCCGACCCACAGAGCTTATTTCGAAGGGACAAAACATTGTAAGAGCAAATAGGCAGGCGCGAGCACACTTGAAATCTTAGACCCGACCACAAATCTTCTGGAATGGCCGCCCCGCTAACCGACCCAAGATGGCGGCCCGAGGGCGGGAAAGGGGGAGGGTGGCTACACTCGCGGCTCCCAGGAGCAAGGGAACCAGACCCAAGGCGAATAGCGTACGCGGCACAGGACCCACCTTCATTAATTGCTCGGGGGAGGAAGCGCCGCCGATGCGCCGCCGATGGATCAGCTAAGCACCTCACCCACCAGCCCTACAAACTTTTCCATACCGGCCGTTTGGGGAGGCCGGGGAGGGGGGGCGAGGGGGGGGGGGCAGGGCTGGAGGCCACAAAGGACTCGGGCCCGGCAAACCCTTACAGCAGCCACGAGGCTCAGGGACACGGCGCCAGCAATGATGTTCTGACGCAGCGCCGGGGCCCGACGGAGCTACAGGCTGTACCCCATCCAGACCCCCCCTAATGGAGGAAAAGGGGGGACCCCAAGGGGAACCGGAACGTCCCCCCCCCACAGCAGCCCGACGCTAGCGGGCCGCCTCGCCAGGCTCACGACTCCGAGGGAGGGAGTAGACGGAGAAGGGGGGGGGATTAGGCACAAGGCCTCGCTCACCGTAAAAGTCCCGAAACGAGTGTCCCGAAGAGCCCGCGATGGCGTCCGGAGCGGCAAAGAGGCCCTCCAACAGGGTCCAGGAGCTTAAGTACCCCTGGAGGCCCCTCCCTGCCGCCCCAGACGTGAAACACCGCCAGCCGCCTCCTCCAACCAGGGAGGAGGAACAAGCTGGACATCCTACTGGGGGTGGGACAGCCCTCCGAGACTAGGAGCCCGCCCTCTCTATGGCCACTGCGTGGCCTCGGGCAGGCGCACTGTTCCTGGCCCTGGCCCAGCCATAGTACACATTTATTTAATGCGATAGTCATCATTATATGTATCACATCATAGGTTAAGATTGAAGAGGTGACAGTTGTTAAAGAAGGAAAGGCCTGCGGCTGCCCCTGCCCCTTGAAGTACCGTATCACGGTGTGATCCTACCTCACAAGATTCGAATAATGCATGCTCATGCTGAGAGCTCCTGCCCTGCCTCAGCAGGCCGCCGCCGGCTCGGGTCACGTTGTTAAAGAAGGCCCGGCTGGCCCTGGCCCTGGCCCTTGAAGTATCTTCACAAGATGAAGATTTGCATTCAATTATGCATGCTCTACTCGCTGCACTCTGCCTGGCCTGGCTTGGCCAAGTAGTGGCCGCCGACGCCCCTACACATTATTATCATGAAAGGAGCAGGGTCGGGCCGGCCGGTGTTAAAGTTAAAGGCCCTGGCCCTGCCTTTGAACTTAGTAGTAGCCTAATCCTCCCCAATGACCCCTCCTAAACAGTTTACAACTGCTTAACAGTTAACCTTCTTAGTGGCTATCTGGGTCGGACTGACTGAGCCGGCGCAGAGTGTTGTTCTCGGTTGGGTGACGGTCTCCGTCCCGGGTCCCTGTGTGCTTCGGTGGTTGAGGCCGCCTGCCTCCCTGTTAAATGCCAGTATGAGTATGCCCGCCGGATGTCGTAGGCGCTGTGCAGCAGGCAGCGCAGCACGCTGAGATTTTTTTACAATTGCCACCACGCCACGCCCTATCAAAACCTTACTATGAGGAAGGCAGGCTCCCTTGCTGAAATTCATCTGACTTTTCGCTGTGCCAGTTGAGGATGTGGGGGAGCTAATAGAGGAAGTGGGTGGAGCCAGTGGAGATAGTGGCTTGAGCCAAAGAAAAGTAGGTGTGGCTTCCGACAAAGATTTGAGCACCTGCACTTCAAATTTTACAAATTAAGCACTGGTCAGACAGTAAAAAACTTGCCTTTGATGGTGGTCTGTAAATATGAAGCTACACTTCAGAAACGTTCTATTCTCATTTGAAATAGAGTTTGTGTTTGAAAAAAGATATTACTGAGTTCTTTAGCTGCATTGCACTTGGTTGATGAACGTCTTCTCCTGAACTAAGAAACTCTCTCAGAAGGTCTGCCGTTAGGAAGCTGCATAGAGGTCCAACAGTAGTTTAGAGAGTTTTTGTCATCTGGCCCAGATACAGGATAAGGGAAGGCGTTGTTGGTCGGTGTTGCAATAAAGGTTAGGGAATTCTAAGCACAATAGGATTAGCTGTGTGGCTTTCTGTTGCTCTCCTTATAGGGTGTCTTCCAACGAGATACAGCTTCAGCCGCATACACGGACAATGTCTGAATCTACAAAGTGCCCGCATTGGCAGGGTGGGTGAGAATCGACTCGGGATCCCAGCGAGAACACGCAAGACTTGTTGGAAGAAGTATGGGGATGAAATGCATCAAAAGGAAGTAAACGCTAAGCCCCAAGGTGAGAATGTGGTGAGTAATTGAGGATTATGTGGTGAGGATCTTAAAACAAAGCTGCTGTTGAAGTGCACAACTTAGTGTTACCTAAAAGTAATCAGCCGAGATATTGTGAATGTCAAGAGATTCAGCAACATAATTTAGGATCACTCTTCTGGTGTTAACTACTCTCTCCTCACCGTTTAGTGAACCTACCTGGGAAGTAAGTTCCTTGGTAGTTCCAAGTAAGATGCTTGGTCTTCTCAGCCATTGTTGTTTGAAAATTTACTTCAAACGCAGAATGACCACTGGTGGAAATAGTGCAAACATCAATGCAAAACTCAGTCCTTCTTGTACCATCGCCCATACAATGCTGCCGTCACCAGACCAGAGCTAGTCTTGTCTTTATGCATGTAACAGTTGTTGCCCGCACACCCCCACTGATCGGCAATGTCTAAAGCCATGTCAGACAAAAGCAGCAGAGGAAAGACATAGGTGGTGCTGAAATTTCCCCACATCTGGAAATCGAGCACACCGCTGGCCTCTGTGATCTCTTCCCCACAGGTTTCTCCACATTTCACCAGGGCGCAGACCTGGAGGTAGTATGTGCCATGGACGGTGTGGAGGCCATCAAACACCCCCAGTGCATACAGCTCTCCAGACAAAGCTGCTTTCCTGTAACTGAGGTGACAACATAGTGAGTTGGCACAGACTTGGAGCTCCCCTTCAGCACCAGTTATTGGAACAAGAGTGAAGTTGTCATACATCATCTCAGAATAAAAGGCAGGTGCTGGTTTATGGGGGGCCACTGGCCTCCCTCCACAGTGTACACTTTGCTCCTCCACTTCACACACAGAGTTGTCTAAAGGCAGGTCAAACACAGGGTTTTGTGTCTGGCTTGCTTTGGGCTTCAGCTCCCCCTGCATGGGACTTTCTGTAGATGGATCCACAGGGACCTGGGCAACTATCAGCCTCCCTTCTGCACTCTTCATGTTGTAGAAGTAGGTTGACTTTGAAGGTGTGTAGATGCCACTGCCCGTCATGCCCAGGCTGGTCTCATGAATGTTCGCTGCCAGGACGTTGACATTGAAGCTGCTCGCGAAGCCTCGCTGGATCTGAGGAGCGGACAGAAGAGGGAGCTGGTTCATCCAGGCTGTTGGGTACAACACATGCATCACATGATGCTGCTTCACAAGGCTCACAGCCGGCTCCAGAAACATGATATCAAAGCAGGTGAAGAGGCCAAACCTACTGGCGAAAGGGGTGTCGAAAACAATGTGCTCCACCTCAGGAGGAGGGTCAAAGCCGGCCTCGAAGTACAGGTTCTGCTTATGGTATATGGCCACCAGGGTACCATTAGCGCTAAACACAACATCTGAATTGAACTGGTATCGTCCATCTGGTGGGCAATGAGGATCGAGATGCTGGCACGGCCGCTTGGTGCCCAGGTTTGCCACCACATACATTTTGCCTTTTGATGCCATGCAGCTCAGCCGCTGGAGGATCTGGCCAACAAAACAAAGAACAATAAAGTCAATCAAAATAACATTGGGGTGCAACTTCACAGTTCAAAGAAAGTACATTATACAGGCCAAATGATGACACAAATGCTCACTTTAAAATAATGACAGTAGTGATAACAGGAGGGCATAATCAGATAAAACGACCTTTACGAGTACTCCTCTACTGAGGGCAATCCTACAACCAACTTATAGACACTTGAACGGGCCAGGACTCGGTGGGGTAAAGGGGGGGGAGGGAGGAGTATTTGTTTCGCATTTCACTGACCAGTTACAGCTTGTTATGTTATTTAATTCAACCAATTGATACACATGTTTATTTAAGATTTAATATAATTTATTGACATTAAAATGCATTACCAATGTGGTATATGTTGCCAATCACAGAATGTCCCAAAAACACTTAAAAGTGGAATCACAAGCCATTTGTTTCCGAGCCATGCAGTTTGTCATCAGCACTTCATCCATTTTCCACAAGAGCAGTTCAAACATGAATGGAAAAATATCCTAGGTTGCAATTGTTTCCCACATAATTATGTCTCTGCCATATTTGCCACAGAATACATCATTTGCTGACTATTTTAACAAAAAAATTGTTTGTAGCTCAAACGGATCAAAAGTTACTAAAAAATTTGACTTATGTTGCTGCGAAGTGGGGGGCCGTTTGCAAAAGTTGACTGGTCACCTTTCTCACTGCTGCATTTGTAATTTACACTGGTACTAAGGAGGCAGAATCTGTGCAGAGACTGTTAATATGGGTAAAAATGTAAAAATAATAAAGTATCAGAAAATGTACCACATTACACCGTAACCTTTTTTTTTGCTGCATTATTTAGTCAACACTGTGACATAATTTGGTCCTCCATTACTTCATAATTCCAGTGGCCCCAAAGCAGGCAGCAAATGTTAAAAGTGCCTGGGCCTGAAGCAGAGAAACCATAAAGTTTGCAAACTTAGTTTGGTGTGCGTGCAAATCCAACATTGCCGATCCCTGGTGAGTCGCACTACTACTGCCGAAATAAGGCCAATGGAGGTAGCAATGGGTGAGGCGAGCTGGTCTCATAGGTCCTGTGACCTCAATGACAGAGTCACTGTCACTCTAGGGTGTGCTGCTTCTTAGGCCTGCCCATAAAACTGGAGGTGACCTTCAGTATGGATTGTGGTGGACTGGCCTTCAAGGTTAGCCCACACTTGTCACCGCGAGGGTCCACCTGCTGGTGCTAAGAGACCAGAGCTTCTAAGGTCTAGCGGGACTTCTAAGGTCGAGCATGGGAATGTGCTCCCTCAGAAGAGTGGTCTGTTGGACTAGTCGTGAAGGCTGAACCTGGTTCCCCAGTTCCAAATTCTGCAGCTCTGGTCATCATGCCACATTCTGTCTCCCACTGAACACCTTACTGCCCCACTGAGATAAACAACCCAATTGTGCCCCGCTATAAACACATGGATGGGGCTCAATTAAAATTATGCACTAGACAAGAGTAATATGCTGCCTAAAAATAAAATTAACAACATCCTGGAAAAAGCAAACACACATCGGGAATACAAGATTAAGTAAAACTTGTGAAATGTAAGCAGGAACAACATGGTTACCTTAACCCTTTCACACTCATTATTCAGAAATCAATGCGTGTTTTTTGTCTGAAAAGTTGAAGACATGACTACAGGACCCGCAAGGGACCCATTTCGATGTCCATTGCTTATATCGTTACAAAAAGTAAGCAGTATTGTTTAATAAGACCAACGCCCTCATCACAGAGCGGAGGTACACATTTCATAAACTAAAAAAAGGAAAACAGCTGATAAGGATCCCAATAAGTGTTTTCCACTCCAGGCATCAACCAGGTATTGCAGTCAGAGACGAGAAAACAAAAGTAGCTCTTCACTGTCAAACTCTGTAAAGTGGCGCTAATGGGTTTGGGTGTGAACAAAAGCAGTCTGGTCACTTTGTGACCCCACTGACTTGCTTTATTTAGTTATTTTTCGAATATTTAACCTTTTTTTCTCTCCGTCCCGAAGCTGCACTTTGGAATAGAATTTTTTTAGAAAAAGACATTTCACAGGAGAACAAATGAAGGAAAGGAGAGGAAAGAGCCATTTCTTGAAGTCATGGTTTTCAACAAGTGGGGAGGAGTGAGACAGACAGAAAGAGAGGGAAGAAGAAAGAGAGAGGGGGGCAGCTGCCAGCGGCAGAGCAGGAGCAGTGGCCATCATCCTTGTTTCCGCTGGGGAAAAGGGAAAAGACAGAGTTCTTTTCCTTCTCTGACCGACCTGCACGTCCACGAACGGCCAGGAACGGCCAAGCCTTATCTATAGGCCGTGGCTATTTCGGCCATTCCAGAACGCATTCTTAAAATAAAATAGATGAGGAACTGATTCATTTAAATTGAAAAAGTAGGGGTATGCCGTGCCCTGCCGATCCCGTCCACTTCGACCACTGGGGAGAACAGACCTGGAGACACTGAGATAGACGATAGGTGGAGGAAAGCGGCAGATTGTCTTAGAGGGGCAGCCCTGAACGAACTGCTTGAGCCGAAGAAAGTTGGCTAGTGGTGGGCAACAGAGGTAAAGGGGGGGAATCTTCTGCGATATGGGCCAACCCCCCACTATGATCGGGAAGGAGCGCCACCCACAGCGGTACCAGGGGTGGATCAGCTTTGGCAGGCCTAATATTTGGGTTTGAACACCTATGAGAAATACAGGCTTCAGCAGCCTCAACTTTTCACCACCGACTCGCTGACATCTTCTCAAGCCAGCATCACGAGTAGGCCTGATCCAAAAGCTCTGTGAATCTTTTGTCGGAATAAAAGTTAAACTCAAAGCCACGTACTTGAATATATGCTTTTTTCCCTGCTAAACCGAAGATCATATACAATGGGAAATCAGACTTCATGACTTCTGAAGTTATACTGGAATTGCTTGAACGGGCAGCAGAACCGGGCCGGCGACAATGTCTGGAAAAGATGGAAGACACCGCAGAGGCAAGTAAGTGTTGGACTTGCCCTCGCCACAGGGTCACCCATCAACTTCTTGCCTTCAACTCTACTGTGTTCTGAACCTGTTTCTATTGACTTTTAGGACTCTGCACACTTTACCACTGCCAACCAGTGCTAAAGACCTTGTTCTCTCTCCTTTAAACACAGTGAAATTGGCTTACATCCAACTGGCATATTAGTGTCCCTGCAGCCCTCATTGTGCTACCCACTTAAGCAGCCATTCTAAATGTGTCTCAAGCCTGCTATTATTAAAGCTTGTGTGTGTAGTTTTATACTGCCCTTTCGGACCAGCAAAATAAACCTTTTGCCAGTCCTAACCCTTCCTTTTTAATACACATACGTCAACCCTAGGGCAGTTCCTAAACAGCTAATAGGGCAGGGTGCAGTGTATTTAAAAAGTTGGACATGTACTTTTAGGTTTTACAAGTCCTGGTAGTGAAAAAATGACTACAAGGCCAACCTCTCCCATAGGATAACTTTGGGTTATCTTATTACATTTTAAGTGACACATTTTCTGTGAGAGCAGGCAGGAATATCAAGTTTTATGTCTGAGGAATTGTAATTTTAAACCCTCTTTAAAGGTAAACTTAGATTTTAAGTTGCAAATCTGAAAATGCCACTTTGCTGGCTGATGAGGGGTGAAACCCCGAAACTGGACTTAGGATGCTAGTTTCCAGTCCAGGAAGGACCTGGCCTGGCAGTTCGGGCTGGACTGTTCCCATTGCGTGCAGAGTCAAGACTGAGTTGCATATGATTCACATTTTTGCATATGGCTGGGTTCAAACTGGAATGGCTTAGGGAGCAAAACAAAAATTATTTAGGCCCAGATCTATGTACTGGGGTGGATGTATGACAGTGTTCTGCATTCTGTCCATCAATTGTACTTTTTGCATTTGTCTCCCCGAGAGGGACGTGTATGCCCAGACGTGGGTTCTGTGCTCTCCATGCCACTGGAGTCAAGCTATCTTGGCTGATGAGGGGTGAAACCCCAAAACCGGTCCTAGGATGCTTCTTTCCAGTCCAGGAAGGACCTGGCCTGGCAATTCAGGCTGGACTGTTCCCATTGGGCGCAGAGTCAAGACTGATTTGCATATGGCTGAGCTCATACTGTAATGGCATGAGGAGCAAAAGAACAATGGATTTAGGCCCAGATTTATGCACTGGGGTGAATGTATACCGTTGTTCTGCATTCTGTCCATCAATTGTTCTTTTTACATTTAGAAACCTGGCATTTTCTTGTCCTAACCATTTGGTATCTGCAACCTGCGCCTGGGTCTAATGACCAGGTGTGGCTGGCGGTCAGCCTTTGAGTATTTATCCCCAGCCTGTATCACAATGGGAGGTCTTGGTGCTGGGGGGAAAGCCATCCTGGCTTAATAGGTGGGGCAGAGCTGTCAGCTATCACACTCACACTTCAAAGGCACTGGCCCAGCTCCCAAACATAATGGATTTCACACTAGGCTATTGTGCCCCCAGACAGACTGGAACCAGGGCAGAGAGGTAAGAAATTCCAGACACGTCTGTGGGGGGGAAACGGGAAAAGATTCTTCCACTTCAAAGTGAGCCTCTGCAAGAGTGTGTCCCTGATCCCCAAGAGGTGCCTCCCCTGGTTCTACACCCTTTTGAGTCAGAGTGCACTCCTGACATGATAAGTGCACTTTAAGTGTGGGTCAACAAATATGGGGCTTTTAAAAAGCTTGAAGGCCTTGTTGCTGCGGGCATAATTGGAAGCCACCAGCTGTTTGGTTTTCATAGCAGCTCATGGCTGCTGGCGGGGAAATTATTGGTTATTTCATGCATAGGTCATCATGGGTAGGCTCTCTTCCTATACCCAGATAGTCTGCAGCACACATCTGGTCGGCACACTTGGAGACTAGTCGGGACTCACGCAAACTGAGCACAAGACTCATGGCAGAAATCTGTAAGACTGCTATAGACCCACACAACACCAATTAGATGGAGGGGAATATGATCAGAACAGTAAAAATGGACACATGGAATGTACAGGGCCTTAAAAGCTTTGTAAAGAATTACAGAGTACACACTACAAGAACATGCTATAGGAATTGCCTTCCTCAAAGACACACCTGGATGACATGGAAGCAATTAAAATCTGGAGAAAATGGAGAGGACAACTGTTTCCCTTAACATATTCTGCCGATGCAAGGGGGTGTCGATTTGGCTCGCAAGGGTGGTTCCCTTCCTGTATAGGTCCTCACAGGCTGACACAGAGGTCAGATATCTAGTGGCTCATGGTCTCCTGGGCGGTCCTGAAATGTGCCTCTTAAATTCATAGGCCCCAAATCCAGGTGACAGTTTATCACTGGACGTACCTAGACTTGGCCCTTGCCATAGCTCTATCAACAGCCATGGATAAGGCAGGCTACATTGACATCTGGAGAGCGCTGCACCCAACTAAGAGATAATACTCAGGCCACTTAGTGATGCGTAATACACACAGCAGGCTGGACCACATTTGTGTTTCACAAGACTTTAGCACAATAATACAGACTGCAATATCTAACCCAATTCCTCACCAGGCCCCTTATGACAAAAATATAATGGAGGCCAATAGCGTTCTAGGCAATTACACCCAGAAGCCCAGGTGGATTCCATCTTCTTTTCAGATATACAGGTAGC
The DNA here is from genome assembly GCF_964263255.1 of Lissotriton vulgaris. NCBI lineage: Eukaryota > Metazoa > Chordata > Amphibia > Caudata > Salamandridae > Lissotriton > Lissotriton vulgaris. The sequence continues at coordinate 1,105,275,978 of NC_141698.1, forward strand.
CTTAGAAACGTACCTAACACAAAACAGGGGCACAACAGACACCAGAGCAAATGAATGTGAGGCCTTGAAGGTTGCGGTACGAGAGAAATTTATGAGAAACATGTATGATACAAACGGACACCTGCAGCACAATCTGATCCAACATTAGGGGAGACTAACCCTGCTACCGAAGCAGAAAGCTACATAACCAAATTGTACAGTAGAACTATTAAAGGCCAAATTGAAGGAGAGAAGAGCCGAGATGTAATAGGTAAGTCACTCTTGCAGAATGTATTCAACAACTGCATAAAGAGGGAAATAAATCAGGGAGAAAATCCAGCTGGCTTAACACCCGTACTAAATGAACCAGATGAAACTGAACACAGGTAAGTATCAGTGATACCCTCTTCCAGTATTTAGCAAATCTATATAAGCAGCCGTACCAACTTGTGAGACATCAATCAATCAGGTGTTTGTTAAGCGCGACTATTCAAGGGTCTCATGGCGCTGGGGGGGGTGCAGGTTCCCGTCCATCAAGGAGGGGGTCTGTCGAAGAGCCAGGTCTTGAGGTTTCTCGTGAAGATGGGGAGTGATGTTGTCTGTCTGAGGTGGAGCAGTAGGGCATCCAGGCTCGGCCGCAAGGAAGGAGAAGGTGTGGCCTCCTGATCTGGGGTTTCTGGTGCGGGGGACCTCGGCATAGGAGAGCTAGGCTGATCGTAGGGTCCTTTGGGGTGCGTGGAATTTGAGTCAGCTGTTCAGGTATGCTGGTCCGGTGCCGTGGAGGGCCTTGTGTGTGTGGGTGAGAATCTTGAAGGTGATTTTAGCCTTGATGGGGAAGATAGTGGAGTGTGTGCAGGTGCTGGGAGATATGGCAGTGTCTTGGCAGGTTGAGGACCAGTCTTGCGGCTGCGTTCGTTCTGTAGCTTGCGGTGAGGTTTTTGTTTATTCAGGCGTAGAGTGAGTTGCCGTAGTCGAGTTTGTTGGTGACGAGGGAGTGTGGGATGGTCTTTCTGTTCTCGAGGGGGTTCCATTTGAAGGTCTTACGTAGTGACAGAGTTCCTCGAGACTCGCTGGGGAAAACAACGCAAAATTAGAGTAAGACTTCAGAGAAAGACGAGCAAATCGCAGCCATACCGTAATTTTACCATGTGTTTTCACATCCACTCCTTGATAAGACTTCTGGAAGTCTATGTCCAAACCAAGCCAGTAGGAGACTGCTGGAGAATATAAGAGTATTATAGTCGCTGTGCTCAAGCCGAATGAAGACACAGCTGTGCCAGGATCGCATAGGCCATTGTCTATGCTGAATGTGAATACTAAAACACTGTCCAAACCCCTAGCAAACAGATTGGCAATTAAATGAGAAGAACAATCCAAACAAGGGGACTATGGGCGGATGAAACGAGACATACAGTGTCAAAGTACACCGATCAGTGCTTATTTTGCAAAAGAATGAGTGCCAATGACCAAAGCTCTGCTCAGAAGGCCGCAGCCACTGCAACTGAATGTTAAGGCACCAAACACCAAGGCTGTGTAGTTTTCATTCCCACTTGTGCCTCTTTAATCAACCTCCAGCCACGGCCGGCCCCTTTGTCTCACTCTTGCAGGTTCCTAGTTTCTCCATTTATGATGTTTTTACCGCCTTTATCTCCCTCACCTTTCTGTTTTGTTTATTTTACTCTCCCTCCCTGTCAGTAAATGTTTGCTGAAGAAGAATAAGAGCTGGTCTTCAAAACTAAGTGCCCTCATCAGCAACCATCGGCTCAAATTAAGAACAGATTATGATGCTACAGAACCACATGGGACCTCCTGCCTTCACAATAACTACACAACTTTGCAGGTGCCGATGGCCTACAGATTAACAAAATGGTCACGTAACCCCTGGCAAATCTGGCAGCGAACGCTCTGATTGAGCTCACAGTGAGGCATTTACAAAGGAAAGGGGCGAGTTTCTATATATGGTGATCCAGAGGACACACTCAGCAGAGTTACAACATGTCCATACTACAGGGAGGGTGGTAAAGAGTCCAAGAACCTCCGGTCAATCTAGAACACAGTCTCACTTTCGAAAATAGGGAGAGCAGCAATTGCAAAAATAGTGGTTCTCCCCAACTGTGCACATACACCCCAAAACTCCATGAGCTCAATTCCAAACCAACTTTTAAATAACTTGAGGGCCTCCTGGCATCACTGGTGGGGGCCGGGAAAATAAGCATTGAGATGACCTAAAGCTGGACAGAGAGCAGGGAGGACTCTGCCTCCCAGTGCTGGGGCTATGCTGCATATCTGCACAGCGTCAACGCACAGCAAGGCAGTGAGCCATAAGAGAATTCAGCTTATGGGATCTGTGGGTGAGCAGACACTGGCGATCTGCTTCAAAGAGGACTGAAACCTACCCAGGGGCAGCCCTTATGCGTCAGGTAACTCTGGCGTGGGGAACAGTAGAAGGAATGGCCCTGGGATGGCCTTCATTTTGCAGATCACCACAGATAAGGGGGTTCAAATCATTTTGATAACTAAGCTCCAGCAATGGCTAGGTGGAGGAATAGTGAATGTCAAACGCTAGGATGTGTATTCCAAGGATTAATTTACATCTCGTGGAGGGGCATAGGAGAGGTTTGGGGTCTCCAGTTGGTTAAACTGACAAGAATTGCCTGGGAGACCTTGACAGGCTTCCACACCACTTCTGCAGACTCCAGAACGATTGAGACCTAGCTGGACGCTGGAGGGGTACAAGCTGATCTCAGGCATACATAAAGCTCCAAACAATGATAGAAGACAACTCCTGTCAGAAGTGAGATGGTTACGGGATAATGATTTACAAGAAATCTTGATGGACACAAAGTGGGGGGAGCTGTGTGAAAGGATAACGCATTACTAGCAACGCTGCATTCAAATGGGCGCATTTCAAGTATATGTACGGTACATACTTGACTCCCTCCAGGTTACAGAAGTTATATCCCAGCCTTACCTGAGACAGAGAAGCTACATTTCTGGAGCACAATATCAGAATATTAGGGGGAAGTTGTGACAAAACTTCGACGGATGACAAGCATTCCTATGTAGGAGCAATCAGACACTGCCTGCTAGGCATTATACTCAAATACCAAAAAGGCACAACATAGATTTTCGGCACTGGGGCTACTGCTGGCGAAATGCAGCATAGTGATGAACAAAGGGTACCCTAAGAGCCCCACAACAACTGCATGGGAACAATCCATGCTGGAATGGACCCTGGCCGAAGAAACCCGAATTAAGGAAGATAAGGAAGAAAAAGACAGCACAGAGGGTCTGACAAACTGAGAGGAGATGATGAACAAATGAGCAGAGCCCTCTCCGACAGCCCTCCGAAGGGAAATAAAGGACAGATGTTGAGCTGGAAAGATTATATGGGGGAGCAGTATAGAATGGGTTTCCAGACTCTCTGTTGTGAAAGGTCCTCAAGTTGCTTCTGTGGGTGCATGGGCTAGAACAGGACATGAATATGGACCCGATACTACGAGCGATGTCTACAGGATATTTGTTTTAAGTACAAAAGTAATGAGCACAGATCATTTGTATCGTAGACAAGAGCTATGTGGAATACATGCACATAGGGTTATGTGGTACTGAAAATTCCGGACCCGTGTTATAAACATCGTCGTATCATGGCGATTTTGGTATCAGCAGACCGAGAATGATTAGAATACTATGCACAAGCATTTTCGTCATATTCGGGTGATTAAATCACCCTGAAATCAGAGTTTCCGTCCTGAACCCTCGGGTTCCATTTTGTGAACGGCAGCCATTTTGTGATTGCCCTCACATAGGCCAAATGACTAAGGCCAAAATCGAGTCTGAAGGACACGTACATCTTTGCTGACTCCTCTGTGACCTGGGCAAGCTGACTCCACTGCCTGAAGCCAAAACCTTTTCGGCCAGTTCCTTTCCCAGTGGCCGAATGAGATTAGTATCAAGGCACAACATATCATAAACCTTTCATCGCACACAAACCATGCCTAATCTTACACACACCTGTCCCTGTTTCCTTCTTTATGACTTGCTTTACGAGGAGGAGGTGCCCGTTTTTATTGGGGGTCCGTCGATATCTGATGAAAATACTGGGCCTTGCCGGGTAATTGATTGTGGGCTGGACAAACTAAAATATGGGCTTGTCATCATGACTCTGCTTTTTCTTTGTAGTGAAAATATGTGAATGGTTAACCGTAAAATAAGGAATGTTTGCCTAAAGCATAATTTTTTGTATAAAAAGAGAAGGCTGGCTTTGTAAGATTGAGCAGTCTCCTGAGAATATACACCGTGTTGTACTTCTAGGATACCTGTTACTGGCTGCAGCCAATAAATACAATCTTTGACTTCACCAAGAAGACTCTGTGTTTCTGTAGTCTGAAACAGGAAGAACTCGAAGTCCTTGGGTGTGTTCCCTGGCACCGCTGGGTTCTTAAAAACCCAGTACTTCAGTTGGCGCCCACAGTGGGGCGATATCAGCTGTACTGGTCCAAGCCAGAGGTTTGTGAGGAGCTTCGTGTGAAAATTCTGGAGGAAGGCCGCCACTTCATCGACCCCTGTATGTCGACGTGGTCCGAAAGTCTTTGCTGCGAGGTTCCCCGCTTCCCGACGGCTACGAAGGACTGCTGCCCTGACTATCGCCCTGTTTTGGACCCTTGATGATTGGTAGAGCGAAACGTTAGACGAGTCTTCTGGTGAAGTCATCGATACCTCAGTTAAGTATGAGTGGAGCGTCTCCCAGTCCTTAGTTTGGTTCTTAGTTTTTGGGTATCCCCTTGGGATCGCTTTGATTTGGAACTTGCAAGTACCAAAGCCGAGGGACTCGTGTATTCACAAGACTATCGTATTCGATAATCCTTTGAAGTTTGAAGCTAGACTAGATGATGCCTGGTCTTAGCAGACTTGGAAATCTGTTTTGTCTTGGTTGTAATAGGGATTCCCGATTGGAGGACTCATGTCCGGTTCCTCCGATTGGAACTCCAACCTATGAACTTTATGTGAAACATGGCGTAGGCCCCATTGCATATAATGAAGTATGGATCCGATACACCAGGAAAGATGGTGTTTTAAAATGGCCCCAATATGGTAGTTTTGACGCTGAGATTTTGGATAATCTGGAGGTTAAACTTTTTAAGAAGAAAGCCCGGCCGGCAATGTTTGACTCTTTTCGCATATGGCGCAAAGAAGCCAAACAGAGAGAAATGAAATTAGCAAAGAAAAATAAACGAGAACGAGGTATGTCAATGGTACAAGCTGCTGTTGCGTTTAGGGATAATGAGGAAGAGCAAGAAAGCGAACAGATGCTTAGGGTGAAGAAGTTAGCGGTAGATAGATGCTACCCAGTTTTGCCGCGTAAAGAACAGGAAGAAAAGAAAGATCTTGAGAAAGATCCTTTAATGTCGCATCTCTTGAGTTCGCCACCCCCTTGAGGAAATATAAATTTTATGGTCAAGATTGTGTTCCCTAGCGTGTACCCCACCGACTCCATGTACCAGCTTAAAGTGCATGTAACTTCCCTCCTGTGCCAGCTACGAAGACGCAAATACATTTGCGTCCAACGTTAAGATGTGCTCTTTCAGACCCACCCTGAATGGGTTGAATAGCCCGTTCCTAAGTATGCTATGCCAACGTCTTTTTGTAGTGTACCTTACACGTTTTTCAGCTCTGGCAAAGTAGGCCCTGAATTTCTGCCATCGAGCCATTTTTCTGGCTTCTGACTCTGAAAACCTCAGCCCAGGCTGCCTCTGTACCCGTGAACTCTGACTTACTTCTAGCGCGGCCCACCGTGCTCAGCTCAGCCTGCTGCCTGCCAAGACTGACTATAACCTTCGAGTTATCTGTTCCGCTCCTCGATAATACATTCCTGCCTACTAGCTTCAGTAAACATCCCCCTCATCTGCAGAGCAAAGGGCCAACCTGTCTCCGTGCAAGTAATCCATAGCCTCTGTTACCATGCTCCCATGGAAGGCCCATGCCCCCACGCTTCTCATGCAGACACTCAGGCGCTTATACACGCACTCACAGTCAGTATAGAATAGCTTCTGCCCCAGAGACCTTTCCCTCCAGATAGTATGGTTCCCAAACATCAGATATCAGATATGATAGAAGTACAAGTTGATCTGACATGCCAGACTTCTGTCTCTTTCCGTCAGTGTAAATGTCAAGTTTCCTGCACCCTCCAGTTTCACGTCAATCACACGTCATGCAGCTGCGCGCGCATCCAAGCTTCCGATTTTCTGCTGACATTACAACATTTCTGTTAGTGCCACCCCTTCTGTGACACCTACCTGGTGACGTTTCTAGCACACACCTCTAATTCACGCCTAGTTCACGCCTTCTGATTACGTATTGCTAACACGTGGATGCTGTTATCTTGTTTTCTCTCAGCTGTTACGCCTACCATACGTTTTTCATGACAATGAATTAAGTATATAAGCTATGTACTGTCAATAAAGTGTGGTGCGCACTCTTCTATCCCTTCCTGAACCCTGTGTGGTTGCGGGAACATGATAGCCAAGTCATGACCATTCCTTTTTAAGGAATAAAACCCCTAAAAACTCTAACACCACGGACTCTGCCTCCTTCTTTCCGATTGAGTTATTATTGATTAAGTACTTACCTGCATAGAAATTATGATAGTAAATTAAATATTTACGACATTTTGGCGCCCGAACAGGGACCCTCCCCCACCTCACGCGCCGGTTGGTGCATTGCAAGCTCTGTACCCTGCCATCAGCTAGACGGAAACTACGCGTACCGGCAGGATTTCCTGCATCTCCCTCTGGCCCACGGAGGTGATGAAGACTGCGATCAGTACCCAGACGAGGCGGTGAGGAGTGCGGAGGATCCCGACCAGAGCCTAGCCGAAAGAAGCAAGGTCCGAGGTGTCAAGAGGCCCACCAGTTTTCCGAAGTTTTCCGAAGTTTCCCGAAGTTTTCCGAAGTTTTCCGAAGTTGAGCCGAGTCCAGTCCAGTCGAGTTTTCCGAGGCCTTCCGATTTCCGTGCTTCCCGGTGAGTACCATTGCTGGGTCGTATCAAGACGGGTTTGGGTACACAAGTCCGGTCTGCACTGTTTTTAGACAGTGTATCTGTGCTGTTTAGCAGTACTTCCGTTATTTTCAAGTTTCTGCACTGTTTTTAGACAGTGTATCTGTGCTGTTTAGCAGTACATCCGTATAAAGGGGTAGTGATATATGTTTTAAATGTTTCTTTATGTGATTAATGTCGTGGTATGAGTGTGACTGTTTTTAATGTGCATTATTGTGTGTTCTTGTATAAATAGCTGTATTCAGTATTAAGTAGGTAAGATCGAGCTTTCAGTACTAAGTAGAAACAAGATGCCGTTTTTCAACAAGTTAAAGCAGATAGGAACTAGGAAAGGGATACTGGAGGAAGAAATCCCTATTCCCCCTAGGGACACTCCAGGAAATTTCATGTACCACAAGCATGGCTTAGATGCCATATTGTATCTAGATTTATGGGCCGATTATACAAAACATCTAGACGAGAGACACAGATGGCTAGTTACTGGAACATGGGATGCTGAGTGCATCATGAAGGTAGAGGAAGCGCTATGGAAGAAGAAAGCCAGACAATCTCAGAAAGACGCCATAGAGTTTTGGCGTAAGGAATCACATAAGCGTGCTGAAAAAGCACTACGTAGAGAAGACAGACTTAGAGAATCAGATAAAGCCCAAGAAAACGAATTAGTTACTGAAGGGATCCGAGTAAAAACAGAGCAAGTAGACCGTGCACGAAATAACCTCGTAAACGGTATGTATCTCGCGGCCGAGGGTTCACCTGAGGCCATTTCAGAAATACCGAAAAATCTACCGCCACCATTAGTGCCAACTAAAGTAAATCATAGGACCACTAAAGACATATTCCTGAATTCCTATCTAGAGGATGTAGCACCCGCTTACACCAATCTGCCTGTCCGCACCCTGCCTAACGACAGGGATGGGGGTGGTAACCCGCCCCAAGATCATATTCCGCCAGTACCACAACAGATTCCTCCACCTCCACCACTTCCCGCAGTTAAAATAGATCTACCGAAACCACGTCTACCTGACGCTACCAAAGGACAAATTCAAGTTCAGATACAGACTCCACAGAGAGATAATGCCCAAGCTTCCGCTTCAGGAGGTGCGACGGGGGGTTTTCACACCCCACCATTGACACACAGAGTAAACCTTAGGGATATGCAGAGTCCTCTCACGTTCAAGTCACCTCGTCTTGACATACTCAAAGAAAAACTTTCAGTTTGCAGATATGATCCAGTACCCGGCAAAAACGACAGAATGATGATGGCCTCACTACGGTTAAGATCTGCTACTGATTTCCTGCTGTTATTTGCAGGGATGAAGGAACGCCTAGATAGAATATATCAGTTCATTCAGACTGGTAAAGACCCTGACAGTGTTAAGGATGCCATGGAGCATCAGAAAGTTGACATTCAAGCACAGATACTACGTTTTTTCATAAATTGCCTAATAAGAGAACGAGACAGGCCTGGGACAGATCAGAGCGAGTTAGATGCACTAAACAAGTGGGGTCAAAATATATCTGAAGGAAAACATGATAAGGGGGCTTGCATAGCCAGTATGTACAAGAAAATAAGAAAAGCAGTGATAGAAATGCACGAAAAAGAGAAAGAAAGGGCCTCCTCCGAGGAAGAGGAAGAACTCGAAGAATCAGAAAAGACTACAGATACTATAGCGTATGTAGGTAAGGGAACTTACCTTAGGAAAGGTATCCGTCCGGAAAGCAAGAAAGTTTTTCTCTCTGCCTTAACCAACCCGAATTCTTCTGAACACCAGTTCCAGGAGACTGATAAAAGACTCCGAGACCGAGTGGGGTACCACATACTGAATTCAATGGATGAACAGGAATTAGCCCGGTCAGCTATATTATGGGCTGAAAATCCGGATATGTATAATGATGACACCGTAGCACAGACATTTCTGAACCTCTCCCCAGACGAGCAGAAATTAGCAGGTGTATACATGATGCAGCACCTCCTCACGAAATACAGAAATAAACATTCCGATCCAGGTCCCTTACACGAAACTCTGGAAGCACTACTCATGGATAGATGGAGAGGTCTAAGTACCAAGTTAATACAGATAATTCTAGAACAACGACATAGATATGACACTTTTGTAAGCTCTGAATATGGTCCCGCTCCACCCCCGGAAAGAAAAATGTATCGTATGGAATGCCTGGGTGGCATTGAAAGTCAGAACCCCTTACGAGAAGTACACCCAGTTATGGGTGCGGATCATCTCTTGAAACGCGTGTATGTACACACGCCACTGACTAAGTTAGAACTGTTAGAAATGAAGAAACTAGTACCGAGCCATGTAAAAGACCCTGCAGGTTTCCACAGAGAGCTTAAAGACATGTTACTGATGGGGGATTACACATATGAAGATATCATGAAAATGTTAAAGGTACTGCTGCCTACGGGCATATACGAGAAACTCAAGGAAAAGGAATGGGAGGTGGGAGACAAAAAGATTGTATGGGCAGAAATAGAAGACGAAGAGAGCAAACGTGTCCCAGGGTTAGGCCTCGGGGACAAAACTAAAGCATTACCAGGTTTAATAGTACAGGTTCTGCCAAGATTACTAGCAACTAGAAAAGAAGACTGGGATGCCATCTCAGCATGTAAACAGAAACCCGACGAAGATACTAGTGATTTTTATTCAAGATTCGAGAAATGTTTTATTATTAATAGTGGTCTTAAACCAAGTAGCGAATCGTACCCGCATCTTTTTGTATCAAAGCTAGTCGAGAATTCCCTGTTAGCAGTTAAAAACCGTGTATACAAGGTCGAGAGTACATGGCAAGCAAATACGCCATCACAGATGTTACAAATGTTACAATACCATCAGAATAGAATTAGAGAAGAACAAGATCAGGAACAGAAACGTATGAAAGACACAAAAATGAAAATGTTAGTAGCCCAGTCGGTACATACCGACGGAAATAAGAAAGGTACGAATCAGACAAATCACACCACAGGTCCTGTTAAAGGGACGTGCAATTATTGCAAGCAGCCAGGTCACTACGTACATGAATGCCCAGTTCTGAAACACAATATAGCAACAGGTAAAACAAAAGAGAGACCGCATCCACCAAGACAAGATCAGGTCCAGCAACAGACTCTGCAGAATGTACAGACCTCACAGAACACACAGCCTATGCATGCTTCATCCCATACAGCACAGACAGTAGCGGTATCTCAGCCACAGCCTCTTGCCGCGACTCAGCAAGTTTCCCAACAAATGTACCAGTATGCCCAATCTGCTTACCCCGATTACCAGCGATACACATGAAACAGCCTAGAGAGGGAATTGGGCTTGCCTCTCATTGAAATCCCTGTAGATCAAGAAGGTCCTTATGTACACAGTCAAGTATTGGGAAAAGATAGAAAGTTTTTAATTGACACAGGGGCAAGCCGCACCACAATCAGTCATGACGAAGTCCCAGGGGCACCCCTCTCAGGCTCACAGAATGTTTCCCTTGGTTTTTCAGGACAGCCCATTATAAATGAAGTATCAGAACCAGTTCCCCTGGCTGTGGGTCCATTATCACGTGTTACAGACTTGTTACTTACGAAATCATGTCCAGAAAATCTGTTAGGAATTAAAACATTGAAGGCTCTAGGAGCTATAATTTGCTGTTCCCCGGAGGGAGTTAGACTTTTTCTGCGGGATTTCAAGGGTCATTATGTTTTGCGAGAATTCGATGTCAGATTGAAAAATGTACCAGATCACTTGTGGGCAACAGGCCCAACTGATGTAGGTTGTATGCATATCACACCATACCGTGTTACACTCAAGACAGGAGTAGTTCTACCACGAATCAGACAATACAAGTTACCACCCGATGCTGTAGTGGCTTTACTGAAAATAATTGAAGAGCTCATTGCCCAAGGAGTGGTCGTAGAGACCGACTCCAATATCTGTAATTCACCCATCATTCCGATTCTTAAACGTACTGATCCCAATGCACCGCCAGTATATCGGCTGGTGATTGATCTTCGAGAACTGAATAAATGTATTATACCACAGTACCCTGTGGTCCCCGATATCTCTTCTCTATTGACTGCTATTGATTCAGAGGCAACGTTCTTTACTGTAATTGACCTCAAGAACGCCTTCTTTAGTGTACCTATAGATCCAGAGAGCCAATATCTCTTCGGATTCAGTTTAAATGGACGAAGTTTCAAATTTTCCCGCGCACCTCAAGGATTCACAGAAAGCCCCAGCATCTATAGTCAAGCACTGAAAAGACAACTAGATTGTATTCAAATGCCAGTTAACACTGCTTTACTGCAATATGTCGATGATCTGCTGATCACCGCACGAAGTGAGCCCGAATGTGAACAAGCATCACTGACAGTTTTACATTTTTTGGCCGACAAGGGACACAAGGTGTCTCCTTCGAAGCTACAATTCTGTGGTCAGCAAGTTGTGTACTTGGGTCACTTGCTGTCCAAAGTGGGGAGACAGCTCACTCCCGATCGCATTCAGTTAATTGTAAATATGCCACGACCCCAGACACAAAAGGAAGTGCGGGCCTTCATAGGCCTCACCTCGTACTGCAGACAATGGATTCCTCAATATGCATTTCTAGCTAAACCACTCATCCAGTTAACAACACAGGAGGCAGCGACTTCGATTGTCCTCCCTTGGACTCAGGAACATACACAAGCCTTTGAGGAACTAAAGAAAGCATTATGTCGAGCACCAGTTTTAGCAACACCATGTTATAGCAAGCCGTTTACACTTTTTGTTACAGAACGTGATGGTACAGCATTGTCTGTCCTCACCCAAGATCAAGCAGGTTCATATAAGCCTTGCGCTTATTTTTCAAGTACATTGGATTCAGTAGCCCAGGCACTCCCTGCGTGCTTAAAGTCTGTAGCAGCAACAGCATTAGCAATCAGACAGAGTGATTCAATTGTCCTAGGGCATCAGTTAACAGTACAAGTTCCACATTCTGTAGAGGTTCTTTTAAACAGAACCCAGACTCAACACTTGACTATAGCACGACTGACAGGTTATGAATTGACGCTATTCCAGCCTCACATAGAAATCCGACGTTGCAGCATTCTGAACCCCGCAACACTGTTACCTACAATTATGACAGATCCAGCCCCGCATGATTGTATAGAAATCATTAATGCAGTTACAAAGCCCCGACGAGACTTAACAGATGTTCCACTGTCAAATCCAGACCTGACACTTTATGTGGATGGTTCATGTATGCGAACAAGTACAGGAGAATTAGTGGCCGCCTATGCAGTGACCACTGAAACCGAAGTAAAAGAAACACATCGTATTGACACACTGTCCGCTCAAGCAGCAGAGCTTATTGCTCTGACCCGAGCCTGTATTCTAGCCAAAAACAGAAATGTCAACATATACACTGATTCCCGTTATGCGTTCGGAGTTGTACACGACTTCGGTATGTTATGGCAAGAACGAGGTTTTCTGACCTCTCATGGTACCAAGATCCAACATGGTCCCCTCATTCAAGCGCTGTTAGAAGCAATACATCTGCCTTCAGGTATATCCGTCATGAAGTGTAAAGCACATACTAAAGTTACAGATTCTGTTTCCCAGGGTAACGACCTGGCAGACCAGACAGCAAAACATACAGCATTGACTCACACTCAGACAACAGACATGACAAAGACAATAGGACCGACAAATTGTATGACAGTCAGGGATCCCACACTAGATGTGATAGACATTCAGGCACATGCTACTCCAGATGAAATAAAGAAATGGACTGAACTAGGAGGGATTCAAACAGAACAAGGTTGGATGACGAAGGGAAAATCTACATGGTTTCTCCCTGATTCTATGGTTCAAGTCATGGTTAATACAGCACATAGTCCAGCACACCTAGGAGAAAAAGCAATGCTAGACAGTTTACAAAATCTTTGGAGCAATAAACACTTACGAGCAGCAGCAAAACAGAAAGTGCGTACTTGCATGATCTGTTGTCAGTTCAATCCAGGTAAAAGCGTCCCTGTAGAGCAAGGTGGATTTCATCCTCCCGATCACCCTTTTGAAGTCCTCCAGATGGATTATATCCAGATGGACCGTTGTCGAGGATTCAAATATGTCCTCGTAATTGTTTGTGCACTGTCCCGTTGGACCGAAGCATACCCAGTCCCAGATTATACTGCTCCGACCACTGCCAGGCAGCTGGTTCGTGAATTCTTCCCACGGTACGGCTTGCCTCGTGTCGTGTACTCAGATAACGGTCAGCCATTCTCATCTGAATTAATGAAGCAGGTTTCCCTATTGCTAGGATACCAGTGGAGATTCCATTGTGTCCGACATCCCGAAGCCGCAGGCCTTGTAGAGAGGCATAACCAGACATTAAAGACACGCCTTGCAAAAATATGTAAAGAGAAAGGGGTCGACTGGATAGTCGCCCTGCCCGTGGCACTGTTCTACATGAGGATGGTTGCCCACTCGAGATCAGGACTATCCCCGTACGAAGTGGTCTTTGGTAGACCACCGAATATGTGGGGGACGCCCATTCCGAAGAAGATCACTGATGTTGATTGTAATATGTTGACAGATTACCTTGCCTCCTTGATGTCTGCACTCCAATCATGTCGTTCACAGGTTGCCGCAGCTTTCCCCGACAACACGGATGTAAAGCCGCATGATGTCCGTCCTGGTGACACAGTTTTAGTACGGAACTTCGACAGAAAGAGTCCGCTGGAGCCCCGCTGGAAGGAGCCAAAGACCGTCCTTCTTACAACGAGGACCGAAGTGAAATTGGAAGGCAGAAAGGGGTGGGTCCACACGAGCCATATCAAAAAATACAATGAACTGAAACCAGATCCAGGCTCGTCCACCCCCACCAAAGACTGTATCAAAACTAGTGACTTTAATACATCCGAACGAGAGAAAACTCCCCAAGAGGAGTACAGACTTAAGCTCCGATCTAGCAAGTCAGACAGTTTAATTGTTTAAGTCCTCCCCTAGGTGAATCGGTTAAATAGTTTCTGACATGTATCCCCTAGATCGAGATAGAGAGAGACAATTAAAGAAACGTACATATTGTAAATCACTACGTAGTCACTGTATGGTGACATTATTAATTATGTTTTTTCTAAGTGTTCTGATAATCATTGCGAGCATACTGCTCCCCATCTATTACCCTATTTTCAAGCGTGAACAATCTGCTTATAATGCTTCTGCTGAACATTCTTTTAGTAAGCTACCTCCACATGAACTTTCTTACAGACTTGCGCTGCGCAACAACACATTCATTAGTATGTTACATCATTCCCATCAGACTAACAATGCTACAAACTGCTGGATATGTGGCCGACTCCCTCCCTACCAGAAATACAAGGGAGCTCTGCCCCTCTTTCCGTACCCGTTCACTCACAACGGTTCCTGCGGAGCCTGGTTTAGAATAATAAATTCCGTAGATCCTGATATTGCTGTTTTCAAAGGGAGCTGGGTTTGGGGAAACTTGAACTTAGTTCTGCTTAATGCCTGTCATCCTGACAAGAAGGGACTCCCCATTAGAATAGGAACTGATCTAGAAAACGAAGTTTATGGATTAGGTAATTACACAATTAACCTTATGATCCTTACAGTTGAATCCGAAGCTGCTCCAGTTCTGCCCGCTATGTCAGTACTACCAGTCACTGGTGAATTATGTGTCAGCAAGAAAGGTTCAGTACACTTAGGCCATAGTAAATGTACTATTGTGGTCGAATTCAGTGATCAAGGCAAGTCTTCTTTTAGAGCTACCCGTCATTCCTATTTTGTTTGTGGTCATACCGCATACATACGCTTACCTCCAGATTGGGATGGTACCTGTTACATTGCATTCCTTCTGCCACCTGTTTTTCTAGCTCCTCCTGACTATCACAGAAATACAAATCTAGCAAAGAATAGACTCAGAAGAGATATCTCACTTGTCGACTATACAGAAACGGCATGGGAACAATACACCGATTTTAATAAAGGATTCTTTTTCTTTTTAGGTCCCGTCCAAAATAGTAAACTAATCCGCAGATTAACTAGAACCCTTGAAGCAGTAGTGAATGAAACTGCCTCCGCCTTAGGTAACTTAACAGAAGAGCAGTCCGCCATGCGGGTTGTTGTTCTTCAGAATCGTCTTGTGATTGACGTCATCTTGGCAGACAGAGGTGGAGCCTGTAAGGTCATCGGGTCAAGTTGCTGTATTTTCATCCCACAAAACGCACCATCTGTATATCAAGCTATTACACGTCTTCATAAAATTGCAAATCTGATACATCAGAATCCAGGCACCTGGACTTGGTCCGGTTGGTTCTGGACAACGTTAACCGCTTGGGGATGGAAGATCCTATCCTTCCTAGGCATTGGCCTAGTCCTAGTATTCAGTTGCTGCCTGTGCCTACAGTGTGGGCCAGCGATTTGTGGACTGTGTGCCACATCATGTATTGAACATTCCAGTTTACTCTCAAAACGTGAAAGAAAGAAAGAAGAGCAAATGATGTTACAAGAACAAACTGATCGATTCATGAGGATCGATATATCATGAAGGGTCCGTAGGGAACAAGGAGGGAATGAGGAAATATAAATTTTATGGTCAAGATTGTGTTCCCTAGCGTGTACCCCACCGACTCCATGTACCAGCTTAAAGTGCATGTAACTTCCCTCCTGTGCCAGCTACGAAGACGCAAATACATTTGCGTCCAACGTTAACATGTGCTCTTTCAGACCCACCCTGAATGGGTTGAATAGCCCGTTCCTAAGTATGCTATGCCAACGTCTTTTTGTAGTGTACCTTACACGTTTTTCAGCTCTGGCAAAGTAGGCCCTGAATTTCTGCCATCGAGCCATTTTTCTGGCTTCTGACTCTGAAAACCTCAGCCCAGGCTGCCTCTGTACCCGTGAACTCTGACTTACTTCTAGCGCGGCCCACCGTGCTCAGCTCAGCCTGCTGCCTGCCAAGACTGACTATAACCTTCGAGTTATCTGTTCCGCTCCTCGATAATACATTCCTGCCTACTAGCTTCAGTAAACATCCCCCTCATCTGCAGAGCAAAGGGCCAACCTGTCTCCGTGCAAGTAATCCATAGCCTCTGTTACCATGCTCCCATGGAAGGCCCATGCCCCCACGCTTCTCATGCAGACACTCAGGCGCTTATACACGCACTCACAGTCAGTATAGAATAGCTTCTGCCCCAGAGACCTTTCCCTCCAGATAGTATGGTTCCCAAACATCAGATATCAGATATGATAGAAGTACAAGTTGATCTGACATGCCAGACTTCTGTCTCTTTCCGTCAGTGTAAATGTCAAGTTTCCTGCACCCTCCAGTTTCACGTCAATCACACGTCATGCAGCTGCGCGCGCATCCAAGCTTCCGATTTTCTGCTGACATTACAACATTTCTGTTAGTGCCACCCCTTCTGTGACACCTACCTGGTGACGTTTCTAGCACACACCTCTAATTCACGCCTAGTTCACGCCTTCTGATTACGTATTGCTAACACGTGGATGCTGTTATCTTGTTTTCTCTCAGCTGTTACGCCTACCATACATTTTTCATGACAATGAATTAAGTATATAAGCTATGTACTGTCAATAAAGTGTGGTGCGCACTCTTCTATCCCTTCCTGAACCCTGTGTGGTTGCGGGAACATGATAGCCAAGTCATGACCATTCCTTTTTACGGAATAAAACCCCTAAAAACTCTAACACCACGGACTCTGCCTCCTTCTTTCCGATTGAGTTATTATTGATTAAGTACTTACCTGCATAGAAATTATGATAGTAAATTAAATATTTACGACACCCTTATGCACAAAATGCTACGGCACCACCGCCACCAGCTGTGGTTGCACAACACCTAGTTGTTGTGCCACCTGTGATTCCACCACAGCCAGCTCCCTTTCCGTTGGCTACTATTCCTGTGGCGCAGCCTCCTCAGGGGCCGCCACCTTTGCCTCCTTCTTTGTCTGCTACTCCTACACCTGTTCTTAATGCTCCCTCCATTCCGACTTCGAATTCTTCTGCTACTTTTCCGTCTTCTTTTATTCTTTCACCTTCTCCTTCTGCTAGACAACGAATGACTACTGCAGTTACTGGTTTCTTTTCTCCTTTGTTGGGACAATTGGGTATGTCCCCTGTTACTGAGCGTAGACAGTCACGTAGTCAGTTGCCGAATATGGATGAGCGTATGATTTTGGACCACATGGTGCGTAAATGGATTATGTACAATACACAGTATGATCTTGAGGGTGTTATGCATGTTTTCCTTCAATGGGAAGCACCGAAGCAACGGTACGTTTTCGATACGATGTGCGCTTTTCTTGTTGAAAAATGGGATGAGGAAGTGGGGCAAGCTCCTGACGAGTTGTACAGCATACGTTCCGAATTTGCGAAAGGAACTATTGTAAGGCCATCTGATGTTGGGACAGCGGTCGCGATGTTGTTGTCATTTAGGAGTGAGTCTCCTTCTCGACAATTGTTCGGGCCTGATTCTTCAGTTGGGAGAAAGGCACGACAATATCCAATGAGAGAGGTTCCTCCGGTGTGGAAAGAAGAAGTGGCTGCTGGTGTAGGTAATAATCCGCCAGCTGTACCGGCTCATTTTCAGCGTGTCTGGGTGCATGTTCCATGGAAACGTGCTGAAGTTTTAGCTATTAAGCAGTCTTTGCCTGATCCACGCAAAAATCCAGCAAGGTACTATAAAGAGTTGACTCAGACTGTGGGTTCGTGTATTATGAATTTAGCGGACATCAACATGTTGTTTGGCAATGTTGTTCCACAACCTATTTGGAGTAAGATTCGTCATACAGATCATGCGGTTGAATTGGGTGATACATGGGTTAATCTTAGAGATGCCGACAATAGGCAAGTAGGAGGTGCTAAGCCTGAGGATTTAATTACTGAACTTCCTGATAAGATTATTACGTATATGAAGACTTTAATGCCCGAATTGCGTGTCAATTGGGACAAGTTGTCTGCATGTAAGCAGAAGAAAGACGAGACTGTCTCTGATTTCTTCACGCGGTTTGAAGAAACTTTTGTAGATCATAGTGGTCAAGATATGGCTACCGAAGATGGCCAGAGATTTGTCAGAACATCAGCGATGGTTGCTACCCGATGCGTATGTGCTTGCAGTGGTGACAATGGCCATGGAATGGCTCATATCAGTGTGAAAGGGATTTACAAGTTGTTAGCTCCAGTATGGCAAAATGCTGGAATTCCTAAGTGTGCAGAGAATGTGGTCAAGAATTGCATGGTGTGTCTGAAATACAATCCTGCTAGGGGAACCCCAACTCCAGCTGGTCATTTTGCGCCTCCAACGTATCCGTTCGAGGTTTTGCAGCTAGATTTCATCCACATGGAAAGGTGCAACAATTTGAAATACGTACTCGTTGTTGTTTGTGCCTTTTCGAGATGGGTAGAAGCATGTCCCTTAAAAGACAATACTGCCATATCCACAGCTAAAGCCCTTGTCAAGGAATTCTTCCCTAGGTTTGGAATGCCGAGAATGGTCTGGAGTGATAATGGGAGTGAATTTGTGGGTCGAGTGATGAAGAAAGTATGTGAAGGGCTAGGTATCCAACAAAAAATCCATGCTGCAAATCACCCCCAATCAGCTGGACTAGTAGAGTGCTATAATGGCACACTAAAACTGAAATTGGCCAAGATCCAAGCAAGTTCTGGTCTTAAATGGCCTGACGCTCTGCCTTTAGCACTCCAATCAACAAGAATGACTGTGCACTCGCGAGTGGGACTTAGTCCCTATGAAATTGTGTTCGGCCGCCCGGCCAATATATGGGGAGTGCCAAGGCCGACAAAATTCAGTGAGATCGAACACCCTGTACTGCTTGATTATTTGTATGAATTGACGGCTAAAGTGCGTGTTTTACACCAACAGGTTCACGATACTCTGCCTCAGGTCTCTGAAGCTCCAGGACATCCTATCGATCCTGGATCATGGGTGCTGATCAAGAACTTCCAACGGACAAAGAATGACCAGCCCCGTTGGACCGGCCCTCACCTCGTCCTTCTCTCAACAAGATCAGCTGTTCGAGTGGAAGGGAAAAAGAACTGGATCCACGGCGTACACTGCAAGAGGGTCCCTTTGCCTCTACCGTACGACCGGTGGGTCCAGGAGGGAATAGCTGACTCTGAGACTGAGACTGTGCCTCATTTTCTGCCTTTTAGCGATGCACGTGTATAAGGAACAATTTCTGAACGAGAAAGTGACAATATTTTGCAAGAAGCTGTGCCACCGTCAATTCGATTGAATACTACAGAGCCTGAACTCTTGTTACAAAACCAGACAGTACCTGGAAAAAGCCTTTATAATTTGAGGCCGAGAACTATGGAAAAAATAAAAAGTCTTTTTTTCTATTTTTGAATGTGCAGCTCTCTCATCTGAGAAACTTTCTTATTTTTGTTTTTCGAACCGCCATCCGGGTTCAGCTGCTAGGGTCGTGGTTGCCCAAGTCTTTGGGGTGCAGCTGAAGACGTTAGGTCGACAGTTCTGGTTGGTCTAAGGGAGTTGCCCTGGACTGACAGAAGCATTCCTTAGCATAGAACACCCTACCGCCACGGGCAGCAATTAGAGAGGATGGAGTTTTTCGAGATGGAGAGACCTGCCAAACAGATGGACTTTAAAGCCAGAATGTGTATATTGATGACAAAGAAACGATTTTTGATATTATGTATTTTCATGTTGCTTAGTGTAATGACCTTTTTAATAGGATATGTTTTATTCTCTTTTCAAGTGACCTTTGCACCCACTGCACAGCCCACAACTCCTTCTACTGTTTCCTCTCATTCTTTTCACCCTTTGCCTGAGCATGAGTCCACTAGAAGATTAGAGTTTATAAATAACTCCTTCATTCAGCTCCTACACCAACACCAATTAGTAGTGAACACAACTAATTGTTGGGTGTGCGGTCTTATGCCACATACAACAGACAAGGGTATCCCATACTTGGTCTTACCATTTAGTTACTATGGTTCTTTGTGGGCGTTTCAGACGATGTTCATATATGCCATCGAACCATATCCCCCACGTTCCATGAGAAGTAACTCGAGCAACAAGGCATTGGTAGTGGGAATCACAAATATGAGCAGAACCATTGACTCGTATAGAACGATTCCCAGAGATGAGTTACAAGCTTACGCTAGATGGAATGTAACAGGATATGGAATTACTCCGAGTGAGAACCAGCGAGCAGAGAGATCCTCCCCGATTTGGATTGTACCCCATCAGGGTCACCTATGTCTGCAAGGTAATGGCAAGAATCCCAGAGCTCAGTTAGGGAAAAGTATCTGCACTGAAACATATGTTTTTGCATCCCAGATTTCCCCTTCGTTTCTAGCAGCTAAGGGTACCTATTTCATCTACCATGATAGAGCCTATACATGGTTGCCCCCTGACTTCTCGGGCACATGTTTTGTTTCGTTCCTATTGCCTCCCACCTACACGGCCGCGGCAGATTACCATAAGACAAGGATAGTTAGAGGTGTCATCAGTGAAGAAGACACTGCAGGACAAGAATTTGGAGATTTCGTAAAGGGTTTTCTGCCGTTTTGGGGACCTATGGTTAACAGCAGGAACATAAGGCAATTGACAAGGGTGCTTGAATCCACTGTAGTTGAAACTGCCGGTGCCCTTAGTAATTTGACGGCTGAGCTCCAGTCGGATCGCCTCATGACTCTTCAGAACAGGGTCGCATTAGACGTCATACTTGCAGATCGAGGTGGGGTATGTAAAGTGATCCAATCAAGTTGCTGTGTTTTCATCCCAGATAACGCTCCACAGTCTACCAGGCCATTTCCAAACTGCATAAGATCTCTGAATCCATCCACGTGGATAAAGGAGATTGGTCATTGATGGGGTGGTTCTGGGAACTGATATCCGCCTGGGGATGGAAGATTCTGATAGTCACTGGGATGATCTTAGCCATTCTTTTCCTGTTCTGTCTGTGTGTACAGTGTGCTCCTGCAATATGTGGCCGCTGTGCTACATCGTGGTTAAGGAAACCTGTATCAAGAAACCAGCTAAGTAATAGGATGATGCTACAGCAACATCTCAATGACTTTATGAATATAGACCTGGACTCAGATTTGCGTGAGTATAGGTTATTGCCTATGTAAGGGCAAAAGGAGGGTCTGTGGTACTGAAAATTCCGGACCCGTGTTATAACCATCATCGTATCATGGCGATTTTGGTATCAGCAGACCGAGAATGATTAGAATACTATGCACAAGCATTTTCGTCATATTCGGGTGATTAAATCACCCTGAAATCAGAGTTTCCGTCCTGAACTCTCGGGTTCCATTTTGTGAACGGCAGCCATTTTGTGATTGCCCTCACATAGGCCAAATGACTAAGGCCAAAATCGAGTCTGAAGGACACGTACACCTTTGCTGACTCCTCTGTGACCGGGGCAAGCTGACTCCACTGCCTGAAGCCAAAACCTGTTCGGCCAGTTCCTTTCCCAGTGGCCGAATTAGATTAGTATCAAGGCACAACATATCATAAACCTTTCATCGCACACAACCATGCCTAATCTTACACACACCTGTCCCTGTTTCCTTCTTTATGACTTGCTTTACAAGGAGGAGGTGCCCGTTTTTATTGGGGGTCCGTCGATATCTGATGAAAATATTGGGCATTGCCGGGTAATTGATTGTGGGCTGGACAAACTAAAATATGGGCTTGTCATCATGACTCTGCTTTTTCTTTGTAGTGAAAATATTTGAATGGTTAACCATAAAATAAGGAATGTTTGCCTAAAGCATAATATTTTGTATAAAAAGAGAAGGCTGGCTTTGTAAGATTGAGCAGTCTCCTGAGAATATACACCGTGTTGTACTTCTAGGATACCTGTTACTGGCTGCAGCCAATAAATACAATCTTTGACTTCACCAAGAAGACTCTGTGTTTCTGTAGTCTGAAACAGGAAGAACTCGAAGTCTTTGGGTGCGTTCCCTGGCACCGCTGGGTTCTTAAAAACCCAGTACTTCAGATACTGCTGCTTTGTTGTTATCATGCTGTTTTGTTTACCAAAAACGACACAGATAATTTTTTTGTAAAGCACGTGGGATGGTTTTTGCATTGCTTACGTACTAAGTAATTTATTAGAAGCTTATTATTTTATAGTCACTTGAAAAGCAGAGCATAGATAAATATGTTCACACTGCTTTCAAAAAGTATAGTTTCAGCCTTTGTATGGATGGAGGCTCTAGAAACATACATCATGCTGTTGCTGTGCATATACTACTACTACGTGTAAACAATTGCCTTCACTTTCACTCTCCCATGGTGGGAAGGTTCCAGGTTAATTTACCCTCATCCACAATGCTGGGAAAGTGAGGACTCCCACTCTTGTTTTACATCCACTTCACCAAGATCAATAGAAGGGTGAAGGTCTTTGCAGGAAGTTGGGGAGTGGGTAAGTGGGTACCTCGTTTACCTTCGGACTCACTAATCCTAGGGATCTGACGCATTTAATGCCTAGAAGGAGGAACTTCAATTTTACCTCTCAGTGTTAAGAAAACAATCTGTACTGTAATGTCTTATATATATTTATATTCACTGAAAAAAAACATAGGTTTCGGGCACATTATAGTTAGGAATTAGCATTTAAAAAACCTTAGAAATTCACTAAAAAAAAACATAGGTTTCAGGGGCGTTATAGTTAGTTGAGCGTTTGACTCATATAACACCAGAGAAACTCGCCTGTTATAGTTAGCTGGGCTAACTATAACTCGCGCGCCCACAATGCACTGCTGATGATGTCACATATTACATCACTCATGACATGGTTAGTGACATCACTGATGACATCACTGATGACATCTCAAATGACATCACTGCCTGAAACCTATGATTTTTTCAGTGAATTTCTAAGGTTTTTTAAATGCTAATTCCTAACTATAATGTCTGTAAAATGATGGTTTTTGTCAGTGAATTTCAAAGGTTTTTTAAATGTTAATTTCATATTTTAATGTTTTTAAAACCTATATTTTTTCTAATATTTTTGAACTCTATTGTAATGTTTTATATCTTCCCCCCAAAAATATGTATACATTTTTTTTGGGGGGGGGGGGGGGAAACTGCACTCCCATACCGGTAGCGTACCAAGCTCCATCACCACTTGAATCCTATCCGCCATATTGCTAAACTCGTAAATAATGGGCATTTCGTATCAGACGTGTTTGTGGCACAGCGTCCCGCGTAACATCATATACGCATGAAGTCACCCCAGCTGCTACTTTGGTATTCAACGGGTACGCAGTACCAAGCCACGCGTTACATCATGTACGTATGGCGTCGCGCCCGCTGCGCGTTGCGTATGCGACGAGTACATGCTGCCAGGCCCTGTGTTACGTCACAGACATATATTGTCGCGCCGGGTACGCCATTCCCTTGTTTTTTGAGTTTTTTTGCCTTAAAAGTATATCTAAATAACTTTATACAGTATATGAGAGCAAGCGATAATCTAAAATATTTTAAACATTTATATATTTCTAACTGTAATAAACTTATATTATGATAAATATATTTGGTCAAAATCGCATCGGTGCGGACTCCTTGCGCGCTCGGTGCGCGATTGCCATGTGACCTTAAAAAAAAGCATTTGATTGCTTCATAACATGTCCCATTGTAACATTGGGCGACCCCACCCATTTTACTCATTCTCTCTACAGCATTTGATGAGAGACACCTCCTCTGCTTAGAAAGCTTTTTTGAAAAGTGTTTTCCTGTATACACATATCTTATACTACACACAACATGCAACGATCATCTTGATCAATATTCATGGTCTGTACATTAGCCTTCCACGTGTGATTGCCATGCATCTCAAACGTTCCATCAAAAAAAAATGTGTGTTACACGATGCCCCTGGTGTGTGTGTGTGTGTGCGCACATTATTGTGCTCCCTTTCGGCCTGGGTATTCATGGCTCTAAGAAGTATAGGGAGCCACGGGCAGAGTGCCCATCCTACATCACATGTGACAAAAAGTAAACAGCAATGTGTAGATTTATTTTGCTGTACGCTCTATTGTCAGGCTTTACCAATCTAGTATGTGAGACTTTCAGATTCACATTTGACATGCATTGCTTGACTGTAATGAGCATTATCACTGTGTATGACGTAGCCTCACTGCTGATCCTCCCTCCACCCAAGCACATTCACATGTGTACGCTTCGCGATAGCAACACTTTCAATAATACCGCACACCATTGACATGCGTGTCTGCGCATATTCACAACCTAAACAACGACATGTGATGTTCGTCATTCAATCTTTTCAAACACCATCTCATTAGCGATAGTTGACACCCTCCCGACATATGCTACACTAATGTAAATTGCACACTCTGCGAGGTCAAAACTACAAAAGAAACACACATATGTACACTTCCTGGCCAGGCAGGAACTGAACAATGCCCAGGTCCCCAGAATAATTATTCACACTCCTACGCTGGCCTGGCATACGCAAGCCCAGCCCATTTTGCGTACGTATAAATAGGATAACCACGAAGCCACATGTCCCTCTTCTTCCACACTGCCTCAGGTGATATGGCCACATCCACCTCGCATATCACAATGCGCAATAAAAAAAGGGATCCATGAGGTGTACACCTTCCTGCTAATCAACACTGGCTCTAAATTGTGAGCCCTTCTGCCCGTTGTCTTCAAAAGGGATCCATGAGGTGTACACCATCCTGAAATCATCACTCCACCTGAATTGTGAGCACTGCGGTCCATAGTGTTTGCTCACACAACAATGACAGCAGGTGAGCAGAGCGGCCTGGGTGCACAGGGGCTCCAATTGAGCGCTGTGCGGCAGGAGGGGTGGGGTGCATTAGCCTGGCTGTGCAAGTGCGAACAAGCGATGTTGCCATGTGTAATGATGTGATCTCTGACCTGATTCAGTCTCATCTCTGTCTCATTTTAAAGACCTGCTGGACCGTACTGTAGGCCTGAGCCAGCGGGCAGCGCTGCCCTACAGACACCTGTTGAGCGCGGTGCTGCGGGAGGGGTGGGGTGCATCAGCCTGAGTGCGCACGTGTGAATAAGCGATGTTGCCGTGCGTAATGATGTGATCTCTGACCTCATTCAGTCACATCTCCGTCTCATTTTAAGGACTTGCTGGACCATACTGTAGGCATGAGCCAGCGGGCAGCACTGCCCAACAGACACGTGGTGTTGGCTTGTAGGGCACTGTAGTGAGCTTGTTACTAAGTGTACATGCACACAGCCTTCCGCCACTGCATTACATGCGCACATTATGCTTCTACCATGCGCTCTGTTCCTTCCTATGTGAACCTTTGTATAACGTATTATTATTTACCTTGTGTATTCTCGTGCACTCCAACTCCTCTGTGAACCATGATTACCACTAACAGTTGGTAGATCTTACTTCAAAAACAAAGGCTGCACTCAACTCCTGTTTTCTATTAAGCTTGAAATAAACCTTCATTTACCTCCAGACATTTCCACCATTAAATTATTTCTCCCTTTTCCAGACTCTGAATTGATTGGCTCAAGATGGGCGGAGCGGGAGCTGACCCCGCGATGATGCCCTGGGCATTCTGACACTTTCCATTGTGGTATCAAGACACAGTCCCCGACCGGAGACCTACTCTCCTACTGTACAATCGTACCCCGGACTTGGAGTTTGCACCAACACGTCGTGGGACACACCGGTTGTGGCAGTGAAATCTCGGTGTGCAGGACCTACAATTGAGCACAGTGCGGGGTAAGGGGCTGGGGTGCAGCACCCTGGGTGCACAGGTGCATGCAATCGATTTTCCCATAGCTAATAATGCAGGACCATATTATCAAAGAACGGCGATAACATTATCGCCGCTTTAGCGGCAGGAAACTGCAGCTAAAGCGGCGATAATGGGATTGATAATATATCCTTGTGAATTCACATAGAAACCCAGGTTCTCACCTGAACCTGGCCTTGTAAGGGAATTCACAAGGGCATATTATCAAGCCCCTTATCGCCGCTTTAGCGGCAGTTTCCTGCCGCTAAAGTGGCGATAATGTTATCGCCGTTCCTTGATAATATGGCCTCTAATCTCTGGCCTCATATGTTTCATTTTAAGGACTTGCTGGACCACACTCTTTCTCGCAGACCTCAGCGTCCTAGACAAACGGGTGACCGGAGGGTAAACACTAAGGGCTGAGTGCAGTAGTCCGACGCTCTGTCTCCTCCTCCCTCTCTTCTTTTGACTCTCCCTCCCCTTCACCCTTCCACCCACTCCCTCTCCCTCCCATTCTCACTGTCGTCCTTTCATTCAGACTACCTTTCTTTACCTCTTCCACATAGCACACAGCTTATGTTTAATTTTTGTCTTGCAGGTTTTCTACACTGCATCCACTGGAGTCCAACCCACGTTTTATATATTATACTGTTTGTTCTATTAAACTTACGTTTCTATTTATTTGTGTTTTAATAAAGGTTACCTTTTTTTCAAATAAATAACTGAGTGTATAGGACTTCTTTTTCTGACAACACTTGTCTATAGTTTATTGTGAAAATCATCTGTTTATGAGGGCAAACCTTTGTAATATTACAGTGCACCTACCAAACATAATCTAACTGACTATTACACAAATGAAGTCTTTATAACACGATGAGTACTGCCCATGTGATTACAGAACCAATAAGGTACTGCCTAGCACCACCGAGGCTTCAGGGACTGCCGAGGCCCACCCTGCATATTTAAGTAAAGCCCCAGAGTGTGGCGATCCCTGGACTTCAGTTGGCCTCGAACCCCCCCGAACAATTAGTAAACAATACCCGGGAAGGTGGCGGTCCCCCAGGCTGCGTAACGTCTCTGTGCCCTTCCGCGTCTAATTTCATGTGACATTAAGATCCCCAGTCCTACAGAGACCCTGCAATATAATCATTGGATTGGCCATGGAACATTACCCACCAGGGGCCTCATTTAAATGAACGGCTGAGAACCCGTTTTTTTTGTTTTCCTCTCCATTTTTACAATCTGCATCCCCTCTATTAAAGCGATACTAGGTTTTCCTCCTCTCATTTCAAGTAGTCAAACAAGGATTTGCTATCACCGGGTGGAAGCCATGCACTCGCCCTCTAATAGCAAACACAAATGTCCGGCGAATGCACACCCCGGGACATTGTATGAGCTGCGCCTGAGAGATCGCCCTCCCTAGGACTATGATGCATTTGTTAGTGTAAACGCATACTAACACTACTTACACACGTGTAGTACAGCGACCAGAATGTAGTGAAGAAGCAGAGAAAACGCAAAATCTAAAAATAGAAATCCTACCAGAAGTCAGGTGACATAGTACAAAGAGCCGACGACCCTGGAATGAGTAGAAACAGCTACACGAAGAAAACTGGTCTTCAGCACAACAGAAGCAATTTTGAAATATTGGTGAGTGCTGCCTTCTTTTTACCTTCTCCCGCTCGTCGCCAAATTTATGTAGTGAGGAAGCAGACAGCAGTGGATCCAATAAGTAGATTTATTACAGGAAAACAAGACACCTGAAACACCCACCAACAGGAGCAGACAGCAAGGCAGCCGTCTTCTCCAGCACCATGTACAAACTCCACAAGGTTCCCCTCATGACAGCCCTACATTCTAACCTTACATACTTAGATTCTAGTAGAATTACATACTAACATTCTACTATGACTTACATTGGAATACTACACAGAGCACATGACTTTACAGCAATGAGCTCATGGTGTCATCCACGAGTCTTGACACCGGTAGGGGTGAGTAGTTGGCTTCCCACTCCCTGTATTGTATAAACGCAAACTAACACTACTTCCACAGGTATGCTACAGCGCCCAGAGCACATCACTTTACAGCAATGAGCTCACAATTTAGGCTCACGGTTTAATCCCCGAGTCTTCACACCAGTAGGGGTGAGTAGTTCGCTTTCACTCCCTATATATTATAAACGCATACTAACACTACTTACACACTTATACTACAGCGGCTAGTATCCTACAGCGCCCGGAGTCCATCAATTTACGCCAATCAGCTCGGTTTGACCCCCGAATCTTCACACCGGTAGGCGTGAGTTCTTCACTTCCCACTTCCTGTACAGTATAAACGTACGGTAGCGGTCAGTAGTTCGATTCCCACTCCATGTATGGTATAAACACCTACTAACACTACTTGCACACGTATGCTACAAAGACCAGACCACATTACTTTACAGCAATGACCTCATGGTTTAGACACTCGGTTCCATACCAGTGTGTAGCACCATATCATATCAGCACCATGTCACTCTGAGCAACACCGCACTTTCAGACCAGTAACAGTGACTACCCCCACAGAGGTTACAGTGCTCCTACCCTCCTTTCCAAATTTTTTCACCCTTTTCCCCCCCTACTCGCTTCAACTGAATCAAAATGGCGGCCACACTTTCCAGTTGCAACCGCTCGCAGTGCTCGCAGCCAATAAGCAGCAAGCTTGTGCTCGTAACGCCTCAGCCAATCAGATGGCAGAATTCCAAAATACCGATATCTGTAAATTTTTTGAATTTCTCAAAAACTACTGAACGTATTTACACCAAATAAACAAAAGCGTGCTTTCTAGACCAAAACCCTTCTCCCTGCCAAATTTGGGGTAATTCCGTTCACCCGTTCGAACTGTAGCCTTGTCTAAAGTTTCCTATGGAAATTAACATGGAGAAAACATGTTTTGGGCCCCCCCTTGACGAATCATCCCCGAACTTTAAACATAGGAGCTGATATGAACCAAGAATTAGTTTTGAAAATTTCATGAAGATTCATCAAACGACGCCAAATTTATAAGCAAAACAAAAAATGCTCTTCCTATGGAAACTCGGTCCTAACTATAACTACCTACTGGTGACCGCCAGTAGGATGGAGATATATATATATATATATATATATTACCTACTGGCGGTCGCCAGTAGGTATATATAGTTAGGATTTTTTCTCTATGGGATTTTTGAAAATTCTATGTCTAATAATTTTGGCGTTTGTGGACGGAATTGGCTGAAATTTTCAGGAAAATGGAACATTTTGTTTCTGAGCAGCCCCTGAAAATTTGGGGGGGGGGTTCGTCAAGGGGGGGCCGAGAAAAAAGGGGGGTCCCAAAACGCTTTTTCCCATGTTAATTTCCATAGGGCGGTTGGCCTCACTTTTAGCTCGAACGGCTGAATGGATTTGCACGAAACTTGGCAAAATTGTAGGGACTGTTAGCCCGATGTGCCTTTGCTAGGTCTCAATATATGTGCTCCAGTGGATTTTGAGAAATTAACGTTAAAAAAAAGATATATATCTGTAACAGCGCTCCGGGCAGCGCTCCGGTTCGCGTACTTGACGCGTAACGGAACTTTGCGAAGCGAAGTTGATTGGCTCTCCGGTGTCTGTCAACATTCTAAACAGTCCGGAGCGGCCGCCATCTTGTCTCTCGGTAGGATCGAGAGACAAGAGGAGGCCAAAACAAAGGGGGAAATGAAAGAAAGGGGGCAAGGTAGACCCCTTCTGACCCCCTAGGATTGATGAGGGGGATATTATAGAGCCACGTGGGGCAAAAACAAAAAAAAAAAAAAAAACGATTTTTCGCCGTAGAGGCCCGTCCCGGTACACGAACCGGGCAGCTAACTGGGCAGCTAACCGGCAGCGTAACGGGAGTCTGAGGAGAAGCTGATTGGCTGTTAACATTGTAAACAGTCCGGAGCGGCCGCCATCTTGTCTCTCGTGGGATCGAGAGACAAGAGGTGGAAAAAAAAAAGGTGTAAATGAAGGAAAGGGGTAAGGTAGACCCCTCCTGAACCCCTAGGATTGATGAGGGGGCTATTAAAGTTCCCCGCGGGGCAAAAGAAAAAAAATTGCGATTTTTCGCGGTAGAGGCGCTTCCCGGTACGTTAATTGGGCAGCTAACCGGCAGCGTAACGGGAGTCCGACATATTGTGTTTTTGGAGCGTTTGTTTGCATACCGGGTAGCGTTCCGGTAAGCGTAACAAGGGGAAAATCAAGAGAAACAGTAAAATAAAATTTAAAGGAGTAGATTTCCACCAAACTTGGCAAAATTGTAGGGACTGTTTGTTTGATGTGCCTTTGCAAGGCCTCAAGATATGTGCACGTGTGGATTTTGTCTAATTAAGGTTAAAAAAATATATATATATCTGTAAGCGTGCTCCGGCGCGCTTACGTTACGGGTTTTGTTTGCGCTGCAGAGACGATACGTCACGGTTATGCGATGCGTCATGAGGCGTCTCACGGGCTACGTGATACGTCACGTAATAAAGAATATATTTTACAGCTATAGATATTAGCTTTTAAAAAACCAATGAAATTCACTGAAAAAACCATAGGTTATAGACCATATATAGTTAGGAATTTGCATTTACAAAACCTTGAAAATTCACTGAAAAAACCATAGGTTATAGACCATATATAGTTAGGGATTAGCATTTACAAAACCTTATTTTACTTGCACAAAACCATTGAAATTCCATATATAGTTAGTTGCACTAACTATATATCGCGCACCTGCAATCCACTGCTAATGATGTCACATATTACATCATTCATGACATGGTCAGTGACATCACTGATGACATCACTGATGACATCTCAAATGACATCACTGATGACATCACTGATGACATCTCAAATGACATCACTGATGACATCTTATTTGACATTACTGATCACATCACTGATGATATCATTTATGTGATAATACAATGAACATCTTCAGACTCTAATATAACCTTAGATACAATCAGTATAAACAGACACTCACAGACTGTCACTTATCCATGGAGTTACTCACACACCTAGTCAGTTATGCAAAAAATCAATCACACCTCCATTTCCTCAACTATACAGTTATACACACCTTACTTATTCAAACATTTACTAACACATATTTACTCTCTTATACAATCCCTGATACAAGTTCACAATGATCCATACAGCCACTCACACATTCACTGGCTCTTATGCACAGTTATTTATATATGTCAACTCTCACATGGACTGTGCTTTACATATGTACTTACTTTGACATGTAGCACTGAGATATCCATTCACTCACCAATACACTCATGCACACAGTCAACTGTCCATACAGCTGTTTCCACATGCACTTTTGACCCCATACATTTAGTGAATCAACTGCTCACACATCTATGCACAGAGTCATACACCTCCCAGCCACCCACACACATACTCAGTCTCCCATACAAATAGTTGGGCAACCATTCAATAACCCATACAGTTACTCATATAGCTACTGATTTAAACATGCAGCAGTTTACAGAACAACATATATAATGATGCACAAATTAAGACAGTTTAGTCACTAACCCATGCACTCAGTGAGACACATTTAATCATTCTCTCATACAGTCAGTCATGCACCTACTAAATCCTTCATCCAGACACTTATACATCCACTCATTCTTCAATATGTAAGACATATTTTAACTTTACAGAAACATACAGTCACTGGGTGTTGTCATCAGTGATTTCATCAGTGATGTCATTTGAGATGTCATCAGTGATGTCATCAGTGATGTCACTGACCATGTCATGAATGATGTAATATGTGACATCATTAGCAGTGGATTGCGGGTGCGCGATATATAGTTAGTGCAACTAACTATATATGGAATTTCAATGGTTTTGTGCAAGTAAAATAAGGTTTTGTAAATGCTAATCCCTAACTATATATGGTCTATAACCTATGGTTTTTTCAGTGAATTTTCAAGGTTTTGTAAATGCAAATTCCTAACTATATATGGTCTATAACCTATGGTTTTTTCAGTGAATATATATATATATATATATATATATATATATATATATATATATATATATATATATATATATATATATATATACATATATATATATCTCCCCGCATGACACAGTGTGTTGAGATCTATTTTTTAAACAAATATGCATTGTGTTTATTGTTGATTTAAAGGATCCTTTAGCCTTGCATGCGTTTGCTTTGCTTCACGGCTCCAGTACGCCCAGGAGCCCTGTTATTCAGGGTGATACATTTGCACATTTTTAAAAAGCGTAGCCTCGTTTCCAGTCTTGGCGATGGAAAAGAGAATTTGGAAGAAAAATGGGCACAGCTTTGAGTTTATGAATGAAATCTTCTCCTCAGTGGCATCTTTGGCTCCTTTGGGAGAATATCCCACCATCTGCTCCTCAGATACGTTTTTGCTGAAAGTGACAAGCTTCTGTCACACAATTAGGCGCCATGGTCTTGTACTGAGAGAAAACATCCATACACAGCCCTACTTTTCATGTATTTAGCATTAGGCTCCACCGGGCTCTTTTCTAAAGAGATCTCTGGTCATTGAAATGACAATTGATCTTTCAGTTGTCTGCGGTGCAGCCTGCTATTTTGCATTAAAAACAAGTTAGTCCTTGGGGTTCCTGACATGTCTTATTTCTCCCATGCATGCTGCATCGGAATCGCCTCAACAAAAAGACGCCAGGGGGGGACCGGGCCGGGTTCTACATGACAACCCTAGGCGCTAGAGCGGAGGGAGAGATTACACCAGGAGATCTGGGGTGGAGATGGGCCCAGCACCAGAGCTGGTGAATTGCTCAACAGTCTCAGCGTGAACTGGACCAACACTTGAGGAAAAGTCTAACTGAGCTTCCCATCGCCTGTGTTTGCTAGCCTGGCTTATATTGTCTTGTGAATAACATTGTCAAAACAAGTATGCGTACACATGTCCAGTTTGGAGACAAAGAATGCAAATATAATGGTTAGATAGGTAGAACTAAGGGGAGTCCAGAGAATAGGAAATGAGTATGAGTATAAACCCACAGATTAAAGCAAGGAATATGGCTCATTACATCGTGATGCATTACATCGCTTGCTTTACAGCACGGTCGTTACAAAAACCGCGTTGTTATTATGCGATGCATTTACAGTGTAAGTCATTACAACGACTTGCACTAGGGGGCGCGCTGGACTTAGGAATAGTATTAATTACTATTCCTCCTCCAGTTTCCGCTATAGTAGAGAAGGTGTTGGAATTAATTTCAAATGCCTCAGCGCCCCCTAGTGCAAGACGTTGTAATGACTTGCGATGTAAATGCATTTGCGTACTAACAATGCGGTGGGTGTAACAACAGCGTTGAAATAGTAGCGCGATGAAATGACAGCATTGTAAACGTTGTTTCCCTAAAGCAAGAGAACAGTGTGGTAACAGGGAAGATAGACACACGAGTCAGGACTCGAAGCACAGACCTTTGAAGGATGTACGTGAGAGAATAAAACCCTTCTGATCCAGCCACCTGACCTCTTCACTAACTGCCCTGGGTGTTGACAGAAGGTGCATCTCATGCACGAAGATCTTGGTGTGGGAGCGCAGGATACCTCCTCCACCCTACAACCGTCAGTTAGTTGAAACGTAAGTGCAGGAAACCCTGGCCCGTTCTGCCTCTCCTACGCCACCTACCTTAACAGGATGAGCTGCAGACACAGGTCTGTGAGCCTTTTCCTGTTACCCAGGTGTCAGTGAAGTGTAAGCAATCATGATGGGGGGGGGAGAGAATCAAAACCTAGTGAGCCTCCACTGAAGGGGCCTCCTGCCATGCTATGTACCAACAAAATGGTAAACGCATCTACACATATTTACAAGAGTGGGCCGGACTCACTAATGAGGTAGGGTAGAGGTCCTTTCCTGAGCATATTGAAAGATGATCTAATTTACAGAAGTAACTGAAGGATCCAAAAATAAAATAGTTACTGAACAATGGCTTCTCTTCACACAAGTAGATGAGGATGCGCACAAATGTGAGCAGGCATCCCAAGTCCAAGAAGTATGAGCTACCTACCTTCGGTAACGATGTATATGGTAGAGACGTTGTCTAGCCGCAAATTCCTTAACTTAGAATATCCCAGGCATCAGACTGGATCCGGAATTTTTTTTGCTGCAGCGCCTCTGCACGCTGGGTTACGGCGCCACACAACCTCGATCTGATGTCGTCCACGGACTTGACGTCAGCGAGGTCATATATGTCCCTCCCGGCACGCTGACGTCAGTTTTCTTCTGAGAAACTTTTCCACTGTACAACACGGAGCCACCAACAAAACTGTGAAAGTATGGGAACAATGTGCGAAGGATGAAAAATCCATAAAATAAAGAAGGCGTATGGTGCAAAACATCATCATAAAAGACAATATCAGCACTGTCTACATACCAGTGAAGAAGTAAAGGCAGAGCAAAGCTCTGAGAAAGAACCCCGCAAAGTGAAGCTTGGACCCTCCCCAAAGGCTGAGTAAAAAGGGGGGAATATCTCAACAGACAAAGGTAGACTGGTATTAACACATAGAACTGTGCCGGCCAGCAAGGACGGAACAGTCTACTGCGAGAAGGTATGAAAAGAATGGTATTCCCTTATAGCAAGGGAAGGCCGAAACATAGCCCAGCAGATCCCCAAAGAAGACGACTATAGAGGAGACAAGAACCCTGAGTCAATGGAGAAAGCGGGAGGCAGGGAAGGCAACAGGAGAAGAAGAAGAAGAATCTCCTGATGAAGGTGAATCAAAAAGCACTGTTTTACAGGAAAGAAGACACTTGGAGGCGCAACAATGTGAGCACCCTGGAAGTAAACCATTGGCAACTGAAAGGAGGCAAAGTGGGAAAGCCCACCTGGCAAGGTATTCGCAGAAGGGGAGGATGGGTGGGCGTTAAGGAATCTGAAGCTAGACAATGTCTCTACCAGATACATCGTTATCGAAGGTAAGTAACTCGTACATCTGATAGAGACATCTAGCCGCAGATTCCTTAACTTAGAATAGATGCCACAACCGTACCCCAAGGGGGAGGTGGGTCTACGACAGAACAACAGAAAGTGTCTGATGCACTGAACCGGCAACAGAGTGACGGACTATGGGGAAGACTGTGATGAAGCAGCCAGACAGCAACCCAAGTAGCTCGGAAGACCAGAAGACAACTGGAGACAAGGTATCACAAAAACTGCCGGAATGGCGCAACACCATACCTGTGTGAGCATGAGATGTAGAAACGGCACTAGACATATCCCATAACAGAAGAGAGAGCCCACAACCAAGGGAGGAAGAATGACTACTCCCAGAGCTCAATGGAGCACTAAGTTGACACCAACCAAAGCTAGAGGACAACATAGAGAGATGTAACCAGAGCCTACCAGGCCAGCACGCGCAAGGGAGGCCGGAGAGGAAGCATCCAGGAAGCGAAGGGCAAGACGCAGGAACTGAGCAATGTCTCAGAAGCACAGGCGGGAACAAAAGACACGCCAAGTGCACACCTTGAAACAAAAGGAGCGACAGGGGAGAACAGTATCACGCTGAAGCACGCTGATATGGACCACAAGTAAAACATGCACAGAGCCGACAGCCACAGAGACAAGGTGGCGTAGCTAAAATGGGCAAGGGGCTGCCCAACAAGGCAGCTTAAAGGCCAAGGTGAGAACTCACCCACAAGAGACCGAGATGTAGGGCGCAGCACCTGGAAGAACCTGCACCAGAGGAGCTGTCCCGCAGGCATAGAGTAGGGTGACACCCAATGAAAAAGACACATCCGAAGGGAGTGGCAGCAGAGGCACTGAAGGCGCCAATGGGAGCTGTGAAGAGGAACACGCATAACTGATGAGAAGAACCTCAGATCTCCAGACCACCTCCTCTGACTGGCAGGGGAAATGCACCCCCCACAGAAGAATGGGACTGTTTAGTACATGAACTCCAAGAAAAGAGCATCCTGAAGAGGGGACCACCCCAGGTAGTGGAACGCAAGGAACCCTTATTGCCAAATATGCAGGAAAAGGCACTGAAGTGCAGTATAAACATACTAAGAAAAGACACTGCTGTGCAGAACGAGGGCAAGCTCGAGTACAAGCACTGAATTACTCCTTGAAACACAGAGATATGTAAATGTATTTGAGCTTATATAGCGCACAGCTACCCGCAGTGGGTTTCCCGGCGCTTGCTTAGGGAACCCGTCCTGGTATTCCCCTGTGAGATAACCCCGGCAGGGTATCCACAAGGTGAAAGCCAGGCATCCCGCCGCGAGGGGCCGTTGTGGAGATTAAGCAAGCTATTGCCCAGAGTCGCAGAGTGTGAACCCGTGAGTCGAGAAGGCACCGGAGCGAGAATTATCGAGTCCGTGGAATTTTTAGCCCAAGACCCGCCGAGGCGGGGAATTGAACCCTGGTCCAGGGCTGATCTCAGCTTCCGGGTCTGCCGCCTCTAACCCCTGATCACACTTCTCCACATATAGGACCAGACCTCGCATTAGCGAAGAGAGGTGGAGGTGTATAGATAGGGATACCCCAAGGGCAATCCGTGGGTGTGTGTATATACATATATATATATATGTGAGAAGTTGGCCTGATATGTAGTGTTTCCAATTCTGGAACCACTGGGTATCAGTCCAAACAAACCCCAAAGATGTCAGGTTGTAAGTCAACCTTGTAGACAAGCTATCCTAGTGGTAGCATGGACTAAGCAGCCTTAAAGGCTTAACTTAAGAGGTCGTGTTAAGCGAGCTGTTTTACCACATACAATCCTGTAATCAAATGAAAGGACACCACACAAGTATATATTATAAAAATATATGTATTTATTTCTAAATTACTCCCCAGTACTCTTTATGAGGAAAGGGGCACAAGCGTTAAATCAAAAGCACTGTTACACATAGAAAGTTGCACGTTTATGGATGAGGGCGGGTGGCCACTCAGACCATATATCAAAAAAGTGGTATAAGTAACACTTTACGAACAATGGTTAGGCCTAGGGCCTAGAGATTCGCTGGGAGCAGTCAGGACAAGCAATGAAGAAGTCGGGAGTAGCCCACAGGAGACGGGTGCAGCACGGAAAGTGCAGCGCGCACCAATGCACTGTCAATGGTGCGTAAAAGTCAATTAAAGTGAATAAAAAGATACTTCCGCTGAACCTAGGAACACAAAACTTTAGACACAGACCCTAGAGGTGTGTACCAGTGTAAAGACACCGGCGTTGCAAAGTTACCTCACCCACAGGCCGTGGGTGCACAGGGTCGAAGTGGCGTCGGGTTCTGTCACGCAGGTTCTGGGTGCTTGGAGCTGTTGCAGCTGCAGGCGCTGTGAAGCAGAAGTGTCCGGTGCGATCCAAGGGTGGATCGATGTAGAAAAGTACCTGAAAGCAGAGGGGACAGAGTCTGGGTCACTCAGCAGTGACCAGGGTGGAACCAGGACGGAACCAGGCAATGTCGGGCGCAATCAGGCGGTTGTCGATAGGCTTCTCTCCGCTGTCACGTGGGCTCGGGGGCATCTGCGACGTCCAGGAGCAGGTCACGATCTGTCCCACGTAGGCTCTCGCCGTCAGCACCGTCGGCTTGAAGATTGTAGCAAACAGCACTTGGCAAAAGCAATCCACGCGGAACCGGGAGATTGCTTATCACTCGAACCAGGAGGGTCAGAGTGGGTGCTCCTTTTCGCAGGAGCTGGTGCAGATCTGGAGCAACCAGAAAAGCAAGTCGTATTTCGAAGTTCGTCGGCACAGGGGCCACAAGCCAGCTGGCAAGTGACCGGGCCAACGCGTCGAGCGCACACAAGCAGAAGGGCCCCACGCAGCACTCGTCGAGTGTGGAGGGGTGAGCTTTGGTGCAAGTGGAGCTCGGGGCTGGGGCTTCTCAAACCCCGGTGTACAGCTTCGAGGGTCACTCGTGGGCCGCACGGTCAGCGTCTCGTGGCCTTTTCAAGATGGCGTGCCCCACGCTTCCGGTCGCCTCCACGGGTCTCAGCTCTGCAGGGACTGTGGATCGGGCAGGTAGAAGGCAGGCAAGCTTGATCTCGTCGATCTCTGTCGCTCGAGTTCCGGCGGGAACTGCAACAAAGCAAGGGTCGAGGGCTGGATGGTGCCTGTTTGCACAGGGTGGTCACTCCTTGACCACAAGGGAGATTCTTCAGTCTTCTCACGTCGTGTAGAAAGTCGAAGGGTCCAGATTTCGTTTCTTATGTTTCTTCGGGATGATCTGAGGTCCGTTGGGACTGCTCCCCCTCTTATTCGAATCTCGGGGGTTGGACATCCTGCTAGGTCCCCTCCTATGGGTGGGACCCAGGAAGGGGGTGGTTACACCCCTCTCCTTTGATCCTGGCCGCGCTGGGACAGGGGCTGGGAGGCCCCAGAACCGGTTTGGCCGGATCCTGCAAGGGGCGGCCTTGTGCTCCCCAGGCAGTGTCTGGTTTCATTGAAACCTCCCTACTCCAATCCACTATCTCCTGTCTGGGGTGGTTTGACACCGCCCTGTGACAGGAAACTCTTTGTCCAGGCCTCCTCTGCCGGGTTTCGGTCAGCAGCAGGAGGTCAGACCCGTGTCTGTGGCAGGGGCATCCATTTTGTGGATCTGAGGCTCATTTTAAATCAACCGCGTTTCAGTAAAGTAACATGTCTTCTCCCTCTAGAAGGGTGGAATGCTACCCCCGTCGCCAGAACTGGCGAGGGGGTAGTATTCCAATTCGTATGACACCTTACACGACATGTTTTGATAAAGCCAAACCAAAGTTGCTATATAACCGCGAGGATTATAAGGCGCTTAAGAGTATATGGTATGGCATTATCCCGGATCAGCTTAGGGAGTTGTTCCCGACAGCTGCAGACAGGCTCAGCTCATGCCAGAGCACTATCTCACATAAAACCACGCACTCTGCCTCCAGGATTGATGAGGCCTTCCATAGGAGTGGCTTACAGGCTATATATGTGTCCAGATATAGGTTTAGATATAGGTATACTATATCTAAGCAAGGGGTGATTACACCCACTTGCCCCAGCTGAGTGATCAGCCAGTTGTGTCAATTTAGATAGCCAGCCAGGGGTGGCAAAAGATATGCTGCAGCCCCTGGTAGGCCTTGGATGCACCTATGCCCTGGGCACCTATAGTGCTCTGTACAGGGGCTGATAAGGTGACCCAAGCCAATCTAGTTATGCACCTAGGGTACATGGAATCCATTTTACAGAGAGAGCAGATAGCCTGGGGCCCTGATTAGCAGGGAACCAGGCCAACTAAGTCGAAAACCAGCTAAACACAGGGCAAAAATCTGGGGTAACCATAGTCAGGTAGCCACCTTCCTACAATATATATATATATATACACACCAAAAGGGGCCAGCTACGCTCACGCAGTCACGGGAGCCGTAGGAGGAACCCACCTAGTGCACCTGTGGCAGGAGGTAGCCGCATTGTGAAGCGTGTTGAAATACATTGAAAACCTCCAAAAGAGGAAAATGAGGAACATATGCAAGGCTCAAGCAAGCGAGACCCATGGCATATAGGAGATAGCGCCAAAAGTCACAACACTGAACACCCTGCAACGGTAAGATAATGGCGCGAGTGGACGTAGAGAGCCCAAACGTACCTCCATGCCCACCTGGCGCATAGCAGAGCTATACAATAGCATACAGGTACCCCATTGGAGTATAGCACACCCCCAAGAAAAAAAGGGGAACACCTCTTAGGGTAAACCACAGTCAGAGGACAGAACACAAACAATCTGTGGAACACTGCCAGCTTAAAAACGCATAGTGCAACTGGTGGATGCCAAAAGAAAGACCCATGGTGAAGGACATCCATCAGAGGGTCAACAGGCAGGGGGACCGAAGGGGTTTGCATACTCAGAACACGGGCGGCCAAGGAGACAACTTGTATGAACTCCGCACCGGCCTCGGTAGCCCTCCAAGGAGGGGACAGCAACTCATCCGTGGGTGAGGGCTGTAAACTGAGCCTCCCACCCCAAGGGGGTTGTCCAATGAACTGAGGATGAGACCAATGTCCAAAAGAAGGAAACCCCATTGAAGAATGTGGGTCCTGATGGGGCTCCTGTGGAGTCCGCCAGGGCCACAAATTCCTAGGGGGGAGAGGCAAGGACAGATCTGGCGTCGCCAGGCATTTAGGCGACGCCAAACTCCCCCCGGAAGCCTATGGAGAGGAGTTATTAATCCGGCGTTGAGGCGTCGACTCGTCCTCGTCCAGTGCCGACCTCAACCACGACAGTCTCCAGTTCCGAAAAAGGGAAATGTGCCGGAGTTGGGGAGGCAAACCTACAGCGCCGGACCAGCGCCGCCTCAGCCTCAACCACAACAGGCTCTGACTCTGAAGTAAGGAATGGAGACAGAGCAGGGGAGGCAAGTCTAAGGCGGCAAACTGGCGCCGACCCCACCTCGGAACAGGCAGCCGCTAGTCCGGAAGGCCGAGGTGGGCTCGAAGCAAAGCTGCGAGTACCAGCGACCGGGACAGGCGAGCCGAAAGCAGCTTCATCCTGCACTCCCGCCAGGACTACGGCTTGAGGTTTTGGCAGGCGTCGCAATCCGTTGAGTCGTGGTGTTCGCCCAGACCCCACATTCACCCCAGTGAAGTAGTGTGGCTCACTGGTTAGAGGCGGCAGACCCGAGAGCAGAGGACGGCCCGGGACCAGTGTTCGATTCCCGGCGCGGCAGGTTTCTGGACCAGGGTCAGCGGACTCGATAATTCTCTCGCCTTGGTGCCCACTCTGATCAGCGATCACACTCGGCAACTCTGGGCATTAGCTTGCCTCATCTTCACTAACGGCCCCACCAGACCGCCGGGGATGCCTGGTCTCACCCTGGAGATACCCATTAAGGGACCATCTCTCAGGGAAGCCAGGAAGGGTTTCGCAGCGGTCGAAGCGCCTTGGGACCCTACGGGTAAGTAGTGCGCTATATAAATGCCTATACACACATACACACACACACATTCTCATATGGTGTGGGTCCGTCGCGGACATTTGCCACGAACAGGAGGTACACGTTTTAAATCCCGAAGGCATCGCACACTGTCCAGACGCGAAGCGTCAAAGGGGGCCTGAAAACAGGCCAGAGGAACCGCTTACTCCGGATCTGCGTTGTACACGGAAAACAAGGAAACTGACGTCAGCGCGCCGGGAGGGACTTTCATGACCTTGCGGACGTCACGTCCGTGGACGACGTCAGGGTGGGGTCGTGTGGCGTCGTCCCTCGGCGTGCAGAGGTGCTGCTGCTGCAAAAAAAATTCCGTATGCAGTCTGACGTCTGGGGATATTATAAGTTAAGGAATCTACGGCTAGATGTCTTTATCAGATATGAGAGATACAGAGGAAAAAAATTAATATTAATTGAGTCACCTCAGAGACAGAGTAAGGACTTGTGATCCATCGGCCCTGTTGCCACCCCATCTATTGCCTCAGATCACTGAATCACAAGAGGAGAAGAAAGCGAGGACACAAATGAGGGTCTGGTGTGCCCCTTGCTACCAGAGGGGGCTGGGGGTCCAGCTGCTGATGCACCTGGAACCGAACAGCGCCTGACTGACCACCGGCATCTGGAGGACAAGAGGGTTAGGCACACACAAACGCTGTAATGCAATCCGTTGGCAGTGAAGTAACCAGGCTGGAGGCTGATTACACAACTGTGGACCAGTGTTGGGTGCATGCACACTCCACCCCGGGCCGCAGAGACGGACTGGAGGCGAGACTGGTGTTATCGCTGCATTTTTCTTCCTTGAAAGGGGAGGCCGGTGTCTGTCTCAGGTTGAGAAGGAACCACAGTTTTCTGATAATGTCTCCAATTTGGGTATGATTGCTTCTGCATTTATGGTCATTAAACAATCCAGTTCAATATACTTGGAGTGGTCATCCACGAGGACAATGAGGAGGTTCAAACAAAATGCGTGACCTAGGCAGTCCCGAAGCATGCCACTCAGAGGTTGGCAGTGTGGCACTCTATTGGCTTGGCACAAAATACATCCGCTCTTGCTCCACCTTCTCATTATGCCCGAGTACCACCTACAGATCCTCAGGCTGGCCTTCACTGTTTCCACTCCGTTGTGTTCAATGCGTTCCTTCTGAATTATACTTTTCTGCCAGGGGAGCGGAATGTTGAGGTGCCATCCTTGGGGAGAGCGCGTATGTGAATGTATGTGTCTCAGACGGTTGCCTCCGTGAGCGCCGGGGAATCCCAAACACAGCAACGACACAGTGTATGGTGCTTCACAAGGGACATTTTTGATCCTTAAAAATAGCCTTTGAATGCACATTTTGTTTTTCACAAAAGTTGCACCCGGTGTTATTATCCCAAGATTAGTAAACAAGGGGGAGGGGGGTTCACAACACTCCAATGACCTTAAAAACATATGCAAAATGGCAGTGATGAGAGAAAGGGGTGCAAACGAGGACATGCTCACAACAGTGGAGAGGAGTATGTGTGTCTCTTTCTCCTCAAGTCTAAACTCAAAAAGAAGCACAATTGTCAATTTGGAAAGCAAGTTGCTTCACTACATCAGATGCCAAAGAAAAGGGGCTGGTGATAAAATGTGTCGTCAATAAAGAACCTTTGCACCTTTGAGCTCTTCCGGTGCAGGCCTGGCAGTGTCACAGGAAGCGCATCTTCACACAGGCGGGTGCAGGTACAGATTGTAGAACTGTTCTTAGACTTGACTGAAGCAGGGAGCAGGAGGTGCCCTCTCATTCCCTCTGTAGAGACACACCCCATGGAAACCTGCTTCTGAGGAGGATCTGAAGGCCCCCATGACCCCGGGTGCAGTGTTTGACTGTACTCACCTGGGTACATTATTGCCCCCTTCCAGGTGCTGCATTGTCTACATGCGCACATTAACACACGGGGTCAGGGTATGTGCAGGGTGAGTGCATGTGTATTTGTGTGGTAATGCGATGCAAAGCCCCAGCATTGTGAAGGTTCTATCAGTGAGGGTGCAACTAGTGTGAGCCAGGCCACGCGTCCCACTAAATAATGCAGCTATACTGTCAAGCGAAAGGATTCTACTAGGAGGTGCAGGACAGGATTGGACATATACTATGTCGGCCAAAAATGCACCTCCAACAGTTTATGAAAAGTGACATCATACAGAACAAAAAGTTGCTTACTTTTAGTCCTGGCTCAGCATCATAGGAATCTTTATTGACGTCAAAAAGGTTAGAATAATACAGCGTTGGTTGTGGGGACCCTTAATGCTTGTGGCAAAGGGGATGAGGAACCCAGCATGGCCATTGCACAGAAGCACCTTACAGAGCCCATCACATGTTGAGCTTCCAGGCCCCCATCTCACCCAAAACTGCCCTGGAGCACCTCACTTACTGCTGCTTTGGAGCAGGGTCAGGACTGATTTGCATATGTCTGGGCAGCAAATGAGGTGGCATGGTGCATCAAACAACAATGGACTGGGATGTGCCCCAAGTGATGACCAGTGGCCGAGATTCATCCAAGAGTTCCATCCATAGCATTTTGTAGACTTTAGTGAGTCACCCTAAGTGCGCCGGTTATGCCCAGACGTGGGTCCAGTCCGTGCACACCGTGCCGCTAGAACAAAGATATACTTGCCCGATAACCCTAATAAGGGCATAACCAGCCTTGGGTTGTTGGTGTTTTGGTTGGGGGGAGGAATGGGAGGGGGCATGGTAGTTCAGACTGGACTCTTCCTATTGGAGCAGGGTCAAAAGTGATTTGCATATAGCTGGATCTAAACCAAGGTGGCACGGTGAACGAATTAATGATGGCTTCGGATGTGGCGCTGAATGATTACCAGTGGCTGAAATTAATCCAAGCATTCCATCCATCACTTGTTGGCATACTTTTGTTTTAAATATTCAGCAAACACTTTGCACCCTTTGTTTTTACCATACAATAGGCTTACCTACATGTAAGCTAGGAAAAGTGTAATAAAGTAGTATATGTCGAAGGCAAATTTTATTTGCTCAGTGAAAACTTATTTAAAATGAGTTCTTTTGTGCTGTTTGCAGCTAATAATCTGAAAGAATATAGAGGACACCATTAAAACATTAATAATAGATTTTCAATCTTGTCCCAGCATTCATCAATAACAATACCTTTGCAGATTTTAATTTCTATAAATAAATCTCTATTTTTGTAGGGGTTTAGGGCTTTCTGTACTTGCCACATTTCTAAAACGTGTATTTCATGTGAACTTTACATTTTAAAACATCTGGGGCCAGATGTAGGTTTATCTAATTTACCGACTCATAAATACCGAATCATACCGAATCGGTATTTATGAATCGGTAAATTAGAAGGAGGGAGATGTAGGTAATTCTTAATTTTGAATTACCGAATCTGTAAGATTCGGTATTTACTGAGTCAATAAATACCGAATCGGTATTCCCCATTGATTCCTATGGGCTTTGGAGCCCATAGGAATCAATGGAAAATACCGAATAGGTAAATACCGAATCCAGCAAGGGTGCAGGGGGTGTCACTTTGAC
This sequence comes from Lissotriton vulgaris, assembly GCF_964263255.1. NCBI lineage: Eukaryota > Metazoa > Chordata > Amphibia > Caudata > Salamandridae > Lissotriton > Lissotriton vulgaris. Next base: position 1,105,320,258 of record NC_141698.1, read on the forward strand.
ACCCTCTAGCACCCCAAGTGCATGCTTGTGTGCCATGTGGCACACATACGTGCCCTAAGGGCATGTCTGTGTGTCACATGGAAAAACCACAGTTGATGGACAGAATGCAGAACAATGTCATACATTCACTCCAGTACAGAGATCTGGGCCCAAATCCATCGTTTTTTTGCACTCCACACCACCCCAGTTCAGACATGGCCATATGCAAATCAGTCTGACCCTGTGCCTCATGGGAACAGTCCAGCCCGAACTGCCAAGCCATGCCTTCCCTGGACCGGAAACAAGCTTCCGAGGACCGGTTTCTGGCATTCCAGCCGTCTTCAGCCCGGCTTGCTTGAATCCAGTGGTGTGGAGTGCATGGGACTCACGTCTGAGCATACCCATCCCACTCGGGGTGACAAATGCAAAAACCACAGGTGATGGACAAAATGCAGAACAATGTCATACATTTACCCCAGTACAGAGATCTGGGCCCAAATCCATCGTTTTTTTGCACTCCACACCACCCCAGTTCAGACATGGCCATATGCAAATCAGTCTGACCCTGTGCCTCATGGGAACAGTCCAGCCCGAACTGCCAAGCCTTCCCTGGACCGGAAACAAGCTTCCGAGGACCGGTTCCTGGCATTCCAGCCGTCTACAGCCCGGCTTGCTTGAATCCAGTGGTGTGGAGTGCATGGGACTCACGTCTGAGCATACCCATCCCACTCGGGTGACAAATGCAAAAACCACAGTTGATGGACAAAATGCAGAAAAATGTCATGCATTCACCCCAGTACAGAGATCTGGGCCCAAATCCATAGTTTTTTTGCACTCCACACCACCCCAGTTCAGACATGGCCATATGCAAATCAGTCTGACCCTGTGCCTCATGGGAACAGTCCAGCCCGAACTGCCAAGCCATGCCTTCCCTGGCCCGGAAACAAGCTTCCGAGGACCGGTTTCTGGCATTCCAGCCGTCTTCAGCCCAGCTTGCTTGAATCCAGTGGTGTGGAGTGCATGGGACTGACGTCTATGCACTCCACACCATGGCTTGGCAGTTCGGGCTGGGCTGTTCCCATGAGGCACAGGGTCAGACTGATTTGCATATGGCCATGTCTGAACTGGGGTGGTGTGGAGTGCAAAAAAAACGATGGATTTAGGCCCAGATCTCTGTACTGGGGTGAATGTATGACATTGTTCTGCATTCTGTCCATCAACTGTGTTTTTTGCAATTGTCACCCCGAGTGGGATGGGTATGCTCAGATGTGAGTCCCATGCCCTCCACACCACTGGATTCAAGCAAGCCGGGCTGAAGACGGCTGGAATGCCAGAACCCGGTCCTCGGAAGCTTGTTTCCGGTCCAGGGAAGGCATGGCTTGGCAGTCCGGGCTGGACTGTTCCCATGAGGCACAGGGTCAGACTGATTTGCATATGGCCATGTCTGAACTGGGGTGGTGTGGAGTGCAAAAAAACGATGGATTTAGGCCCAGATTTCTGTACTGGGGTGAATGTATGACATTGTTCTGCATTCTGTCCATCAACTATGGTTTTCGCAATTGTCACCCCGAGTGGGATGGGTATGCTCAGACGTGAGTCCCATGCTCTCCACACCACTGGATTCAAGCAAGCCGGGCTGAAGACGGCTGGAATGCCAGAAACCGGTCCTCGGAAGCTTGTTTCCGGTCCAGGGAAGGCATGGCTTGGCAGTTCGGGCTGGACTGTTCCCATGAGGCACAGGGTCAGACTGATTTGCATATGGCCATGTCTGAACTGGGGTGGTGTGGAGTTAAAAAAAAACATGGATTTAGGCCCAGATCTCTGTACTGGGGTGAATGTATGACATTGTTCTGGATTCTGTCCATCAACTGTGGTTTATGCAATTGTCACCCCGAGTGGGATGGGTATGCTCAGACGTGAGTCCCATGCTCTTCACACCACTGGATTCAAGCAAGCCGGGCTGAAGACGGCTGGAATGCCGGAAACCGGTCCTCAGAAGCTTGTTTCCGGTCCAGGGAAGGCATTGCTTGGCAGTTCGGGCTGGACTGTTCCCATGAGGCACAGGGTCAGACTGATTTGCATATGGCCATGTCTGAACTGGGGTGGTGTGGAGTGCAAAAAAACGATGGATTTAGGCCCAGATCTCTGTACTGGGGTGAATGTATGACATTGTTCTGCATTCTGTCCATCAACTGTGGTTTTTGCAACTGTCACCCCGAGTGGGATGGGTATGCTCAGACGTGAGTCCCATGCTCTCCACACCACTGGATTCAAGCAAGCCGGGCTGAAGACGGCTGGAATGCCAGAAACCAGTCCTCGGAAGCTTGTTTCTGGTCCATGGAAGGCATGGCTTGGCAGTTCGGGCTGGACTGTTCCCATGAGGCACAGGGTCAGACTGATTTGCATATTGCCATGTCTGAACTGGGCTGGTGTGGAGTGCAAAAAAACGATGGATTTAGGCCCAGATCTCTGTACTGGGGTGAATGTAAGACATTGTTCTGCATTCTGTCCATCAACTGTGGTTTTTGCAATTTGTGTGTCACATGGCACAGGCGTGCATGCACAGATGTGCATGCACACCTGAATTCGGTATTTTACCACCCAATAGGATTGGGTGGTAAAATACCGACTCTTAAGGGCCTGTGGCACTCTGTGGAGTGCCACCTACATCTTGATTTACCGAATTCTGTAAAATTACAGATTCAGTATTTTACAGAATCGGTAAATTTACCGATTCTGTAAAATGAAGGGCCCTACATCTCAAAGTCCAATTACCGGTCGGTAACGGCCGAATTCGGCCGTTACCGACCAGTAATTGGTGACCTACACCTGGCCCCTAAATTGAAAACAAGCAAGGTCATTGGGTGCTTGGTTCTGCAGTTTTGGTATTTTATATTTTTAGGTTTCGAGTTTAGCTGCTGCAGACATGGTTTTCAGCACTTTGATCCAGTGGGCAGAGAGAGTTCAAGAAGTGAATCGTGGTGACCTGTTGTGACATGAATGCTGCTCACTGGAGGACACACAAGACCTCCAGAGCTCCAGACCTGGTGCAAGAATGCTTCCCACCACCCTACTCCTCATCCTACTGTCAGAAGACGGATGATGCGGTGTCAGGTCCACCGTGGACAGGGGTCTTACCTCTGTGTCATTGAAGCGAGGCTCCAGGCACGGGTTCCAGGCCTTCGAGGGCAGTTCAGGCTCAAACTCCAGGAAGGGCCCTATGGACGCCCGCGTGAAGTTAAACCCATGGATGCCATCTTCTGGAAACACGATGATCTGGGCGCCCTGTGCTCAAAATCAGAAAGAAAAGAAGGGGTTACAGGAAAGTCTAACATGAGGAAACATCAAACTTCTCAACGGTTATACGGTTATTATGCCTGCAGTGCTAAAGTAATTCTTCATTCAAAGGACCCCGGTAACAATTGTTGCCTGGAACGGTATGATTGATGGGGGTTGGACGGGGGTAAAGGGAGAAGGCCTGGGCGGTAAATTCCATTCACTTGCGGAATTTGGGTTATTTCGCGTTCCGTGGAGAATGCGTAATTGCCAAAAATTCTGTGATCCGTGCTTTACAGAATTTTTTGCTAGTTCGCGCTTTCAAAATGCGTGTTCGCAAGATATTTCTCCCCGAGTATGCAAAGTGCATTCACAAACAGGAAAAAAACATTGCGAACGTGATGAACAAGCAATTCCGCGTGTTTGCAGAACTTTTGCATTCTCGTGGAGGTTGTTGACCTTTTCGCAGAGCTTTGCATAGCATGACTAAGCAATTTCCGCCCACCCATAAAAGGGAGGGAGGAGATACCACTCCAGGTGACCAAGTGTTATCGCAGTTTCCAGACCCAATATTTCCAGGTCTGGAAACACCATACCTGCTCCCCAATATACAGAGCTTTGGAAATGCGATTTCCTAATAGCACATTTTTGCAATTCGCTGTTTGGCAATCGCAAACAGCGATGTACAAAGTGGGCAGCAAACAGACCTACCTCAATATTCATGAGGTAGGTTTCGGTTTGCGACCCATTGGGAATCGCTAAAATCACAGGGATCATGGCCTGCTGGTGTCAATGGTTTAACTTCTCCCGGAAGCCCATAGGGCCCTTCCTGGAGTTTGAGCCGGTGCTGCCCCCGAATGCCTGGAAACCCATTCCAGAAGCCTGATACGGAGGTTAGAGCCCTGACCACAGTGGTCCTGACACTGCTTTTTATTTCATATCACCAGTCTCCTGTGGTTGCTCTTCAATAAAGCACTTCTTTTTTATTGGAATGCAGCCTGTTTTCCTTTAAGGAAAACTGGAAGCGTTTCAAAAAGAAAAATTAAAAGTTTCCTTTTCATTTTTTAAGAGTAGCAGTGGTCAGTGGGACCACCGCCTCCTATGAAAAAACGTTTTTACAAACATTTGCAAAGGGGAAGGGTTCCCTTGGGGTCCCCTCTCCATTAGCAAATGGGTTACCACCTACTTGAAGTAGGCAGTAAAATGTGATTGATTTGCGACTGCATTTCTGTCGCAAAACATTCATACATATCACTGTGAGTCGCTATTAAGAGTGACGCCCTTAACACACCCCTTAATACCGAATCCCAAACCCATTTTCCGACTTGGTAATAGGTTATCCAATCGCAAAATAGGGTTCTGTTCATAAAAAATGCTTTTTGCAGTGGCAACCGGCCCCATCCTGCGAATCAGGTTGTTTGCGACCTAAAAAAATGCTTCGTACATCTGGGCCCTCGTTCTACCAGGTGCGAATTCACACCCTGTAAAATGATGGAGGAAAGGGACAGGGGCTGTGGATAAAGCCTCAGCCCGGCCCCCACCAGACCCCTCCGGTACCACGAGGGCAGAAGACAATGCTATAGCACCCCCAGACACGCTCCGCACCCTGGACCGCCTGAGATGTACCTCCCAACCCCGCAGACTTTCATCACCCTCTTAGGGCAGGATGGAAACTATCAGTATTAAACTCTCTGGAACCATGGGCAATCTTTGCCAAGGGACCTAGTAATTCCAGGTCTAGGGAGTTATTCCCCAGTCTCAGAAGTTGTACTTGTGATGCCAGTGAAGTCACAGTGGAACAGAGGGCAGAATTGTTAATTTCAGCCCAATATCTCCCCGATAACTCAGAGGGGCGGGCCGCAGTCTCAGAGCCTAGGGACTCCCAAGAACAGAAGCCTCCAAGCAAATCCATTCACTTGGCTGAAGTACAATGGAAGTCACTCACTGCAGCAGACTGAGTGCAGGAGAGCCAGTCACTCCGATGGAGAGCTGAGCCTCAAACACTACATGTGTCAGCCTTCCCGGGCTCTGAGGAGCCCATGCACGGGGGGGGGGGGCTTCCTAGGGGGGTCTCGTGTCTATAGTGCCCTCCTCTACACTCTCAACAGTGAGGAGCCTTCTCAGAACAGCCAGGTGGATCCGTTGGGGGCAGGAGGAACTTTCTATCCATGAACACATCAATCAGGAAGCGAGCCTCCTGTGAGGCGGGGCTTCCTGTAGAAGATATGAGTCATATCCGGAGTAAGGATTAACAAATAATTCATAAGATCTACTGGTTGTACTGTGTCTTTTTATCAGAATTACGTCATTCAAAGATGTCATACAGTACCTGGGTAGACTGTCAGAATAAGTGTTAGGGTGACATTTGTCTGTAGTGCTCAAAAGGTGCAAGATATTTACAGTGCAAGCAATTTCACATATACAGATCTATACAAGTGTGTCAGTGGCCAGCCACCGATGTATAGCCAAGGATTCCTATACCTCCTACTGGAATCCTGCTGGTGCTGGACCCAGGACAACACTCGTATATATCTGTACATATGAAATTGCAGTGAACGAAGGAACAATGTGAACGTGGAAAAAAAGAGCGTTTCTAAGATAAAGACAGAGAGGTATGACTAACTGAAGATAATCAGAAATATCGAAAATCCAAACCGATTCACTGAGTCTGGGTATCTGAATGGAAACACTGGCTCGCTCAGACCTCTTAAAGGGAATCACAGGACACAGGAAGCTGGTTGTGGGGGTGGAGCGAGTCCTTCCTGTGCACACCGGGAAAGCACCTGATGTAGGAGTCCTGTGGCTAACATCCCCCCACAGAGCAGGGCCCTGCTGCATCTTTCTCTCTATCTCTCGCTCCCCCAAAATGCTTTTGAAAGGCTCCATGGCAGCCTGTGCCCTCATAACACGAGGAAATGAAGAAAGGCATGCCAAGAGGGGCATTGGAAGGCTGGCGAGGGGATATTCTATGCTCTGCCTGCCCACAGGATCGATTCCTGCCACTTCCGCCGGAAGTCGGCTATTAGCCCTGAATTGAACGAAACCAGGTATGCGTGGGATGGACTGCAGGGGAAGCTTTCAATGGGACTGGACTGCGCACTGGGGCATATATGAGGACTGGACTCGAGGCAAAGGCGTCCTCTGGGACGGGGCCCTACAGAGCCAGCCTCCTCCATGGGCTCGAGGTAAGTCGCCCCCTCACCCATGACTATGAGACTCGCTGGGGGGCCTAGTGTTGGGGCACCTGCTGGGCCTGGCACCGGCTGGCATCTGTGCGGCTCTCTCTCCGGTGCCCTGCCTCTCACCCACACGTCTCCAGGATGAGACATTTATCGCCGGGCGCGGGAGCCAGGGATGACTCTCCGGGAGCCAGGAAATGTCAACATCGTGAACAAACCCTCAGGAGCGTCCAAGACAGAAGAGGTTCAAATACCGACACCGAGAGAGGGCCCGAGGCTCGCGCTCCTGAGAAGAGAGAGGGGCCAGCGCTCACGGCACAGGATACCCGCCAGGGTCTTCTTCGCGCTGTATGAAACCTTCAAACAAATAAATAAATAATACCGATACTCACTGTAATACAAGCATTACCGAAGAGGTACCAGTGCTCACGGTACATGTACAGCATTACCGATACTCACTGTAATACAAGCATTACCGAAGAGGTACCAATGCTCACGATACATGTACAGCATTACCGATACTCACTGTAATACAAGCATTACCGAAGAGATACCAGTGCTCACGGTACATGTACAGCATTACGATACTCACTGTAATACAAGCATTACCGAAGAGGTACCAGCGCTCATGGTACATGTACAGCATTACCGATACTCACTGTAATACAAGCATTACCGAAGAGGTACCAGTGCTCACGGTACATGTACAGCATTACCGATACTCACTGTAATACAAACCTTACCGAAAAGGTACCAGTGCTCACGGTAAATGTACAGCATTACCGATACTCACTGTAATACAAGCATTACCGAAGAGGTACCAGTGCTCATGGTAAATGTACAGCATTACCAATACTCACTGTAGTACAAGCATTACCAAAGAGGTACCAGTGCTCACGGTAAATGTACAGCATTACCGATACTCACTGTAATACAAGCATTACCGAAGAGGTACTAATGCTCACGGTAAACGTACAGTATTACGATGCTCGCTATAATGCAAGCATTACCGAAGAGGTACTAATGCTCACGGTAAATGTACAGCATTACCGATGCTCACTGTAATACAAGCATTACCAAAGAGGTACCAGTGCTCATGGTAAATGTACCGCATTACCAATACTCACTGTAGTACAAGCATTACCGAAGAGGTACCAGTGCTCACGGTAAATGTACAGCATTACCGATACTCACTGTAATACAAGCATTACCGAAGAGGTACTAATGCTCACGGTAAACGTACAGTATTACCGATGCTTGCTGTAATGCAAGCATTACCGAAGAGGTACTAATGCTCACGGTAAATGTACAGCATTACCGATGCTGGCTGTAATGCAAAGCATTACTGAAGAAGTACCAATGCTAACGGAAAATGCACAGCATTACCGATGCTCGCTGTAATACAAGCATTACCGAAGAGGTACTAATGCTCACGGTAAATGTACAGCATTACCGATACTCACTGTAATGCAAAGCATTATTGACACTCACAGCTCATGAGGAGAGGTACCAGCGCTTGCGGTACATGTACAGTATTACCGATGCTCGCTGTAATGCAAGCATTACCGAAGAGGTACTAATGCTCACGGTAAATGTACAGCACAACCGATACTCGCTGTAATGCAAGCATTACTGACACTCAGGACTCATGAGGAGAGGTACCAGCGCTCACGGAAAATGTACAGCATTACCGATGCTTGCTGTAATGAAAGCATTACTGAAGAGGTACCAATGCTAATGGTAAATGCACAGCATTACCGATGCTCGCTGTAATGCAAACATTACCGAAGAGGTACTAATGCTCACGGTAAATGTACAGCATTACCAATACTCACTGTAATGCAAAGCATTACTGTTCCTCACAGCTCATTACAAGAGGTACAAGCGATCACAGTAAACGTACAGCATCACTGATCCTCACCATTCATGAGAAGAGGTACCAGCGCTCACGGTATGTACAGCATTACAGATACTCACTGCTCATGATAAGAGGTACTGGCGCTCACGGTATGTACAGCATTACCGATACTCACTGCTCATGATAAGAGGTACCAGCGCTCACGGTATGTACAGCATTACCGATACTCACTGCTCATGATAAGAGGTACCAGCGCTCACGGTATGTACAGCATTACCGATACTCACTGCTCATGATAAGAGGTACCAGCGCTCACGGTATTTACAGCATCACTGATACTCACAGCTCATAAGAGGTACCAGCATTCAATGTAAATGCAAAGCCTTAATTACACTCACAGCAAATATACCTTACTGATACTTATAGCTGATGAGGAGGCACTAGAACTCACTGCAAATGTACAGCATTTTTGGTCCGCAGAACTCATTAGTAGTATCAGTACTCACTGCAAATGTACAGCATTAATGATACTCAACTCACAAGAGGTATCAGGGCTTAATGTAAATGTACAGAATTAACGATACTCGCCGTAAATGTACAGCATTACTGATACTCACAGCTCATGAGATGAGGTACCAGCGCTCACTGAAAATGTACAGCAGTACTGATAAACCTCATGAGAAGACGTACCAGTGTGCACGGTAAATGTACAGCAGTACTGATAAACCTCATGAGAAGACGTACCAGTGTGCACGGTAAATGTACAGCATTACTGATACTCACTGTAACAGTGCAGCATTACTGATACTCACTGTAACAGTGCAGCATTACTGATACTCACTGTAAGTATTCAGCATTACAGATACTCACAGCTCACGAGAAGAGGTACCAGCAATCCCTTTAAATGCAAAGCATTACTGATCACTCATCCTAAATGTAGAGCTTTACAGATACTCGCAGCTCATTAGATGGACCCGCACTCACTGTAAGGCAAAGAGTTACTGACACTCACAGCTTATGAGGACTATCCGCATTCACTCTAGTCGCAGATCATTACGGAGGCGGTAAGCAGGGGCGTGAGAGTAGGAGTCCCGCTGAGTGTAGGTGTCTGGGAGGTTTGTGGAAGTTGTTGAGTTACATGGGGCCATTGCTGTGCAAGGCTTTGTGTGTGTGTGCGAGAAGAGTTTAAAGAGTGCTTGTGTGTGGTTTTGAGGTGAGGGTGATGTGAGTGTGGGGTGGGAGGGGGGGCTTGTCTGCTGAGTTAGTTATGGTCTGGAGTCCGTTGAGTGTTGATTCCAGCATACAATGCGCTGCCGTAGACCAGCTTCTTGGCGATGAGAGCTTGGGTGAAGGTTCTGCAAGTGTTACTCAGAAGCCATTTGGAGATCTTTTGAGTGTGTGGAAGCAGGAGATGGAGACTGCATTCACTGGACCAGTCATGGGTTGTTGATCACTATTCTTTTCTTGACTACTGTTCTATGAGTGGGCTGCCAAGTGATGTGTAGGTCTAAGTTCAGCAGGACACCAGGTGGCCTCCCAAATCTAGGTGTACTTGCAGATGATGTCTATTTCCATCCTGTATGTGTTGAGGTAGTTGGTTTTCATCTATCTGGCAACCTCAGTCATCCAGGTGGTTGGCGTCTTGTTGGTGATGGCGAGTATGGGCTGGGCGCTGTCACTGTAGGACATGATGATTCTATGGGCACGAATGATGCTGGCAACTGGGGTCATGTAGGCGTTTAACAGAGTGGGGCCAACTGAGTATTCTTGTGAAACGCTGCAAATGAGGTTTGTGGCATCCGAGGTGAAGGAAGGCCGGGTGACCGAGTGGGAGCAGCCTGTAATGAAGGAGAACATCTAGGAAGTGAGTCCTGGGATGTCGGTTTCAAGTAGTTGTTGGATAATGCAAAGAATAACATATTGCCATATGTAAAAGGATGCTCAGGAGACTCTTTGCATTATTTAATTTGGAGGCAGCCGACTTTGAAATTTGGAAGTGACAGTGGGCGCTTCCTCTCCTTGGAGCACCATAAGATAAGTCTGAAGACCGTGAGGGAAACATGCAGCGTGCGCAATCTAGAACCGTGCCACTTGAATCTTTGTTGGATAGTTGTTGGAGAAGGATAGGGTGGGAGAGGGTGCTGAAGGCTAAGGAAATGTTCAGTAGCATGAGGGGCACTGTGTCATTTATCCATGATCATCCGTATACCGTCCATGGCAACGAAGAGGGTAGTCTCAGATTGATGATGTGGTTGTCGTTGAAGTGGATGGCTAGGTATCTTTCATCTTTTCTATGACTCTTGCCAGTTAGGGTAGCAGGGAGGTAGTCCAGTATTTGGCTAGATTCAGGTCTGCAGAGGGTTTCTTGAGGAGTGCGTGGAATACTGTGGCATGTTTCCAGACATCTGGGTAGGTGGCCATTCAGAAATGGGCTGAGGGCTGCACTGATGGGGTCTAGTCCTTTGATGAAGATGTGGTGAGGGCAAAGGTCAGATGGTGCTCTGGAGTGTATGGACTGCATAGTTGTTCAGTTTCTTGAGCGGTGATGGTGGGCAAGGAAGTCAGCTGGTCCTCTTGGTTGAAATGGGCAGGAAGGCTGCAAGGGTGGAAAGATCTGGTTCAGACTCAAAGTTGTCGTAGATGGTGGTGCTCTTGTTAATGAAGAATACGGACAGATGGGTGCAGAGATCCTGGGAGGGGATGGAGCTTGCTGCCGGAGAGGTGAAGTCTTGCACTATAGCGGAAATGTCCTTGGCACTTTTGGCGCTGCTTTCAGTGCAGTCGGTGATTGTGGAGCATTTGATGGCTTTGATTTGTGAATGGTAGCTTCTAAGGACACATTTGTAGGTGCGACTGTTTGTGTCATCCGGACTGTGCCTCCATCTGTGTTCAAACTGCTTGCAGTGGCATTTGGTGACCCTGAGCTCTTCCATGTACCACCTTAGTTGTAATCTGGTTCTTGTAGCTTTGTTGGCTTTGAGAGGAGATAGGGTGTCTGCTCAGGCGGTGAAGTTGGAGATGGATTTGGGGAGGTTGACATTGTGTCGAGACTGGTGGTGTAGGAGTTCAGAAGGACAAGATGCATCTGAGTTCTTGTTCTGGTCCAGTCGTGAAGATTTAGTGATTGTGTTTTTCTGGTGGTGTGGGATGGTTATGCTGACGTTGATGAGGGTGTGGTCGGGTGTGGTGTGTCACCTTAAAGATTGCGCAAAGATTCTCACTCTCATACAACAAAGCATGTGAACAACAGGTCAAAAAGATTGTGTCACTTCTCATACTAAAAATCCTTTATTAACAGTATGCAAGAGATGGCTCATTTCTGAATCTACAAAGCCAAGAGCAGTGTGCAACGAAAGGTACACTTCCGAAACTACAATACCTCTGAGTAACAGTGTGAGCAAAATGCTGGATTTCTAATACTAATAATCCCAAGAGCAATTGTGTGGAAAGAATGACTCACCTCTGACAGTACAGAGCATGTGAGTAATAGCATGCAAGGAATGGCTCACTTCTAATACTACAAAACTTGCAACAGTGTGCAAGGAATGGTTGTCTCCCGATACCACAACATGTGACAAGAATGGCTCACTTCGGATACTACAAAGCACATGAATAAGAGTGCAAAGAATGGCTCACTTCTGACAGTACAGAGCCTATAAGTAACAGTGTGTAGGGAAGGCCCCTTCTAACATCATAAGCCCTCTTGGTAACACTGTGCAGGTGACCCGAGCGACCTCAAGAACTTCCGGCCCATCTCCCTGCTTCCATTCCCAGCAAAGGTCATCGAGAAGATCGTCAACATCCAACTCACCCGCTACCTAGAAGACAACAGCATTCTCGACCTCTCCCAGTCAGGCTTCCACAGGAACCACAGCACCGAGACCGCCCTCATTGCCGCCACAGACGACATCAGAATCCTACTCGACAACGGCAAGACAGCAGCCCTCATCCTCCTGGACCTCTCCGCCGCCTTCGACACCGTCTGCCATCACACACTACGCACACGCCTCTACGACGCAGGGATCCGCAACAAGGCTCTGGACTGGACCACCTCCTTCCTCTCTGATAGAACCCAAAGAGTCAGCCTCCCCCCGTTCCACTCCGGAATCACCAAGACCATCTGCGGTGTCCCGCAAGGATCATCCCTCGGCCCAACGCTATTTAACATCTACACGGCACCACTCGCACGCATCGCCAAACAACATGACCTCAACATAATCTCCTACGGCGACGACACCCAGCTGATCCTCTCCCTCACCAAGGACCCCCTCACCACCAAATCCAACCTCCACCGTGGTATGAAGGCCGTCGCCGACTAGATGGAAGAAAGCCGGCTCAAACTGAACACGGACAAGACGGAGATCCTCATCCTCAGGCCCAACCCCGCAGCCTGGGACGACTCCTGGTGGCCCGCATCTCTAGGCACCCCCCCTGCACCAACCAACCACGCACGCAACCTAGGATTTATCCTCGACTCGAAACTCAGCATGACCCACCAAGTCAACGCAGTCTCCTCCACCTGCTTCTACACCCTCAAATGCTCCGCAAGATCTACAGATGGATCCCGACAGACACACGGAAAACCGTCACCAAGGTCCTCATCAGCAAAACACTCAACTACGGAAACGGTAAACATAAAACCCTTGGAACCAAGGATCAAGGAGCCAAGCTTATTAGTCAATCGTATTCACAACACTTACAGGAGTTGGAATCGATATGATTTATAGAAGAAAGAAAATAATTTTTCTTTCTTGTCCCCTCACTCACCAGGGTTTCCCCATGGTGACATGCTTCATCATTGGGGCCATCCCAGCCCTCTACGGACTGGGGCGTGCTGCGACTTGCGAACTACGTAGGAGCACTTTAAGTGATGGACTATGTGTGGTGCAAAGTGTGTTGTGAAGTGGAGTGGTATTATTTAAGTGGGTTAAAACTACCTACCTAGTGAGCTACAAATGATTTATTCTTGCTCCTGGGGGGTACATTAAAAACGGGGTGCTAGGGATCCTACTGACAATGAGTTAGGTATGCCTAGCAGTTTCTGTCAACATTTTTCGAGCTTCCCAAGCTCTTCTTCAGGACTACGCAGGGACCAGCCCTTTGTTCACCACTCCTAAACGTGCTCAAGTGAGATGTTTATAAAACAAAGAATATTTTAAATGAAAGATTATTTTAAATGCTTCAATAATAAGGCAAGCATTAGTACATACGCTAATAATGATCACGTAGTATCTGTAAGAAAAAATAAGAAAAACACTATATGATTAAGGGGGTGCTTGACATATTTGACATATTTTTAACATACACCATCCACAGATCATTGGATTTTGTCCATGCTTGAATACGATAAAAAGGGCAGATGCCGTATGAAAAAACCCTGTGTCATAACATACTTTCATTCGCACTCAGTGGTTAAACGTACACATACCACATAGATAAGGGAGACAGACCATTACATACATGTACAGAGACCTAACTTGGCCCCCTTGGTCACGGAGTGTTGTTCGTATCCCTTCCAATCTAGGGAAAGAATGAGGGAGAAAGACTGCCGTTTAGTAATCGGCAATGATATGGTGCCGAAGTGCCGCGATGTCGGTAACTGGTAGCACTGCCAAAAAAGTAATTAAAGTAAAGATGGGGCCACTGCTGTCCGCTCTCGGTCGGGACCTGTGGGAGTGGAAAAACACTTACTTGGAGCTCGGGATAGCCAGGCTTAGTCACCTACACTTCAACCTCTGGACCGCATCTTGAGAAGTGTGCGTCCGGCAGTTGTTTAAATGCTGCTACTTCCGCGTTGTCATCGCGGTTTGCCTAGACCGTGTACTCTTGGTCGGCTGGGCACGTTTTGGCGGCCATATTGGGGAAATTATTTACAATAGAAGACCTCCGAAATTTACGTGTATGAAGCTCGTTCTCCACTAAATTTTATATTCTTGTGATCTGCTGGATGATATAATCCCGAAAAAGTAATTGACGCTTTTATCGGGAAAAAGCAGATTAACTGGCGTTTCAGGGTATAGACCTTGTTGAGGTCGTTGCAAAACGATTAGTGGCCATCTTTCTTTAATAAGGATATTCCGGCCGTGTAGAGTTCGTTTCTACTACTGGGAAGAGAAAAAGCGGCGGACCTCACAGGGGAGTAAATGTCTTAAAGGACAGACACTGCTCACTATCCATATATCTTGATAGGGGATCCGCTTATGGAGCCCATATTATAAAGGTCATACATGCACTATCTCAGTGTCTTTAGCGCACTGTGTACCATGGGTGCTATGTAAGATCATACTAATTTACCAATTATTGATGGGAATTCGGATATGACCTAGGTAATGAGTGAGTAGTTGTCATTTTTAGACACTTGTAGGGGTAAGTTGACTCCTCCTCTACCTAAACTACCATTAGTGGCCTACATTAAGATAGCCTGGTGCTACTATATGTATTAAAAAACTCATTATAATCGCAATCAACATTTGTAAAGCATAGAGTCCAACCATTCAAAATCTCATTGTGTGAGTTGCCCCCATGGTATATCGTCATTGAGGCCTTGGGTATCAGAACGCAATTTAAAAACCCAACGTTGTTCTTTCTCAAGCAGTTTTTTATCCATGTGTGTTTGGTTCTGTACAGTTTCCAGGACCACCCACCTCATATCATTCGGGGTGTGTAATTTTTCATGGAAATGTGTCGTCATTTTGGTATTACTCAGTTTGCACCTAATGCTACTTCGGTGCTCTGTAATGCGTGTGCTGGCCTTCCTAGTGGTCATACCCACGTAGTGTAAGTTATAAGTACAAGTGATCATATAAACCACCCCTGTTGTATTGTGGAGTGGTGTGGCTCACTGGTTAGAGGCGGCAGACCCGGAAGCAGAGAACGGCCCAGGACCAGGGTTCAATTCCCGACGCGGCAGGGTCATGGACCAGGGTCAGTGGACTTGATAATTCTCGCCTCGTGCCTACTCTAACCAGGGATCACACTCGGCAACTCTGGGCATTAGCTTGCCTCATCTCTACAACGGCCCCCCACATTCGCCGGGGATGCCTGGTTTCACCTTGGAGATACCCAGTAGGGACCATCTCACAGGGATAGCCAGGACGGGTTCCCTAGCGGTCTACAGCGCCACGACGCCTCAGGGCAGCAGTGCGCTTTACAAGAACACATACATTACATTACATTATTGCAATTGGAAAAAGACCTTATGTCCCATATCAATCCATTGTTGCAATGGATTTGTTTTGTTGCTGTGGTCAGGTGGCAGATGCTACAGTTTGTACAAGGGTAATGGCCTGTAGCGAGAGGGTGAAGTCGGCGTGCTGCGCCCAAAGAGCCATGTAGTTCTCTTGGTCGTGTGTGGACCACAAAGTTACTCAGATTTTTGCACTTATGGTGACTGAACATGGGTTTTTCAAAATCCAAATATCCGCTATTAAGTCTTCTCCATTGTTTCTTCACTATTTTAGCTACTTGATCAGAGGCCACATTGTAAGTCGTTATGCAGAAAGGTCGTTTTTTGGTATTTTCATCAATGATCTTGGGTTCCAAAAGTGCTTCACGGTTATTGTTTGAAGCCCTTTTTTTTTGCTTTTTGCACAATATGTCTGGGGTAGTTTCTTAGGAGGAGTTTTTCGCTCAGGTCTTTCGCTTGGACATTGAAGTCTATTTTTTCAGAAAAGTTACGTCTAAGACGTAAGAATTGCCCAAAGGGTAAATTCTCCCATAGTTGTCTCGGATGGAAACTGTCAAATCTGGGAAGACAGTTCCTGGCTGTGGGTTTAAAATGTGTGGTTGTGGTGAGTCTGCCTTCCTGAGCTTGTATATTAAGATCTAAAAAAACAAGGTTAGATCTGCTCATTAACAATGTGAATTTTAAAAAAGGGTCTTGTAAGTAAAGCCATTGTAGGAAAAGTGTGACTCCACTCTCATCACCCTCCCAGATCAGTAGCACGCCATCTATGTATCGTTTCCATAGTTGGACGTGGCTCAGGTGGGGGTTGTTAGGATGTAGGATCTTCTGTCTCTCTAGATGGTGGATGTACAATCCCGCCATGCTCGGCGCGAAAGTACTCCCCATGCTCGTGCCATGCTTCTGGCAGTACAAATTGTTTTGGAATTGGAAAAAAAAATCTGTTAATGCAAGGCGACAACATTCCTAGTACCACATGTCTGGGGGTGCGGTATTGCCATACTTCCTGAAACAGGACCTCTTCTAAAATTTCATGGGTCCCTTTCTGCGGCAGACTCGTGTAAAGACTTTCTACGTCAAGGCCCACCAGTATGTGGATCATGGGGTTGTATTGCAGATCTTTAATGAGACACAGGACAGCTTTAGTGTCTTGCAGGTAAGTGTCTGTCCGTTGTATTAGTGGTCTCAAAAACGCATCTGCGAATTTAGACAGGGGCTCTAAGATGGATCCAATCTCTGAGACTATTGGTCTCCCTGGGGGGTTTTCCATGGTCTTGTGGATCTTGGGAATCGTATAGAAGTAGGGCATAGTAGGATCTTTGTTTTCAAGAAAATCTGCCTTTTTATTTGGACATCCAGTCATTGGTCAGGGATTCCTCTACCAAACTGGCTATCTCTATACGTTAATGTTCCATGGGATTGATATCAATGATTTCATAGTTTCGTTCGTCTGCGAGGAGGCGGAGGCACTCCGTATTGCAGTCTGTTGTGTTTTACACCACAATGGCGCCACCCTTGTCCGCTGGTTTGATTGTTATAGATGTTTCATTTGACAGTTGTTGGATCGCTCCCATCTCTCTCTTGCTAGTGTTATGAAAGGTTTTTGTCATTTTAGGATCTATTTCCGTTACTTCTTTTAGGACAGCTTTTTCAAAAGCCAGTAGTTCAACTGGCATGCTGCTGGCTGGTGGGGTGAACTTTGATTTTCTTCTTAGTCCTGTGTCACTGTTATTACTATTCACTTACGCCTTGTCTTTAAAGAATATATCCAATTTGATTCTGCGAAAGAACTCCTTTAATTTGCAACACAGTTTGAATTTGTCCAAAGTAGCTGTAGGTACGAAACCCAAACCCTTTTCTAGTACCGTGGTTTGGTCTGGTGTCAGTCTGGTGTCATGTAGGTTGACCACGAGACTTAATGGTTGCTGGTTGATGGTACATTCGGGGGGCCCATGCTGCGTGTGTGGCTCCTGCTGGTTTCCAGTGGTTGTGCCCATTGCGCTTGTTGTCCTCGTCTTGTTCTTCCTCGTTGGGGCATTTTGCCTCTCCCTAAAAAAGGCTGCTGTTGTTGTTCCAGGGATTGGGTGTTGTCCCAATATGGGTAGGGTTGTTGTTGATAAGGTTGATGGAAAGGTGGTGGGCCGTAAAAGTATTGTGGAGGCGGGCCAAAAGATGGTGCTCCTTGGTACGTGGGCCACCCAAAACCCCCTCTATTCCTCATTCGGTCCCTCTTGGTCTCCTATTCCTCGTCTGGTTGCGATTGAAACTTGAATCTGAGGTATCGGATCCGGTGTCGGATCCCTCGCTATCCGTATTGTAACCAGGGTTTATCCCTGTAGGGGTGTAGTCGTCTTTTATGTAGGGGTACACTTTTTCGTGAGAGAAAGATTTTTTATCTTTACAAATGCTTTACAAATGTTGATTGCGATTGTAATGAGTTTTTTAATACATATAGAAGCACCAGGCTTTCTTCATGTAGGCCACTACGTGTGGTTTAGGTAGAGGAGGAGTCAACTTACCCCTACAAGTGTCTATCCAAATTCCCATCAATAATCAGTAAAATAGTATTATCTTACATAGCGCCCATGGTACACAATGCGCTAAAGACACTGCGATATTGCATGGATGACCTTTATAATATGGGCTCCATAAGCGGATCCCCTATCAAGATATATGGATAGTGAGCAGTGTCTGTCCTTTAAGGCATTTACTTCCCCTCTGATGGCCGCCGCTTTTTCCCTTCCCAGTAGTAGAAACGAGCTCTACACGTCCGGAATATCCTTATTAAAGCAAATTACTTTTTCGAGGTAGCAACATGAAATAGGTTTTTGCGAAATACAAGCTTCGTACATTTTTTCAGAATTTCTTTTCAGTTGGCCACACATCCCCCCAAGATGGCCACTAATCGTTATGCAACGACCTCAACAAGGTCTATACCCTGAAACGCCAGTTAATCTGCTTTTTCCCGATAAAAGCGTCAATTACTTTTTCGGGATTAGATCATCCAGCAGATCACTAGAATATAAAATTTAGTGGAGAACGAGCTTCATACACGTAAATTTCGGAGGTCTTCAATCGTAAATAATTCCCCCAAGATGGCCGCCAAAACGTGCCAAGCCGACCAAGAGTACACGGTCTAGGCAAACCGCGATAACAACGTGGAAGTAGCAGCATTTAAACAACCGCCGGACGCACACTTCTCAAGATGCGGTCCGGAGGTTGCAGTGTAGGTGACTAAGCCTGGCTATCCCGAGCTCCAAGTAAGTGTTTTTCCACCCCCATTCCACCCCCATAGGTCCCGACCGAGAGCGGACAGCACTGGTCCCACCTTTACTTTAATTACTTTTTTGTCAGTGCTACCAGTTACCGACATTGCGGCACTTCGGCACCATATCATTGCCGATTACTAAACGGCAATCTTTCTCTCTCATTCTTTCCCTAGATTGGAAGGGATACGAACAACACTCCGTGACCAAGGGGGCCAAGTTAGGTCTCTGTACATGTATGTAATGGTCTGTCTCCCTTATCTATGTGGTATGTGTACGTTTATTTATTTAAAAATTTATAAAGCGCAGCGTATACCCGTGGGTGTCTTGGCGCTCGTGGGTGTCTTGGCGCTTAACCACTGAGTGCGAATGAAAGTATGTTATGACACACAGTTTTTTCACACGGCATCTGGTCTTTTTATCGTATTCAAGCATGGACAAAATCCAATGATCTGTGGCTGGTGTATGTTAAAAATATGTCAATATATTGAGGGGCCATGCACCTCCTTAACCATACAGTGTTTTTCTTCTTTTTTCTTACTGATACTACGTGATCATTATTAGCGTATGTACTAATGCATGCCTTATTATTGCAGCATTTAAAATAATCTTTCATTTAAAATAATCTTTGTTTTATGAATATCTCACTTGAGCACGTTTAGGAGTAGCGAACAAAGGGCTGGTCCCTGCGTAGTCCTGAAGAAGAGCTTGGGGAAGCTCGAAACATGTTGACAGAAACTGCAAGGCATACCTAACTCATTGTCAGTAGGATCTCTAGCACCCCGTTTTTAATGTACCCCCCAGGAGCAAGAATAAATCATTTGTAGCTCACTAGGTAGGTAGTTTTAACCCACTTAAATAATACCACTCCACTTCACAACACACTTTGCACCACACATAGTCCATCACTTAAAGTGCTCCTATGTAGTTCGCAAGTCGCAGCACGCCCCAGTCCGTAGAGGGCTGGAATGGCCCCAATGATGAAGAATATCACCGTGGGAAAACCCTGGTGAGTGAGGGGACACAAGAAAGAAAAATCCTTTTCTTTCTTCTATAAATCATAGCGATTCCAACTCCAGTGAGTGTTGTGAATACGATTGACTGATAAGCTAGGCTACTTGATACTTGGTTCCAAGGGTTTTATGTTTACTGTTAATTTGAGGAGGGTGAGCCTGGTTTCTTTTTTCCTCTTCCTCCGTCTTTTGAAAAATTTGACTACGGAAACACCCTCTACACCGGAGCCCCGTCCAAGCTCATCAACAGACTTCAAAGAATCCAGAACGCCTCTGCACGCCTGATCCTCAACGTCCTGCGCCGAGACCACATCACCCCCCACCTGGGAAACCTGCACTGGCTCCCCGTCGACAGAAGAATCTTCTTCAAACTCCTGACCCCGCACACAAGGCACTCCACAACACCGGCCCAGCCTACCTCAACAACCGACTCTCATTCTACGTACCCAACAGGAAACTCCGCTCCGCCGACCTGTCACAGGCCGCCGTCCCACGCATCCACAGAACCACTTCCGGGCGCAGATCCTTCTCCCACCACGCCGCCAAGACTTGGAACACTCTCCCTCTCTTCCAACGACAAACTGAAGACCCGCAGAACCTCAGGAGACTACTCAAGACCTGGCTCTTTGACCACTATCAGCGCCCCCCCCCCCCCAGCGCCTTGAGACCCTCGCGGGTAAGTAGTGCGCTTTACAAATCCTCTGATTGATTGATTGAATTAATTAGAAACCACCAAGCCTGTGAGTAACAGTGAGTCGGGGAATGCTGCTTCCATTACTATAAAACCTGTGTGTGACATTGTGCGATGGATCGCCACTTGTAACACTATAAAGCCTGTGAGTAACAGTGTGCAAAAGTAGCTCACTCTTGATACTACAAAGTGGCATTGTGTCAGAGAGGGCTCAATCCTGATATTACCAAGTCTCCCAGTGACAATCTACTAGTGCTAACATCATACATCCAGGAATGGTATACAACCTTTAGCACGCATCTTTTAGCACGCACTACCATTACCACGCATCTGTTACAACGCATACCATTACAACGCATAGCGCTTTGAGGCGATCTGACTTAGGGAATGGCTAGTGAATAGGTTAATTTACTATCCAATAACCTTCCCTAGTGTCCACGGGGACTGGTGTTGGAATAGTAAATTAAACTATTCACTATCCGGCACCCAAAGCACTATGAGTTGTAAAGGTATTGCATTGTAAAAATGTGTGGTAATGGTATGCGTGGTAAAAGTGTGCGTGCTAACATCATACATCCACTAGGAATGGTTCACTTCTGATATTATAGAGCCTGCGAGTAACAGTGTGCAAGAAAGGCTCACTCCTATTTCTAAAATGTCAGTGAGTAACAGTGCGGAAGAATGGCTCACTTCTGATACTACAAAGTGTATAAGTAACAGTGTGCAAGAAATGCTCACTACTGATACACAATGTCCATGAGTAACAATGTGAAAGAATGGCTCACATACTGATACACAATGCCTGTAAGTAACAGTGTGCAAGAATGGCTCAATTCTGATACTACAATGTCTGTAAGTAACAATTTGCAAGAATGGCACACTTCTGATACTACAATGCCTGTAAGTAACAGTGCGCAAGAATGGCTCAATTCTGATACTACAATGTTCGTGAGTAACAGTGTGCAAGAATGGCTCACTTTTGATTCTACAACGTCCGTGAGTAACAGTGCGCAAGAACGGCTCGCTTCTGATACTATAATGTTCGTGAGTAACAGTGTGCAAGAATGGCTCACTTCTGATACTACAATGTCTGTAAGTAACAGTGCGCAAGAATGGCTCACTTCTGATACACAATGTCCATGAGTAACAATGTGCAAGAATGGCTCTCTTCTGATACACAATGTCCATGAGTAACAATGTGCAAGAATGGCTCTCTTCTGATACTACAATGTCTGTAAGTAACAGTGCGCAAGAATGGCTCACTTCTGATACTACAATGCCTGTAAGTAACAGAGTGCAAGAATGGCTCACTTCTGATACTATAATGTTCGTGAGTAACAGTGCGCAAGAATGGCTCACTTCTGATACACAATGTCCATGAGTAACAATGTGCAAGAATGGCTCTCTTCTGATACTACAATGTCTGTAAGTAACAGTGCGCAAGAATGGCTCACTTCTGATACTACAATTCCTGTAAGTAACAGAGTGCAAGAATGGCTCACTTCTGATACTATAATGTTCGTGAGTAACAGTGGGCAAGAATGGCTCACTTCTGATACACAATGTCCATGAGTAACAATGTGCAAGTATGGCTCCCTTCTGATACTACAATGTCTGTAAGTAACAGTGTGCAAGAATGGCTCTCTTCTGATACTACAATGTCTGTAAGTAACAGTGCGCAAGAATGGCTCACTACTGATACTATAATGTTCGTGAGTAACAGTGTGCAAGAATGGCTCACTTCTGATACTACAATGTCTGTAAGTAACAGTGTGCAAGAATGGCTCACTTCTGATACTACAATGTCTGTAAGTAAAAGTGCGCAAGAATGGCTCACTACTGATACTATAATGTTTGTGAGTAACAGTGTGCAAGAATGGCTCACTTCTGATACTACAATGCTTGTAAGTAACAGTGTGCAAGAATGGCTCACTTCTGATACTACAAGGTCTGTAAGTAACAGTGTGCAAGAATGGCTCACTTCTGATACTACAATGTCTGTAAGTAACAGTGTGCAAGAATGGCTCACTTCTGATACTACAATGTCTGTAAGTAACAGTGTGCAAGAATGGCTCACTTCTGATACTATAATGTTCGTGAGTAACAGTGTGCAAGAATGGCTCACTTCTGTTACTACAATGTCTGTAAGTAACAGTGTGCAAGAATGGCTCACTTCTGATACTACAATGTCTGTAAGTAACAGTGTGCAAGAATGGCTCACTTCTGATACTACAATGTCTGTAAGTAACAATTTGCAAGAATGGCACACTTCTGATACTACAATGTCTGTAAGTAACAATTTGCAAGAATGGCTCACTTCTGATACTATAATGTTCGTGAGTAACAGTGTGCAAGAATGGCTCACTTTTGATTCTACAACGTCCGTGAGTAACAGTGCGCAAGAATGGCTCGCTTCTGATACTATAATGTTCGTGAGTAACAGTGTGCAAGAATGGCTCACTTCTGATACTACAATGTCTGTAAGTAACAGTGCGCAAGAATGGCTCACTTCTGATACACAATGTCCATGAGTAACAATGAGCAAGAATGGCTCTCTTCTGATACACAATGTCCATGAGTAACAATGTGCAAGAATGGCTCTCTTCTGATACTACAATGTCTGTAAGTAACAGTGTGCAAGAATGGCTCACTTCTGATACTACAATGCCTGTAAGTAACAGAGTGCAAGAATGGCTCACTTCTGATACTACAATGTCTGTAAGTAACAGTGTGCAAGAATGGCTCACTTCTGATACCACAATGTCTGTAAGTAACAGTGTGCAAGAATGGCACACTTCTGATACTGCAATGTCTGTAAGTAACAGTGTGCAAGAATGGCTCACTTCTGATACTATAATGTTCGTGAGTAACAGTGTGCAAGAATGGCTCACTTCTGATACTACAATGTCTGTAAGTAACAGTGTGCAAGAATGGCTCACTTCTGATACTACAATGTCTGTAAGTAACAGTGTGCAAGAATGGCTCACTTCTGATACTACAATGTCTGTAAGTAACAATTTGCAAGAATGGCACACTTCTGATACTACAATGTCTGTAAGTAACAATTTGCAAGAATGGCTCACTTCTGATACTATAATGTTCGTGAGTAACAGTGTGCAAGAATGGCTCACTTTTGATTCTACAACGTCCGTGAGTAACAGTGCGCAAGAATGGCTCGCTTCTGATACTATAATGTTCGTGAGTAACAGTGTGCAAGAATGGCTCACTTCTGATACTACAATGTCTGTAAGTAACAGTGTGCAAGAATGGCTCACTTCTGATACACAATGTCCATGAGTAACAATGTGCAAGAATGGCTCTCTTCTGATACACAATGTCCATGAGTAACAATGTGCAAGAATGGCTCTCTTCTGATACTACAATGTCTGTAAGTAACAGTGCGCAAGAATGGCTCACTTCTGATACTACAATGCCTGTAAGTAACAGAGTGCAAGAATGGCTCACTTCTGATACTACAATGTCTGTAAGTAACAGAGTGCAAGAATGGCTCACATCTGATACTATAATGTTCATGAGTAACAGTGCGCAAGAATGGCTCACTTCTGATACACAATGTCCATGAGTAACAATGTGCAAGAATGGCTCTCTTCTGATACTACAATGTCTGTAAGTAACAGTGCGCAAGAATGGCTCACTTCTGATACTACAATTCCTGTAAGTAACAGAGTGCAAGAATGGCTCACTTCTGATACTATAATGTTCGTGAGTAACAGTGGGCAAGAATGGCTCACTTCTGATACACAATGTCCATGAGTAACAATGTGCAAGAATGGCTCACTTCTGATACTACAATGTCTGTAAGTAACAGTGTGCAAGAATGGCTCTCTTCTGATACTACAATGTCTGTAAGTAACAGTGCGCAAGAATGGCTCACTACTGATACTATAATGTTTGTGAGTAACAGTGCGCAAGAATGGCTCACTTCTGATACTACAATGTCTGTAAGTAACAGATTGCAAGAATGGCTCACTTCTGATACTACAATGTCTGTAAGTAACAGTGTGCAAGAATGGCTCACTTCTGATACTACAATGTCTGTAAGTAACAGTGCGCAAGAATGGCTCACTACTGATACTACAATGTCTGTAAGTAACAGTGCGCAAGAATGGCTCACTACTGATACTACAATGTCTGTAAGTAACAGTGTGCAAGAATGGCTCACTTCTGATACTGCAATGTCTGTAAGTAACAGTGTGCAAGAATGGCTCACTTCTGATACTACAATGCCTGTAAGTAACAGTGTGCAAGAATGGCTCACTTCTGATACTACAATGTCTGTAAGTAACAGAGTGCAAGAATGGCTCACTTCTGATACTACAATGTCTGTAAGTAACAGAGTGCAAGAATGGCTCACTTCTGATACTACAATGTCTGTAAGTAACAGTGTGCAAGAATGGCTCTCTTCTGATACTACAATGTCTGAAAGTAACAGTGCGCAAGAATGGCTCACTACTGATACTATAATGTTCGTGAGTAACAGTGTGCAAGAATGGCTCACTTCTGATACTACAATGTCTGCAAGTAACAGTGTGCAAGAATGGCTCACTTCTGATACTACAATGTCTGTAAGTAACAGTGCGCAAGAATGGCTCACTACTGATACTATAATGTTCGTAAGTAACAGTGTGCAAGAATAGCTCACTTCTGATACTACAATGTCTGTAAGTAACAGTGTGCAAGAATGGCTCACTTCTGATACTACAATGTCTGTAAGTAACAGAGTGCAAGAATGGCTCACTTCTGATACTATCATGTTCGTGAGTAACAGTGTGCCAGAATGACTCACTACTGATATTACAATGTTTGTAACAGTGTGCAAGAATGGCTCACATCTGATACTACAATGTTTGTAACAGTGTGTAAGAATGGCTCACTTCTGATACTACAAAGCTTATGAGTAATAATGTGCAAGAATGGCTCTCTTCTGAAACTACAATGTTCGTGAGTAACAGTGTGCAAGAAAGGCTCACTACTGATACTACAGAGCTTCTGAGTAACAGTGTGAAAGAAAAGGCTCAACAATTCTGATACTACCAAGCCTCCAGGTGACAGTCTACTCACAATGATTCTCTTCTGATACTATAAACCCACATATAAAAGAAAACGAAGCAGAAATGGGCCAGTCAACCTATTTGACCTCAAAGCATGTAGAGAGAGCAAAATGCGGTGCCGTCTGGCAGAGCAACAGTGTAGGAGAGAGAAGTGTCCACGGACAGAAACACTTTTGAAAACAGCTAGAAGACTGCACAAAAAAACTGTCTGGTAGTTGAAACAAACAATCACAGATGATAAATGGAAATATATCTATGCTCTGCTGGCTCCCAATAAGAACAGGGAATTTTGGAGTTATGGTAACGGTCTAAATGATGGAAGGCATACCCACAATGCTGTACCTGCCAACGAATGGGCAGCCCACGCAATAAGACTATATTTCGATCAAGACAAATCCACGGTAAAAACTATGGAGGCAGAAGGCAACTACCCTGACGAGAATGAGATTGAGGACCTTGCCCCTACAGAAAATAAATATTGACCACACTCAAGGGAATTAGGAAGGATGGAGCTCGAGGGCCTAATGGGCTACCAGGAAGCGTCTTCAAAGAAGATCGAGACTTCTGAGCCCCCACATGCATTGCCTATTTAACCACTGCTATAACACCTCAGGAGTACTGGAATCGTGGAAAAGATCCATCCTGCAACCCATCTACAAGAAACGAGATGCTTCGCTGCCGGAGAACTATAGACTAATCTCATAACTAGACGTTCATGGCAGGGCATATGCAAGAGTGCTCTTGAAAGAGTTAGAGGCATGGATAACAGATAATCAAATCATACCGCAATACCAGACTGGATTTGGGCTGAATTCATCGACAATGGATAACGCCATTGCAGTATCATATCTGGTAACTAAGGCCACAGAGGTCGCCACACCTCCACTATATGCATGCTTTGTCGACTACAGTGCCGCTTTCGATGGCATTGATCGCAACATACTGTGGGCAAAACTTGCAAAGTGGGGTATACCGAGGAAACACCTGGCGGCCATCATGTCTCTCCACACCGGCACTTGGTTCTGCCCCAAGCTCATACAGACATTTGCAACAGCTAAGATCTACACAAACAAAGGGCTAAAACAGGGCTGCGTGATCGCACCCACACTGTTCAATTTATATACTGCGGACCTGGGAGATGCACTTTTAAAAACCAACATCTTCCCACCTAAAATGAGCCATCTCAGACGACCAATTATGCAGTATGCGATGACCTTGCCCTATTGGACCAAGTAGAATAGGCATGAAAAGAGCATTGGAGACTCCACACCTTTATAATACAGAAAACAAACTCCAAGACAACGCAGTCGAAACTAAGGTGCTGGTCTTTGGCCACAAACTCAAAAAATCATTATTGGGCTGGCATCTTGGTCCATTAAGAATTGCCACCGCTAATAAGTATACTTACCTGGGAGTACAATTGTCAGACACCGGCAGAACAACACTACAGGCCAAAGCACTGGTGGCAAAAGCAGCTAAGGTCACACATGCCCTATGCAGACTTCATCATAAGTTTATAAGCCACTCAACGGAAGGCATTCGGCGAGTAATGCAAGCCAAGGTAATTCCAACACTGAGCTATGGCCATCTTGCTTTCCCTGGCTTATTGACGACAAATTGGAGCATTTGCACATCATGGCCTTCAGAAAGGTTTTTAAGCTGCCATATTCGACAAGGCGCACACTGATTCGACTAGAGTTCAATATAACAGCAATGGACATAAAATGTAAAAAGGATATAGTTAAAATTGCATCATCCTGTGATTAAGGCAAATCGTGGTACCATCAGGGAAGCACTTCAAATAGTCTTCGCCGATAACACTAGTCATTGGGCAAGGTAACTTGTGACAGCCAATAAGACACTGGGTCTGCCAGCTGATTATCTAACAGTCACTCAACTAACAACGTACGGTTTAAAAAACCTGCTAACAGAGCAGGGATAGATCACTTCAAGACAACAGGATCTCGAACGGATTTGATCCATTTGTGGTGCAGAGGGCCTTGTCTACTCACACGAAGCTATCCTATGTCAACCATGCCTGAAAGCAGGACTGGGCAGACAAGCCCTAGAGAAGGTATTGAGGACCAGGCCCCTAACACTACCAATACAGGACTACAGGGCACGCTGGAAAAATACACCAACAGGAAGCAGTGGATGTTGCTTGTGCCAATATCGCACAGAATCTGCGGAGCATGTCATCTGCTGCTGCCCAGTCTTGTTAGCCAGAGGCGCCTTTACCTAAGAAGTATGTTCATTTAAAACAGAGTAAGATCATGTACGGAGGCTCTAGTGTTTATCTATACTACCACAGTGCCGATGGGGCTTGCACAAATTGGGAAGTTTTTTGTGGTTGCTGGAAAGTCTCTATGCCCAACACAAGAACAGAAGATAACAGCAAAATAATATACGAGCAACATACCTTCAACGGTGGCTGTAGCTTACGTTTTTGCACTATCACTCTACTATCATTACTGTATAGTACGCTTATTAATTACTCTGTATTATGTCTCACCTTTTAGATGCACGAATAACAATGCATTAATCTATGATGTAAATACTACCAGCTGTTCTTACCTTACAATCTTTTTAGAATTTTAACCAATCAAATGTTTTTATCTATGACGCAATATGTATTGTATTTGTAAATGATTTTAGGTAATCATACTATAAAGAGTTGAATTGAATTGAGTATAAAGCCAGTGAGCAATGATGTGCAAGGAATGGCTCGCTTGTTATACTGTCGAACACACTATTTAAATACTGTTACTCACCAGCCGTGCAGCCTCCTTCACCTGCTCCTCGTACACCGCCACATTCTTGTACATAAGTTCCAGCGCGGCTGAGCGAGTGTGGGGTGCCCTGGGGTCAGCGGTTAACGTTGGGTGATGCTCATACACGGCAGCCATGTAGTGTTCCACTGGGTGTACGTCCGCGGAGATCCCTTCCAGGCATAGGTACAGGAGGAAGAGAGCGCAGCCAGCACCCGACATGGCACTTTCTCAACCTATAGGGGAATAAAGAATGAAATCAAGCTCTGCATGGACTGTGGCAGTGAACTCTAATGTGAGGGCCAGTCGTCAGTTCGGCAGATGGAGTGAAAGCAGTCTGGGTGGTGAATTTATTTATTTATTTATTTGCTGGTTTATATAGCGCTTGAATCGACTCCCAGTGGAGTATCTCTGCGCTTTCTGAACAGTACGGTTTTCAGTTGTCTCCTGAATTTGAGATGTTCTGTACACTGTCTCAGAGACAGATGATGACTTTACGTCTATTTAAACAAGACTGCACTGCTCTTAGATACCTACTCCATTGCTGCTATTATATTTACCTGCTGCTGTCAGTTTAAAACTATCACTATTGTTAATATCGGGGAATGCGATGTCAATGTACAGCATGATATGTGCAGGCACAACAGCGGCAATACCAGCACGTGCAATGTCGATGTACGCCATAAACTATGCACGCATAACAACGTCGAAACTAGTAAAAGAAATGTCGATCTACGCTAAGACAAATGTAAGCATAATGAGAATATCTGTCACTATGGTATCAATGACCTTCATGTTTTATGCACAAGCAGTAACAAGCTCATATCATTGCTGTCAAATTCACCCAAGATGAACTCCCCATCAACCCCTGAGTCAAAGATACATGGTCAGACAGGCCCTGCAACCTAAACCCAGGCCTACCAATTGATAGGTCACAGGTGGGGTCACACTCAGCCCACAGACAAATGCGCAACTAGGGAAAACCCTGATCGATCCCACAGATACGCAGCTACACCACAAACAGGTGTGAGGAAATTGGCCACAATAAAACACACTTGGCCAAAAGCTCACATCCCCAAAATACCACAAAGTTAGATGCTACAAGTAGTTAGGAACACTCAGCCAATCAGGACACAGCACACACACCACCCATGGTGATCACGCACTCCACAAGCCGAACAACTGGACACATACACACTGGCCCACACTATCTCTCCCCGAGGTCGAGAGGCACCTGTGTCCCTGTTACCGGATGGTTGTACTTATAATTTATGGCTAAGCACAAGACTCACATGCTCTCTAAGAATGTGAAATTAGTGTATTGTACCTCATGAACTGAATATATATTAGTCCAAAACTTCTGTACATTGTGACTGTCTTCAGACACTACTCTGTGAATGCTCTCCTGGCCGCTGAGTTTAAATAATCCAACTTGTTCCTGTTTCGCCAAACGCCTCTTGTCTTTTTAATTTTTCAAGGTAAATTAATATCCGAGCAACATTTTGGCGAGCCAGATAGGAGAGATTGGTTTATCGAGCTAGATTGCTGCCAAAGGACAAGGACCCCTGACTGAATGGATTCACATCTGTGCAACGAGACCTGTGAGCAGGCGCCATAATTGATTAACAGTTCTGCTGTATCCACGGGGCCGAGGTCTGTCTGGAGGCCGCCATCACAAGAGTAAGAGACTACATCTGTGTGGTGGTGTGTGGCATACTAGGACAAGGGAATAGATCACTTTTTGCCTAGTCCGCACTCTAGAGAAGGTGAAGGTAGTTTGCATTTTTTCACTTGAACCATTGAGCGTTACACAACTGGTACACACCGGACACTTGGGGCCAGATGTAGGTAATTCCTTTTTACCGACTCTTAAAGTCCGACTCATACCGAATCGGTATTTAAGAGTCGGTAAATAGGAAGGAGGCAGATGTAGGTAAAAAATTACTGATTCTGTGAGGGTCGGTATTTACCGAATCTGTAAATACCGATTCGGTATTTCACATTGATTCCTATGGGCCTTGAAGCTCATAGGAATCAATGTGAAATACTGATTCGGTATTTACAGATTCGGTAAATACTTTGACACCCTCTAGCACCCCAAGTACAGGCATGTGTGCCATGTGGCACACATACATGCCCTAAGGACATGTCTGTGTGTCACATGACACAGGTGTGCATGCACAGATGTGCATGCACACCTGAATTCGGTATTTTACCACCCAATAGGATTGGGTGGTAAAATACCGACTCTTAAGGGCCTGTGGCACTCTTAGGAGTGTCACCTACATATGGATTTACAGAATCGGTATATTTACCGATTCGGTAAAATTCCGAAGTGGTAAATTTACCGATTCGGTAAATATACCGATTCTGTAAATTCAGACCCACCTATATCTCAAAAGCCAAATACCGGTCGGTAACGGCCGAAATCGGCCGTTACCGACCGGTATTTGGCGACCTACATCTGGCCCTTGGTGTGTTATATAGGGCCACTTATTTATTTTGCTTGAATCGCTGAGAGTTACAAAACTGGTAAATCCTCGGACCTTGGTGTGTTATATGGGGCCACCACCTTATCTTATTTTTTAGATGAAAGAGTTTTCTAGGGACTGTCGGTTTCTTAACACTGACAGTGTCTGACAGAAGTGAAGAGGTGGATGTTTTCGCTTGTACCCTGGGCGCTACAACAGAATGTAAGCATGACCCCCAGGTGTGATATAGGGTGTAATTCGGCCATTAGGGAAAAATTCGAACATTGCTGAATAAGGTGTAGCTTGTGTCTGGCCACAGGAGGCCAATAGTTGTCATGCTGTTCCCTTTTCTCCGCACAAATCATTGCTATTTTTTGTCCCCGAGCCGATATTGACAGACCATTGGGCTCACCTAGCTCCATGCACCACACAGAGCATCCCTTCTCCTCGGGCTGGATGCGCTAAAAGTGAGCTAAGATCTTTTGGACAAAACCATTTTTTCTATCTTTTCTCTTCTAGTTTCTTTTAGGTCCTCCATTTAGGCATTGTTGATGTTTTGGTGCTGTTAACATTTTGCAATTGTGCTTCATGTTTGAATGTTATATCATTTTAGTAAGTTTATGAGCTTAAGAAGTAATAGCTATTTTTTCCCATAAATCAGAATTCGACTTTTGCTATTTTGCTGCTTAGAAAACTCAACTTGACCTTCTTTCAAGAAAAGATCCAAGACATGTACGTGTCATTCACTACGACTGAACCTCCTGGCATACCTTCCTCCCTCCCTACAAATACCTGATCGGAATTTAGCCCTTTCAACCCTTTCAACCCTGATACCTCCCTCACGCAGTTGAAAAAACGGGATCTGGATCTCCTATGGATACCTGCCCGCCTAGGTTCGTCAAACTACTCACCCCAGGGCTCAACCCCTCATTAAACTTGCTATGGAATAAATCACTCAAATCAGGCATCTACCCGTCCATATGGGAAACTGCATCCGTTCAACCTACCCTCACGTAGGAGGATGCAGATCCAGCTGTACTAAAAAACTTCAGAGCCATCTCCCTTCTGCCAGCACCAGCCAAGATCCATGAGAAAGAAGTGCAGAGACAGCGATCCAATTTCTTAGAGTCTAACAAACTGCTCCATGACTCTCAGTCCGGGTTTAGATCTGGATATAACACTGAGATAGCACTGCCTGAGGTAGCTGACACAGTCCGGGAGACCTTGGATAAGGGAAACTGTGCAATGCTGGGGCTGCTGGACCTGTCGGCGGCATTTGATACGGTGTCTCATAAGATCCTCCTAGGCAGGCTCAGGCAGTTCAGAGCAATAGGGACCATCTTAGCCTGGTCCAGCACCTTCCTTGAGGGCCGGTCGCAGAGAATACGGTTGCACCCTCACGTCTCATCCCCTCGCCCCTTGATCTGTGGAGTACCTCAAGGCTCGGCCCTCAGCCCGACCCTTTTTAATATTTACCTTGCCCCCCGGCCCCACTCATAGAGCAACACGGCGCAAGTGTCATCTCATACGCTGATGACCCCCAGCTTGTGTTCTCTTTCACAGATCATCCTGAGGCTGCATTCACAAACTTCAAGCAGTGTCTCATGGATATTGCAGCCTGGAAGACTAAGAACTGTTTACGGCTGAATACAGATAAAACTGAGGTACTATTTTTAATCAGCCTTCCCCTCCACAATCCGAACTATGGTGGCCTTTGTGAGAAGTTGGCCTGATATATGATGCTCACTAGTTCTAGTGATCACCTTGTATCAGTCCAAACAACCCTTATGGTGATTGGTTGTAAGTCAACCTTATAGACCAGCTATCCTAATGGTAGCATGGACAAAGCAGTCTTAGGCTAAACTCTTTTGGCATGTAAAGCCAGCTGTTTTACCACATATAACCCCTTGAATACCAAGTGAAAGGACACCACACAGGTTGTTATGAAAATAAACAAGTGTTTATTAACTAACATACACCTCTGAACTCTTTATGAGGTCAGAGGCCTAAGCACATGACAAACTCTTAGGAAAAATACGTTTAAGTTGCACGATTTACAATGTTGCCCTAGGGGCACGACAAACTATATACTAAGTAAGTGGAATGTGAAAGTCAATAATAGGAATGGAGCTGTCCAGAGGCTGTAGGATTGCTGGGACCACGCTATACTAACTCGAGGTAAGTAATAGGAGGCCCACGGAGCGCGTGTGCAGAGTGTGAACTCACACGCGAGATACGTACAAACGTCTATGGACAGTACAGTTTTAAGAAAAAGGTGAGTACGGACGTCCCTGACTAGATAGGACTAAAACGACTGTGGAACTGGACACTAGGAGAGTCAAGCTACCCTTGAGCACCGAAATGCTCGTGTTACCTCACCCACAGGCTGCGGGTGCATAGGTGCCAAGTCGTGTCGGGTTCCGGCGTTGAAGTCTATGGAGCCTGGAGGAAAAGATGCTGCAGGCGGTCAGGAGGAAGATGTCCGGTGTGATCCAAGGTTGGATCAGTGAAGAGAAGAACCTGAAAGCAGAGGGGACAATGTTCAAAGTCACTAGCCAGTGACTGGAGTGGAACCAAGAGTGGAACCAGATGTCGTCATCGGGATCAGGTGAAGGTGGACGCTTGTCTCTGCAGCCACGTGGACCAGGTGGTGTCTTCAATGACCAGGATGGAGGCACGAGCTGTCCCACGCAGGCTCTCGCTGTCGGCGGTGTCGGCTTCGGATTCGGAGTCAACAGGCCTTGGCAAAGGCAACCCACGCGGTGAGTGGAAACGGCGTTTGGAGTGGACCAGGAGGGTCCGGGGTGCTCCTCTTTTGGAAGGGAGCAAGGGCCAGTCTGGAGCAACCAGACCAGCAGTGAAGTTGTCGGGTTTCATCGTCTAGGAGGTCACTAGCCAGCCGGCAAGTGACCAGATAACGCGTCGAGCAGCAAACAGGCAGAAGGGCCCCACGCAGATCTCGTGGATGCTGGAGGGCTGGTCTTCGGTGCAGGAGCTGCTCGGGGTCGGGGCTTCTCAGTCCCCAAAGCACTTGGACGAGGATACCTCTGAAGGCATGCTGGCTATTAGAGATTGGATGCTGGCCAACTGCTTGAGGTTGAACTCCGAGAAAACAGAGGTGGTCATTTTTGGAAACATCACCCCACAGTGGTCACCGGTGTGGTGCCTCCTTCGTTAGGAGCTTTACCAACCCCCTCTGCTAGGGTCAGAAATCTGGGCATAGTTTTTGATGATAAGCTAAACTTTGTAGCTCATGCTAACCAAACGGTGGCGAATGCTTATCACAAACTCAGACTAATTAGGAAAATCATTCCCTTTCTGTCGGATAGTGCGCGAAAAACAGTAGTGAGTACATTGGTGCTCTCCTCGCTTGATTACTGTAATGGTTTGTTTGTCAACGCACAAGCCCGGGTTATCTCTAAGTTACAGATGATCCAAAATGCAGCAGCAAGACTACTTTCTAAAACTCCAAAATTTAATTCAGTCAGTCATATAATAAAAAACTATCATTGGCTATCAATTAAAAATCGAATCAAATTTAAGTCACTTTGCTTAGCATTTAAAGCCATTCATAACCAGGGTCCTAGGTTTCTGCGAACTCAGCTCTCCACCTACCGCCCTTTAAGACCACTGAGATCGATGTCGTTGCATCAATTAGCGGTACCACGCACAAGGACAGTCACTTGGGGAGACAGGCGTTTTAAGGTATCTGCAGCTAGACTCTGGAACTCGCTCCCATTGACAATTCGAACAGCACAATCGCTCCCCCAATTCCGGAAACTGGTGAAGACCTGGTTGTTTAACCAGTAATGGGTTCCTCGTTCAGACTCTGCCACCCTCAGAAAAATCCTATCTGGTATTCATAGCGCCAAGACGCCCGTGGGCATATGTATGCGCTCTATAAATTGTATTAATAAATAAATAAATAAATAAATATTAAGTCGTGCTGGAGCGAAGTGCTGCTTCATTCAAGATGGCCGGTCCCACGTGTCTCGTCGCACCCACGGATCTCAGCTGTGCTGCAGATGTAGGTAGAGGTCGGAGAGGTCTGGGAATCCGGGTCTCGTCGGGCTCTGAAGTCTGGATCCGGGAAGGAAGACGGCAAAGAGAAGCCGCTGGACGCTGATGGTGCCTGCTTGTGCAGGGTGGACACTCCTTGCCCACAAGGGAGATTTCTTCAGTCTTCTGTGGAGCAGAACGTCGAAGCCCAGAGTTTCTTCTTGTAAAGTTGTTCAGGATAATCTAATCTGGAATGGGACCAGCTCCTACCTTTATCCGGCTAAAGGGGGCTGCACTACAACTAGGTCCCTCCTCTGGGTGGGACCAGGAAGGGGGGTGGTTACACCCCCTATCCTTTGTCCGGTCTTGCGCCAGCTCTGGGGCTGGAGTGCCCCAGGAACTGGTTTAGACCGGAGTATGCACAGGGACACCTTGTGTGCCCCAGGCATGTCTCATTCCTTTCAGCCCTGCCCTACCTAATACACAAAATCCTGTCTGGGGTGGTGCTAGCACCTCCCAAGGCAGGAAACCCTTTGTCCAAGCCTCCCTCGCTGGAAGGACTCCCAGCAGCAGGAGGTCAGACTTGTGTCTGTGGTGGCAGCATCCATTTTGTGATGCTGAGGCTCGAGTTAACTTTAACCGGGGTTCACAGTTACATACATGTCTTGTCCCTCTAGAAGGGTGGAATGCTACCCCCGTTGCCAGAATTGGCGAGGGGGTAGTATTCCAATTCGTATGACACCTTACTCGACATGTTTTGATAATGCTATACTAAAGTTAGCAATAACCGCAAGGATTATAATGCACTTAAGAGTATATGGTATAGCGTTATCATGGAAACAGCTAAAGGACTTGGTTCCGAAAGCTGCAGACAGCTCATGCTAGAGCACCATCTCACATAATTCCAAGCACTCTGCCTTCAGGATTGATAAGGCCTGCCATAGGAGTGACTGATAGGAGGAGATGTGACAATTTTAGGGTTAGATATAGGGATATATATCTAAAGCAAGGAGTGATTACACCACCTTGCCCCAGCTAATTGATCAGCCTGTTGTGTCAGATTTGGATGGCCAGCCAGGAATGGCATAATACATGCTGCAGCCCCTGGTAGGTCCTGGGTGCACCTATGCCCTGGGTACCTAAGGTACACTGTACAGGGACTGATAAGGTGACTCAGTATCTAATCGGGTATGCACCTAAGGTACATGGTTGTCAATTTTAGAGAGAGCACAGCTAGGCTGTGGGTCTGATTAGCAGGCCTACAGCCAGGGAAGTCGTAAACCAGTGAAGCAAAAAGCAAAAATTGGGGGTGACCATAGGATTGCAGACCCTACTCTCCTACATAACCCCCCCCCCCCGAACTTAGGGACATTAAACTAACCTTGACTAGGTGAGTCTTCTTGTTCTAAGTGGAAGTACATGGAGAGACCATCTGCATTGCCATGGGCAGTCCCTGGTCTGTGCTCCACAGTAAAGTCCATCCCCTGTAGGGAAATGGACCACCTAAGAAGTTTGGGGTTCTCACCCTTCATTTGATTTAGCCATAAGAGGGGCTTATGGTCGGTCTGAATCTTGAAGTGAGTTCTAAACAAGTATGGCCTCAACTTCTTCAGGGCCCAAACCTCAGCAAGGCCTCCCTCTCAATAGCTGAGGTCAGCCTTCTACTTATAAAAGCAATGGGCTGGTCATGACCATCAATATTCAGTTGAGATAGAACAGCTCCCACACCCAACTCAGAAGCATCTGTTTGGACAGTGAAAGGTTTGGAGTAGTCTGGACTCTTGAGAATAGGTGCAGTGCACATGGTCTGCTTTAGGTCATCAAATGCCTTTTGACAGCTAACTTTCCACTGAACTTTCTTTGGCATTTTCTTATTTGTCAGGTCATTAACCGCATCGCTGCTGCGGCGATTTTTGCGCTGCCCGGCTTTTTTCACTTTTCCGCGTTACATGACGAGCTCAGCTCGTCATCAGCACACGCCACCCGTGGGTGATGACGAGCTGAGCTCGTCATCAGCATCGAAGGGGTTAAGTGGAGTCACAATGGTTCCATAATTTCTGACAAATTTCCTATAGTAACCAGACAGGCCCAAGAAAGCTCTGACCTGTGTCTGGGTGGTTGGAGGAGCCCAGTCCTTTATGGCCTGTATCTTGCTCTCCAGAGGTTGAACCTGGCCTCCACCTACAAGGTGGCCCAGATATACAACTTGACTCTGCCCTATCTGGCACTTAGTAGCCTTGATAGTGAGGCCTGCCTTTTGCAGGGCCTCCAAAACTTTCCTCAGGTGGATCAGGTGATCCTCCCAGGTGGAGCTAAAGACAGCAATATCATCTAGATATGTTGCACAGAAGTCATCCAGCACAGAGAGAACTTGGTTCACCAACCTTTGAAAAGTGGCAGGTGCATTTTTCAAACCAAAGGGCATCACCACAAATTGGTAATGACCTCCTGGGGTAGAAAATGCTGTTTAGCCTTGGCATCCTCAGCTAACCTGATTTGCCAATAACCAGCTGTCAGGTCAAATGTACTCAAGAATTTGGCAGAAGCCAATTTATCTATGAGTTCATCTGCTCCTGGTATTGGATGGGCATCTGTCTTAGTGACAGCATTGAGACCCCTGTAGTCTACACAAAACCTCATCTCTCTCTTACCATCCTGGGTGTGAGGTTTTGGCACTAAAACTACAGGACTAGCCCAAGGGCTCTCTGAGGGTTCAATGACTCCCAATTCCAACATCTTTTGTACTTCTTGCTTTATGCAGTCCCTGACGTGGTCAGGTTGCCTGTAGATTTTACTCTTTATAGGCAGACTGTCACCAGTGTCCACCTCATGGGTGCACCAGTTTGTCTGATGGGTATCAGAGAGAACATTTGTCTAAAGGATTGAAGAACCTGTTTACAATCCTCTTGTTGATGTTCAGAGAGGCTGTCAGAAAAGACTACACCATCTACTGAGCCATCATCAGGGTTCTGAGTGAGCAGGTCTGGGAGAGGGTCACTCTCCTCCTCCTGCCCCTCATATGTGGCCATGAGCAAGCCCATGTCCTCCCTGTTGACAAATGCCTTGAGCCTGTTCACATGAAGTACTCTGTGAGGGCTCCTGGGAGTTCCAAGGTCCACCAGATAGGTGACCTCTCCCTTTTGCTCAATAATCGTATGGGGTCCAGACCACTTGTCTTGCAGAGCTGCTGGGGCCACGGCTCCAACACCCACACCTTCTGTCCTGGGTGATACACAGTCAGGACAGCCTTTTGGTCATGCCAAGCGTTTTGAAGTTCTTGGCTGGCCTCCAGGTTTTTAGATGCCTTCTCCATGTACTCTGCCATCCTGGAGCGTAGACCAAGTACATAGTCCACAATATCCTGTTTAGGCTTTTTGAGAGGTAACTCCCATCCTTCCTTCACAAGACATAGGGGTCCTCTTACAGGATGCCCAAACAGAAGCTCAAAAGGGCTGTAGCCAACCCCCTTCTGTGGGACCTCTCTGTAAGCAAACAGAAGGCAGGGTCAAATGATGTCCCATCTTCGCCTAAGCTTTTCAGGTAACCCTTTTATCATCCCTTTTAGGGTCTTGTTGAATCTTTCCACAAGCCCATTTCACTGTGGATGATAGGGTGTGGTAAATTTGTAATTTACTCCACACTCCTTCCACATAGCAGTCAAATATCCTGACATGAAGTTTGCACCTCTGTCAGAGACAACCTCCTTAGGAAACCCCACTCTGGAGAAAACTCCAAGTAGGGCCCTGGCCACAACAGGAGCTGTAGTGGTCCTAAGGGGAATAGCTTCTGGATACCTGGTGGCATGATCCACTACCACCAGTATAAATCTGTGCCCAGATGCTGTTGGGGGTCCATTGGTCCAACAATGTCAATCCCCACTCTTTTAAAGGGTACCCCCACCCACCACAGGTAGTGGTATAAGGGGGGCCTTTGTTGTGCCACCTGATTTGCCACTGGCTTGACAGGTGAGGCATGAGCAACAAAACTCTTTAGTGTCTTCAGACATATGGGGCCAGTGAAAGTGTGGGGCAAGCCTGTCCCAAGTCTTGTTCTGGCCTAAGTGACCTGCAAGGGGAATTGCATGGGCCAAGGTGAGAAGGAAACCTCTCAGAGACAAGGGGATGACCAGCCTCCTGGTAGCACCAGGCTTGGGGCTCTTGCCTCAGAGTAAAGGAGTCCATCATCCCAGTACACTTTATGGGCACCTGTGGCATTCCCTGCAGCCTCAGCAGCAGCCTGCTGTCTGAGGGGTTCAAGAGATGAACAGTCTAATTGAGCCTGCCTCAAGTCTGCCCTGGAAGGTCCCCCTGTCCCAAGGAACTCAACCTGTTCAGGTTCAAGCTCCCCATCTAGGACAGTTCCTTCTGGGGTTTGTAGGTCAGCCTCCTGTGAGGGCTGATCCTCTACCTGAGGCGAGGGGGAAGGCACAGCCTTAACCCTACTGCTCTTACTCTTGGTTAGTGTCTGGTCCATTGTTCCAGGATCCAGCACTAGTTCAGCTGGGCATTTCTTGGCCTGTGACCTAGTCACAGCAAGGACATGTGCTGACAAACCTAACATTTCCACATGAGTCCTATACTCCACATCCGACCATAAGGAGGATTCCAAATCATTGCCCAAGAGACAGTCCACTGGGAGGTCTGAACTAACAACAACCCTTTTGAGGCCATTTACCCCTCCCCAGGAGAAGTTAACAAGTGCCATACTATGGTTGGTAGTGACATTGCTAGCATTGGTCACTAGGTAGTCTGAACCTAGTATTACCTGTCCAGGGTCCACAAATGCTGGTGTCATCATAGTGACACTGGCACAGGTGTCCCTGTAGGCCTGAGCCATTTTTCCATTGATTAAAGGCGTTTGTCTGTACTTGCCCAGAGTACTGGGACTTATTGTAGGGGTCAAATCCATGTCCCCAGTACAAACAAGAACAGCCTGAGTAGGGACTCTGACTAGGTCAGAGCCTGCCTCAGATACCAATGTCAACCCCACTATAGCCTTTATGGGGAACACTACCACTACTAACTGAACTAGGGGGTGCAGGTGCCTTAGGGGCAGTAGTGGTAGGAGCTGGGCCTTTCTTGGTGCACTCACCAAACCAGTGAGTATTACTTTTACAGTATTGGCACCATGGTTTCTTCTGACCATTATTCTTCTTCTTTTGGGAATTCTAGGACCCACCCTCCTTAGATTGTTGGGGCCCTGTTGAAGACGTCTGGTCATTTTGCTTATTCGGATTACCCTTTTGGTCTGCTTTCTTCTGGCCACCACCCTGGTTCTGGTTCTGCTGCTTGACCCTTGTCCTGACCCATCTGTCTGCCTTCTTTCCCAATTCTTGGGGAGAGGTCAGATCTGAGTCAATAAGGTGCTGATGCAACAACTGATTTTGACAATTACTTAAGATTTGTTCTCTCATAATTAGATTATACAATCCTGTGTAATCAGTAACTTTACTTCCAGTAACCAGCCTTCAAAAGCCTTAGTGGCACAATCAACAAAGTCAGCCCAATCCGGAGACTGAATTTTTTGGGTGTCTCTGAACAGAAACCTGTACTGCTCAGTTAAGCCAAACCCATCAATCAGTGTATTCTTCAGGACTTGGTAATTGTTAGCATCCTCAGCTCTAGTAGTGAGGAGCTTATCTCTACCTTTACCTTCAAAGGAGAGCCACAATATAGCTGCCCACTGACTCTGGGGAATGCACTGGACAGTGCAGGCCCTCTCCGAAGCAGTCATCCATTTGTGGATGTCATCCCCTTGTTTAAAGGGGGGCACTATTTTACTCAGGTGTCTAGTATCAAAAATCCTGTCTTTATCTCTAGGGATAATGCTGCCACCAGTGGGGTCTGCCCCACTCAAGTTCTGCTCTCTGGCAAAGGCAAGTCTTTCTTTGGCAAGGGCAAGTTCTTCCCTCTCAATCCTCAGATTGACTTCCCTCACCTTAGATTCATGCTCCCTTCTCTGGGGGGATGTCATCCCTCTCTGAGAAGATGCCTGAGAGACATGGGTGTGAATAGATCTGTTAGAGCCTCTGGAGAGAGACCTAACTCGTCTATTCCCAAGGTTAAGCCTGCCTGAGGATGGGCCTGGGGGTCCCCCAGTTCCATTCTCATGTATGCTTAAGTTGGCCCTGGTAAGTCTGCTGACTCCTCCCTGACCATGGTTTACCTCACCATCAGATGAGTCTCCATCTCCCTCCACTTCATCAGTTTCAGGGAAATTGGAGTCCTTCTCTAGTGGGGGTATGTTTCCCTCTGTAGGGTCAGA
Source organism: Lissotriton vulgaris (assembly GCF_964263255.1). Taxonomy (NCBI): domain Eukaryota; kingdom Metazoa; phylum Chordata; class Amphibia; order Caudata; family Salamandridae; genus Lissotriton; species Lissotriton vulgaris. Next base: position 1,105,361,277 of record NC_141698.1, read on the forward strand.
TGGGCCTGGATTAGAAGCCCTTCTGGCATCATAAGTCTCTAAGAGACCAATCAGGAATGGGATGGTAGGGTTAGAACCCTGTTTTAGTTTCCTGGAGGTACACAATTGTCTCATCTCCTGGAGGCTAAGGGCTGCATATCTTGATATGACCTGTGGAGGGTCAACTTCCACAAGGGGAGCCACTGTGTTCTCTCCTGTGGTAGACATGCTTTTCTAGTGAGGTGTAAGTGGTGCACTTACCTACACTATGGGTGTACCTACTGATCCCTTGCTAAGAGTTGTAGTCAAGGTGTGCTACTCCCTTTCTACTACAACAGCTGGTTCAGTAGAACTCAGAGTATTTCTAAGCTTGTTATATGTACCTATGGTACCTTATGTGATCTTTCAAATGATATCTCAAGATTATATTTGGTAAAAACAACAGCAAGCTCAAATCCCAACCGCTGCACACCAATGTGAGAAGTTGGCCTGATATATGATGCTCACTAGTTCTAGTGATCACCTTGTATCAGTCCAAACAACCCTTATGGTGATTGGTTGTAAGTCAACCTTATAGACCAGCTATCCTAGTGGTAGCGTGGACAAAGCAGTCTTAGGCTAAACTCTTTTGGCATGTGAAGCCAGCTGTTTTACCACATATAGCCCCTTGAATACCAAGTGAAAGGACACTACACAGGTTGTTATGAAAATAAACAAGTATTTATTAACTAACATACACCTCTGAACTCTTTATGAGGTCAGAGGGCTAAGCACATGACAAACTCTTAGGAAAAATATGTTTAAGTTGCACGATTTACAATGGTGCCCTAGGGGCACAACAAACCATATACTAAGTAAGTGGAATGTGAAAGTCAATAATAGGAATGGAGCTGTCCAGAGGCTGTAGGATTGCTGGGACCACGCTATACTAACTTGAGGTAAGTAATAGGAGGCCCACGGAGCGCGTGTGCAGAGTGTGAACTCACACGCGAGATGCGTACAAACGTCTATGGACAGTACAGTTTTAGGAAAAAAAGGTGAGTACGGACGCCCCTGACTAGATAGGACTAAAATGACTGTGGAACTGGACACTAGGAGAGTCAAGCTACCCTTGAGCACTGAAATGCTCGTGTAACCTCACCCACAGGCTGCAGGTGCATAGGTGCCAAGTCGTGTCGGGTTCCGGCGTTGAAGTCTATGGAGCCTGGAGGAAAAGATGCTGCAGGCGGTCAGGAGGAAGATGTCCGGTGTGATCCAAGGGTGGATCAGTGATGAGAAGAACCTGAAAGCAGAGGGGACAATGTTCAAAGTCACTAGCCAGTGACTGGAGTGGAACCAGGAGTGGAACCAGATGTCGTCGTCGCGATCAGGTGAAGGTGGACGCTTGTCTCTGCAGCCACGTGGACCAGGTGGTGTCTTCGATGACCAGGATGGAGGCACGAGCTGTCCCACGCAGGCTCTCGCTGTCGGCGGTGTCGGCTTCGGATTCGGAGTCGACAGGCCTTGGCAAAGGCAACCCATGCGTGGAAACGGCGTCTGGAGTGGACCAGGAGGGTCCGGGGTGCTCCTCTTTTGAGAGGGAGCAAGGGCCAGTCTGGAGCAACCAGACCAGCAGTGAAGTTGTCGGGTTTCGTCGTCTAGGAGGTCACTAGCCAGCCGGCAAGTGACCAGACAACGCGTCGAGCAGAAAACAGGCAGAAGGGCCCCATGCAGATCTCGTGGATGCTGGAGGGCTGGTCTTCGGTGCAGGAGCTGCTCGGGGTCGGCGCTTCTCAGTCCCCAAAGCACTTGGACGAGGATACCTCTGAAGTCGTGCTGGAGCGAAGTGCTGCTTCTTTCAAGATGGCCGGTCCCACGTGTCTCGTCGCATCCACGGATCTCAGCTGTGCTGCAGATGTAGGTAGAGGTCGGAGAGGTCTGGGAATCTGGGTCTCGTCGGGCTCTGAAGTCTGGATCCGGGAAGGAAGACGACAAAGGGAAGCCGCTGGACGCTGATGGTGCCTGCTTGTGCAGGGTGGACACTTCTTGCCCACAAGGGAGATTTCTTCAGTCTTCTGTGGAGCAGAACGTCGAAGCCCAGAGTTTCTTCTTGTGAAGTTGTTCAGGATAATCTAATCTGGAATGGGACCAGCTCCTACCTTTATCCGGTTAAAGGGGGCTGCACTACGACTAGGTCCCTCCTCTGGGTGGGACCAGGAAGGGGGGTGGTTGCACCCCCTATCCTTTGTCCGGTCTTGCGCCAGCTCTGGGGCTGGAGTGCCCCAGGAACTGGTTTAGACCGGAGTATGCACAGGGACACCTTGTGTGCCCCAGGCATGTCTCATTCCTTTCAGCCCTGTCCTAACTAATACACAAAATCCTGTCTGTGGTGGTGCTAGCACCTCCCAAGGCAGGAAACCCCTTGTCCAAGCCTCCCTCGCTGGAAGGACTCCCAGCAGCAGGAGGTCAGACTTGTGTCTGTGGTGGCAGCATCCATTTTGTGATGCTGAGGTTCGAGTTAACTTTAACCGGGGTTCACAGTTACATACATGTTGTGTCCCTCTAGAAGGGTGGAATGCTACCCCCGTCGCCAGAATTGGCGAGGGGGTAGTATTTCAATTCGTATGACACCTTACTCGACATGTTTTGATAATGCTATACCAAAGTTAACAATAACCGCGAGGATTATAATGCACTTAAGAGTATATGGTATAGCGTTATCATGAAAACAGCTAAAGGACTTGGTTCCGAAAGCTGCAGACAGGCTCAGCTCATGCTAGAGCACCATCTCACATAATTCCAAGCACTCTGCCTTCAGGATTGATAAGGCCTACCATAGGAGTGACTGATAGGAGGATATGTGTCCTTTTAGGGTTAGATATAGGGATACTATATCTAAAGCAAGGGGTGATTACACCACCTTGCCCCAACTGAATGATCAGCCAGTTGTGTCAGATTTGGATGGCCAGCCAGGGGTGGCATAATACATGCTACAGCCCCTGGTAGGCCCTGGGTGCACCTATGCCCTGGGTACCTAAGGTACACTGTGCAGGGACTGATAAGGTGACTCAGTATCTAATCGGGTACGCACCTAAGGTACATGGTTGTCAATTTTAGAGAGAGAACAGCTAGGCTGTGGGTCTGATTAGCAGGCCCACAGTCGGGGAGGTCGTAAACCAGTGAAGCAAAAAGCAAAAATCGGGGGTGACCATAGGATTGCAGACCCTACTCTCCTACAGCCTTTACAACTTAATCCTCCCCCTCTTCCTGTCCCCTCGGTCAGGAACCTGGGCTTTAAATTCGACAACACCCTCTTGTGCAAAACCCAGATAGGACATGTGTCCTCATCATGCTTTTGGAAAATGAGGGCATTACGGAGATTCCTCCATCTCCTACAGATGAACTGCAGGAAAACAATAGTCCACGCACTTATCAGATCGCAGCTAGACTACGCTAACAGCTCGTATCTGGGTCTGCCAGCCTACCTGTTCGGGAAATTGCAAACCATACAGAATGCAGCCGATAGGCTTATCAGAAATGTCCCGCTAAGGCATCACATTTCCCCTCACTTACGAAATCTACACTGGCTGCTTGTAAAAAAAAGAACAGATGTCAAAGCACAGACTCTAGCCTACAGAGCAATCAACAAAGTTGGCCCTCACTATCTACGGAAGAGAATCAGCAAATCCCATTAGACAAGGAACCTAAGATCGAATCATCTTGAACTCCTCGTCACTCCCCGCTTTGCTAAAGCCAGACTAGAAGGACGGTCCTTCCCCGTCAGAACCACGACCCTGTGGAACTCCTGGCCCGAACAAATCAGAAAGGCCAACTCAGAATCTACCTTCCGAGAGTCCTTGAAGACATGGCTCTTCAGTCTCCCTTAGCACCCTGTGGTACTCGACATACTAACCCCTCCCCTTTCGGTCTCCACTGCTAGCGCTGGGACACCCCTTTTGGGGGCTGCCTTGCGCTCTACTAGTTACAAAAAATAATAATAACAACTCGTACTGTTCTGAATTAACCATTGCACTTTGTTACAGGTTGTTACTATTTCATTGCATTTGTCTTTGTCAATTGTCAATTACTTTTATGATGCATCGTTTTTATAGAGCTCGTTACCAGTAGATTGATGTCAGTATAGCCCTGTGTACACAGTTTCCTAATCTATCATGGAGACACCACTAGACCACATGCAAGCTAGGATCCCCACGCAGGCTTGAAAACTAGTGAAACACTGCCATGAGTGTAACGTCCTTACCAAGGCACATGTATTTCCCTGGAAACAAGGGGGGGGGAGGGGGGGGGGGAACGTTTGACACCAACACCAAGTTACATATTTTTGTATTCTTGTACACCACACCCTCTGTTGAGCATGGATGCTCTTCCACCCCTCCAGAGATAGAAATATACCTAGTTTCATGAAAACTACTTTGTCATTTTTACAATGCATCCACATGGACCATTCTCAGCTCACTTACACCTATGCTGAACCAAATGCTAGCATTCCTCACGCACTACGCAGCCCACTCCTACCCAACACCCAGTATCAGCACATGACCACCGTGGTCACTCAAATCACGAACAGATCATGCTACATATTATTACTCATACCCCGTGTTATAGGCACTGAAAGGCTTTACTTATCCCAAGAGAATGCCCCAGAGAAATCAAAATGTCTCATCAACCTGTACCTATGTAGGATAAGGGCCAAGATTGAACCAAGTAGAGTATAACCACGCAGAGCAGTAGTAAACATCACCCGGTATGAGACCAACCCCAGGCCACTGTACCTTTTTACCGAATCTAGCGACATTCAAACGGAACTAGACAGGATGCTCAGAAGGGGCACTATAGGGGGGACGGTGTGTGGCACTGGGACTTCATAGAAGAAAGGTTCCCGAAGGTAGCAAGACCACCAAACCATTGCACAAATACATCCGATCCCGCATCCTTAACATATACGCTGCAACCTTTTTTAATGACAAGTGGACCCCAGATATGGAATTCCAGTACAGAGCCGCTCACCTCCAGGACCGGACTGACCATAGCGGGCACCGGGCAATCCTGCAAAATCGGCCCTGTACCCAAATCGGCCGAAATCCGGCCCCAGCAAAGAGCTCGGCGGCCCAGTCAACCCCCCTGAGTGGGGGGGGGGCAGGGGGGGCAGAGTAATTTGCCAGGGCTGGTTGTGGTTCCCAGTCCGGCCCTGCTCACCTCGTCAACGCTAGGGAAAATGAGTCCGATGGGAGGGGGTCCAGCACCGGCATAAACACCCTGTGCCAGGAAATATCTGGGATTCCGAGATGAATAGGTACATATGATTGGAGGGAAAGTGACAACCCTGAATCGGACGGACGGAAACTTACACTGTATTGTTTGTGTTTCAGAGGCAAAGGAACCATACCGCTTGGTTCAAGCGAGAACTGAGAAGTAAAACTGCATATAGTGGACCTGCAATGGGGCACCTCCACGTTGATGGATATTTACTGGCAGTGCGGCGAGCGTAGCGAAGCAGGTTCTGCGCCAGGTGCGGGTGAGCAGTCGGGCAGGTGAAAGGGGGTCAGAAGCATCTGCTCCAGATTTAAAAGCAATGAACGGGGCATCCCACTGATGCAAAATTGGGTACTTCAGTGCCCAGCCTGGAGACAGTGTGCAGTGCTACTGAAGTGGTGGCACAGTGAGTGCTGCAGCCCACGGGCAGCACTGGCGTACATGTGGTACCATATATGAGAGATTTGTAAGTAATTTGATATATGCCAATGAGATGTATACCAATCTTACTATGTGCAACAGGGAGAACACAAGCATTTTACCACTGGGTAGCCAGGGTAAAAAGCACAGAATTCTACAGCTAAAAAAAAGGCAAAAAATCCCAGGTGACTGTGCAGGAAGGGCCTAATAATTTAAATCTTCTATCATTAAACTCTGTGAATTGAGACAATACTCTCAAAATATGTGATTTCTTCCTCTGTCTACTCATCAAAGTATTAATGACCTCAAATCCTATCGTGGGTGAAACCCACCTCAGCCCAGCTTACTAGCGGAGGCATACTTCTTTGCAGCGGTCTCCTTCACTTGGTGCTATCTCCCAGCTCCATCGGCAGTTCCTCCGTGTCAGGGAGGGCCAATGCCAGTCCCTGGTCGCCACCAGACCTAGCCTCTCCACTGCAGTTTAAGCGGCCCCAGGCCTTGCACCATCCCTCACCTGCTTCACAGCTGTGAGTCACCATAGAGTGTCGAGTCCAGAGACTCCAGTCCAATGTCGCCTCCCCGGCTCACCCAGATTGAGCCTCACCAGTTATCTGGCCCTCTGACTCTGCTCCGTGGGTGGGGGGCTCCCAGGCGCTGCGCCAGTCCAATACCAAGCTGCCCATTGCAGCAGTTCATCATGTGGTCCACGAGTTTTGGCTCAAACATGTACAGTCTGCACCCCTCCGGATGCTAACACAGTCCATCAACCTGTCCAGTCTGCTGTGGTCTTTCAGGGCAACCCAGCACTAGGGTCTGCTTTTAGCCTACCCAGGGGCATTGCTAACAGACTGCCATCATGAGAGGAGTTGGCCAAACGGCTAAGGCGGTCGACCTTGAATCTGGGGATCTGGGTTCGAGACTCTGCAATGATGCTGAACATCCTGTGATTCTGGGCAAATCACTTAATCTCCCCGTACCCAACAAAAGTGAATGTGTGTCCTAATGTAACGTAACTGGTGCTATGAAAAGCGCTCTGATACCCGATTCGGGTCAAGTTTGCGCTATATAAAACTCAGCAAAAAATCTTTTTTTTAAACCATGTCAGGTGACATTTTGTCCTAAGGACCAGCAGCACTCTTAGACCACACGGTGTAGCGAGCCTCACATGGCCTTTACTTCCACTCGGTTTCAGCTTTCAAGTAGCGTTTGTCTTTTTTGCATTTCAGCTCTGTGCAGCCAGCAGCTAAGGGTCAGTCGCACATAGGACTATGTTGGATTTGAGCGGCTATAACAACAAAATGGGGTGGGGTCCTAGGGAATTATATTTAAAGACCAGCGAGGAGAATTTCCCCTACACATAAACTCATAACACCTTACTACTTTGGGTCTATATATTAGCACATGAGTTGTGTGTGGTGAAAAAGTGCAAGTTCCCTTAAAAAGAATTGTGAAGGAAATATAACCAATAAGGGGGGAATTAGCCCTTGAGGACTAGAACCCTCACTCACCCGCAGGTGACATGATTCATCATATGGGTTCCTCCTCCCAGCAGGAAATCGTAGTCCTGCTGAGGGCTACAACTCCCTCACTGGGAGGGAGGAGCTCAGGAATGTTTTTTAAATGATGTTCCCTAGTGTGACTAGGATGCTAAAATCCCATATGTGAAGGTATGGTGTAGTGTGGGCGCAGCACAATAAATGGGGAAGCTAATCGTGATCTAAAACTGCCTAGGAAGATACAAACATTTTTGTTCTTATATTGGGCTGTTCTCACTGGCAGGGTTAAAAAGCAGTGCAAAGAACAGTATAGATTTAAAAATGCTCATTAAATAAGGTCGACATGTTTCAGCCGAGTGATCAAAGATTTGTATCAGTGGCTTTCTTCAGGACCAAGACGATATTAAAGTATGCTGCTGCTAATGATAATATTAGTGATGAAAAGTAAGAAAAAGATACAACACCAGTAATCCTGCGAGGCTGTCCCAGGATTTACTGGGAATATCCTCAAATATAGGATAAAACACCCCACCTCTACCCGGCTACAGCTCAGGGGAGGAGGCCCGCTCTGTCCGTCCCGCTCTGTCCGTCGGTACCCCGTCCTCGGTACTAAGCTGCCACTGGAGGTTTGAGCGGCTGCCTCATGACTCAGAGCAAAGCAAACCTCACAACATCAACTCAAGGCCACGCTCCAGAAACTGGATAATAGATCCTTCCGGGAACACCATGTGTTGTTTACAATTCTTTCTTAACCTCAAACAGTACACTATGTTCATAAAATACAAGTATCACATTAATCTTTTTTATGCTAATACGTGCCTCCTCGAAGAGGGAAGAGGCCAGAACCTCAAAGGTGGCAATTACAAATGATTAGCAAAACAGAGAGGGCTCAGTCATCTGCAGGGCATCAGTGAGACATGAGTGAACAGCAGCTCAGCTCAGCTGCAGACAAAGCAGAAACGTGCCTTTTTAGATTTCAGAAGCTCAGTTGCCATGCATCCAGTGGTTTTATATCTTAAAATTGCAATTGGGAGGGCAAAAAGTAGCGTTGGAATGCTTGGCTCTTCTCCTCTTTGGCTCGTCAGGCTTGAGCCTGGCTTGGCTTCCCCACTTTCAGAACTGGCCTCATCTTACTTGGGATATTAAATATGGAACACTCTACTATGTGCAAATGCTAGATGCACTATTCTTGCAAATGCTAATGTCAGGCAACTGTAAAGACTTAATTAAAACTGGAAGTGCACCCAGAGCAAAGAACACAAAAACACAAAAAACTATTTGCACCTGACAAGGAGTTATGCATAGGAGCCATCTATATCTCTCTAAAAGCCAGTCTCATAATTTCCTTATTTTAGTCAAGTTGTGATGACTGAAATGACTTAGTTGCTCAACTGTAATAAATTACTACTGTTGAGTAGTGACAAATGCCTGCAGTCAGTGTGAAAGGCAGGTCCTAGAGCATCACTGCAGCTGCATTTTAAGCAAGGAAAACAAGAACTACCTTTATTTCTTCTGATCTGTTTTTTTGTAAAAAAATAGTGGTCAGCAGAAAGGAGTGATTTATCTTTAGTTTTTGCATGCCATTGGTTTCGTGATGTTTTTACACATTCTGTGCTACAGTATCTGTAATCTACTTATATTACTCTGATTTGAAAAATTATTTTTTGCAAACAAATTACTACATGCTTTTGGTGTGGTGAATTTCACACTATGGAGTGTGCTTTTGTTCTTCATGTCTGCAGACACTATGTCTTTCTTATGAAAAAGCAAGACACCAAGAATTTAAGTGGTTTGTTTGATGACTGATGTCACGACCATATATTAGAAGGATAAAAATACTCTTTGCCGTATGTTAAAAGGATATTACAAGTCACCTCAGAGATCCATGATCTGATGATAAATTCATCTTCTGTCCTCATTTCTCAATGTATTCACTAAACTCTGCCATGAATTACAATATTCTTTTAATGTAGGCAAGAGTTAATTGATCCCATATATGTTGCTGCTGCCTTTACTGTCTCTCTATGTCTGAAGTGGTGCTGGTCCATGTCCTGTGGGTGGAGAGAGTGAAGGAGTGAGAGGAAGAACGAGAGGGAGGCTTCCACTGCCAATGAATATGCTGTACATATTCTGGGTTTGTGAAGAAGTTTCTGCTGCGGGTTTCTTCTCGAGAAGAGAAGACTGGAATTTCCAAGCGAGGAGGACGTCGTGCATCTAACCAGGAAGGGAAAAGTGCGTATTTATTTTTTTATTTTAGTACCACCCATATGCCCACCCCACCACTCTCCATACTTGCCAGCCCTCACTGCATTCAAACAAGGTCTCTTCGCTGAGGCGGCAGACAGCCACAGCGGTCCTGTATAGAAGCTGATGGTACTGCTCCATTAAGATAATATCTGTTGAGAAACCTTGACACTGTCAGTTTTAAAAGTCAGGTGAAACTGTCACCCTTTGAATTTAAGAAAATCTTTGGATGAATCACATTTTACGACACTAACAAGGTTTTCAAAAAACTTTTACAAAGTTGCGAGCGAGAAGCTTCACGCACCCCTGTACAATCCATTCTTCGAAGAGTAAAAGTGTGTTCAGAACCCATGTTTATGATTCCCCAGGCACATGTTCTTGAAACTACCAAGTGAAAGCACCCTCAACAGATACACAACCTTACAGCTGACACACAACACATCTACACATTCACCAATGTTAGTCATGCTAGTTACAGACCAGTCCTGAGCTTGTATTGTTTCAACTTAAGCCAGTGCCCTCTGTTCAAGTAGAAGCTGAGTCCACTGGGTGGTGGATAGAGGTATATTTGGAGTGATATGTGAAGCTCAGTTGAATCTTCAGCTGCCTCTGGAGGCATTAAGAGCTACATGGTACCAGTTCCCAGCCACCAGTCCACATGAAGCTCTGTTCACTATGTATGATATAAATAGGAAGACCTGTTTAGCACTACAGAAGTTAGCACCAAAAAAGGAATAAACGTGAGACGAGCAGCGGCTCCTGGGCCACCGCAGGGGTTGGACTGGAGGATCCAAGAGGACTTTAGTCACCGCTGACTAAAGAGTTGGCACGCGGGGTGTAGGCAACCTGGTGCTGGTGCCAGGGAGGTTGGCAGCACCTTCAACAGGGTCTGCACGTATGTGAAAACAACATCTGAAGAGCATTAAACCTCAGCGTGACACATCTGCCAAAACCCACAAAAACATTCAACTAAAAGCAGAAAATGTACAATCGACCTTTTAACAACACCCTCCAAAAGAATGCATGCCAAAGAAGCATATACGCATGACTGACTCTCCACAACCATGTCAGCCTCACAGAAGTGACATGGACATGTGACTGTGCGCCTAGAAATCATGCCCTTCATGCATATACTGGATGTGAATTCAGCTGATTCTGCCCCAGCCCTCAGGCACATCGGAGGGGATACGTGAAGTGCCTTTAGCCCAAGGGTAAAACAACCTGCTCTGTGGAAATACCTTATATCGAACCAGTGAAGTGTGTCTCAGATCAGACCTTCCTTATAAACAAAAAGTAAATAACCCAGACACTGCAAGTGCTGACGTCCAAATTCTTTTCCCATCATCCATCTGCATAGGAAGTTATACCACTGCATTGTTCCTCATCCATCAGAACAGGAAACATCATCACCGGATTTCCCATTATCCAGCTGCAAAGGAAGTGACATCCCTGATTTACCCCATCATCCATCTGAACAGGAAGTGGCATCACTGGTTTCCAGCCAACAATACCTTTTACAGAAGAAGCCAAGCAAGTGGGCTTCATTGCCCATCATCTATCTGCAGAGGAAGTTACATCACTAGATTTCCAATCACTCATCTGCACAGGAAGTGACATCACCAGTTTCACCCAAATTTCATCTATAACACCTTTGCAGCGGGGGTACTTCCCCTGCTGTGCTGTTGGGCGGGGGCGCGCACAGCGCCCTGGTGCTCATGATGAGCTCAGCTCGTCATGAGGCACAGTGCTCGTGTGCTCATGACGAGCTGAGCTCGTCACAGCCAAACCCGTTTTCGTGGAACGTTCAGCACAGTAGGGGAATTATCCCCACGTGTGAGCATTCCACAGCTCATGACGAGCTCAGCTCGTCATGAGCACATGAGCACTGTGCCTCATGACGAGCACCGTGCCTCATGACGAGCACGGAAGGATATGAAAGAAGAAACCAAGTAAAAGGACTTAATTTACGATTAACCATCAGCACATGAAGTTTATCATTGTATTTCCCATCACTCATCTGCACAGGAAGTGGCGTTCTTCCTGCTTCAATGAACTCTTCAGGGTGTCCCAACGACTGAACTTCTCCAGCAAAAGGTGGATGGAGACAAGGGTGTCAGTTGCTTTCATCTGTTATGGCCAGGAAGGTCCTTGGGTCAGAACCCTTCTTCTACCGAAACTGACATGGTAAGATTAAATCATGTGCATCATGCAGCACCCAGTACTGCAGATGCCCCCAACCACACCCACATGTAGAAAACACAGACACTTACATAGCAAAAGGCAAAGACCCAACCTTGTGCACACCCCACTGACGACCACACACCCTCAAACTACACACATTCCAGCGTATACGCATCAACACTTGCTCTGCGGTACTCCACACACCAGACATCAAAGACATCACAAGCTTGAAGCCCTCTTCATCACAGAAACAGATGTGGCATTACGGCTAGAGCTGCCCACTCTGGAACTGGGGAACTACGTTTGAGTCTCGGCATTGTCTCAAAGCCTGTGATTGTGGGCAAATAACTTAATCTACCTGAGCCTAAAATAAAATGAATCTGTGAATGTGACCTTATGTAATGTAACTGGCACTCAAGTGAAGCGCTCCAATACCTTCAGTTCAACTTCATGCTATGCAAAAAAAAAAAAAAAACGCAAAAAACCCCCAGGAAAACCATGGTTTATGCCCACACCTTCGCACATCCTACACACCCTTTTTTGCACAGGCTACACCGGCCATCCTGTGGACCTCACACAGTCCATGGAGCTGCTGACATGCCATTGGCCTCTCTCTACAGGTCAGAACTCCACCTTCAACCTACTATTCTTCTGCAAGATCAATGAAATTGCCAATGCCTCATATGCCCAGATCAGTGACGTGTGGACCTAGATCAGACCATCCTTATAAGCAGTAAATAACCTGGGCATTGCATGTGCTGATGTCAAAATTAATGGGTGTGGGAGAACCATAAGGCGCTGATGCATTGATGTTATTCTGCTCTTAAAAGAAACAGACATGTTAAAGCCAGTAGGTTTGGCAAGCCTGCAAACATATGCAAAAGGCTTTAAAAGTAATAAAAAGGCCATTGAAGAGGTGTGGCGCAGCGGCCAGGACAACTGACGCTGGACGCTGGGGATCACGGTTCGATCCCTGGCACCGGCGGCAGGTCAGCTCAGCACCATGTGACTCCGGGCAATAGCTCGCTTAATCTTCCCGACGACCCCCAGTGCCGGGTTGCCTAGGGTAGCTGTGCGCTTTACAAATACTGGATTGTACTTTTTTTTCTTATTGATTTAATGGGTGAATATGTGCTTGCAAGACACATAAGTGCGAAATGACCAATCCCTAAAATAAACAACAAACAAATCATGAAATGAAAGCAGAGCTTGAACTACTAGCCCAGGAGCTGAAGTTCTCTGTTTTCTAAGTCTTGCGTGACAATGCAGCGCAACACGCTGCTCGCTCTGCGAGACATCTTGTGAGCAAGGAGATTTCAGTAGGGGACTTGAAGCCCCGCCCCTCATTTTCATTGGCTGGCGTCAGAGTTTATCCTAAACTGTGGCCTGCCATTGGAAAGGAGGTTTAGGCCACTGCCCTTTCTCCCTTTAGTCCGGCCGATCCGGACAGGGCCGTCTGCTTTGCGGCTGTCGCAAAGCAATTTCTTATCGTTATGGGGGCCATCTGTTTTCACTCATCCCGTGCTTATTTTTGCATGGCACTTTCCCTTAACCCCTTCGCTGCGGCACGAATTCTACCGCGGCACGGGGGTGAGCCCGGCGCTTCGGTGCTCATGACGGCTCCATGCCGTCATGAGCACCGTACTAAGTGCACTATAAATTTAGGGCAACTTTAGTGCTGTATAAGCAGCCAACGTGACATAACTTTCAAGGTTCCTTTCTCCTCTCTCTACGGCTCCCTACTGTGTCCACTCCTTCCCTAGCTTGCTCCCGCTCTCTGCATGTGCCAGTTGTTTGCAAGCATTTATTACCAAAAACAACAAGCATTCGCAATGCAATAGGTCTCGCATTTACGCGAGTTTGATCTATTGACATTGCAAATAACAATGCCTTTAATTTTTGTTTTTAACCCCTTGCATGCGGCGGACGGCCCCCGGCCGTCCGATTCCTGCCCGCTCATTAATTACCCAGCATTGCGGCGGAATTTGTCAAGTGGTTAAAACATAAACAAAAGGCATTGTCATTTACAATGCCAATAGTTGAAACTCGGGTAATACAAGACCTAATGCATTGCTAATGCTTGTTTAACCAGTGTTATGACATAAGGACACAAGGATCAGAAGGACATGCCCTCCCAGGTTCAAAGGCAGGATACCGACACCATTTCCTGCCCCAGGAGAGAAAGTATGAGGAGATGGGCACTGCAGTGCAGGATATGGTAGGGACACATATGCAAAAGAAACAATTGATGGACGGAATGCTGACAAAGCAAACATTTACCCCCAGTCACAAGGATCTGTGTTAAATCCATCATTCTTTTGCTCACCATGCCACCCCAGCTTGAACCCAGCCTTATGCAAATCAGTTTTGACCTTGTTCCTTGTGGGAACAGTCCAGCCAGAACTGCCAAGCCAGGTCATCCCTGGACCGGAAACAAGCATTCTGGGACCGGTTTCAGGGCCTCACCCTTCATCAGCCAGGCTAGTTTAAATCCAGTGGTGTAGTGAGCACGGGACCCACATCTGGGCATACCCTTCCCACTTAGGGCGACATATGCAAAAGAAACATTTGCTGGACGGAATGCTGTCAATGCAAACATTCACCCCCAGTCACAAGGATCTGGGTTAAATCCATCATTCTTTTGCTCACCATACCACCCCAGTTTGAACCCAGCCATATGCAAATCAGTCTTGACCATGTTCCTTGTGGGAACAGTCCAGCCCGAACTGCCAAGATATGGTAGGGTCAGCATGGGTGGAGATAAGGCCCCCCCCAGAAGTATCTGAATTAATATGATAAATAGGGATCAATAAGAGTAGTACATATACCTGGCTCTGTGTTTTTTGCGCGAGGGCAGCACAAGCAGTTGTGCACAAGGAAAATACCGGCACTCACAATAAAGAGAACCGACGGCTAAAATGGACTGACCCCTCTCGCCCCTTGTTGAATGATGTGATGGGCAGTATCAAAATGTGAACGACGCTTCAAGAGATTAGTGCAAGAGAGGGCTAACTGCAAGACCATATTTGTGGGGGGAGGACTCTGTGTGTGATGTGTATATATCACTGGAAAAAACAAAGGTTAAAGTAAGTTAGAGTTGTGGGAAAATGTCAGTTTAGAAGTAACAAAAAATAAGGTTAACAGGGTGTAATTGTTAGGTAAAAATGTCAGTTAATAGAAAGCTATTTAAACAAACAAAACCACTGAAATTTACCAGTTATAGTTCCCTAAATTCACTATAACTCAAGCCCCTCCAAGCAGAGAGTTGCTATCAACAACGTCACTTCAGAGGTTGCAATGGTGTTATCGATGATGTCATCCAACATGTCATTATTGATGTAATTGCTGGGGTAGTTAGTGCACGGCAAGGGTGAGAGTTATAATTACTTTAGGGCACAACTTTTAGTTAACGATAACTGGTGACTTTCAATGGTTTTGTTTGTTTCAAATGGTGTGTTTTAACTAACATTTTCACCTAACTATAGCGTTCCTTTAAACTTTGTTTCTTTCACTGAAATTCAAAGGTTTTTTAATGTAAAGTAAGATATTATTACATTTCCTAACTATAACATCAATGTAACCATTGTTTTTAGTGAATTGCTGTTTTTTTTTATGTAAGATGCTCTCACCCGGCGAGAGCTTTGAAAATACTTCCTTTGGGTGGGAGCAGACCTCTATTTCCCTGTACACGCTTGTGCAGGCAGGGAAACTCAGATTGCTCCTGCCTTGTGAAACAGCTGCTTCAGCTGGATGGGAGCAATGCTGTCTCCCGTAGCACCTAAGACGAGTGCATGTGGAGACCCAGCGGGACTGTGAGGGACCTGGAGCTCCACCTGCAGCCTCCAACGTACTGTTGGGTGGGTTCTCCGGGTTCACACCAGAGCACCCATCCTGGAACCCCTAAGGCCCTGGTCAATGGGGTCCCCGGGCCCATAGTAGCTAGGGGAGATGGCAGCGTACCCTCCTCCCTTTATTAGCAAAAAAGGAAGGCCCCAGGAGATGGAGTCTCCAAGGACCACAGTAGCTTGGGAAGGGGGGTCACCCTGGTTCCTCCCCTCTAAATATATGTTTATATAAAGGCCCAGAGAAGGGGCTGCATGCCCGCCTCCCATTTAAAAAAAAGAGCCCCGGGGATGGGGTCCCTGGGCCCCAAGAGTACCCCTCCCCTTTTTTTGACAAAGTGACACCAAAGCCAAAGGCTGTGCGCGGCAGCGGTTTGGCCTGATGTAATAAAAACCCAAGATATTCACGGCCAGAAAGAAAGGTTTTAGTGACCTTATAGTTAGGTGAACATTTCAGAGACAATGTAACATTTTAAACTCAAGAAAACCACTGAAATTCACAAGTTATAGTTATCTCTGGTAGAGTTTCAACTGGGGCACCTGCTTTGTTCAGAAGTGCTTCCCGTTCAGTTTTAATTTCCATCAAATGAGCATTAGGGTCAGAATGGAACCTCATTTTTTCCATGAAAAGTCCACAGTTTTGCCGCAAATGTCTACCCAACTGGAGTACTTTCTACTAGTTTATTAGTAAGTGATACCTTGTTGGGTAAATGGATACTTCAAACTCTACACTACAGCTGCATAAAGGACCACAAGGTAATGTCTCCAGTGACCTTGTGTGGTGCATTTTCAGCAATTTGATTGTTCCTGCAGTGTCTTCATCATTTAAAAAATCTATGATAACATGAATTCTCATCAAGAGAACGCGACAAGACTACAAAAAAGGTGTATCTCCACCTAACAGGGTTACTTCCTCTTAAATATATGAAGTGAGTGCTTCTTTGTTTGGTGGAGATGTCCTCATATTCCTCTGTATCAAGAAAGCAACACCTTTTGGTGAGATGTCCATCATCATGGGAAAAGGCGGGAACACCTTTGCATACTATTGTGGAAAATGGGGATGGGCCAAACAAGCGGAGCTTGCAGATGATTTTGGGCATTTGCATACTCAGGGTAATTAAAAGTTAGAACCATGGACCCCAGGGCACCCAGTGTGCCACGCTGGGGAACACCGGGGGAGCCACAACGCCCGCAAGGTCCCTGTCATTGCTCCCATATGCAGGGAGTAGCCAAAAATGATGCTCCCTGCATGAGGGAGCAATTCTTTCATCTGTTTTCCTGCCCACTTGAAAGTAGGCAGGAAAATAGATGAAGAGTTCGCTCCAAGCGAACGGGAGCAGATTTCCCGCTCCCACCAGATGGGAATGGACTTAGTGTTTGCTCTCGCTTGGCGGGAGCTGTCAAACTCCCCGCCAAGTGAAAACAAACTGCTATCTCCAGAGGGTGGGCACCTCGGGTGATAGGGAGCTGGCCCTGGGAGTGGCGGTCCACAGGGTCGTTAGAGGCTGCCCCTCCTTTCTTTTTGCACAGGCCAGCCCCAGGTAGGTCGTGGCCCCCGGAAAAGAAAACAGCCCAGGAGTGAGGCTGTGCGCCCCCCTCCCTTTTTAGGTCGAGCAGACCTACCCTCAATGCGTGAGCATTGAAGGTGTCTGCTTCAGACCTATTGTGGCCCGTATTTAGGAATGTGGACAGCAATCAGACGCGCGCTTTCACATTGTCAGATTTCACCTCGGGAGCGCGCGTCTGAGCCGCGCTTGCGCAGACTAACTCGCTTCCCTCGCACGCATTAACGGCACAGACACAGCCATCCCCCACCCCTCTGCATGCACGCGCGCACGCGCACACATACACACGCTGCCGCCCCCACACACACACACACACACATACACGCAGACAGGCACAACACACGCAGGCACATACAAGCGCGCGCACCCCGCCTCCCCCCTCTTACAAACCCGCACACACACACTCCCAACCCCGCTCACCGGGCACAAGCAGGGCTTCCATCACTGGGGGGGCGGGCACCGTCAATGTGCCCCAACGCCCCCCCTCACCGGCTCCTCTCGTCCTGTCCATCCGTGTCAGACCAGACACCGCAGCCCGCTCCATTGTTTCTCCGCCCCTTCAGTGCGTGTCACGCCTCTCCTTTCTCCCGGACGGAAATCCCTTTTGCGTGTCAGGCCTCGTTTTCGAAACTGAACTGTCCCGCAACAGTGTATATAATATCGGCAGTCGTTCTGTGCACTTGGTATTGCGGTCCTCGGCATTTGCAACCTTACACCCTATTATGTGTCTGTTATGGTCGCTCATTATATGTGTATGTGTTACGTATGAAAATCAGTTTCCCCGAAAATAAGCAACGTTGCATTTTTTATACTGCTGGCCACGTCCATTATATAGAGCCTCTGTCAACCCTCCGGATATTATTACAGACATTTTTTCATTAAGTGCCTCTGTACTCCTATTCGGACCTGTGGGATCTGCAAACATGCCCGTCAAGAAGCAAGGTAAGCAGAGGACAAGTTTTCCTTCTGGTGTTGTGCATGCTTCGTGTGTATCTCTGATTGTGTGCGCGATTTGCAGCGGCTCCATAACTTCTGGTGCAGTTGTTGTTTTGAGCTCACAACCATTCCTTTCTTGGCCCCTTGACAGCTGCTTAGAGGCTTCGCAGTCCTACATCAGCATTTGCCATCTCTCCCCCCAAAACAGAAAGTTGAGAGCCAGAGTGTACTTGTGGCTGCTTAAGGAGGGGCAGACCCTGAGAATGAGGGATACTGCGACAATGTGCGCCCGTGCATTCCTGCGGGCTGTGGAAGCCGCTTCCGGATTGGGAGCCTCTAGTTGGGATTCCTGGGCATTAATCCGCACGATGCCTCCTGCATGCTTAATCCCCCCCCCCCTGTTTAATGCTTTCGATTAGACGAGCCGTTCTTGCGGGCTAAGCATGAGGCGATCGAGCCGCCTGGGCAGAGTTTTATGACACGTCAATTCCCGGGACCTGTTGACGTTAATCTATCTACTTGAATTGCAAATGTACCGAGGGAGAAAGGCGTGTTGTTGTTTCTCCTCAGTGACACGGCTCCTTGGTTGGGTCCAGACACTAGAAGTTGTTTAAGTGACAGCACAGCTGCACGATGTGAGGGGGGGGTGTTTGGGTTCAAACGAGGGGCATGCTCACTCTTCGCCTTTCAGAAAGCTGTGGGTGTCGCAGGGTTGGTGTCGGGAAAGTGGATGCACAGTTGCATGTGTTGGCTACAAGAGAGGTCTATCAGTACCCTTAAATGGAACAGGCGATGTGTTGTGAAACACAACTCGAAATGTTTAATTTCAAGCCCATTCCTGTTTTGCTCTCCATTCAGATCCTCGTAGTTTCATTTGTTCACGATAAACACGGGGCTACACGTACCAGAATAAAACGGCTAAATAACAACAAAATAAGAGTTCCCAATTTCACATGGTATCTGTGATTATTTTTTTTGCCTTCTGAGTCTTGTAGCCCTAGTATAAAACAGCACTACCAAACCCATTTTTTAAAGTTGAATTCTGGGTCAAGTAGCTTTCAACAGAGGAATGGTTCTGGGAAACTTGAGTGCTGCCAGGTCAAACATGGGCTTCTCGCACTCCACAACGTGAAGGTTTTCTGTAGAGGGGGTTTCGGTTGCATACATTTTGTGTGTTTGTTAAGACGGTCACCTCACTCAGTGGCCTCTGACAGTTTCATGTGCTGGAATTTTCACCCAAAGGCCATTGATATCAAGTTCGATTACTTTAATTATTAAATAGAAACAAAGGTTACATCGCCCAGGATGCATTTGGTTGTCAGGTGAAAGTCCCAGACTGAAGAGAAACTGTTCTTGATGACAGAGAATGAGGTGGCCATACTCGCCCTGTCCACGCGGGTAGGACTCGCCTGCATCCACGCATGTGACCCTTTTACAGACTTGCATGTCACTATTCTTTGGTACTTTCCAGATACGCAGAGAGCACTGTACCTGCTGGAGCAGTACTGGTCTAAGTTGAACCAGACTAAAGACAGTGGAGGGCAGAGAGACACTAAACAGAGAGATGCTGCTAGCATTGAATCTCTCCTCCAGCACAGACACCGGCATCGCGCCTGTAAAGCACCTAGAGGAAACGTGGAGGGAGAGGGGCACTACTACATTTGTGGGACATTGCATTTCAGTCCAGTGATGTGGAAATATGCACCGAAATGAGTCCGTCTAACCTTCGATGTTTGGCACTTAGCAGGGCTGCAAAGAACATGTTAGGAAAAAATAAGGTGCCTTCTAAATGCAATGAAATCACTTGCTTAAACACGCAGAAGCGTCTCAACTTAGTAAATCAGAATACATGCTATCTATTGAAAGGGAACGTTTTAATTTTACTACGATTGACCTCATTCATAAAATTATCTGTGCTCTTTCTTTGATATATCCTAAATTCATGAAACTACATAATTTCCTGTTAAAAAATCCTACTTAATTATGCTGGTTAAACTCTGGAATAATAGCTTCCTCTTTGCAAACAATTTAGAGCGAGAAAATATGATACATTAATGAACCTTTTGCTCATCAGAAAGGTGACGTAAGATCACGTTGTGTAAGGGCTCATTCATCTACGTGTATCCCATTAGGTTTTCGTATGCAGAATGACCTGCAAACTACACATTTTGGCCAATATCTCACAGTTTCCTCACATTTCAGTGCAGGGAAAGTTCTGAAAACCGCCAGGAACCATATAAGTACTACCACCCAGCCTTCCCAGGTTTTTTACACAGTGTATTGAGTTGGAGCGGCTCAGGACGCTGGAAGCCAAAAGGTGGATTGAATGTAAAAGCCATTGTTATTTGTGATATCAATACATCTAAGTCACGTAAATACAACACAGATTGCATTACAAATGCTATAGGTGTCACATTTTCTAAAGTTCAAACTATTGGCATTGTAAGTGACAAAGCTATTTATTTCGCTATTTTCAAAACCAACACATAAACAAAAAATGTGTCATTTACAATACCAATAGCTCAAACTTTCCTAATGCGAGACCTATTGCATTGCAAATGCTTGTTTAATGTAGCCATGCTCCGGGATAGTTGTAGTCCCCAGGGTCGAATATGTCCCGGGAGGAGGGCTACGTCTCCCTTTTTTTGTAATTCCATGCCTTAGGGAGGTAGGATTCTCTGGGGCAATTTTAAATACAGGAGGAGGGTGCGCACAGGCCCCCTCTTATTTTGCTACCAAGCCCCCGGCAGGTGGTGGTCCCCAGGGCCTTTTAAGGCCTACTGAGGTGAGCTATGTGGCCCCCCTTATATTACTGTATAAATCCCCGGGAAGGTGGCAGTACCCGGGGTTCAAACTGGCATGGGGGGTATGCATTCCCCTCCCCATTTCTTATTAATATATATGCCTCTGGGACCTGGCTCACCCCGGGGCTGAAAGAGAAAGAAGCGCGGAAGATCATGCATTTGTTTATTTTTTTTTAACTTTTGACACAAATTTGCAGCAAGATTCGTTTTTTTAAATACATATTGGCCCAGGCAGGGTCCCTAGGGGACCTCAGCACAAGGCCTAGGGGTTCAGGGTATTCCTACCCTGCCCCTTCTCTTCTTTTTAAAAACATGTTTTTGTTAGGGATTCGGCTAAGTCGGGGTCCCAAAATGACTGCCAACAATTACTGGATGAAGTGTTGGCAGCCAATTAGATCTTTGCGCGAGATCGGGAGGGTTCACACCACTAGATATACACATTTGGTTCTTCTTTAATATCTCTAAAACTATTGAATGGCTTTACACGAAAAGCGATCTTTCTGGCAAATTTTGGTGTAATTCCATCCAGCGGTTCGGGCTGCAGGCGTGTCTAAAATCACTATGGGAATTAACATGGGAAACACACTTTTGGACCCCCTTTTTTCTTGGCCCTCACTTGAAGAATCACCCCAAAACTTCCCAAGCACAAATAGGCATACTACGGCCCCTTTTTTGGAAACCTTTGTGAAGAACTGTCAAACAGCGCCAAAGTTATAACCTAGTCATGAAACACTTTTCCTATGGAAACTAGGTCCTAACTATAACTACCTACTGGCAACGGCCAGTAGGTAATTTGTTTAAATATATAAATGTATAATAAAACTAAGTAATATGAATGTATTTCAAAATATATGGTCTACAAAGTACAAATCTATGAAGTAAAGGCTTAAAACTTAGCTGTAATGACTACCGATGTAACTTCTGGGATGTAATGATTTCCAATACAGAGCCTGAGAAATAAAGGTGAGCTATAACTGCCCCATCCGGTGTACCTGGCAGCAAAGCTATGGGTTCATGTTAGTTACAGGTCTGCTAGGCGAGACCACATACGACAAAACAATATCCCAAGGTTTCACAGAGCTCGGTTAATAAATCAAACCTTCTGTGCCTTACACGGGAAAATTCCCAGGCAATGATTCCAAAACTGTACCAGTCCAGGGGTCCCCAACCTTTTCTGGTAGTGAGTGTAGGAAGGTACATCCTGACTATGGTTGCCCCCAACTTTTTGCCCTGTGTTTTAGCTGGTTTTGGACATAGTCGACCTGGGACCCTGCCAATCAGGACCCCAGGCCTACTGCTCTCTCCTTAAAATGGATTCCATGTACCCTAGGTACATTTCCAATTGGTACTGGGCCACCTTATCAGACCCCGTAACGCAGCGCATAGGTGTACCCAGGGCCACGAGGGGCTGCAGCATGTATTATGCCACCCCTGGCTGGCCTCCTAAATTTGACACAACTGGCTGCATGACAGCTGGGGCAAAGTCGTGTAATCACCCTTTGCTTTAGGTATAGTAGCTCTATATCTAACCATACAATGGACACCCGAGTTCCTATCAGTCACTCCTATGGCAGGCCTTGACAATCCTGAAGGCAGAGTGCGTGGGCTCGTGTGAACTAGGTTCTGGCCCGAGCCGGGCCCGGTTGCAGCTTGCGGAATCAAGACCTAATGGCTGTTCCATGATAACGCGTACCACATCGGTAACTTCGGTGTCGCGTTATCAAGACATGTCGAGTAAGGTGTCATACGAATCGGGATGCTGCCCCCTCCCCAGTTCTGGCGACGAGGTTAGCATTCCGCCCTTCTAGAGGGACACGACATGTACGTAACTGTGAACCCCGGTTAAAGTTAACTAAGGCCTCAGCTCCACAAAATGGATGCTGCCACCACAGACACGAGTCTAACCTCCTGCTGCTGGGAGTCCTTCCAGCGAGGAGAGCTTGGACAAAGGGTTTCCTGTCGAGGGCGGTGTTCGCACCGTCCCAGACAGGGTTTGTGTATTCTGGGTAGGTAGGGCTTTTGCGAGAAGGTGACTGCGGAGTGGCACCCCGGTGCTCACTACGCATCTGCCGGTCAGAACCAGTTCCAGGGGCGCCAGCCCTGGCCTGGGGAAAGTCCGGCAGGGGAGAGGGGTGTAACTACCCCCCTTCCTGGTCCCACCCTTAGGGCAGGACCTAGTCATGTACCCACCCCTTTCTTTAGGATAAAGACCGGAGCGGGGACCCTTCCAAATTAGATCATCTTTGAATCAAGAATACTTTCTACGAAAGGACTTCGAGACTCTTCTCAAGATTTCTCCCTTGTGACTAAGGAGTAGTCACCCTGCATCAGCGGGCACCATCTAAGAACTCTGCGGTTTGCTGTAAGTCCTTCCTCAAGGAATCCGACGGCCCAGCTCGACGAGAACCGGCTTCCCTGGCACCTCAGACCTCGACCCACGTCATCAGCTCAGCTGTGATCTGTGGGTGCGACGAGACCTCGAGGGACCGGCCATCATCAAAACCTGCACGCTTTCTTAACCAGCACGACCATCGAAGTAATTCTCTGGTGAGTGCTCTGGGGTCCGAGAAGCCCCGACCCTGAGCCGCTCCAGCACCGAAGTGCAGTCTCCCAGCATCTCCACGATCTGCGTGGGGCCCTTCTGCTCGCTGCTCAGCACGTTGTCTGGTCACTAGCCGCTGGCTTGTGCCCTTCTGTGACGACATCCGACAATCAACTCTGCTGGTCTGGTTGCTCCAGACTGGCCCTTGCTTCCATCTTTGCGAGAAGCACCCCGGGCCCTCCTGGTCCACTCAAGACGCCATCTTAGGCCCACCACGTGGCCCTGAGATCTGCCAAGGCTTGTTGCCCCATCCTGGGCCCAGCGACGCCGACAGCATCATCCTTCGTGGGACAGCTCGCACCTCCACCGTGGTCGCCGACAACGCCTCCTGGTCCGTGAGACTGCAGAGCCTAGCGTCGCCCACTCACCTGGTCGAGGTGACGGCCAACCGGTGCCTTCCTGGTACCCTCTGACTACTGGCTAGTAGTACGAACTTGGTCCCCTCTGCTTTCAGGTATCATCAAACTCTGATCCAGGCTTGGATCTCTACGAACTATTCAGCACTGGTCGCCGGCCAGCAACTCCTTTCTTCCGGCTCCTGGCTCGTCAGCGAAGACCCCGACGCCTGTAAGACTTGTGCAGCCGCAGCCCTCGTGGCTAGGTAACTCGGCATTTCGGTGCCTGCATAGCCTCTTTACTCTAGGGTCCCGAGTCCCTCGCTTCCGACTTGCCTTATCGGGTCCGCCCGAGACCTTAAACTTCCCGTGTCCTCGGACACTTGTTTTAATTGTGCACTTGAAGTATTTTCCTAAGAGATTTGGTTTGTGCTTAGTACCCTGTCCTCATAAAGAGTCCAGGGCTGTTGTGAATCTTAATAAATATCCTGTTTATTTTCATAACACTTGTGTGGTGTCCTTTCACTGGGTGTTCAAGGGGTACATGTGTGGTAAACAGCTGGCTTAACACGCCCTCTCGAGTCTTTAGCCTTAGACTGCTCGTATCCACGCTACTAGGATAGCTGGTCTATAGGTTGACTTACAACCAATCATCATAAGGGTCGTTTGGAACGATACATAGCGGTCGCTAGAATAGCGAACGCTGCATATCGGGCCAACTTCTCACATTGGTGAGCAGCGGTTGGGATTTGAGCTTGCTGTTGTTTTACCACACGTATCCTAAGAATATCTTGTTGAAAGATCACATAAGTACTGTTAGTACATATAACTAAAGCTTAGAATACTCTGAGTTCTACTGAACCAGCTGTTGCAGCTCCTCAAGGCTTAGCACACCTTGGCTGCAACTCTTAGCAAGGGAACAGTAGGTAAACACATAGTGTAGGTAGGTGCATCACTTACACCACACTAGAAACAGTATGTCGGACAAAGGAGGAAACTCTGAGTCTCCCCTTGTGTCAGTTGACCCTCCACAGGTCATCCCTTCGAGATATACTGTGCTGAGCTTCAAGGAGTTAAGACAAGTGTGTCACTCCAGGAAGATCAAGCAGGGGTCTAACCCCACCACGTCCTTTCTGATTGGTCTCTTGGAGACTTATGATGCCAGAAAAGCTGAGACCCTTCCCAGCTCTTCTAATCCAGAAAGAGACATGCCTCCCCTCGAGGGAACCAGAGACGATCCTGACCTCATCCACCTCGCAACTGAGAACGAAGATGTGGAGGATGATGAGGATGAGGATCCCTCTGGGGATGAGGCAGATAAGGGACAGGTAGAAGTCGTTAGACTAAGCAGGTCCAACTTAAGCAAGCATGACAGTGGTACTGGGGGACCCCCGGGGCCACTATCAGGTCAGCTTAACATTGGGAATGGACGAGCCCGATCTCTGTCAAGAGACTCTGGCAGATCCCTTCAAACCAATGGCTCTCACAACTCTTCTCAAAGAGGGATGACGTCCCCTCAGAGGAGAGTGTACGAAGCTAAAGAAAGGGCAGCTAATCTGAGGATTGAAAGGGAAGAACTTGCCCTGGCCAAAGAGAGGCTTGCCTTTGCTAGAGAGCAACAGTTAAGTGGGGTAGTCCCCACTGGTGGCAGCAATGTACCTAGCAATAGGGAAAGGAGTTTTGATACGAAACACCTTGGTAAGATAGTGCCCCCCTTTAAACAAGGGGACGACATCCACAAATGGATTACTGCTTTGGAGAGGGCCTGCGCTGTGCAAGGTGTTCCCCAGAGTCAGTGGGCAGCTATCTTGTGGCTCTCCTTTGATGGTAAAGGTAGAGATAAGCTCCTCACCACAAGGGTGGAGGATGCTAACAATTACCAAATCTTGAAGAATACACTGGTTGATGGGTTTGGTTTAACCACTGAACAATACAGGATGCTGTTCAGAGACACCCAGAAAACTCAGTCTCAAGATTGGACTGACTTTGTTGATTGTGCCACTAAGGCTTTTGAAGGCTGGTTACTGGGTAGTAAGGTTACTGATTTTAAAGGATTGTATAATCTAATTATGAGGGAGCAAATCTTAAATAATTGTCAGGACCAGTTATTACATCAGCACCTGGTAGACTCTGATCTGACCTCTCCACAGGAATTGGGTAAGAGGGCAGACAAATGGGTCAGAACAAGGGTTAGGCCTAAAAACCAGGGTGGTGACCAGAAAAAGGAATCAACCAAGCCTCAAGAGAAGGGTGGGGATAAATCCACAGAGAAGACTTCCCAAGGGCCCCAAAACTCCAACAAGGGTGGTGGGTCCCAGAACACTCCTTCAGAACAGAAGAAACCCTATTGCCATACCTGTAAACAGGTGGGTCATTACAAAAGTGATGCCAGTTGCCCTAAAAATGGTAATAAGGGAAACATACCCCCAAGTAACACTCCCAGACCTCCTGTTACCACTAGTGGTAATCCCCCAGGTGGTGGGAGTGCCCCCAAGAATGTGGTGGGCATTACTTTGGGCAATCAGGAGGACTATGGCCTAGCCAGGTTCCCTGACCACACTCTTGTCTGTGAGACTGGCATGGGGTTTGCCAACTTCACTACTGGACCCCACATTTTGGGAAAGTATAGACAAGAAGTTTTAGTGAATGGTCAGAAAGTTGAGGCATTCAGAGACACAGGGGCCAGCCTCACCATGGTGAGTGACCATCTGGTCCCCTCTGCTCAACTGACCCCTGGTTTTACTTATCAGGTGACCGACATTCATGGAGTGAAGAGAAGGCATCCCATGGCAGTAGTCAAGCTCAGCTGGGGTAATGTCACAGGGCACATGAGAGTGGCAGTGACAGATAACCTACCTGTAGATTGCTTACTGGGGAATGACCTGGAACTCTCAGCCTGGGCTGAGGTGGAGCAAGAAACTCACTCCCGAATGATAGGCCTATCCAGACAGGTTAGTGGGGCAGTAATAGCTACAGCCCCAGTCCAAGCACCATTCCTCCCTGAAAAGGTTGGAAGGGCAGTGGTAGCCACTGCCCAGGCTCAGACAGACTTTCCAGAACAGGATAGGAGGGCTGTGACAGTCACCGCCCAAACACAGACTGAGTGCCCTCCTGAAAAGGTTGGCAAGGTTGAAATGGTCTCAGCCTCTACTCAAACGGATAGTGAGGTTGTGAAGCCTGAAACAATGGATCACTCCACTCAAACAGAGAGCATTGAGGAGGAAGAAGAGTCTTCCCCCTCCCAGACACTAGGTGAGAGCCAGCCTCCTCAGGGAACTGACTCTACCCCTGTTGAAGGAACTGCCCCAGAGGTAGTCAGGCCTAGCCTGGCAGAGCCCCTGATGGCCGTGGACCCTTCCCAGGTGGGACCCAGTCTGGAGCAGGTAACCTGCACCTCTCTACCCTGTCTCAGTCAGCCCAGGGCTGAAGAGATCAGGGAGGCCAGTGGTGGACCCCAAAGGGCCCCCTGTCCAAAAGAACCCCTTAATCAGAAGATTAGGATCACTGAAGCTGGTGAACCTAGCCAAGTGAAAATAGAACAGACTCCTGAGGGATCCCCCTTAAAAGTAGTTAGGGAACTCCCACAGCTGGACACTGTTGGGCACAGCCAAACATGGGGCCTAAAAACCCCAGACCTGACCTGTCCCACCAGTAAGCCAAACAGAGGGACTCAGCCTCCAGCTTTAGGTAGCCAGAGGCTGACCCTGAGAGCTCAGTGCATCTCAGCTAAAGAAAGGAAGGCACACATGATGAATGGTGATTGGAGGAAGTTGAGCCCAAAGGTAGAGGAGCCTCACTTCAGTACTCCATCCCAGCATCAGCCTTCTTCTTTCCCAAGACACACCAGAGACAGAGATTCCCTATGGTGGAGACCCTCAGATACCCTTAGGGTGAGGGGTTGCCTAGTGGACCATGACACAGGGGGAAACCAAGCCAGAGCTGGTCCTTCCTTATATGGCCACTTAGGTAATAGAGGCTTACCTGGACAAGGATAGCCTTATCTCCTTTCGTTTGGGGGGGGGGTTGTGTAGGAAGGTACATCCTGACTATGGTTGCCCCCAACTTTTTGCCCTGTGTTTTAGCTGGTTTTGGACATAGTCGACCTGGGACCCTGCCAATCAGGACCCCAGGCCTACTGCTCTCTCCTTAAAATGGATTCCATGTACCCTAGGTACATTTCCAATTGGTACTGGGCCACCTTATCAGACCCCGTAACGCAGGGCATAGGTGTACCCAGGGCCACCAGGGGCTGCAGCATGTATTATGCCACCCCTGGCTGGCCTCCTAAATTTGACACAACTGGCTGCATGACAGCTGGGGCAAAGTCGTGTAATCACCCTTTGCTTTAGGTATAGTAGCTCTATATCTAACCATACAATGAACACCCGAGTTCCTATCAGTCACTCCTATGGCAGGCCTTGACAATCCTGAAGGCAGAGTGCGTGGGCTCGTGTGAACTAGGTTCTGGCCCGAGCCGGGCCCGGTTGCAGCTTGCGGAATCAAGACCCAATGGCTGTTCCATGATAACGCGTACCACATCGGTAACTTCGGTGTCGCGTTATCAAGACATGTCGAGTAAGGTGTCATACGAATCGGGATGCTGCCCCCTCCCCAGTTCTGGCGACGAGGTTAGCATTCCGCCCTTCTAGAGGGACACGACATGTACGTAACTGTGAACCCCGGTTGAAGTTAACTAAGGCCTCAGCTCCACAAAATGGATGCTGTCACCACAGACACGAGTCTGACCTCCTGCTGCTGGGAGTCCTTCCAGCGAGGAGAGCTTGGACAAAGGGTTTCCTGTCGAGGGCGGTGTTCGCACCGTCCCAGACAGGGTTTGTGTATTCTGGGTAGGTAGGGCTTTTGCGAGAAGGTGACTGCGGAGTGGCACCCCGGTGCTCACTACGCATCTGCCGGTCAGAACCAGTTCCAGGGGCGCCAGCCCTGGCCTGGGGAAAGTCCGGCAGGGGAGAGGGGTGTAACTACCCCCCTTCCTGGTCCCACCCTTAGGGCAGGACCTAGTCATGTACCCACCCCTTTCTTTAGGATAAAGACTGGAGCGGGGACCCTTCCAAATTAGATCATCTTTGAATCAAGAATACTTTCTACGAAAGGACTTCGAGACTCTTCTCAAGATTTCTCCCTTGTGACTAAGGAGTAGTCACCCTGCATCAGCGGGCACCATCTAAGAACTCTGCGGTTTGCTGTAAGTCCTTCCTCAAGGAATCCGACGGCCCAGCTCGACGAGAACCGGCTTCCCTGGCACCTCAGACCTCGACCCACGTCATCAGCTCAGCTGTGATCTGTGGGTGCGACGAGACCTCGAGGGACCGGCCATCATCAAAACCTGCACGCTTTCTTAACCAGCACGACCATCGAAGTAATTCTCTGGTGAGTGCTCTGGGGTCCAAGAAGCCCCGACCCTGAGCCGCTCCAGCACCGAAGTGCAGTCTCCCAGCATCTCCACGATCTGCGTGGGGCCCTTCTGCTCGCTGCTCAGCACGTTGTCTGGTCACTAGCCGCTGGCTTGTGCCCTTCTGTGACGACATCCGACAATCAACTCTGCTGGTCTGGTTGCTCCAGACTGGCCCTTGCTTCCATCTTTGCGAGAAGCACCCCGGGCCCTCCTGGTCCACTCAAGACGCCATCTTAGGCCCACCACGTGGCCCTGAGATCTGCCAAGGCTTGTTGCCCCATCCTGGGCCCAGCGACGCCGACAGCATCATCCTTCGTGGGACAGCTCGCACCTCCACCGTGGTCGCCGACAACGCCTCCTGGTCCGTGAGACTGCAGAGCCTAGCGTCGCCCACTCACCTGGTCGAGGTGACGGCCAACCGGTGCCTTCCTGGTACCCTCTGACTACTGGCTAGTAGTACGAACTTGGTCCCCTCTGCTTTCAGGTATCATCAAACTCTGATCCAGGCTTGGATCTCTACGAACTATTCAGCACTGGTCGCCGGCCAGCAACTCCTTTCTTCCGGCTCCTGGCTCGTCAGCGAAGACCCCGACGCCTGTAAGACTTGTGCAGCCGCAGCCCTCGTGGCTAGGTAACTCGGCATTTCGGTGCCTGCATAGCCTCTTTACTCTAGGGTCCCGAGTCCCTCGCTTCCGACTTGCCTTATCGGGTCCGCCCGAGACCTTAAACTTCCTGTGTCCTCGGACACTTGTTTTAATTGTGCACTTGAAGAATTTTCCTAAGAGATTTGGTTTGTGCTTAGTACCCTGTCCTCATAAAGAGTCCAGGGCTGTTGTGAATCTTAATAAATATCCTGTTTATTTTCATAACACTTGTGTGGTGTCCTTTCACTGGGTGTTCAAGGGGTACATGTGTGGTAAACAGCTGGCTTAACACGCCCTCTCGAGTCTTTAGCCTTAGACTGCTCGTATCCACGCTACTAGGATAGCTGGTCTATAGGTTGACTTACAACCAATCATCATAAGGGTCGTTTGGAACGATACATAGCGGTCGCTAGAATAGCGAACGCTGCATATCGGGCCAACTTCTCACAGTGAGACCTACTTCTGATCAGTGAAAATCATCGTGAGCTACTCAAAGGCAAGCAACTCATGAAATGTTACTAGAAACGCCCACGCTTCATTGACTTTAAGCCTAACAGCCTAATGCCCATAAAGGCAAATTCTATGGCTTGAACAAAATACTTTGACTAGGGGCAATATGACAGGGCTGCCATGTATGTCAGTGAGAGCGTGGTCTTTGGGGACATATGAGCATGTGTGTATGAAAGGGATATATGTGTATGGGTGATTGAGAGCCTGTGTTGTATGGACTTGCGGCACATGGCATACCTTTCGCCTTATGGGACACCGTTACATGTATAACACAAACATACAACAATTTTCTTACATTCGAAACATTTTAATTGCCGGAAAATGTTCTGCAAAAATGTTCTTATTAGGAACAGTTTACTGCACTTTAAATTTCTCCCACTTAAAATAATGTCTGTATATTTCAGTTATAAATATGGCACAGTGTCTACCAGCCACAGGGAGCTGATGTGTGTTAATGCGACACTTTGAAATGGGAGAAAGTAACTTTGAGTTTATATGGATTCCATAAAAATCATTTAAATGTTCTCCCATTTCCAAGTGTTACATTTAAAAACAGCAGGCATCTTAATCCAAGTGCCGTGCAGACACAGTGCCATATTTAGCACAGAAAACAGCCATTTGCTTAAAATGGGAGGAATTTAAAATGAAGAAATATGCTTAATAAAACATTAAGATATAATTGGCTTAATTGAAAGTGGAGAAAAACATTAAGACTTTCTTTGATTAAAAACTAAATTCTGTATTTTTCTGTTATGAATATGGTACAATGTCTACTGGCCACTGGGAGTAAGATTCTTGCTGCTAGTAAATGCTACACTCTGAAATGGAAAACATTTATAATGAAGAGTTAACGTAATCATTAAGGTAACTTCATTTAAAGTTTTCCAATTTAAAAACATTCAGAAACATCATTTTGTTCTCAGCTCCAATATTTAGTTGACAAGGACTTTTATTTAAGAGGCTTTCCGTTCTTCAGCTCTGTGCCCTATCCTGCATCATCAATCTGAGAAAGCACTGCTCTTGATCAAACTCTGATGTCTGCAGCTGGATGATAATAAGGTAAAGTAAACACAGCCTTCTTTTAACTTTAAAAGAATAATGTGACTGTGCTTATTTATTAATGAACTCAAGGCTGTGAGATACTCTGAAGGTGTCTGCAAACTACAGGTAGACCATGATGGACTGGTTGGAGACACCTGCTTCCTTTCTGCAATGCTTAAAAAATGTATTTTTAATTAATCTTTTTATTATCTCTCTCACTTTTTAAAAGTAGTGATACCGTCCACTTCTTATACAGTATTTGGACTCTCCATTCAGTTATTTTTAGTGAATTTCTATGCCCTGCTTGTTTCCTTTAACATTTGAACTAAATTTATTTTGTGCATCTTAGGCCCACTTTGCACCAGCTTGTTGCCCTTCGCCTCAAGTTACTCAGCTGCTAAAAAAAAGGGTGATTCAGGAGTCTCTTCCGTATCCCGCAGGATTCCTCAATAAAATATCTGTCATCAACAAGAAAGGTGGAGGCTACAGACTGGTGAGGAATATCAGAAAATGTAATTCATGGCTAAAGCATCACCATTTCAAGACGGAGGGGATCCGTCTGGTCAGAGCATCATGTGTTATGGGAACTGGATAGTTCACCCTGACCTGACTGAAGCCTACTTGACCAGACCTACATTTAAAAGCCATGACAGGAGGGGCAAGATGGCGGCCGAGATTTCGGCCGAGTAGGCTGGTGCTGAGCTCTCCTGGTTCACTACTGTCCCACTGGCCGCTGGCTTTCGTTTCCATCCCGGGTTATGTGTTTAATAACTTAATTCCTCAATAGCCCAAATGTACAGCCTATTCCTACCTATATGACGTTGGTTTCCAGGCTTCACTCGGTGAGAGCGGGACTTACTGCCAAACTGTACTGGGTCTGGCGTGCTGCACTCAGCTCTCGTCTGCATTCTGCTCCACCTTCACCTGGGATTCATCAAAGCAGTTGCCTAGCGGTCCACGAACTGCTGTCTCCCGACATGTAACATGCCTCCAAAGCCGGTAGTAAAAGGAACAATCGCCACAGCAAAGACCCGTGGCTCTGCACGAAATGCAATTGAAACGGAGAGCAAAGATTCTTCGGCTGGCTCTGTGGGGGTGAGTGAAAAGCGGCCCGCATCAGGCATCACGAAATCCGCTCCTTCCTCGGCCCCAATACCGAAGAAAGGACAGACGCTTCTGGATCTATTTGGTCGGTGCGGATCAACTGTGAAAGTCTCTGTGTCTCGGAGCAGCGGCAGAACAACAGAGAAGCCGCAGGACCCTCTGAAGGGACCGAATGGAGTAAAAACACTGACGGTAAGGAGAGGGAGGCGGAGGCGGCTGTTACTGTTACTATGTTGCCACAAATACTGCAACCAGTTCATGCTTCACAATTAGCTCCGGATTCAATGGCCATCACTGAGACAGCTACGATATTGGCAAAATTGACAAAATTGTTGCTCTGTTGACCCAGCATACAGCACCGCAACCTATAGCTGATATTGTATTGCAAAATGAAGTGTCAACAAATGCGGCTAGGCATTTGGGGGCTCCACCTGCTCAAATATTAAATGATGTTACTCCTACTGCCCTAATCTGCCTCCCCCAATACACTCTGGGAAATGCAGTCTAGCTAAGAAACCAACTAACTTCTGATCATGGAAAGAGTGTCAATTTACTGCTTTCTAATTTAGTGGATTCTTCCGCTGAACATGTTTTAGATACTAGGGAGTCCAGGAGCACTGAGGCTACTGACAAATTTTATTCGGTCTCGGAGCACACATCAGCAGATGAGGATCAGGAACCTGAACGGTCCGATTATGACAGCGAATCGGGGGACTGGCGCCTTGGTGATGCTTCTAAGGATTTGAATGTAGCTGAGGTGTCTAACACAGTTCGCAAAGCTCTCACCTCTAAGGCAATGACAACCATGGCAGTTTTGTGTGCTACATTATCAGACACATTCATGTCAAATAACGAAGTTCTATCTGGTAATCCCTCAGGTCGTCCAAAGGAAATCAATGAGGAGGTGACTCTTTCAACAATTTATCAGACCATCATCATACATAGAGGGGCAACTAGGCAGGAGAATATTTGTACACAGGGGGCCTGCCGTAGGATGCAAAACTCTCTCAGCCGGGTGGTGAAAACATGTACTGATATCGCTGCCAGGGTTGGCGAGGCCGAGGAACGGATTTCAGCCTTGAAGGACGCAGCGGTGGCTCAGAAGGAACTTACAACGGAGATCAAGGAGCAACGTGAGGATATTCTGTGGAAGCTTACGGATCTAGAAAACCGAGCTAGAAGGAATCATTTAAGGATCTTAGGTATTGAGGAAAACAAAGAAGGTGAGGATGTTAGGCAGTTTAAAGTAGAGCTTTTTACTGAAGCTTTCCCAGAAGTCACACAATGGGACTGGAATTTGGAGCTACAGCGGGCACACTGATTCCCATTTAGGAAGAGGCAGACCTCAGCTTCATCTGGAACTAACAACACCTTTCCACGAGCGATTTTGATCTGTTTCAACAATTTTCTAGCCCGCGAGAAAATATTCGATTTGGCCAGACCGGATAAGAAGCGGACGGGGAAGGGGTGCCAGTGCTTTGCCCATCCCAATTTCTGCCCTGCAACAGTCGAGCGACTATGGCACCTTCGCCAGTTGATATCTCAGTTTCAGGTAAAAGGAGCCCAGGTCTCTTTGCTTTTTCCGTCCAAGCTGAAAGTAATTTTCAAAGGTCAAACGAAGTATTTCACATCAGAGATACCTGCCAAGGAGTTTCTGGGCACTATCTAGATTATACTGCCTCATCCAACTGATCGAATTGGGATGGAAACTGTCTCAGAACATATAGAGACATAAGATGACTTGAATTATGGATACATTTTGTCTCTCTTTGGATTTTCTTTTCTGTAGGATCATCTGTAATTTTCTAACAGGGGGACTCCTGGATCCAGGGGAACTTGGGTGTTCACCAACCTAACCATCATAAGGACCATGGTCCTGCTGCTCTATATAGGGGGTGAGGGGTGGGTGGGTGTTTGGCTCGAGGTGGGTTGAGGATCTGGGGGTGTTTTGGTGGTGGGCGGGGGTCAGGAGACTGCTTTTGTTGCTAGAGTCATGTCTGAGTCTGGGAAACATGTTTCTAGATTTATTGATTGAAACATTGTGTAAATGCAGGTTTAGTAAATTGAATATTTGGTGTATTAGTAAATTGGGTTTTGGAAGCTGCTGGTCTACGCTATTTTTAAATGGGGGGGGATAGGTTGCGCTGTGCCACATGGAATATCTGTGGACTAAATTATGCTAAAAAACGTAGGATCTTCTGTAAAATTCTTCAAATTATGCAGGTCGATTTAATATGCTTGCAAGAGACTCATATTCCATGGAGTAATCGAGGGTGTTTAAGATTCCCTGGGTATGAGTTAGTAGCTTGTTCTCCCCAAACATCTATGATTAGGGGGGTAGCTATTTTGTTAAAAACCGGGACTGGGTGTGTCAAAAGATTGAAAGAGGACAATTTAGGCAGATGGGTTATTGTCGAATTATTGATAAATAGCTGATCTATCTTGATCTGTTCAATCTATGCTTCTAATCGGGATGATCCTCAGGTCCTCAGGATTTTAAATCTGGAATTAGTGGGGTGTCCTCATCCAATGTTATTTTGCGGTGACTTTAATATTAATTTACCTAGTCAAATCAATCTGTTAACACATTGTGGGTATACGGGCCGGAAGCCTCGAGTATTTAAGGCTCTCCAGACTCTTCTCGTGGAACATGGTCTGATAGATGTGTGGCATCATCAACATCAAAACAATGACGGACATACATTTTATTCTATTCACACAATAAAATGGTCCGCCTTTATTATGCCTTTTTCTCCGACCAAAGTGCAGGGTCTGCCAGAATCAAGGTTCTTCCCAGAACAATATCCGATCATAACTCTATAATCATTGATCTCGCATGGGATCGCCCTACTAAACAGGCTAGGTCCTGGACCTTCGAGAGGAAGCTGCTTTTAGATATACAATATCAAGAACACATGGCTGTCTGGATCCCAGAATTCATGGACATCAATAGGGAGACCGCCTCGGATTGTGTGGTTTGGGACACATTCAAAGCTGCTTTGCGTGGTTGGATGCACTAAGACAAGCTGAACTCAAATTGAGTACTAATATTCATTTGGGCCAAGAGGTCTCCACCAATCAGAAGGAGGTCGCCATATTGAACCATTTTATAAAGATCTTGCAGCTAATTATATCCAATATACAACTCTCATGTATGAATTTCGGGAAAACTCAGGAAAAGTCCTCGTGAAGAGACTACAACAGAGGGCCATGTCTAACCAGATTGTCCGAGTCATTGACAAACAGGGCTGTGTGCAAGAGACCCCTAGTAGCATAATGGATGTCTTTGTGAGATTCTATTCAAGTCTTTACACAGAGGACCCTAGTATAGTTCAAAATCAAGCGGGCTTGGAAGAGTTTCTTCAGCCTTTAGATACTCTGAGGGTAATATCGGAACA
The DNA here is from genome assembly GCF_964263255.1 of Lissotriton vulgaris. Lineage (NCBI taxonomy): Eukaryota > Metazoa > Chordata > Amphibia > Caudata > Salamandridae > Lissotriton > Lissotriton vulgaris. The sequence goes on from NC_141698.1 coordinate 1,105,397,044, forward strand.
AAATGAAGCTCTTTCGGCACCTATTAGCTGGTAAGAGGTTGAAAACGCTATTAAATCCCTATCCAATGGCAAGGCTGCTGGCCCCGACCTTATTCATTTAGAGTTCTACAAGGCCTTTTCGCTGATATTAAGACAAGATATGCTGGCTGTGTTTCGGGCTGCCCAAGCCGGGGTTATCCCCGATTCTTGGCGACGGGCTACTATAGTGTTATTCAAGAAGAAAGGCAAGGATGAGTTGAATCCTTCTTCGTATCGACCAATTACACTCATCAACACTGATAACAAAATCTACTCGAGAATTCTAGCTTTTAGACTAGCTCAAACTATAGTTCCCTTGGTCTCAATCGTCAACACGGGGTTATCCCCAGCAGGGATACAACTGATCACATCCGGCGTGTCATTGCACTGCTTGACTGGGCCCAGGCCACGGGTTCTTCCCTCGGGGTGATCCTGTTGGACGCTGAGAGGGCGTTCGACAGGGTCTCCTGGGGGTTCCTGTGGGCCATAATGCGCTGGAAAGGATTTGCCGTCGAATTTATTCTGGTCCTTCAAACGCTTTATTTGTCTCCATATTTCAGGGAGAGAATCAGAGTACTTCACCATCAGCAGGGGGACCAGATTGGTTGTCCCTGTTCCCCCCTGCTATTTGCCCTGTTTATCGACCCCTTCCCGAACATGATTGAAAAGTGTCAGGGGATTTCTCCAGTCAGTGTCCAGGGGGTGGACCATAAGGCATTGGCTTATGCCTTATGGTCCACCCCCTGGACCATAAGGCATAACGATATTGTTGTATTAACGGACAATGTCGGTCCCTCTTTCACAGCTTTGGAGATCCTCGCGGCTCAATTTGGTGCCATATCTGGGTATAATTTAAACATTGCAAAGACCCAAGTTATTCAATCAGCAGCCATGCCCTCCTCGCAGGTTCCTGAAGCTAAAGAGGCCACATATCTGGGGGTGCAAATCTCTCCGGAGGTGGATAAGATTCCAGACCTAAACTACTCTCCTATAATTGACTCACTCCTTACTAAGCTCGAGCGACTGGACCACCTCCATCTTTCTCTTTTTGGCCGTTGCAACATTTTGAAAATGTTTATTCTTCCAAAATTCTTATATTTTTTCAGGCCCATCCCTCTTTTAATCCCTCGGGTAATATTAGTATGAGCTGAAAGAATATGCCAACGATTTCTATGGAGCTATCATAGACCAAGAAGAGCTGCAAAGTGGACCGGTCTCCCTCGGGAGCGGGGAGGCTGGACAGCTCCCAACTTGCTTTACTATTACTGGGCAGCTTTAATACAGCATTTTGGCTTACCTCTGTTGATACTGTGGATATTCCTCCGTGTATGTCTCCATCCATTTATGAAATAATGCTTGGCGATGCTGCCAAGGGACTTCTAACGCGTGTTGTAGAACCGAGCACTTCAAAAAAACTAAATTTAAGATTTGTTGGGCCCTTTTCTCTGTTTGGCAGAAAATTCGCTCTCGCCTCGCTATCTCAAAGTTGAATTATTATACTCCATTTAATGCTTCAGGCCTATTTCCTCTGATATTTCAGGATGGTATGATGATTAGATGGAGCCATAGTGGCTTGAAAGGAATTAGCGATCTAGTTCAGGCTGATCAGATGGCCTCTTTTTCTTTTTTGAAGGATAAGTTTTATTTGCAATCTAATCATTTTAAATACTTGCAGGGTAGGAGCTTTCTTGACAAAAATCTCTCCAGGAATCCTAATATGTATGAAAAGATTCCCCTTGTTGAATTAATTAGGAAAAAAATCTAAAATCTTTCAAGAATTGGCTCTCCCACTAAAAAAAACCAAATGTATTTCCCGCATTTAGCTTCTTTTTTTTTTTTTACCCATTGAGTTGTTCAGCTAACCTGATGTTTATATCTTTCGCTTTCTTTTGGCTGTGTCTAAATATATTTCTCTAATGTGTTTTCCCAAACTTAATATTTTGTTGTATTGTCTCCTGATGCCCTGTTTTTCTTTTTTTCTGAGAATGATAAATAAAGTTTAAAAAAATAAAAATTAAAAGCCATGACAGGCTCCTACGATTCCTTCAGCAAGGCCAAATGTTGGAGTTCACCACGTTACTTTACGGCATCTTGTCCACTGCTTGGTGCTTCATCAAGATCCTGAGGCCAGAGGCTGAATCTCTCCGCGCAAATCAATCTAGACGAAATGTTGCTCATGCCGCAATTCCCTTGACGTCTGTAGTAACATCTCTCAGTGTCTGTCTCACTGCTTCAGGACCTGGTCAGTGCTTCTCTGATGGGCACTTCTGCAAACAGAAATGCAAAACAACAGTTGATGGACAGAATGCAGAACAATGTCATACATTCACCCCAGTACAGAGATCTGGGCCTAAATCCAACGTTTTTTTGCTCACCATGCCGTTCCAGTTTGAACTCAGACATATGCAAATCAGTCTTGACCCTGTGCCCCATGGGAACAGTCCAGCCCGAACTGCCAAGCCAGGTCCTCCCTGGACTGGAAACAAGCATCCGAGGACCGGTTTCGGGCTTTCAGCCCTCATCAGCCTGGATAGCTTGACTCCAGTGGCATGGAGAGCACGGGACTCAGGTCTGAGCATACCCGTCCCACTCGGGGTGACAAATGCAAAAAGAACAAGTAATGGCCAGAATGCAGAACAATGTCATACATTCACCTCAGTACAGAGATCTGGGACTGTGGAACGGACCCTTCCCCTACCTCTATTGGGCGATGGCTCAGTACCGATTCTCTGGGCTCCGATGATGGTCCCACCGCGTCCCTGGCAACCCGGCATACTCCCCTTTCTCTTTCCATGCAGGAATCGAGTACGAGCGACGGCAACCCGGAAGTACCTGTCGCTGACCCCGGAAGTCCCGCCTACGATCCCGGACCGGAACACGGAAAAGGACGCCGCGGAGAAGGAACAGGGTTCTTGACGGCGGACTCGTGGCAGGGGACAGCATACCAAGAACTGGAGGCGGTGGACGGAGATAGCGGAGACCAAGGAGAAGCGAAGACCGGAGGCGAGGAGGAAGAGATCTGGAGCGAGGACTGGTGGAGTCCCCAGGAGGTGGCTGGAGAGCGGCCGCAACTCGGAGAAGAGTTGCGGCGGGGCATGTGAGTACCCTGTCTCCTGAACTGCAGGTCGACTTGTATCATAGTGTATATAAGCCACCCCCTCACTGTATAGCACTCCTAGGAGCACTGTATATACGCGCACTTCCCGAGCCACTGTACATAGAGAATTCCGCCACCGGACCCCTCACTACTTTCACCCTTTTCCTCTCCCGCTTGTATTCCCTTCCGTCTTCGACCCTTCCGACCCCTCCTCACACTCTCCTCTATCCCATCACAAACCGGGTGTTGGTGTCATCCGTCAGTACTCAACGTCGAGGACTAAACTGCCCTGTTTTGTCTCTCTTTAACTCCGAGGGCCACCGGATCCCCAAGTCGGGAAGAAGAAGACGTACCACGCCAGCTCATCGCGGATCGCTCCTCCCTGACGACTGCCTTCCAGGACCTTCCCTCTCCAATCCTTTGTTTCCTCTACCTCTACAAACTCTATATCTGTCTGTGTTAATAAAAACAGCTAAAGACATAGCTCACTACATACGGCCTCCACGCCTGTTATTCCGGTCCGCCCATACCCAAAGCCCACAGGGACCAAATCCATTGTTTTTTATTCACCATGCCGTTCCTGTGCTCACTACGCCACCGGAGTCAAGCTATCCTGGCTGAAGGCGGCTGATAGCCAGAAACAGGTCCTAGGATGCTTGATTCCGGTCCGAATGTCTTGCCATTGTGCAACATTCAGTCCATCATCTTGTGTGTTTTACTTCTGCACACATGCAGGGATACAGAAGTAGCACTGGAAGGGGCTGAGGAAAGGTCAAGCACAACAGAGACAGCTCTTAGTGGGCCTTTTCTCGTATGTTATCTGGTGTTTGACCATTGAAAGAAACAAAGGATGATCCTTGCCTCTGCTTCTTTAATAGAATACAAAGCTTTCAGAGGCGAAACCTAGGAGTTTATACATTACGGTGAGATATGCGCACACCTGACAGAGGCCTATAGGGCATCTACTTACACCTGACATGAGACACATACGGTAAACTCAGTCAGTCAGTCAGTCAGGATATCTTTATTTCGACTTATTACAAGTCATACAAAGAAAACATAAACAATAAAACAGTAAGACATAACGTAGGATACATATGCCCATATATACATAGCCCAACGCATTCATAAAAATCATCTAAACTACCAATAAAAAGTTAAATACTATACACATGTTAAGACTATACAAATTCATTCTTTAAAAATTTTACTAAGGCGAATTATGGCCGACAGCTTTTGCCCTAGCTGCGGCAACTAAAAAGTTCGCAATACAAAAGGCAGTGCGGGGGTTTGACAAAAGCTGTAGGTAAAGCAAGGCAGGACGAACCTGTGTAAAACCAGCTTCTTTCAGGACAGGGAGTAGATATTTTTTCCTCTGCTCCTGAAAAAAGCTACAAAACATGACGAAATGCAGTGTATCCTGCACCGAAAAGTCGTCGCATCTGCAAGGTGGGGCTTCATCTGGCTTCTGCCATCCCTTATATGAACCAAGGTGATAATGTATCAGGTTAAACCTGAACTTGGTTAGCAGAAACCTGTGGTAGGGAACGGTTACAAAAATAAGATAGGGTGCAATTGAAGGGGCGCTGACCAAAAGGTTATGGGACCTAACTGATGACTTCAATAATTCTGTGTCCTCACGCTGCGCTTCCTTCCTATTCATAAAAGCCTTCTTAATGTAACCTATGTCTTCCACCCTGATTTTATCTGGGCGTAAAAAGAGCTCAGGGCGGCCCAGGTTGGTAAAAGATTTAATTAAGTAGGCCAACCATGGGATGCTACTGTGTTTATCTAACGATAAAACATCCTTCAAGATTATATGGTTTAATGGAAGGTCTTCGTTTAGCCATAGTTTCAACCATAGACTCAGGGGTGCTAAGTTCAGTAGGTCAGACAAGTATGGTAAACCCACCTCTTGGTGGATTGAATATGTTGGGGTGCACTGAGGGACAGATAAGAGAGATCTAATGAATCTGTTTTCCGCTCTCTGTATGGGGTCAAGATGGACATAGCCCCACAGAGGCGAACCGTAAAGTGCAATGGCCACTGGCTTGCTCTTATAGATCTTTAGAAGAGCTTCCATAGGCCGGGCTCCCAACTTGCCTGCAAATCCGAGGATCGCTGAGGAGGATCTAACTACCGCCAGCTTTTTGGCTCTTATCTGTGGTCCCCATGTTCCCTTTTGATCAAATAAGACACCCAAATAGGGGAATGATGTTACCATTGAGACAGGGACCCCACTACAAAAGAAAGATTTGTGCCTACTTTTAGTGCACTCACGCCCCATTACCATGGTATGAGATTTTGACACATTCACCTTCAAGTCCAGGTTGCTCATAAAGCTGCCAAAAGCGTCCAAAAGAGTCTGAAGACCAACACCAGTTCGAGCAATCAACACGGCGTCGTCTGCGTACAGGAGTGCCGGGATTTGCACATCCCCTGCACGTGGAACGTCCACTTTCAGGCTGCGCAGATATGCCCCCAATCCGTTGATATAGATGGAAAAGAGCGTAGGGGCTAAAATGCAGCCTTGGCGTACCCCCTTTAAGGATTTAAATAATGAGGTGCGTCTGCCATTATTTGACACTCGGACTGCTGCATAGAGATCCCGATGCATGGTGGCTATGAAGGAGACCAGAGCTTCATCGATGCCCAACTCTAGCAAAATCGCCCACAGTTTTGATCTATTAACGAGATCGAACGCTGATGACAGGTCCATAAAACCAAGGAACACAGACCCCTCCTTGGCTACGGTATACTTAGAGATAAGAAGATGCAAGTTAGTGCATTGTTCGATGGTACCCTTTCTTTCTCTAAAACCGTATTGCAAGTCGGATAGGCCTCCACAGTCCTCGATGTTTTCCCTCAGTCTGGCTAGCAGGACTCTGCCCAAAATTTTAATAGTCGAATCCAACAGGGATATGGGCCTGTAGAAGGCGGGGTCATCCCTGCTCCCTTTATTTTTAAAAATAGGAACAATCGTGGATGTGGCCCATGTAGCTGGCGCCGAGTTGCTGTTCACTGCGGTAAACAAATTTGTCATGACCTCGGCCCATAGCTTAGGAGAAAACATAAAGAAGTCAGCCGGGACCCCATCCGGACCAGGTGCCTTGTGTTTAGTTGTATCCAGGATTGCTTTTTCAACTTCTTTCGGGTTAAAGATAATGGGTTGTACATTTTTAATAGTCATCTGGACCCCTTTTCTGCCATCGTCATCATCCCCCTCATAAACATTTTTGAAGAAGGCAAGCCATGTTTCATCATCGATTACGCAGTCCATGGGTGCGTTTTTGTCTTCTGCAAAAAGCGGATGCCTTAAGATCTCCCAAAATCTCCTGCTATCCTTTAGTACAGCCGCGGACAGGAGATTGTCCCAGGTTTCGCGTTTGATTGCGTCTTTGCGATTTTTTGTGGTCGCTTTGTAAATCTTCCTTTTCCTGGAGATTTCGGCTCTGTCCTTGGGTACAGATTTTAGTGCCGCTAGCAGTTCTCTATGTGCTTTTGAGCACTCATGATCAAACCAGCGCTTGTGACCTTGTACACCCGAAGTGGTTTTTACCAGGAGTTCCTTAGATACCTGTGTACAAATTGCCTCATATGCTTCAACTATGATGTGCCCTTGTGTTTCCGGGTTTCTGCAAAGATCAACTTGGGCTTTGATTTTGGGAAAACATTTATTATAGAAATCGTCCGGTATCACTTTGGCCCACTTCACTCGCCTGTTTTGATCAGCGGTCCTCAAAGGGTGTGCCACTTTCTCCATAACTGGGGGTGCCCCCATGTAGGCGCCCCAGGCTACTTCTAAGAGGACCGGATTATGGTCGCTGAAGTGAGATGGTACGGTGGCATAGGACATAATCCATCTTAGGATTCCCCGGGTTACAAAGATGTAGTCGATCACTGTGCCGTGTAGAGTACCGGTAAAGGTTGGAGTTCTCAGGGCGCAATCAGGTTCAGTTAAATCAAAATTTGCCAAAAGTTCCTCCAGCTCCTGTCCCTCTGCAGAATGTTCAAAATGAGGGCCCTGTATTGCTGTATCTTCCGCATCCTTTGCATCACTGCCCTTGCAGGCTAATTCACACAAATGAATATTAAAATCGCCTAATAAAATTAACTCATAAACAAAATTTTTATCCTGAAGTACTATGTTTAAAATAGTATCTAGGCTCGCGATATTACGGCCATTATAATCGCTATTCCTAGAGTTATAAAAATTTACGTATAAAGACTTACACTCTTTGCTTATCACCCTCTCTATTATTAGAATATTGTCTGAATCAGAGCTAATCTGCCTATAACTGCCTTTTAGAGCCAGTGAGAACAGAATCACCAAGCCCCCCTTGGCTCTACCCGCTCTACTAGGGACTGCAGGGTTAGTGAAACTAGTGTACCCATCCCACCAAAGGTTATGCGACGTGTCCCAAGTTTCTTGTAGTGCAATTATATGATACTCAGAAATAAAGCTTAGCCATGCATGATCCTGGCGCTTGGCGTTTAAACCCGCCACGTTCCAGGTCATAATCTTACAGTGGTCGGTGGGAGATCTTAGGTCTACTAGCGCATTCTCGTCTGCGCAATCGGCTATTGATTGTTGCAATACCTGGCCACCCCCTGTATGTAATGGATTGGGCTCCTCAAACTGTTCTTGGGCTGTTTCTGGTTCGAGTCAATCACAGGAATTTAGGTCTGACAAGGGGGCAAATCTATTGCCGGTACCAAATCCCCACACAAAAGGGGTGGCTGACTGACCCTGAGACTGACCAAATGCGGCTGGATTCCACAAAGGTTGTGGAGTTATTGGGTGTACCGGAAATTGATCGTTTCCCCACCAATGTGTAGGCCTTAAACCCCTGGTGTTGTATTCAAAATCCCTTATGCCAGAACCCCAAGCATTCCCTCTTGTCTCTTGTCCCAAAGTTGCCCTGATGTTTAAATCGTGTGGGCGATAGGATCTACCTGGCTCCCTATAGGCTGTTAGTTGAGGCCACTCATTGTGGTGTCGGAGTCTAGGGCCCCCTCCCCATCTGTCAACATTGATAGGTCTTTTGTGGGTTGGAGGTTTAGGTAAGGTGGTAAACCTATTTTTATCAAAAAAGAACTTGAGGGTAAGAGGAATTATGGAGCCGCTGCGTCGTTGGGGCGGGTAAATATTGTGTAGAATGTCTGGGAGGACCTCAGCGTTGGCAAAATTTAAGATGACACAATCCCCTTGGAACTTTTTGGGCTTATTGCCAATCCATGGGACCCTCCTCGACATAACAATATCACCTGCCAGCTTATCATAACCCTGATCTGTCATAAGCATATTGTTAGTTAACCAATATAGCGCTTTATCTTTTAGGTCTTGGTTAGACTCTGCTTTGCCTTGCGTTAAGACTGGGACATTGGCCAGCACCAGGACAACTGGCGATGCTTCCAAGATAAATTGGGCGGAAGTATCCACTTGGTATTCTTCCGCTATAGCAACAGGTGCGCTAATGCCAATGCTAGTGCTAGGCGCTGAGTTGGCTACAGCCTGGCCCTCTGTAGGTAATGGTAGTAGGGATAGTGAGGATGATGGTGGCGGGGGTGACTGCCCTGGCTGTATGGGTTGCGGGCTACCCTCATTTGTGTTGGCTTCTACGTTTATAGGTATTAAATTTGTGACAAGTGAAGATAAAATTTCCACCTTGTCTGCCAACTTACTATGTACCTCTCCCAACTTTTTTACCTCAGATGATAATTTGTCCAGTTTCCCTAGCATTGGTTTAATAATCGTCCTGATTTTAATATCAATCATATCTTGGATTCTGTTAAATAGGACCTCATCGGTTGCACTTCTTAACTCAAAGTCTGTGACGGAATCAGGCTGTTTCCTTGCCCGAGTCTGGGGTGGTGTAGCGACCTTCTTCCTGCTGGGATGTTTGCCCCCACGTTTTGCTGTGGATTTCCGACAAGCTCTAACAGCCCTTGTCGCAATTGGCGGGGAGTGAAATGCTACTTCCGTGACATCTGACTGTTGATTTGGGTCATTGATGATATTGTCCGATAGGTCGATCAGTACTTGTGTGTCTGATTGGGGGTCAGGGTCGGCTTTGTCCTCGGGGTCCAGATCTTGGGAAATTAGTATCTCTGGAGACCCAGAGGAATTTTCTGGCAGTAGTTCGGATGACTCGGGAATTAGGGCGCTTGTTGATGGACTTACTGACGGCATAATGGGTGATTGACTCAGCCCCAAGGATTGCCTGCGCTTATTGTTGATATCATTAACTACTTGCACAAGATATGAATCTAAAGTGTTCACAGATTCAGCAGGGACCGGGACCCGTTTTTTCCCCATATTTAGGATAGTAGCAGATGAAGACGCTAAGTTCCGACGTCGAGACACACCGAGTATGTTGTGCGAACAAAAACAAATAACAGTGGCGTAATGATAACACTCTGTAAAGACCAGCAAGTCACAAGAGGGTACAGTACCTTAGTTAGCAAAGAATGATGTTAGGGGGGAGGCCTAGCCTGGCCTTTTCATGCCGCTGAGGGCCACAGAGGGCCCGCCCTTTGCCCGGGCTTAGCCCCGGGCGTCCCGCTCGCGTCCCGCGAGGCGGGGCTGACGTTCTATTTGAGCGCCTCCTGGCGCCAAACGCTGTAGTTTTGGCCCGCTAGGGCTGCTGGGAGTTGTAGTCTTCAAGGGCCCGCCCACGCTCCGCTCGGCGGCCCTACTCCACGGTGGTTAAGGGAGTTAGGCGGCGGGAGGCGGGCAGGCAGGCAAGCAGGGACCCCTGGCGCTATCTGGCGCTTTCCGGCAAGGTAGGGTCTCGTTCCAACAGCTGACCGAGTGCGTGCCGGTTTAGCAAGGTTTCCCCCACTCGTCAGGGCTGACGTTCTATTTGAGCGCCTCCTGGCGCCAAACGCTGTAGTTTTGGCCCGCTAGGGCTGCTGGGAGTTGTAGTCTTCAAGGGCCCGCCCACGCTCCGCTCGGCGGCCCTACTCCACGGTGAGATATGCGCACACCTGACAGAGGCCTATAGGGCATCTACTCACACCTGACATGAGACACATACGGTAAACTCAGCTGAAGGGGCATCTCACAACAAGAGACAGCTTAATATCTGAGTGAGACACACACACACCTGACACAGGCAGGTGTGGCTTCTATTCACACCCGACATGAGACAGCGACAGGTCACGTCGGTCTTCTTCAGGACGTCTATCAGTCCCAGTCTTATCTAACCCTTTACCTTAATCGGGCACTACATAGGTGAAAAACGATCAAGTCGATCAGGACCATGTGGAGGGAAATCTAAATACATGCCTGCGGCACGGGAGGTGCCGGAGGCTACATCGGAACAGTTGTGTTCTTTGGAGCTCATCCCGCCTGGCGCCATTTCGGGTTTAATCATAAAATAACTCGTATTTAGATTCTGTGTCGGCGGAATTTCCCTCCACATGGTCCTGATCGACTTGATCGTTTTTCACCTCTGTAGTGCCTAATTAAAGTAAGGGGTTAGATAAGACTGATAGACGTCTTGAAGAAGACCGACGTGACCTGTTGAATGTTGGCACTATATGGTCGAAACATGTTGACTACAGCAGTTTAAGGAGGGGTGTTGTAGGATCCTGATTTCCTTCTTTAACACTACAATCCTTCATTAAAGTTTTAATCCTGACCTTGGAACCTATGAATAAAGGCATGACAGGTATCCATGAGCCAGTTTTAACTTCACTATCCTGACTGCACTCTGTTCTATCACTTTACCCAGTCTTGGGTTAACACTTTTTGTTGTGATCACTGTTTGTCACATCTGAGTTTGTCTCAGTTTTTGCGTTTTGTGTTCCCCCTTCCTATGCTCCGCCCTATGCGTGGCTACGCCAGGGCTTTTTGTAAGCAGACCCGATGATGAAGCATGTCACACACATTAGTGTGTGAGTGAGGGCAGTTTTCCAAAACACATATTGTGCCACTGCTTTTTTCATCCCTCTCTTGGGGTCGTTCCTTCTCCACCCCTTTATGTGTGTATAAGAGATACACACCTGACAAGAGACAGCTCAGGATCCCAGAGCTGCGTGACAAGCACACACCTGACATGAGACAGCTTAAGATGTCAGAGCGGGGTGAGATGCACACAGCTGACATGAGACAGCTGCAGCACTCTCAGCTGAAGGGATGGCTCAAAGCGGACAAGAGACAGCTGAGGATCCCACATCTATGACAGAGGCACACACCGGCGGACATGGATTGACAAAGAATCAACTGACACCTGACAGGTGACCGCTGGAGAAGTCTCAGCCAGAAGAGTATCTCATCAGAGACAACTTGAGTACTCAGAGCTGAGAGGGATACTCCTATCAGACAACGGGCAGCTTGACATATTAGGACTTTGTGAACAAGTATGACAGCGGACATGAGAGGTCAGACACCCGGAGACCTCTGTCAGGGGTGAGTAGGGGACACGAGAGGTCAGACACCAGGAGACCTCTGTCAAGGGTGGGTAGGGGACACGAGAGGTCAGACACCCGGAGACCTCTGTCAGGGGTTGGTAGGGGACACAAGAGGTCAGACACCAGGAGACCTCTGTCGGGTGTGGGTAGGGACACGAGAGGTCAGACACCTGGAGACCTCTGTCAGTGGTGGGTAGGGGACACGAGAGGTCAGACACCTGGAGACCTCTGTCAGGGGTGGGTAGGGACACGAGAGGTCAGACACCTGGAGACCTCTGTCAGGGGTGGGTAGGGGACACGAGAGGTCAGACACCTGGAGACCTCTGTCAGGGGTTGGTAGGGGACACAAGAGGTCAGACACCAGGAGACCTCTGTCAGGGGTGGGTAGGGACACGAGAGGTCAGACACCCGGAGACCTCTGTCAAGGGTGGGTAGGGGACACGAGAGGTCAGACACCTGGAGACCTCTGTCAAGGGTGGGTAGGGGACACAAGAGGTCAGACACTCGGAGACCTCTGTCAAGGGTGGGTATGGGACCCGAGAGGTCAGACACCTGGAGACCTCTGTCAGGGGTGGGTAGGGACGCGAGAGGTCAGACACCTGGTGACCTCTGTCAGGGGTGGGTAGGTGACACGAGAGGTCAGACACCTGGAGACCTCTGTCAGGGGTTGGTAGGGGACACAAGAGGTCAGACACCAGGAGACCTCTGTCAAGGGTGGGTAGAAGACACGAGAGGTCAGGCACCTGGAGACCTCTGTCATGGGTGGGTAGGGGACACAAGAGGTCAGACACCCGGAGACCTCTATCAGGGGTGGGTAGGGGACACGAGAGGTCAGACACCCGGAGACCTCTGTCAAGGGTAGGTAGGGGACACGAGAGGTCAGACACCTGGAGACCTCTGTCAGGGGGGGTAGGGACACAAGAGGTCAGACACCTGGAGACCTCTGTGAGGGGTGGGTAGGGGACACGAGAGGTCAGACACCTGGAGACCTCTGTGAGGGGTGGGTAGGGGACACGAGAGGTCAGACACCTGGAGACCTCTGTCAGGGGTGGGTAGGGGACACGAGAGGTCAGACAGCTGGAGACCTATGTCAAGGGTGGGTAGGGGACACAAGAGGTCATACACCTGGAGACCTCTGTCAAGGGTGGGTAGGGGACACGAGAGGTCAGACACCTGGAGACCTCTGTGAGGGGTGGGTAGGGGACACGAGAGGTCAGACACCTGGAGACCTCTGTCAGGGGTGGGTAGGGACATGAGAGGTCAGACACCTGGAGACCTCTGTCAGGGGTGGGTAGGGGACACGAGAGGTCAGACACCTGGAGACCTCTGTCAGGGGTGGGTAGGGACACGAGAGGTCAGACACCTGGAGACCTCTGTCAGGGGTGGGTAGGGGACACGAGAGGTCAGACACCTGGAGACCTCTGTCAGGGGTTGGTAGGGGACACAAGAGGTCAGACACCAGGAGACCTCTGTCAGGGGTGGGTAGGGACACGAGAGGTCAGACACCTGGAGACCTCTGTCAGGGGTGGGTAGGGACACGAGAGGTCAGACACCTGGAGACCTCTGTCAGGGGTGGGTAGGGACACGAGAGGTCAGACACCCGGAGACCTCTGTCAAGGGTGGGTAGGGGACACGAGAGGTCAGACACCTGGAGACCTCTGTCAAGGGTGGGTAGGGGACACAAGAGGTCAGACACCCGGAGACCTCTGTCAAGGGTGGGTATGGGACCCGAGAGGTCAGACACCTGGAGACCTCTGTCAGGGGTGGGTAGGGACACGAGAGGTCAGACACCTGGTGACCTCTGTCAGGGGTGGGTAGGTGACACGAGAGGTCAGACACCTGGAGACCTCTGTCAGGGGTGGGTAGGGACACGAGAGGTCAGACACCTGGTGACCTCTGTCAGGGGTGGGTAGGTGACACGAGAGGTCAGACACCAGGAGACCTCTGTCAAGGGTGGGTAGAAGACATGAGAGGTCAGGCACCTGTAGACCTCTGTCATGGGTGGGTAGGGGACACAAGAGGTCAGACACCCGGAGACCTCTGTCAGGGGTGGGTAGGGGACACAAGAGGTCAGACACCCGGAGACCTCTGTCAAGGGTAGGTAGGGGACACGAGAGGTCAGACACCTGGAGACCTCTGTCAGGGGGGGTAGGGACACAAGAGGTCAGACACCTGGAGACCTCTGTGAGGGGTGGGTAGGAGTGACGAGAGGTCAGACACCTGGAGACCTCTGTGAGGGGTGGGTAGGGGACACGAGAGGTCAGACACCTGGAGACCTCTGTGAGGGGTGGGTAGGGGACATGAGAGGTCAGACACCTGGAGACCTCTGTCAGGGGTGGGTAGGGGACACGAGAGGTCAGACAGCTGGAGACCTCTGTCAAGGGTGGGTACGGGACACAAGAGGTCAGACACCTGGAGACCTCTGTCAAGGGTGGGTAGGGGACACGAGAGGTCAGACATCTGGAGACCTCTGTGAGGGGTGGGTAGGGGACACGAGAGGTCAGACACCTGGAGACCTCTGTCAGGGGTGGGTAGGGACATGAGAGGTCAGACACCTGGAGACCTCTATCAGGGGTGGGTAGGGGACACGAGAGGTCAGACACCTGGAGACCTCTGTGAGGGGTGGGTAGGGGACACGAGAGGTCAGACACCTGGAGACCTCTGTGAGGGGTGGGTAGGGGACATGAGAGGTCAGACACCTGGAGACCTCTGTGAGGGGTGGGTAGGGGACACGAGAGGTCAGACAGCTGGAGACCTCTGTGAGGGGTGGGTAGGGGACACGAGAGGCCAGACAGCTGGAGACCTCTATCAGTGGTGGGTAGGGGGCATGAGAGGTCAGACACCCGGAGACCTCTGTCAGGGGTGGGTAGGGGACATGAGAGGTCAGACACCTGGAGACCTCGGTCAGGGGTGGGTAGGGGACATGAGAGGTCAGACACCTGGACACCTCTGTCAAGGGTGGGTAGGAGACACGAGAGGTAAGACACCTGGAGACCTCTGTCAGGGGTGGGTAGGGGACACAAGAGGTCAGACACCTGGAGACCTCTGTCAAGGGTGGGTAGGGGGGGGACACGAGAGGTCAGACACCGGGAGACCGCTGTCAAGGGTGGGTAGGGGACACGAGAGGTCAGACACCGGGAGACCGCTGTCAAGGGTGGGTAGGGGACACGAGAGGTCAGACACCTGGAGACCTCGGTCAGGGGTGGGTATGGGACACGAGAGGTCAGACACCTGAAGACCTCTGTGAGGGGTGGGTAGGGGACACGAGAGGTCAGACACCTGGAGACCTCTGTGAGGGGTGGGTAGGGGACACGAGAGGTCAGACAGCTGGAGACCTCTGTGAGGGGTGGGTAGGGGACATGAGAGGTCAGACACCCGGAGATCTCTGTCAGGGGTGGGTAGGGGACATGAGAGGTCAGACACCTGGAGACCTCTGTCAGGGGTGGGTAGGGGACATGAGAGGTCAGACACCTGGAGACCTCTGTCAAGGGTGGGTAGGGGACACGAGAGGTCAGACACCTGGAGACCTCTGTGAGGGGTGGGTAGGAGACACGAGAGGTCAGACACCTGGAGACCTCTGTGAGGGATGGGTAGGGGACACGAGAGGTCAGACACCTGAGAACCTCTGTCAGGGGTTGGTAGGGGACAGAAGAGGTCAGACACCAGGAGACCTCTGTCAGGGGTGGGTAGGGACACGAGAGGTCAGACACCTGGAGATCTCTGTCAGGGGTGGGTAGGGACACGAGAGGTCAGACACCTGGAGACCTCTGTCAGGGGTGGGTAGGGACACGAGAGGTCAGACACCCGGAGACCTCTGTCAAGGGTGGGTAGGGGACACGAGAGGTCAGACACCTGGAGACCTCTGTCAGGGGTGGGTAGGGACACGAGAGGTCAGACACCTGGTGACCTCTGTCAGGGGTGGGTAGGTGACACGAGAGGTCAGACACCTGGAGACCTCTGTCAGGGGTTGGTAGGGGACACAAGAGGTGAGACACCAAAAGACCTCTGTCAAGGGTGGGTAGAAGACACGAGAGGTCAGGCACCTGGAGACCTCTGTCATGGGTGGGTAGGGGACACAAGAGGTCAGACACCCGGAGACCTCTGTCAGGGGTGGGTAGGGGACACGAGAGGTCAGACACCCGGAGACCTCTGTCAAGGGTAGGTAGGGGACACAAGAGGTCAGACACCTGGAGACCTCTGTCAGGGGGGGTAGGGACACAAGAGGTCAGACACCTGGAGAACTCTGTGAGGGGTGGGTAGGGGACACGAGAGGTCAGACACCTGGAGACCTCTGTCAGGGGTGGGTAGGGACACGAGAGGTCAGACACCTGGGGACCTCTGTGAGGGGTGGGTAGGGGACACGAGAATTAAGACACCTGGAGACCTCTGTCAGGGGTGGGTAGGGGACACGAGAGGTCAGACACCTGGAGACCTCTGTGGGGGGTGGGTAGGGGACACGAGAGGTCAGACACCTGGAGACCTCTGTCAGGGGTGGGTAGGGGACACAAGAGGTCAGACACCTGGAGACCTCTGTGTGGGGTGGGTAGGGGACACGAGAGGTCAGACAGCTGGAGACCTCTGAGAGGGGTGGGTAGGGGACACGAGAGGTCAGACAGCTGGAGACCTCTATCTGTGGTGGATAGGGGACATGAGAGGTCAGACACCCGGAGACCTCTGTCAGGGGTGGGTAGGGGACATGAGAGGTCAGACACCTGGAGACCTATGTCAGGGGTGGGTAGGGGACATGAGAGGTCAGACACCTGGACACCTCTGTCAAGGGTGGGTAGGGGACACGAGAGGTAAGACACCTGGAGACCTCTGTCAGGGGTGGGTAGGGGACACGAGAGGTCAGACACCTGGAGACCTCTGTCAAGGGTGGGTAGGGGGGGACACGAGAGGTCAGAAACCGGGAGACCGCTGTCAAGGGTGGGAAGGGGACACAAGAGGTCAGACACCTGGAGACCTCTGTCAGGGGTGGGTATGGGACACGAGAGGTCAGACACCTGAAGACCTCTGTGAGGGGGGTAGGGGACACGAGAGGTCAGACACCTGGAGACCTTTGTGAGGGGTGGGTAGGGGACATGAGAGGTCAGACACCCGGAGACCTCTGTCAGGGGTGGGTAGGGGACATGAGAGGTCAGACACCCGGAGATCTCTGTCAGGGGTGGGTAGGGGACATGAGAGGTCAGACACCTGGAGACCTCTGTCAGGGGTGGGTAGGGGACATGAGAGGTCAGACACCTGGAGACCTCTGTCAAGGGTGGGTAGGGGACACGAGAGGTCAGACACCTGGAGACCTCTGTGAGGGGTGGGTAGGAGACACGAGAGGTCAGACACCTGGAGACCTCTGTGAGGGATGGGTAGGGGACACGAGAGGTCAGACACCTGAGAACCTCTGTCAGGGGTTGGTAGGGGACAGAAGAGGTCAGACACCAGGAGACCTTTGTCAGGGGTGGGTAGGGACACGAGAGGTCAGACACCTGGAGATCTCTGTCAGGGGTGGGTAGGGACACGAGAGGTCAGACACCTGGAGACCTCTGTCAGGGGTGGGTAGGGACACGAGAGGTCAGACACCCGGAGACCTCTGTCAAGGGTGGGTAGGGGACACGAGAGGTCAGACACCTGGAGACCTCTGTCAGGGGTGGGTAGGGACACGAGAGGTCAGACACCTGGTGACCTCTATCTGTGGTGGATAGGGGACATGAGAGGTCAGACACCCGGAGACCTCTGTCAGGGGTGGGTAGGGGACACGAGAGGTCAGACACCTGGAGACCTCTGTCAGGGGTGGGTAGGTGACACGAGAGGTCAGACACCTGGAGACCTCTGTCAGGGGTTGGTAGGGGACACAAGAGGTGAGACACCAAAAGACCTCTGTCAAGGGTGGGTAGAAGACACGAGAGGTCAGACACCTGGAGACCTCTGTCAAGGGTGGGTAGGGGGGGACACGAGAGGTCAGAAACCGGGAGACCGCTGTCAAGGGTGGGAAGGGGACACAAGAGGTCAGACACCTGGAGACCTCTGTCAGGGGTGGGTAGGGGACACGAGAGGTCAGACACCTGGAGACCTTTGTGAGGGGTGGGTAGGGGACATGAGAGGTCAGACACCCGGAGACCTCTGTCAGGGGTGGGTAGGGGACATGAGAGGTCAGACACCTGGAGACCTCTGTCAAGGGTGGGTAGGGGACACGAGAGGTCAGACATCTGGAGACCTCTGTGAGGGGTGGGTAGGGGACACGAGAGGTCAGACACCTGGAGACCTCTGTCAGGGGTGGGTAGGGACATGAGAGGTCAGACACCTGGAGACCTCTGTCAGGGGTGGGTAGGGGACACGAGAGGTCAGACACCTGGAGACCTCTGTGAGGGGTGGGTAGGGGACACGAGAGGTCAGACACCTGGAGACCTCTGTGAGGGGTGGGTAGGGGACATGAGAGGTCAGACACCTGGAGACCTCTGTGAGGGGTGGGTAGGGGACACGAGAGGTCAGACAGCTGGAGACCTCTGTGAGGGGTGGGTAGGGGACACGAGAGGCCAGACAGCTGGAGACCTCTATCAGTGGTGGGTAGGGGACATGAGAGGTCAGACACCCGGAGACCTCTGTCAGGGGTGGGTAGGGGACATGAGAGGTCAGACACCTGGAGACCTCGGTCAGGGGTGGGTAGGGGACATGAGAGGTCAGACACCTGGACACCTCTGTCAAGGGTGGGTAGGGGACACGAGAGGTAAGACACCTGGAGACCTCTGTCAGGGGTGGGTAGGGGACACAAGAGGTCAGACACCTGGAGACCTCTGTCAAGGGTGGGTAGGGGGGGGACACGAGAGGTCAGACACCGGGAGACCGCTGTCAAGGGTGGGTAGGGGACACGAGAGGTCAGACACCAGGAGACCGCTGTCAAGGGTGGGTAGGGGACACGAGAGATCAGACACCTGAAGACCTCTGTGAGGGGTGGGTAGGGGACACGAGAGGTCAGACACCTGGAGACCTCTGTGAGGGGTGGGTAGGGGACACGAGAGGTCAGACAGCTGGAGACCTCTGTGAGGGGTGGGTAGGGGACATGAGAGGTCAGACACCCGGAGATCTCTGTCAGGGGTGGGTAGGGGACATGAGAGGTCAGACACCTGGAGACCTCTGTCAGGGGTGGGTAGGGGACATGAGAGGTCAGACACCTAGAGACCTCTGTCAAGGGTGGGTAGGGGACACGAGAGGTCAGACACCTGTAGACCTCTGTGAGGGGTGGGTAGGAGACACGAGAGGTCAGACACCTGGAGACCTCTGTGAGGGATGGGTAGGGGACACGAGAGGTCAGACACCTGAGAACCTCTGTCAGGGGTTGGTAGGGGACAGAAGAGGTCAGACACCAGGAGACCTCTGTCAGGGGTGGGTAGGGACACGAGAGGTCAGACACCTGGAGATCTCTGTCAGGGGTGGGTAGGGACACGAGAGGTCAGACACCTGGAGACCTCTGTCAGGGGTGGGTAGGGACACGAGAGGTCAGACACCCGGAGACCTCTGTCAAGGGTGGGTAGGGGACACGAGAGGTCAGACACCTGGAGACCTCTGTCAGGGGTGGGTAGGGACACGAGAGGTCAGACACCTGGTGACCTCTGTCAGGGGTGGGTAGGTGACACGAGAGGTCAGACACCTGGAGACCTCTGTCAGGGGTTGGTAGGGGACACAAGAGGTGAGACACCAAAAGACCTCTGTCAAGGGTGGGTAGAAGACACGAGAGGTCAGGCACCTGGAGACCTCTGTCATGGGTGGGTAGGGGACACAAGAGGTCAGACACCCGGAGACCTCTGTCAGGGGTGGGTAGGGGACACGAGAGGTCAGACACCCGGAGACCTCTGTCAAGGGTAGGTAGGGGACACAAGAGGTCAGACACCTGGAGACCTCTGTCAGGGGGGTAGGGACACAAGAGGTCAGACACCTGGAGAACTCTGTGAGGGGTGGGTAGGGGACACAAGAGGTCAGACACCTGGAGACCTCTGTCAGGGGTGGGTAGGGACACGAGAGGTCAGACACCTGGGGACCTCTGTGAGGGGTGGGTAGGGGACACGAGAATTAAGACACCTGGAGACCTCTGTCAGGGGTGGGTAGGGGACACGAGAGGTCAGACACCTGGAGACCTCTGTGGGGGGTGGGTAGGGGACACGAGAGGTCAGACACCTGGAGACCTCTGTCAGGGGTGGGTAGGGGACACAAGAGGTCAGACACCTGGAGACCTCTGTGTGGGGTGGGTAGGGGACACGAGAGGTCAGACAGCTGGAGACCTCTGAGAGGGGTGGGTAGGGGACACGAGAGGTCAGACAGCTGGAGACCTCTATCTGTGGTGGATAGGGGACATGAGAGGTCAGACACCCGGAGACCTCTGTCAGGGGTGGGTAGGGGACATGAGAGGTCAGACACCTGGAGACCTATGTCAGGGGTGGGTAGGGGACATGAGAGGTCAGACACCTGGACACCTCTGTCAAGGGTGGGTAGGGGACACGAGAGGTAAGACACCTGGAGACCTCTGTCAGGGGTGGGTAGGGGACACGAGAGGTCAGACACCTAGAGACCTCTGTCAAGGGTGGGTAGGGGGGGACACGAGAGGTCAGAAACCGGGAGACCGCTGTCAAGGGTGGGAAGGGGACACAAGAGGTCAGACACCTGGAGACCTCTGTCAGGGGTGGGTATGGGACACGAGAGGTCAGACACCTGAAGACCTCTGTGAGGGGGGTAGGGGACACGAGAGGTCAGACACCTGGAGACCTTTGTGAGGGGTGGGTAGGGGACATGAGAGGTCAGACACCCGGAGACCTCTGTCAGGGGTGGGTAGGGGACATGAGAGGTCAGACACCCGGAGATCTCTGTCAGGGGTGGGTAGGGGACATGAGAGGTCAGACACCTGGAGACCTCTGTCAGGGGTGGGTAGGGGACATGAGAGGTCAGACACCTGGAGACCTCTGTCAAGGGTGGGTAGGGGACACGAGAGGTCAGACACCTGGAGACCTCTGTGAGGGGTGGGTAGGAGACACGAGAGGTCAGACACCTGGAGACCTCTGTGAGGGATGGGTAGGGGACACGAGAGGTCAGACACCTGAGAACCTCTGTCAGGGGTTGGTAGGGGACAGAAGAGGTCAGACACCAGGAGACCTCTGTCAGGGGTGGGTAGGGACACGAGAGGTCAGACACCTGGAGATCTCTGTCAGGGGTGGGTAGGGACACGAGAGGTCAGACACCTGGAGACCTCTGTCAGGGGTGGGTAGGGACACGAGAGGTCAGACACCCGGAGACCTCTGTCAAGGGTGGGTAGGGGACACGAGAGGTCAGACACCTGGAGACCTCTGTCAGGGGTGGGTAGGGACACGAGAGGTCAGACACCTGGTGACCTCTATCTGTGGTGGATAGGGGACATGAGAGGTCAGACACCCGGAGACCTCTGTCAGGGGTGGGTAGGGGACACGAGAGGTCAGACACCTGGAGACCTCTGTCAGGGGTGGGTAGGTGACACGAGAGGTCAGACACCTGGAGACCTCTGTCAGGGGTTGGTAGGGGACACAAGAGGTGAGACACCAAAAGACCTCTGTCAAGGGTGGGTAGAAGACACGAGAGGTCAGGCACCTGGAGACCTCTGTCATGGGTGGGTAGGGGACACAAGAGGTCAGACACCCGGAGACCTCTGTCAGGGGTGGGTAGGGGACACGAGAGGTCAGACACCCGGAGACCTCTGTCAAGGGTAGGTAGGGGACACAAGAGGTCAGACACCTGGAGACCTCTGTCAGGGGGGGTAGGGACACAAGAGGTCAGACACCTGGAGAACTCTGTGAGGGGTGGGTAGGGGACACGAGAGGTCAGACACCTGGAGACCACTGTCAGGGGTGGGTAGGGACACGAGAGGTCAGACACCTGGGGACCTCTGTGAGGGGTGGGTAGGGGACACGAGAGGTAAGACACCTGGAGACCTCTGTCAGGGGTGGGTAGGGGACACGAGAGGTCAGACACCTGGAGACCTCTGTGGGGGGTGGGTAGGGGACACGAGAGGTCAGACACCTGGAGACCTCTGTCAGGGGTGGGTAGGGGACACAAGAGGTCAGACACCTGGAGACCTCTGTGTGGGGTGGGTAGGGGACACGAGAGGTCAGACAGCTGGAGACCTCTGAGAGGGGTGGGTAGGGGACACGAGAGGTCAGACAGCTGGAGACCTCTATCTGTGGTGGATAGGGGACATGAGAGGTCAGACACCCGGAGACCTCTGTCAGGGGTGGGTAGGGGACATGAGAGGTCAGACACCTGGAGACCTATGTCAGGGGTGGGTAGGGGACATGAGAGGTCAGACACCTGGACACCTCTGTCAAGGGTGGGTAGGGGACACGAGAGGTAAGACACCTGGAGACCTCTGTCAGGGGTGGGTAGGGGACACGAGAGGTCAGACACCTGGAGACCTCTGTCAAGGGTGGGTAGGGGGGGACACGAGAGGTCAGAAACCGGGAGACCGCTGTCAAGGGTGGGAAGGGGACACAAGAGGTCAGACACCTGGAGACCTCTGTCAGGGGTGGGTATGGGACACGAGAGGTCAGACACCTGAAGACCTCTGTGAGGGGGGTAGGGGACACGAGAGGTCAGACACCTGGAGACCTTTGTGAGGGGTGGGTAGGGGACATGAGAGGTCAGACACCCGGAGACCTCTGTCAGGGGTGGGTAGGGGACACGAGAGGTCAGACACCTGGAGACCTCTGTGAGGGGTGGGTAGGGGACACGAGAGGTCAGACACCTGGAGACCTCTGTGAGGGGTGGGTGGGGACACGAGAGGTCAGACAACTGGAGACCTCTGTCAAGGGTGGGTAGGGGACACGAGAGGTCAGACACCTGGAGACCTCTGTGAGGGGTGGGTAGGGGACACGAGAGGTCAGACACCTGGAGACCTCTGTGAGGGGTGGGTAGGGGACACGAGAGGTCAGACAGCTGGAGACCTCTGTGAGGGGTGGGTAGGGGACACGAGAGGTCAGACAGCTGGAGACCTCTATCAGTGGTGGGTAGGGGACATGAGAGGTCAGACACCCGGAGACCTCTGTCAGGGGTGGGTAGGGGACATGAGAGGTCAGACACCTGGAGACCTCGGTCAGGGGTGGGTAGGGGACATGAGAGGTCAGACACCTGGACACCTCTGTCAAGGGTGGGTAGGGGACACGAGAGGTAAGACACCTGGAGACCTCTGTCAGGGGTGGGTAGGGGACACGAGAGGTCAGACACCTGGAGACCTCTGTCAAGGGTGGGTAGGGGGGGGACACGAGAGGTCAGACACCGGGAGACCGCTGTCAAGGGTGGGTAGGGGACACGAGAGGTCAGACACCTGGAGACCTCGGTCAGGGGTGGGCATGGGACACGAGAGGTCAGACACCTGAAGACCTCTGTGAGGGGTGGGTAGGGGACACGAGAGGTCAGACACCTGGAGACCTCTGTGAGGGGTGGGTAGGGGACACGAGAGGTCAGACAGCTGGAGACCTCTGTGAGGGGTGGGTAGGGGACATGAGAGGTCAGACACCCGGAGACCTGTCAGGGGTGGGTAGGGGACATGAGAGGTCAGACACCTGGAGACCTCTGTCAGGGGTGGGTAGGGGACATGAGAGGTCAGACACCTGGAGACCTCTGTCAAGGGTGGGTAGGGGACACGAGAGGTCAGACACCTGGAGACCTCTGTCAGGGGTGGGTAGGAGACACGAGAGGTCAGACACCTGGAGACCTCTGTGAGGGATGGGTAGGGGACACGAGAGGTCAGACACCTGGAGACCTCTGTCAGGGGTTGGTAGGGGACACAAGAGGTCAGACACCAGGAGACCTCTGTCAGGGGTGGGTAGGGACACGAGAGGTCAGACACCTGGAGATCTCTGTCAGGGGTGGGTAGGGACACGAGAGGTCAGACACCTGGAGACCTCTGTCAGGGGTGGGTAGGGACACGAGAGGTCAGACACCCGGAGACCTCTGTCAAGGGTGGGTAGGGGACACGAGAGGTCAGACACCTGGAGACCTCTGTCAGGGGTGGGTAGGGACACGAGAGGTCAGACACCTGGTGACCTCTGTCAGGGGGGGTAGGGACACAAGAGGTCAGACACCTGAAGAACTCTGTGAGGGGTGGGTAGGGGACACGAGAGGTCAGACACCTGGAGACCTCTGTCAGGTGTGGGTAGGGACACGAGAGGTCAGACACCTGGGGACCTCTGTGAGGGGTGGGTAGGGGACACGAGAGGTAAGACACCTGGAGACCTCTGTCAGGGGTGGGTAGGGGACACGAGAGGTCAGACACCTGGAGACCTCTGTGAGGGGTGGGTAGGGGACACGAGAGGTCAGACACCTGGAGACCTCTGTCAGGGGTGGGTAGGTGACACGAGAGGTCAGACACCTGGAGACCTCTGTCAGGGGTTGGTAGGGGACACAAGAGGTGAGACACCAGAAGACCTCTGTCAAGGGTGGGTAGAAGACACGAGAGGTCAGGCACCTGGAGACCTCTGTCATGGGTGGGTAGGGGACACAAGAGGTCAGACACCCGGAGACCTCTGTCAGGGGTGGGTAGGGGACACGAGAGGTCAGACACCCGGAGACCTCTGTCAAGGGTAGGTAGGGGACACGAGAGGTCAGACACCTGGAGACCTCTGTCAGGGGGGGTAGGGACACAAGAGGTCAGACACCTGGAGAACTCTGTGAGGGGTGGGTAGGGGACACGAGAGGTCAGACACCTGGAGACCTCTGTCAGGGGTGGGTAGGGACACAAGAGGTCAGACACCTGGGGACCTCTGTGAGGGGTGGGTAGGGGACACGAGAGGTAAGACACCTGGAGACCTCTGTCAGGGGTGGGTAGGGGACACGAGAGGTCAGACACCTGGAGACCTCTGTGAGGGGTGGGTAGGGGACACGAGAGGTCAGACACCTGGAGACCTCTGTCAGGGGTGGGTAGGGGACACGAGAGGTCAGACACCTGGAGACCTCTGTGTGGGGTGGGTAGGGGACACGCGAGGTCAGACAGCTGGAGACCTCTGAGAGGGGTGGGTAGGGGACACGAGAGGTCAGACAGCTGGAGACCTCTATCTGTGGTGGATAGGGGACATGAGAGGTCAGACACCCGGAGACCTCTGTCAGGGGTGGGTAGGGGACATGAGAGGTCAGACACCTGGAGACCTATGTCAGGGGTGGGTAGGGGACATGAGAGGTCAGACACCTGGACACCTCTGTCAAGGGTGGGTAGGGGACACGAGAGGTAAGACACCTGGAGACCTCTGTCAGGGGTGGGTAGGGGACACGAGAGGTCAGACACCTGGAGACCTCTGTCAAGGGTGGGTAGGGGGGGACACGAGCGGTCAGAAACCGGGAGACCGCTGTCAAGGGTGGGAAGGGGACACAAGAGGTCAGACACCTGGAGACCTCTGTCAGGGGTGGGTATGGGACACGAGAGGTCAGGCACCTGAAGGCCTCTGTCAGGGGTGGGTATGGGACACGAGAGGTCAGACACCTGAAGACCTCTGTGAGGGGGGTAGGGGACACGAGAGGTCAGACACCTGGAGACCTTTGTGAGGGGTGGGTAGGGGACATGAGAGGTCAGACAGCTGGAGACCTCTGTGAGGGGTGGGTAGGGGACATGAGAGGTCAGACACCCGGAGACCTGTCAGGGGTGGTTAGGGACACGAGAGGTCAGACACCTGGGGACCTCTGTGAGAGGTTGGTAGGGGACACGAGAGGTCAGACACCTGGAGACCTCTGTCAGGGGTGGGTAGGGACACGAGAGGTCAGACACCTGGAGACCTCTGTGAGGGGTGGGTAGGGAACACGAGAGGTCAGACACCTGGAGACCTCTGTCAGGGGTGGGTAGGGGACACGAGAGGTCAGACACCTGGAGACCTCTGTCAGGGGTGGGTAGGGGACACGAGAGGTCAGACACCTGGAGACCTCTGTGAGGGGTGGGTAGGGGACACGAGAGGTCAGACACCTGGAGACCTCTGTGAGGGGTGGGTGGGGACACGAGAGGTCAGACAACTGGAGACCTCTGTCAAGGGTGGGTAGGGGACACAAGAGGTCAGACACCTGGAGACCACTGTCAAGGGTGGGTAGGGACACGAGATGACAGACACCTGGAGACCTCTGTCAGGGGTGGGTAGGGACACGAGAGGTCAGACACCCGGAGACCTCTGTCAGGGGTGGGTAGGGGCACGAGAGGTCAGACACCCGGAGACCTCTGTCAGGGGTGGGTAGGGACACGAGAGGTTAGACACCTGGAGACCTCTGTCAGGGGTGGGTAGGGGACACGAGAGGTCAGACACCTGGAGACCTCTGTCAAGGGTGGGTAGGGGACACGAGAGGTCAGACACCTGGAGACCTCTGTGAGGGGTGGGTAGGGGACACGAGAGGTCAGACACCTGGAGACCTCTGTCAAGGGTGGGTAGGGGACACGAGAGGTCAGACACCTGGAGACCTCTGTCAGGGGTGGGTAGGGGACACGAGAGGTCAGACACCTGGAGACCTCTGTCAGGGGTGGGTAGGGGACACGAGAGGTCAGACATCCGGAGATCTCTGTGAGGGATGGGTAGGGGACACAAGAGGTCAGACACCTGGAGACCTCTGTCAAGGGTGGGTAGGGGACACGAGAGGTCAGACACCTGGAGACCTCTATGAGGGTTGGTTGGGGACACGAGAGGTCAGACACCTGGAGACCTCTGTCAGGGGTGGGTAGGGACACGAGAGGTCAGACACCTGGAGACCTCTGTCAAGGGTGGGTAGGGGACACAAGAGGCCAGACACCTGGAGACCTCTGTCAAGGGTGGGTAGGGGACACGAGAGGTCAGACACCTGGAGACCTCTGTGAGGGGTGGGTAGGGGACACGAGAGGTCAGACACCTGGAGACCTCTGTCAGGGGTGGGTAGGGACACGAGAGGTCAGACACCTGGAGACCTCTGTGAGGGGTGGGTAGGGAACACGAGAGGTCAGACACCTGGAGACCTCTGTCAGGGGTGGGTAGGGGACACGAGAGGTCAGACACCTGGAGACCTCTGTCAGGGGTGGGTAGGGACACAAGAGGTCAGACACCTGGAGACCTCTGTCAGGGGTGGGTAGGGGACACGAGAGGTCAGACACCTGGAGACCTCTGTCAGGGGTGGGTAGGGATACGAGAGGTCAGACATCCGGAGACCTCTGTCAAGGGTGGGTAGGGGACACAAGAGGTCAGACACCTGGAGACCTCTGTCAGGGGTGGTTAGGGACACGAGAGGTCAGACACCTGGGGACCTCTGTGAGAGGTTGGTAGGGGACACGAGAGGTCAGACACCTGGAGACCTCTGTCAGGGGTGGGTAGGGGACACGAGAGGTCAGACACCTGGAGACCTCTGTTAGGGGTGGGTAGGGGACACGAGAGGTCAGACACCTAGAGACCTCTGTCAGGGGTGGGTAGGGATACGAGAGGTCAGACATCCGGAGACCTCTGTCAGGGGTGGGTAGGGGACACAAGAGGTCAGACACCTGGAGACCTCTGTCAGGGGTGGGTAGGGACACGAGAGGTCAGACACCTGGGGACCTCTGTGAGGGGTTGGTAGGGGACACAAGAGGTCAGACACCTGGAGACCTGTCAGGGGTGGGTAGGGGACACGATAGGTCAGACACCTGGAGACCTCTGTGAGGGGTGGGTAGGGGACACAAGAGGTCAGACACCTGGAGACCTCTGTGAGGGGTGGGTAGGGGACACGATAGGTCAGACACCTGGAGACCTCTGTGAGGGGTGGGTAGGGGACACGAGAGGTCAGACACCTGGAGACCTCTGTGAGGGGTGGGTAGGGGACACGAGAGGTCAGACACCTGGAGACCTCTGTCAAGGGTGGGTAGGGGGGGACACGAGAGGTCAGAAACCGGGAGACCGCTGTCAAGGGTGGGAAGGGGACACAAGAGGTCAGACACCTGGAGACCTCTGTCAGGGGTGGGTATGGGACACGAGAGGTCAGGCACCTGAAGACCTCTGTCAGGGGTGGGTATGGGACACGAGAGGTCAGACACCTGAAGACCTCTGTGAGGGGGGTAGGGGACACGAGAGGTCAGACACCTGGAGACCTTTGTGAGGGGTGGGTAGGGGACATGAGAGGTCAGACAGCTGGAGACCTCTGTGAGGGGTGGGTAGGGGACATGAGAGGTCAGACACCCGGAGACCTCTGTCAGGGGTGGGTAGGGGACACGAGAGGTCAGACACCTGGAGACCTCTGTGAGGGGTGGGTAGGGGACACGAGAGGTCAGACACCTGGAGACCTCTGTGAGGGGTGGGTGGGGACACGAGAGGTCAGACAACTGGAGACCTCTGTCAAGGGTGGGTAGGGGACACAAGAGGTCAGACACCTGGAGACCACTGTCAAGGGTGGGTAGGGACACGAGATGACAGACACCTGGAGACCTCTGTCAGGGGTGGGTAGGGACACGAGAGGTCAGACACCCGGAGACCTCTGTCAGGGGTGGGTAGGGGCACGAGAGGTCAGACACCCGGAGACCTCTGTCAGGGGTGGGTAGGGACACGAGAGGTTAGACACCTGGAGACCTCTGTCAGGGGTGGGTAGGGGACACGAGAGGTCAGACACCTGGAGACCTCTGTCAAGGGTGGGTAGGGGACACGAGAGGTCAGACACCTGGAGACCTCTGTGAGGGGTGGGTAGGGGACACGAGAGGTCAGACACCTGGAGACCTCTGTCAAGGGTGGGTAGGGGACACGAGAGGTCAGACACCTGGAGACCTCTGTCAGGGGTGGGTAGGGGACACGAGAGGTCAGACACCTGGAGACCTCTGTCAGGGGTGGGTAGGGGACACGAGAGGTCAGACATCCGGAGATCTCTGTGAGGGATGGGTAGGGGACACAAGAGGTCAGACACCTGGAGACCTCTGTCAAGGGTGGGTAGGGGACACGAGAGGTCAGACACCTGGAGACCTCTATGAGGGTTGGTTGGGGACACGAGAGGTCAGACACCTGGAGACCTCTGTCAGGGGTGGGTAGGGACACGAGAGGTCAGACACCTGGAGACCTCTGTCAAGGGTGGGTAGGGGACACAAGAGGTCAGACACCTGGAGACCTCTGTCAAGGGTGGGTAGGGGACACGAGAGGTCAGACACCTGGAGACCTCTGTGAGGGGTGGGTAGGGGACACGAGAGGTCAGACACCTGGAGACCTCTGTCAGGGGTGGGTAGGGACACGAGAGGTCAGACACCTGGAGACCTCTGTGAGGGGTGGGTAGGGAACACGAGAGGTCAGACACCTGGAGACCTCTGTCAGGGGTGGGTAGGGGACACGAGAGGTCAGACACCTGGAGACCTCTGTCAGGGGTGGGTAGGGACACAAGAGGTCAGACACCTGGAGACCTCTGTCAGGGGTGGGTAGGGGACACGAGAGGTCAGACACCTGGAGACCTCTGTCAGGGGTGGGTAGGGATACGAGAGGTCAGACATCCGGAGACCTCTGTCAAGGGTGGGTAGGGGACACAAGAGGTCAGACACCTGGAGACCTCTGTCAGGGGTGGTTAGGGACACGAGAGGTCAGACACCTGGGGACCTCTGTGAGAGGTTGGCAGGGGACACGAGCGGTCAGACACCTGGAGACCTCTGTCAGGGGTGGGTAGGGGACACGAGAGGTCAGACACCTGGAGACCTCTGTTAGGGGTGGGTAGGGGACACGAGAGGTCAGACACCTAGAGACCTCTGTCAGGGGTGGGTAGGGATACGAGAGGTCAGACATCCGGAGACCTCTGTCAGGGGTGGGTAGGGGACACAAGAGGTCAGACACCTGGAGACCTCTGTCAGGGGTGGGTAGGGACACGAGAGGTCAGACACCTGGGGACCTCTGTGAGGGGTTGGTAGGGGACACAAGAGGTCAGACACCTGGAGACCTGTCAGGGGTGGGTAGGGGACACGATAGGTCAGACACCTGGAGACCTCTGTGAGGGGTGGGTAGGGGACACAAGAGGTCAGACACCTGGAGACCTCTGTGAGGGGTGGGTAGGGGACACGATAGGTCAGACACCTGGAGACCTCTGTGAGGGGTGGGTAGGGGACACGAGAGGTCAGACACCTGGAGACCTCTGTGAGGGGTGGGTAGGGGACACAAGAGGTCAGACATCTGGAGACCTCTGTCACGGGTGGGTAGGGACACGAGAGGTCAGACACCTGGAGACCTCTATCAGGGGTGGGTGGGGGTCGTGATCACGCGGTGTGGGGCAGAGCCGCAGTTAAAAGTCCCCCCGGAAGTTCAGGAACTGACTTTGGTCCAGACTAATACCTCAGAAACTCTCATGTTCCCTCCCAGGTGCTGACCCCTCAAAGCGCCTACAGTGGAGGTGCCGCCCGCAGCGCTATGCGCGTCTCTCCTGTTGCAGCGTGACACACAGATGCTTCCCGGAGCTTTAGTAAATGTCATGTCGCCCCCCGCCCCCCTTGAAGCTGGGAATGGCGGAGGAGGACGGAGCGCTCAGGTGCCCCCTCCTCGGATCGGAAAGGGGGGGGGGGGAGGGATGTATATATGGAGGCAGCGCTTGGAGGCGCCGAGCACAGCCAGGGCTTGGGCGGGAGGCTCGGAGGACCCCCACACCTGCAGGAGCCGGACAGGGCAGCTGCTCGGGACAGACGCCACCCCACCCTTCAGGAAGTAAGTGACTGCGAATGGGGGTGCACGAAGCACTATTCATCGATACCGACCCAGGAGGATAGCTCGGTTGGTGAACTCACCTGTTTCGAGGCTTGTGTATAACCTGGCAGTTCACGGGCTCCAATTTCGCAAGAATCGGTCGATACTTCATCCTTGCCAGGTCGATAGAATGCGTAGCTGGTTTGAGTGCCTGGGCGCGTGTATGATTGAAGCCCTAAGGCAGTGCCCTGTTTGGGAGCAGTGACACAGGGAGGGGGGTCGGTGTGTGTGCGTGCGTGCAGTGCGCCACGAGGGGCGCAGCGCCTTCTTAGTGACGCTTCCCATCAGAACCACCACACATGTGTCAGAGGTTACTAACGCAGCGCTAGGATCCTCTTCAAGGCACGTATGTGTTGGGACACATTCTTTTGGGGGGTGTTACGTGACATTTTGTTATGGATAATGCGATAATAACTTTTTAGATGGCGATTCAACCGCACTGTTGGGGTTTCTAAGCACTCTTAACAAGTGTCCCTCCCTCGATATGATGGTAGTTTACCTACAGCGGGTGGGGGGTGGACAGTGTGATTTCCATATCACATCCGACGCCAGCAGCGAGCGCTTAACGAGATGAAGAGCCTTCAGCCAATTAACTGTTACGATGTGTTCTACATCATGTGTTACGGAATAGAATGCGGTCATTGCGGTGCGGTAACATGTTTATTATCATGTTGCATCGTAACCAGGCGTGTTGTCTCGGTGTGTTTTCCATCATGCCATGAAACACTGTCCGAGCTGCCATATTCCAGTCCTGGTTTTAATCGGTTTCATCTTTGTAATATTTTAACCCATTCCGCAGCTGTCCTTCAAAGATCCGCATTTATGCATCCATTCATAAATGTCCTTCCAGATTAGGATCTCTGCCCCCGGCGCCCCCCCTCATACCCCCCACTAGACCCCGCCTCACTTCCAAGGCCGCTCACTTGTAGCACCGACCTCTCATAGGAAGAGACAGGAGCAGCGCTCAGTCGTCTCTTCACTCCAAACTTCAGGAACACGTCTCCCCAGAGCGCATCTTTCTGGCCATAGGACCAATAAGACAAAAGTCCTCCCAGGTCTTTAGACTGGTCCCCAGTGCACCGTCTCCAACCCGGGTCTTGGTCTCAGTCTCAGCTGGTCCTCTCAGGATGCTCTCAGCTGGTCCCGTCTCAGGATGCTCTCAGCTGGTCCTGTCTCAGGATGCTCAGCTGGTCCTGTCTCAGGATGCTCAGCTGGTCCTCTCAGGATGCTCAGCTGGTCCTCTCAGGATGCTCTCAGCTGGTCCTCTCAGGATGCTCTCAGCTGGTACTCTCAGGATGCTCTCAGCTGGTCCTCTCAGGATGCTCTCAGCTGCTCCTGTCTCAGGATGCTCTCAGCTGGTCCGGTCTCAGGATGCTCTCAGCTGGTCCGGTCTCAGGATGCTCAGCTGCTCCTGTCTCAGGATGCTCTCAGCTGGTCCCGTCTCAGGATGCTCTCAGCTGGTACTGGCTCAGGATGCTCTCAGCTGGTCCCGTCTCAGGATGCTCTCAGCTGGTACTGGCTCAGGATGCTCTCAGCTGGTCCCGTCTCAGGATGCTCTCAGCTGGTCCCGTCTCAGGATGCTCAGCTGGTCCCGTCTCAGGATGCTCTCAGCTGGTCCTGTCTCAGGATGCTCAGCTGGTCCCGTCTCAGGATGCTCTCAGCTGCTCCTGTCTCAGGATGCTCTCAGCTGGTCCTGTCTCAGGATGCTCTCAGCTGGTCCAGTCTCAGGATGCTCTCAGCTGGTCCCGTCTCAGGATGCTCTCAGCTGGTCCCGTCTCAGGATGCTCAGCTGGTCCCGATGCTCAGCTGGTCCCGTCTCAGGATGCTCTCAGCTGCTCCTGTCTCAGGATGCTCTCAGCTGGTCCTGTCTCAGGATGCTCAGCTGGTCCGGTCTCAGGATGCTCTCATCTGGTACTGGCTCAGGATGCTCTCAGCTGCTCCTGTCTCAGGATGCTCTCAGCTGGTCCGGTCTCAGGATGCTCAGCTGCTCCTGTCTCAGGATGCTCTCAGCTGGTCCCGTCTCAGGATGCTCAGCTGGTCCCGTCTCAGGATGCTCTCAGCTGCTCCTGTCTCAGGATGCTCTCAGCTGGTCCTGTCTCAGGATGCTCAGCTGGTCCGGTCTCAGGATGCTCTCATCTGGTACTGGCTCAGGATGCTCTCAGCTGCTCCTGTCTCAGGATGCTCTCAGCTGGTCCTGTCTCAGGATGCTCTCAGCTGGTCCGGTCTCAGGATGCTCAGCTGCTCCTGTCTCAGGATGCTCTCAGCTGCTCCTGTCTCAGGATGCTCTCAGCTGGTCCTGTCTCAGGATGCTCAGCTGCTCCTGTCTCAGGATGCTCTCATCTGGTACTGGCTCAGGATGCTCTCAGCTGCTCCTGTCTCAGGATGCTCAGCTGCTCCTGTCTCAGGATGCTCTCAGCTGGTCCGGTCTCAGGATGCTCTCAGCTGGTCCTGTCTCAGGATGCTCTCAGCTGGTCCCGTCTCAGATGCTCAGCTGCTCCTGTCTCAGGATGCTCAGCTGCTCCTGTCTCAGGATGCTCTCAGCTGGTCCGGTCTCAGGATGCTCTCAGCTGGTCCGGTCTCAGGATGCTCTCAGCTGGTCCTGTCTCAGGATGCTCTAAGCTGGTCCTGTCTCAGGATGCTCAGCTGCTCCTGTCTCAGGATGCTCTCAGCTGGTCCGGTCTCAGGATGCTCTCAGCTGGTCCAGTCTCAGGATGCTCTCAGCTGGTCCGGTCTCAGGATGCTCTCAGCTGGTCCTGTCTCAGGATGCTCAGCTGGTCCCGTCTCAGGATGCTCTCAGCTGCTCCTGTCTCAGGATGCTCAGCTGGTCCCGTCTCAGGATGCTCTCAGCTGCTCCTGTCTCAGGATGCTCTCAGCTGGTCCTGTCTCAGGATGCTCAGCTGGTCCGGTCTCCGGATGCTCTCATCTGGTACTGGCTCAGGATGCTCTCAGCTGCTCCTGTCTCAGGATGCTCAGCTGGTCCGGTCTCAGGATGCTCTCAGCTGGTCCTGTCTCAGGATGCTCTCAGCTGGTCCTGTCTCAGGATGCTCAGCTGGTCCCGTCTCAGGATGCTCTCAGCTGCTCCTGTCTCAGGATGCTCAGCTGGTCCCGTCTCAGGATGCTCTCAGCTGCTCCTGTCTCAGGATGCTCTCAGCTGGTCCTGTCTCAGGATGCTCAGCTGGTCCGGTCTCAGGATGCTCTCATCTGGTACTGGCTCAGGATGCTCTCAGCTGCTCCTGTCTCAGGATGCTCAGCTGCTCCTGTCTCAGGATGCTCTCAGCTGGTCCGGTCTCAGGATGCTCTCAGCTGGTCCTGTCTCAGGATGCTCTCAGCTGGTCCTGTCTCAGGATGCTCTCAGCTGCTCCTGTCTCAGGATGCTCTCAGCTGCTCCTGTCTCAGGATGCTCTCAGCTGGTCCTGTCTCAGGATGCTCAGCTGGTCCGGTCTCAGGATGCTCTCATCTGGTACTGGCTCAGGATGCTCTCAGCTGCTCCTGTCTCAGGATGCTCAGCTGGTCCGGTCTCAGGATGCTCTCAGCTGGTCCTGTCTCAGGATGCTCTCAGCTGCTCCTGTCTCAGGATGCTCAGCTGGTCCCGTCTCAGGATGCTCTCAGCTGCTCCTGTCTCAGGATGCTCTCAGCTGGTCCTGTCTCAGGATGCTCAGCTGGTCCGGTCTCAGGATGCTCTCATCTGGTACTGGCTCAGGATGCTCTCAGCTGCTCCTGTCTCAGGATGCTCAGCTGCTCCTGTCTCAGGATGCTCTCAGCTGGTCCGGTCTCAGGATGCTCTCAGCTGGTCCTGTCTCAGGATGCGCTCAGCTGGTCCGGTCTCAGGATGCTCTCAGCTGGTCCTGTCTCAGGATGCTCAGCTGGTCCCGTCTCAGGATGCTCTCAGCTGCTCCTGTCTCAGGATGCTCAGCTGGTCCCGTCTCAGGATGCTCTCAGCTGCTCCTGTCTCAGGATGCTCAGCTGCTCCTGTCTCAGGATGCTCTCAGCTGGTCCTGTCTCAGGATGCTCTCAGCTGGTCCAGTCTCAGGATGCTCTCAGCTGGTCCCGTCTCGGGATGCTCTCAGCTGGTCCGGTCTCAGGATGCTCTCAGCTGGTCCCGTCTCAGGATGCTCTCAGCTGCTCCTGTCTCAGGATGCTCAGCTGGTCCCGTCTCAGGATGCTCTCAGCTGCTCCTGTCTCAGGATGCTCTCAGCTGGTCCTGTCTCAGGATGCTCAGCTGGTCCGGTCTCAGGATGCTCTCATCTGGTACTGGCTCAGGATGCTCTCAGCTGCTCCTGTCTCAGGATGCTCAGCTGCTCCTGTCTCAGGATGCTCTCAGCTGGTCCGGTCTCAGGATGCTCTCAGCTGGTCCTGTCTCAGGATGCGCTCAGCTGGTCCGGTCTCAGGATGCTCTCAGCTGGTCCTGTCTCAGGATGCTCAGCTGGTCCCGTCTCAGGATGCTCTCAGCTGCTCCTGTCTCAGGATGCTCAGCTGGTCCCGTCTCAGGATGCTCTCAGCTGCTCCTGTCTCAGGATGCTCAGCTGCTCCTGTCTCAGGATGCTCTCAGCTGGTCCGGTCTCAGGATGCTCTCAGCTGGTCCGGTCTCAGGATGCTCTCAGCTGGTCCGGTCTCAATATGTTCTCAGCAGCAAGACTCTTAACATGCACACGTTGTTATGCTTGCATTTCCTTGTTCCCTGGGACCAACATCTGTTGTTCCACTGAAAATAAGTTTTTTTTTGTCTGTTTTCTAATCAAGTTATATGTATTTACTTTGTGATATCTGTTCTTCATGTATAACGTAATAGCTTTTCTTCATTGATGTATGTTTTATGAACAGGAAAGGTGTATATTAATTGTTTTTCAGAAAAAAACTGGTCTTTCTGAAATTTTAATTTGTCTGTGGGTTCCTTATGTTAAGGATAATACCCTGTCAAGTGAGGTAAAAGATTTTTTAATAAAGAAAACGTATATACGTTACATTTTTAGTTGGTGGCAAATAATTCTTTTTTAATGTGCTTGTGTCACAGTTAAATGTTATGTAGGATGCAAAAGTATTCTCCATAAAGTTAGTCCAGGGAAACTCCCTTTGACTTTGATTGTCGGTAGTACCCTGTTCCCTGGAACAAGTGGGGTCTTCTCTCTTTTATTAAATAATGTAGGGCAACCCTAATCAGCTCTCTTTGTACAGCGCCCAAATAAAGTTATGATCGAGTTTGCACTTTATAAAAACAGTAAATAAATAAATAAGCATTGTACAGGGCTGAAACTTAATATAAGACTAGAGTCTACGAACAAATGTATCCAAGATTAAGAGAAACTGAAGAAACAATAATGAAAAAGTAACATAATGACAATAACAAGACAACAAGCACTGGCGTTGCCAATAGGTCTCGCAGTAGGAAAGTTGGAGCTATTACAATTGCAAATAACAATGCCTTTTATTTTTGTTTTCATTTTAAAAACATAAAGGGCTTTGTCATTTACAAAACCAATAGCTCCAACTTTCCTAATGCGAGACCTATTGTGCACTGCACAGTGTGGGTGAAAGTGGCACTGCGTGGGTGTGAATGGCTTTGAGTGAGTGGCGTTGCGTGGGTGAGTGGCGTAGCGTGGGTGAGTGGCGTTGCGTGCGTGAGTGGCGTTGCGTGGGCGAGTGGCGTTGCGTGGGCGAGTGGCTTTGCCTGGACGAGTGGCATTGCGTGGACGAGTGGCATTGCGTGGGTGAGTGGCGTCGCGTGTGTGAGTGGCGTCGCATGTGTGAGTGGCGTCGCATGTGTGAGTGGCGTCGCATGTGTGAGTGGCGTCGCATGGGTGAGTGGCGTCGCATGGGTGAGTGGCGTCGCATGGGTGAGTGGCGTCGCATGGGTGAGTGGCGTCGCATGGGTGAGTGGCGTCGCATGGGTGAGTGGCGTCGCATGGGTGAGCGGCGTCGCATGGGTGAGCGGCGTCGCATGGGTGAGTGGCGTTGCATGGGTGAGTGGCGTTGCATGTGTGAGTGGCGTTGCGTGGATGAGTGGGGTTGCGTGGATGAGTGGCGTTGCGTGGATGAGTGGCGTTGCGTGGATGAGTGGCGTTGCGTGGATGAGTGGGGTTGCGTGGATGAGTGGGGTTGCGTGGATGAGTTGCGTTGCGTGTGTGAGTGGTGTTGCTTGGGTGAGTGGCGTTGCGTGGGTGAGTGTGGTGTTGCGTGGGTGATAGTGGGCTTGCGTGAGTGGCGTTGCGTGTCTGAAAGTGGTGCTGTGTGGGTGAAAGTGGCACAGAGCCTTTGATGTGGCCTGGCGCAGGAGAAATGCTGCTGCTGGGAACAGATGGCCTGGCCGTGAAGCAAGGGGCGGGGCAGCGCTGGGGAAGCCTGTGGGAGGGTGATTGATGCCTTTGATGTGGGGAGGGAGGAGAGCCTTTTGCGAGCCTTGTGCAGGAGAAATGCTGCCGATGCGCGTGCATATTACACTATTTCACGTTTTTCATTTATTCTCTTTTACTTGTAAAGGGGCCATTATTAGTCCCAAACTATAGAAAAGTTAGAACGAAGTGTCACTTTTGGAACATTAGTGAAACCACACCACCACACAGCATCAGCAAGCGTGCACACGCAAACTGGAAACTGATTAACAGAGATCTCCTTCCCAAAATGTCGAATTGACAACGCATTTCGTTTCACGCAGTATGCTGCTCTGTGAGCAAGGACACTCTGTACTCTGCAAATGTGGGAAAGTGGGCAATTTTATTTATGAAGCTTGCAGAAACGACATCACCATAAATTATACCATAAAATATATATTTCTCGTGGCAAAATTGCAAAAACATTTTACTTTTTCAAAAAGTCTAACACAATTAATTAAAATATTCGAAATTGTAAAAATAAATGTGACTCAAATAACAGATGAATGAATCAGCCTGCAGATTTCACAGGACATTATTATAGGCGATGCGATGTGGGTAAGTATAGAGTGCAGGCATGGTGAAAGGAGAAGCATGGAGGATGGGGGCGGGCTTGGGAAACAGAGTACGGCCGGCCTGCCGCCGGCCATGAATAATTAGGGGAGGAGAAGCCCTTTGATGTGCTGGGCTGGCCCTGAATGCGCGTGCTTGTTCACGTGAACTTCATGAAAACCGTGGGGCTGAAAGCCCTTTGGTTTGACGATGTTTTCGCCACTTGAATTCTCGCTCCGCTCGATGCGCTTGCGCACATCGATAGGTCGCGAGACCTAAAAACTACCATTATTTTGAAGTAATGCATCATTACCGGAAGTAACTGAGGATAGCTGTAGAGTTGGGTTATGGAGTTTAAAGGTTACGAATAGGGAAGGTTTCAGAGAAAGGGCTAGTTTTACCAACAGGTTATTAGGTATACAGTGGTGTTAGGACAAACTAGGCCAGGGCACTTAACATGCTTTTTTTTGTGATGGAAATTGTCATTATGGGTTTCTCATTGTGGACTCTGAAGATATTGGCTGTGTCATGATAGATTCTTTACTCTGGTTCTTTATTCTATTGTTCCTTCAATTTGCATTCCTTTTTTACACATAGATCTGATTTATGACAGGGGACGTACAATGTGCGTTTTTCAGAAATCTTCGTGGCTCTGGGCTTTGCTACGCGTAATACTTGTAGATGGTTCTCTGAGTAAGTGAGATTCTTACAAATCTGCTGAATGCACTACAATAGCTTTTTCCTAGGTAGGACGAGTCTAGCGTTGCAGCGCGCATGCGCTGTAGCTCTGAGAGGCACGCTGTAGTAGGGTATGTTGTGGAAGTGCTGTGGAAGCCCCACCCACTCTTTGCCCATATTTGTAATTGGCTGATGTCAATGTCCTTGGTAAACGCTGGCTTCCGATTAATTATGAGGCTTGTTCGCCCCGCCTCAGTAACGCCCTGTCTCCATTTGTTGCCGCCCATAAGGACTGGACCGTTTACTTCGCTCCTAATACGGCATGCTTTATCTAGTGGGTGAGCTCTATTTACTTTATTGACAATGGCAGCTGTCCTACTGTAGGCACAATGTGCTCTGGTGCCTTTTTTACACCCCGCCCTCCCGTTGTTCGTGCCATCTCCCCCCTCCCGTTGTCCGTGCCTTCCAATAAACCCTCCCCCGCCGTCCCTCACGTTGTCGGCATGCCTATCGTGCCTTCGCACTCACGTTGTCTGTGCTGCCACCCCCACTGCGTTGTACGTGATCACTACCATTTACAAAGCAATAGGTCTCGCGTAAATGCGAGTCCTATTGCAT
The DNA here is from genome assembly GCF_964263255.1 of Lissotriton vulgaris. Taxonomy (NCBI): domain Eukaryota; kingdom Metazoa; phylum Chordata; class Amphibia; order Caudata; family Salamandridae; genus Lissotriton; species Lissotriton vulgaris. The sequence continues at coordinate 1,105,435,455 of NC_141698.1, forward strand.
GGCAAATGCTTGTTGGAAAACAGAGAGCTGCCCTTTCTGGAATCACGTTAATAATTTTACAAGCACGCGTTTACCTCTTTGGTCGATGTAAGAAAGCTTTGCTGCCGGAAAGGGTCAGCAGGGAACCCATGGACCATGCATCAGCCGTTCACGCCTCCCCAATGTCTCTCCCGGACAAGCTGCACACGTCATGCCCAGCTGGTCTGGGCAAGGAATGCGGGTCTTAGCTCTGCTAAGACCATTACAGACCTTTGTGCTTGTGGGCATACGAGGGGCAGGTCGATGGTGAGGAGAAACGCAGCTGCTCTCACCCCGCAGAGGAGATCAGAAGTGCTCGACGGCCAAGGATCATACGGCTGGGAAAGCCTGAGCCGCCGACACCCGCTCTCCCAGAAGGAGGGGGGTCTCATTAAGGCAGAACTGTCCTGTAGGTCCTAGAAGCAGCCCCCCACCCACCATACACCCCCACCACAACTGGCCCCATGTCATGGGAGTCGTCTTCAACTGATCCTTGCTTTTTAGCCAATTGCATTTGGGAGTCTAAGATTGCAAGTACGAGCCTCAAACTGGAATCCCAACATAGCACGTGATGTTGCCTGAAAGGGAAAAAAGAGACCGACTAAAGGTAAGCGTGGTGTCCATGCAGCCATCTTGGAGCTAAGCACTCCCGAAAGAGGCCAACCTTTGCATGGGCAACAAAGGTTGTACAGCTGTTTTGTTCAGGAGTTGCCAAGGATTGAATGGGTTCGATTGTGGCCTAGTTGGGGAGAAGCGTACCTTGGAAACAATTAACACAAAAAATAATGTAATTCTGTACTGATCACGTTATCTCTTTGTGCCTCAAATTATAAAGGCGTGCAAAGTAAATATGTAATCAAGCATTGGTAAAAACAATATGTCTCGCCATTAAAAGGCATTAGCCAACTTTCTGGCTTTGCTAAAGTTTTTTTTAAATACAGTTTAGCAAATTTGTCTTAAGTATTGTGCATATATCAGGGCGTGGCCAAGCAGCATGGCCGACAGGACGTGAGCTCTGCCAGCTCCCGTCCTGCGGACCCTTAAATCCTGCATAAAATCCTGCCCAGGCTCCGGTGAGCAGTCCGGATAGACCGGAGGAATCCCTGACATTGCGGGGATCATCCCTGCCGATTTTCGGCCGGAGGGAGTAGCGGAGTGAACGCGGAGCAACTCCGGTGACCCGGAGGCGGCCGCCACACCTGCGCGAGGCCCCGGTCTGGGCCTGGTCGGCCGAAGGAGGCCATATCCTGGAGTGTTGCGGAGGGCCTGTGGGGCGATCGCGGAGCCTGTCCCGGGCCTGGACCTTGACCCGAGGGACGACGCCGAGTGCGAGGGCGTGATTGCCAGCGCTGGTCCGAGGGTCGCCCCAGGAGGAGCTTCGGCCCCAGTGGAGTAGGCTGCGAGCTCCGAGTGAAGATCGAGGGAGCCCGGACCCGTGAGGGCGCCTTGACGTGCGCTTGTCCAGCTGTGCCTCTGCCTGCTTGGGGGACGGCCCGCTATCCTGCAACGGAAGAGCGACGAGGGGGCCGAGGGCCGGAGCGTACCCCTCCCCCCCACTGGGCCGCCATCTTGCGGTCGACCGTTGGACGGCGGGGACGGTGAGTGACCGGTGGCGCCTGCCGACCGGGGTCCCGGCAGAGTCTGTGTGGCAGTGGGATAGGAGCAGGCGGGGGGCCCGGAGGAGCACAGGAGAGCTGCGCGGACGGCGCAGGCACCGACGCTGGGCCCCTGCCAGTCTACGTGGGGCCTACCTGCCTCCTGAAGTGCGGGGAGGAGGGGGTGCGATCCCCCCCATTGACTCTTGGAGGAGGTTCCGGGCCGCTGGAGGCTATGTTGGTTGAGAGGGGCTGACTGGACTCCTGATTGAGGCGCCGGAGTGGAGCGCATTGAGGGGCCCCCCCATACCTGACATACCTGACTACTGGCTGGGTGATCGGGGCGTACGAGTCACGCCGCCCGCACGGGCCGGGTGCGGCGCATTGAGTGGACTGCTCCCTGTGGGGCCCGGCTGGACGGAGGGACACAGAGCCGCCACCGCTGGAGGCCGCGGGGACACTCGGCGAGATTGCGCCGACCCGCTGGTGGGGTGTGGTTGCCGGAATCCCCCTTGTCGGTGTGAGAAGCTTCCTGGCGGTGCCTGCGGTCCCTGGGACCTGCCTGTGACGGGAGTGTTGGGAGAGTGGGGACGCCCAGCTGACGGTGCAAGGGTGAGGGCTCGAGCGCGACTCCACACGGAGCGTTCCGCCGGCCGGGTGGGGGCGGAGGTGGACTTGCTGGTGATTTACAGCCCCGCATTGGGTTCAATCCGAAGATGCGTAAAGACCGGGCGTCCCGCTCGTCACAGGCCAACACGATCACCCAGTACACCACGCAAAGACTGCCGCCCCAAAGGATTACGCGCCAATCGGGCCAGGATGAGGAGCCCGGGAGCTCCGGTGAGCCCTCCCGTGCGGAACTCCTAAAGGCTATTCAGGGCTCCCACTCGGCGCTGGAGAGGCAAATTGAAACAGTCTCCATCGACGTCAACCTCCTGCGAACAGACCTCCGTAAAGTCGCGGACAAAGTCACGGATGCAGAGGCCAATATCGAGCAGCTACAGGGGGAAGTGGCCTCCCTCCGGAAGACGGTCACACACCTTACGGCAACGACTGGTGCCCTGGAACGGAGAGCTGAGGACGCAGAAGGGAGGGCGCGTCGCAGCAACATTCGAGTCCTGGGTGTCCCGGAGAGACTAGAGGCTGGAGATCCGGAACGCTTTCTGGAAACGTGGATTAGAGCAAAGTTGTGCCCGCAGGGTCTCTCAGAAGTATTTGTCATCGAGAGGGCTCATCGAGCCCTGGTTCCCCCACCACAGCCGGGGGCCCCGCCGCGGGCTCTGATTGCCAAGATATTGAATTACCGGGATCGAGACTGCATCCTGCGAGCAGCAAGGGAGAAACCGGACCTGGCCATCGAAAATAGTTGGATTTCAATATACCCAGACTATACCCACCAGGTTCAGGAGATGAGGAAATCCTTCCTGGGGGTTAAGCAGAAGCTCCGGGCGATGCAGTTACAATACATGTTACTATATCCTGCCAAACTCAAGGTGCTGGCTCAGGGTAAGGCACACTTCTTTGAATCTCCGGAGGAAGTTTGGGAGTGGCTGGAGATTAGGGGAGATGGGGTTCCACCGGGGGCCCGTGGTGGGTCCAAAGAGACTTGGGGGAGCCGTCCCCAGCGGCAGCGGAGGCCCCGGGGCGGACGGGGACGACGCTCCACGTCGGAGCACACGGAGGAACCTAGAATCACGGTGGGGCCTGATGGCGGAATGCTCCTGGAACCCTTGTTGCAGGGAGCCGGGGAGGAGTCTCAAAATCCACTGGAACCTGCGGAAATCCTGGTCCTGGACACGTTACCCGCTGCAGTGAGGGACATGACACCGTCGGACCTGGTGATTCAGGAGACTGGGGGAGCTGGGGCGCTGGAGGCGGACGGCCCACCCTGAGGTGATGTAGAAGCCCTAGGTTCTTTGTCTTTGGATGGCTGCGGTGGCTCCCGGGGTCGAGAGGGGTATAGGTGGACACTGGAGTGACATTGTACCCGGAGCCACCAGACTTTACATAGTGGAGAGGAGACAGGGGCCGGTAGAGTTGCAATGTGGGTGTCGGTGGGTGTCTGGGGGTGGGGGTGCTACCGTCGGACTTAGTCCTGCATGGTCGACTACGGCTGGGCCGGAGCCGGGCATACATAGTGTGAGCATTGGGTCTTGCGGGGAGCTGGGGGGGGGGGGGTGTATGCAGTTCATTGTTGTGTGGGTGTGTGATGGGTTGTGAGGGGTATGTGGGGTGGCTGTGCACGTCCTGGCACCAGCGGGGGAAGGGTGGGTTGACAGGTTGGGTTGTTGTCATTATCCTGCTCGTGGGTGGGGGGAGGGGGGAGTGTTCTGCAAATGTTGCAATGTTGAGGGGGGGGGAGATGGGGGGGTACTGTTAAAAAATGTTGGCATAGGCATCATGTGTATCACTGTTCAGGCCCCTAGAAGGCGGTATTTTGGCGGCGGACTGCATGGCCCGGCGGGGCACTTACTGGGAAAATGGGATACAAATTCTTAACGTGGAATGTGCGTGGGTTGGGCACTTGTACCAAACGTTATAGGGTCCTGTCCTTCCTCCGGCGGCATGCCATTTCGATTGCGTGTTTACAAGAAACACATCTGAATGAGGAGGGGGCGCAAAAGTTGGCTAAAAAATGGCGGGGTCAGGTCTTCCACTCTTCCTTTTCGACATATGCACGTGGGGTCTTGATCTGGGTGGCACCCGGGGTCCCCCTTGCAGTGCAGTACGCAGAAGCGGACATCGAGGGCAGATACCTACTGTTGAGGGTGAAGTTGAATGGCAGGGACCTTACACTCCTTAATACATACGCACCCAATGTAGACGATGCGACCTTCTACCCACAAATGCAAGACGTTTTAGTGTCGGACGTGGACAGCCCTCTCCTGTGGTTCGGGGACTTTAATTGTGTCTTGGACCCGGTCCTAGACAGACATCCTTCCCGAGCGGGGACGAAACCTCGCATGACGGCGAGACTGCGCGAGGTCATGGCGAACTTGGGAGCGGTGGATGTGTGGCGTCAGAGTCACCCGTCGCAGAAACTGTACACCTGTTACACTCCTACACACGACACCCATAGCAGGCTTGATAGGGTTCTCGCCGCGAATATTGACGCGTCGTATTCCCTAAAGGTCACTCATCTGGCCCGCTTTCTGTCTGACCACTCCCCGGTGTTGTGCGCTACACAGGACATCGAACAGCCCTGCCGCCCCCGTACGTGGCGGATGCCTGCGGACTTACTGCAGGACCCATTGGGTAGAGATCATGTGCAGACTACGCTCACTAACTACGTCGACCTGAACTGGGAGGGGGACGACGTGCCTCTGTCAACGAAATGGGACGCTCTGAAGGCAGTGGTGCGAGGGGAATGTATGGCTCTTACTTATGGGGTGCGCCGACAGCTGACCCGCGAACTGAGGGAGGCTGAAGACACCCTGCGGACTCGCCAGGCCTCACCGAATCCGGGGGAACCGGAACTAGCCCTGGAGCGGGAAGCCCAGGAGCAAGTCCACGATATACTTACGCGCCTCGACAGATATACGCTGGGTCAATTTAGGCAGCGTCTCCACAGGGAGGGGGACAAATCCGGCCAATTATTGGCCTGGATTTTGAGGAAAGAATCGGCTCCGGTTCGGATACTAGCCCTGAGGGGCCCTGACGGGACCGTGGTGCATTCGGAGTCCGGTATACTACGGGTTCTCAAAGCCCACCTACAGCAGGTGTATACGGCAGACCCGCTGGTCACGGAAGCATCCTACCAGCCTTACCTCCGTGGAGTGACCCTTCCGGCCATTCCGAGCGAGGCAGCGGAGGAATTGGATGGGGCTTTGACCCTCCGCGAAGTGCGGGTGGCCATGGCCAGCCTACCGACGGCGAAGTCCCCGGGGGGAGACGGGTTTCCTTCCGAGTTCTACCACGCATTCGGAGACGTCCTTGGCCCCCTCCTCCTCCAGGTCTTCCGTACAGCGCTGGAGGATGGAGCTCTCCCGCCCACGATGTACCAGGGCGAGATCTGCATGCTTCTAAAGCCGGGTGGTGATGACTGTGACCCCGCGGCATACCGCCCTATTACAATGATCAATACGGATGTCAAGATCCTGACCAAACTCTTAGCCGCTCGGTTGGCGCCGCACATGGCCCAGTTGGTTCACCAGGACCAGTGTGGGTTTATCCCCGGACGCAACACTGCGATGAATCTGCGGCGATTAACCCATGTTATGCATGAGGTGCGCGGTAGAGAGGATCCCCAGGTCCTGGTCTCGATAGACTTGGCCAAAGCCTTTGATACGGTTAGCTGGGGATACCTGTCAGAGGTGCTTCAACAGGTGGGATTGGGGCCCGTGTTTCGCAGGTGGATCCAGATACTGTATCGGGCGCCTCGGGCCAGAGTCAGACTTGGGGCCGCACGCTCGGAGGACTGGGCGTTGGAGAGAGGCACCCGGCAGGGTTGCCCCCTCTCGCCGCTCCTGTTCGCCCTGGCAATTGAGCCATTGGCGGTGGAAGTCTGTGCCACAATGGACCAATGGGGAATCAAAGTGGGGAGCAATGTCCACACGGTGTCCCTGTATGCGGATGACGCTCTGTTTTATTTCACGTCTCCGCAAGACGCGTTACCGGTCTTGCTGCGGCTGCTGGACCGTTTTGGCGCAGCTTCGGGCCTGCGTATCAATGCAGGGAAGTCCCTGATCTTCCCCCTTGCGGGATGTAATGCGGACGCGCGCGGGGACTTGCCACACCTGGGTCTGCGGTGGGAACTGGAGGCCTTCCGCTATCTGGGGATACAGGTGGCGTCGTCGGACGAACAATTGCTGGCCCGCAACGCGGATAGGGTGGTGCACTCCCTGCAACAATCAGTGGCGTTCTGGAACACATTGCCTCTCTCCCTGATGGGACGTCTTGCGGTGGCAAAAATGGTGATGCTGCCGCGGGTACTGTATGTCTTACAGAATTCGCTGTGCCCGCTTCCCCCGCGGATGTTCCGCACTCTTAACACTCTCCTTACGTCTTTACTCTGGGCGGGCAGGCGTAGTAGAGTTGCCTTGCACACGGTGGTCCGCAGCTGGGAGGAGGGGGGGTTGGAGGCACCGAGATTCGACCTCTACTACTACGAGGCTCAGCTGTTGCCGGCCGCCAGGTGGTTCGCAGATGCGGACACCTGGGAACTACGGCTCCTTGCAGGGAGTGCGGATGAAAGGGCGGCTCAGATGGCCCTGATGCGCGGCAGGGGCGCGGATGCGGCGCTGCCGTACATAGTGCGCCACACCGCAGCCATTTGGCAGCGTGTGGTGGAAAAAATCCTGCGAAGGGCCCCCTTTCACAGGGAGCTGCCGATATGGATCATGGCCCCAGTGGTGGACATGGAGGTACACATGCCTTTCCATGACTGGAGAGCGGGTGGGTGCGAGTTGTTGGCAGATCTCTACCCGGACGACACGTTCCTATCTCTCGAACGGGCGACGGAGACGTTCGGACTTGGGGAGGGACAGTTCCTACACTATAGGGGCCTCCACGCAATGGCACGAGATACTTGGCCGCAATTCCCTGATGCGCCCCCTGTGTCCCATACCCTCAATATTATCCTTTCCTGTGGTAGGGGCAGGAGGCTGATAACACTGTTGTACTCAGCCATGCGGCAGGACTCCACCCCTCCGGTTCCTCCGGCGTGGGCGGCCTGGGAGACTGACCTGGGGGTTGCTTTAGACCCAGCCCAGCGCAAACGCATTGGTACCCTCACCCGGAAGGTGTCGTGCAACGCACGGTTCAAATTGACACACTTCAATTTCTTACACCGTACATATGTGACTCCAGTTGCCTTGAAGCGTATTGCCCCGGACAAGCGCGATAACTGCCCTAGGTGCGGCGCGCCGGGGGCCTCCTTTCTTCATCTAGCTTGGGACTGCCCGCTGGTTTACGCCTTCTGGCAGTCGGTGGTGGCGCACATTTGTAGAGTTACTGGACTCCGGATGGAACTGACCCCCCTTCACTGCTTGTTAGCCTTAGTCCCCAAGCCCAGGAAGTGTACTCTGCCCTACAAGATGTTACAGCTACTACTAGTACTGGCGAGGAGGAGGGTGGCCATCACGTGGATGGGACAGAGGGCCCCGGAGATGACACTTTGGCTTAGAGATGTGGGGGAATGGTCCCTGGCGGAGGAAACCTTTATGCAAAACGTGCGTAGGGATGTCAAATTGCAGGACGACCTGCTTGCATGGAGAATGATGCGAGTGTTGGGTGAGGCAGATGAAGATTCGGATGGCACGAGTGCAGAGTTGTTCACCCCTGGGGATACGGAGTCTGGGGAGGAGGGCGGTGAGGGCGCTGGGGTTGGTGGGGGAAAATGGTGAGTTGGGGGAGTGCCTGACCGCACACGCACCTGTAGGTTACAACTGAGAGGTATTGTGTTTTGTATCTCAAGGCGTCATTCCTAATTTGCGTGATGACCGCTGCTATACCCGCCGATAGGAGTGCCATAATGAGGTGAACGACCTGTGTACACATGCTTTAGTCATGAATGCCGTGTTTTGGGGGGTGGGGTTCCTATGGGGAGTTGGGGGGTAACCTGTATTAAAGAAAAACGAAAAAGCGGACCAGAATATCCTGCTGTGCAGTCACAGGGCTAGGCTCATGGCCTGGCTTGCATGCTACCAGCTACCGCCGCCCGGCCTTCGGGTTGTGGGCTGATGGGCCGTGTATACAGACGTGTGATCTTTGCTAATGTTGTTGCTCACTTGGGACTGTTGGCGCAAATGTTATATGCTATCATTGTCTGCAACAAAAATAAAGTTTTTTAAAAAAAAAGTATTGTGCATATCCAAGTTTAGGAGGTAAGTAAACAGACCATATACGTAATATTGAGTTGTTTTAAAATATATTAGAATATATAAGAATAACAACAAACATCTGCAAATGAATTATGGACCAGTTGTAGCAAGGAATATTTTATTCATTGAAAAGTTTCAGGGTATCTGAATCAACCTTCAAACGCATTTAACCAAATCTTGGCAGGCTGTATATTATATGTTTGAATGGCTTTGGAATATATTTAAACATCAGCTTTAACACACTACTAGAACAGAATTACAGTTCACATTGTTTGTCTTATGTTTCATTCGCTTTGTTAAAACAATGGAAGTTTAGTGTGTGAGAGGCCAAGGTGTCTCCCATGAGAATACTTTTTGGTCCCTTTCTTAACCCCTAAACCGCCCTTAATCCCCCAATACTGAATAACCAAACTAAAGAAGCATTGGCAAAGCCAACAGGTCTCTCCTTTGCCACTGTTTTAGCTGGGTCACTTTATTTATTTATTTTAATTTGATACTGAGCACAGCGTCCATTTCTGGGACACCGCGCTCTGTTGAATTTTAAAAAAAAAAAACTTTATAGTGAGCGCCGTGCCCGCTTCAGGGGCACATAACTCTGTCGTTTTTTTTAATAACTTTAAATCTGAGAGCGGTGCCACTTCAATGACACTGCACTTGGTTTCCTTCTTTATATCAAACTCAAAAGGATGAATTTTCAAGCTGGAAAAAGCTACAGGTTCCAAAGCCAGATTCCGGTGTCCTGTTAATGGGGATCATGCAGTGGTCAGAGGCAGAAGAATTGGGCACAGTTCAAAGGTTTGAATTTTTTTCCAAGGAAGAGCTACTGGGAACAGATTTGGAATGGATTGCAGTCATGTAGTCATCCTTGAGGGGGCCATACTGTGAAAATATATAGTTATGGGTCTGTTTTTTTCACAGGGCAGTGGCACCCATGGGACAGGGACCATCTATTGGACCTATTGTTTCCATCAGTAACTACCGGGTGGGAGGCTTGAATACTAGTCTAGGGTCAGGGTCCTACCGCACCTCTAAACTATATATATAGGAAATTTGACGCCACACGCAAAAGATTGGCTCAAGGTACCGCACAAACAACAGGTATGGACACTGAGGAGTCAGAAGTGGAAACCTCAGATGGGGAACATAACTTGGCCCCGGGAACAAAGGAAAAAGAGACAGGGGAACCTTTTTTCGACGAATACCAGGTAATGAAGGAAACCCGCCAGAGACCACAACTAAGAAACCATCCTCCTCAACAAAATCAAAGAGGAGGACGAGGCGGGGGAAGAGGCACAAGGGGAGGTTCACAATACACCACCACCCCGATGGTGACACGGAGTGCCTCCAATCGCAGAAGAAAGTAATTACCAAAGAAGACAACAATGTCATTAACCTATCTAAAAGGATTTTGACTATGGATGAGATCAACGTATTGAAAAAAGGCTTAAGTTTTTGTCTGACCAGCGAATTTAACCTAGTGGACGCCAAAATCGACTTGTTCAAATACATCAGGAAGTTAAAATTTAAAAAAATCTTCCTGCAAATTCCTGAAAAAACAACTTCAGTCAATCCTGAAAAAACAGGTGCAGCAGATGAAGATGATCTCCTGGAAATCTTGCTTACATCAACACAAGATTTACAAAATCTAGAACAAGAGACAACTACAGAAACTGAACCTTTTCCGGAACAAGCCAGAGATCCGAGCAACCTTAAACATAAATCAAGAAAACTACCGAACACACCCCATGATGCAATCGATGTGTTCAATGAAGCCGTAACAGCAGATTTGGAAAAGATGGCAAATAAAATAATGGACGTGAAGTCTTCTAACATCTCTAGGAGGGAATGGGCAGCAATAAAATCCTTGCGAGATGACACGTCAATTGAGATTAAGCCCTCAGATAAGGGAGGGAACATCGTCATCTTCAGTAAGGAACATTACGAACAGGAGGCACATAGACAATTGAGAGATAAAGAGTGCTATGTCACAGTTAAAAGAGAGGAATTTGTTAAAAGCACCATTGCCTATGAAAATCTATTAAAGCAATGGAAGGAAGATGGCATGATCAGCTCAGATGAATTTGCTTTTCTACACTGTGAATCCCCCATGCTGCCCACCTTCTACCATTTGCCTAAAATCCATAAAAATGCCAAAAGACCACCAGGGAGGCCGATTGTCTCGGCAATTGGCAGCCTTCTGGAAAATACATCACGCTTCATAGACATTTTCTTAGCACCTATCGTTAAGGACCTGCCCTCTTATGTAAGAGATACACAGGACTTTCTTCGCATCATGGACAATGTCTCCTGGGATAAAGACATGCTATTAATAACTATGGATGTCGTTAATCTATATACATGCATAGATCACGAACAAGGACTGTGTGCCACAAAGTGGTTTTTGGAGAAAAAACAACCAAAATATAGAGCACATAGTGAGATGATTCTATGCATGATGAGATTTTGTTTGTTTAACAACTACTTCCTGTTTGCAGGCCAACTGTACAAGCAGATCAGAGGGACCTCAATGGGCTCGTGCTTCTCCCCCAGCTACGCGAATCTCTTTGTGGGCTGGTGGGAGAAGCACGAGGCATGGGGAGGTAGTAATGAAAAATGGAGTGAAAATATATTGATGTGGACCAGATACATTGATGATCTGTTTATTGTCTGGAGGGGAGACAGAGCCTCCGCTGAGGAGTACGTCTCAACTCTAAACAATAACGACCTGAATCTAAAATTTACCAGCACCATAAGTGATCAAAGTGTTTGTTACCTTGACCTAGAGGTTTTTGTGGAAAATGACCATCTCCACACCAGGCTTTACAGAAAGCCAACGGCTGGCAATGCCGTATTGCATGCGGCCAGCCACCACCCTAGGAGTCTGGTAAGAAATGTACCTTACGGTGAATACCTTAGACTCAAAAGGAACTGCTCAGAAACTGAGGATTTTAGAAAAGCTCAGGAAGAAGCTACAAGGTTCCAAGCGAGGGGATACTCACGGAACATCCTAGAACAAGCTAATGCCAAAGCAGAAACTATTGACAGGAGGGATCTTCTGTTGGTTAAGGAGTCAAGGAAAGACAATGATCAGGTCAGAATGATAACAACTTTTAACAGCAAATCTGGTGAACTGGTCCAGTCGTTTAAGAGAAACTGGCACATATTACATACTGACAACATCTTGAAAAAGTCACTACCTGATAGACCTATGGTGACATATAGGAGATGTCAGTCTCTGTCGGACCATCTTGTCCACAGCCATTACTCCCCTGAGAAAGCTAATCAGACTTCCAACAAAATAGTTGGCTTTTTTCCCTGTCTACGTTGCAAGGCCTGTAAATTCAGTAAGAAGGTCAAGGAGTATCCTTGCAGATCAGGTGATGACAGACCCAACAGAAAGATTATGAAGCATCTGAATTGCAATTCAGAGTATACAGTCTACTGTTTGGTCTGTCCCTGTAACAAACGATACATAGGGAGTACCATAAAACCAGCAAAGATGAGAATCTTGGAACACATGAGGGCTATCGTGAACAATGATAAAACTTATCCGATAGCCCGTCATTTTGCAGAACAACATCATAGCAACAGAGATTTACTCATTTACTATTGTATAGACCAGGTTCCTAAATCAGAACGAGGGGGGAATAGAGAAAAAGCCCTCCGTATATTGGAATCAAGGTATATCCTGGACCTCAAAACGATGACACCATGGGGTCTTAACAATGATGCCGAAATGTGGGTACACCTATGACAAATTCCTGATCTGTTAATCCATCCAATCTGTCAAAATATCAAGACATGACTCCTTGGCCCAATGTAAATAGAAACTGAGTACAGCCTTGTAAATACGCATTCCCTCCCTTTACGCCGTGTTGATTAGTCATATAATAACAACAGTGATACCAGGAAATTATGTTTACCAGGTGTGGCAAATCATAAGCCCATACAGGGCTTAATTACAACCAACTAACCATGCTTGAAGTTTGCCCTAATACATGTACATATATAGTATAGATTTGTATATAGTGGGCATTGGGTTGAATAAATTACCACCTGTATAGATTGGATTTGCACACAGGAACGGCTTGTATATAATCGGAGATACACCCCTGCATAACATCTTAGACGCCTGTAAATTTGTAAATAGCATCGCTCGGTATCACAAATGTAAAAATTGTTAATATGTGCTAGTCAAGATAATTTTCTGGTCAAATGTCAAACTTTGTTTTATATTTTTGCACTGAGCACTTTACTTGTCGCTATTTTTAAACAGCAGTAGAAACCTTGTATAAACACACTACAAGATGGCCGCCACAAAATTGATTTTATACCATCTTCTATGTTTACGAACTTGAAAGGGCGGACTGTTTAAAATGGCAAATTTGTTTGTTCACTGACGACACTGACGAAGCCTTGAGCGAAACGCGTCTGTCGGGGGTGCTGGGGGGTTTGGAAATAAAATAATCAACTAAATTACGACATCGGAGTGCTGGCCGTTTCTTTCCTGACACCACTGTTTGGGAGCGTGTGACGATATATATATATATATATATATATATATATATATATATATATATATATATATATATATATATATATATATATAGATATATAATATATATAATATATATATATATATATATTTACAGCAGGTTTCCCCGATCCCGGGGATGTGTGGAGTCGCAGACAAAAACGGACACCAGTCGCTCACTTCAGTTAATCGTGGTGTTTATTTCACAAATCCATGGGGGGTCAAACAAAAATCAACCGACGCGTTTCGACAGCGTCCGCTGTCTTGGTCACGGTCAGTTTAGTGAGAGGAAACTCACAGATTTAAAGGGACAACACATATTTTGAGCTACACCTCCATGTTTAACCGGGTCCTCCCACTTTAGCTAGGCATTCTGGGACCCGTAGTTTTTGGACATCGTGATTTGTCCGCATTAACAGGTATAATTATTTTATACAATTGATGTGAACAATTTAAGAAGTGTGCAGTTGTTCCCAATAATAATACAATTTGTCATTTTCAAAATGGAATCAAGGCAATCAAATTAAATTTGCAATTATAGTTTGCAATTAAAAATTAGAAATTTGGTCAACGCCCTCCGGTGGGCTGGTCATGGATTTGCCTGCAATAATTATACATTTCAGTACTGCCCTCCGGTGGGCAATCTAAAGAATTCCAACATATTAAACAGTAAATTGATTTCTGTGAGTTATTTACAAGGGTGAGAAAAATGTGAGGTGGTGAAAATTAAAGGGACAAATTTAGTTCAAGTAAATCATGGTGGCGGAATGTTTTTAATTGCAAACTATAATTGCAAATTTAATTTGATTGCCTTGATTCCATTTTGAAAATGACAAATTGTATTATTATTGGGAACAACTGCACACTTCTTAAATTGTTCAAATCAATTGTATAAAATAATTATACCTGTTAATGCGGACAAATCACGATGTCCAAAAACTACGGGTCCCAGAATGCCTAGCTAAAGTGGGAGGACCCGGTTAAACATGGAGGTGTAGCTCAAAATATGTGTTGTCCCTTTAAATCTGTGAGTTTCCTCTCACTAAACTGACCGTGACCAAGACAGCGGATGCTGTCGAAACGCGTCGGTTGTTTTTTGTTTGACCCCCCATGGATTTGTGAAATAAACACCACGATTAACTGAAGTGAGCGACTGGTGTCCGTTTTTGTCTGCGACTCCACACATCCCCGGGATCGGGGAAACCTGCTGTAATTGTTAGCGGTTGGCTCAACCGCAGGAGCAACGCGACCAGGGAAAAGTAGCGCCTAACGAGGGGAAAGTGAGCCAAGCCGAGGATATATATTACCTACTGGCGGTCGCCAGTAGGTAGTTATAGTTAGGATTTTTCTCAATGCAAAATCTCAAAATTCTATTGTGAATAACTTTGGCGCCGGTTGACAAATCTGCCTGAAAATTTTCTCAGATTTGCCTCGCGGAGCTCTGGTCCTTCCCTGAAAGTTTCGGGGGGATTCGTCAAGCGGGGGCCGAGATAAAAGGGGGGTCCCAAAACGTGTTTTCCCCATGTTAATTTCCATAGGGCGGTCGACCTCACTTTTAGCCCGAACGGCTGAATGGATTTCCACCAAACTTGGCAAAATTGTGCCTTTGCTATGTTTTAAGATATGTGCTTCAGTGGTTATCACGAAAATTAACTTTGAAAAAATATATATTGGGCTACATTGGGCTATATATATGTTAGAGCCCAAATGTAGCCCAATGTAGCCCAAAGATGGCCACCAGAGACAAAAAAAAACAAATGTAGCCCAAATATCAGCCAATTGTAGTCCAACTATAGCCCAATGACAGAATGTCCCAGAGTGTTCTAAAGAACAACTAGAGCGCTAACAGTCTTACTTATGACAAAAGTATGGCACACCTGAAGTCATCTTGATTGGAATAAAGTGTTAACACTTAAAACATTTAATTTGCAAAGGAACAAAATAAGGGGGTTTATTTTGCCATAGAAATTATGATTAGTGCTGAAGAAAGAAAAATTATGGCACATTCTGAGTAACTTTTCAAATCCTCTTATATTTCATTAAAAAAATTCTGATATGCAGTCTCTCAAGATGGCCACCAGAGACAAAAGAGCCCAAATGTAGCCCAAATATCAGCCAGATGTAGCCCAACTATAGCACAATGACAGAATGTCCCAGAGTGTTCTAAAGAACAACTAGAACGCTAACAGTCTTACTTATGACAAAAGTATGGCACACCTGAAGTCATCTTGATTGGAATAAAGTGGTAACACTTAATACATTTAATTTGAAAAGGAACAAAATGAGGGGTTTCATTTTGCCATAGAAATTTTATATATTTATTTATTTTATTTTATTTATTTATAATTACATTTGTTAAGCGCGCAGCTACCCGGAGGTTTCCCGGCGCTAAGGCAAACTGAACGGTATAGAGGGTGGGGAGGAACATCAGACCAGAAGTCTAGGTGTTGAAAAGCCAAGTTTTAATTCCTTTACGGAATGTCAAAAAGCACAATTCAGAACGCAAAGATTGGGGTAGGGAGTTCCATAAGGACGGAAAACGAACGTCCTCCCATTTTGGCTCTGTTGACGCGAGGAGTCCTGCACTTGTTCTGAGTGGACGACCTAAGTGTGCGAGGGGGAATGTATTGATGCACCAGAGCAGAAAGATAGTGAGGGGCTCTTCCAGTCATGATCTTGTGCATGTAGCAAAGTGCTTTGAATTTAATTCTGCTCTCGATTCGCAACCAATGCAATTTACGCATATGCTGTGTGACCGAGGATCTGGCAGGTAGGTGACAGATAAGGCGAACTGCCATGTTCTGTACCACCTGGTACTTCCTGGTTACCTCCTTGCAGGCACCCAGGAGTAGGATGTTCCCATAGTCCAGGCGTGAGGTGACAAGAGCCTGGACTACAGTCCTCAGGGTGTCAGCAGGCAGCATCCACGTGATTTTCCTCAGCCACCTGATGATGGTGGTACAGGTGGCAGAGACTTTCACCACGTGTTGCTTGAAGGATAGTTGGTTGTCGAGGAGAACCCCAAGATTGCGAGCTGACCCGGTTGGAATAGGTAGGGGGCCCATCTCCGGTGGCCAATGTTGCGGGCCCCAGAGCGAGGTGTCTGAGCCAAACAGGAGCAGTTCTGTTTTGTCCCCGTTTAATTTTAATTTGTGCTTCAGCATCCAATCAGATATTTGTTTCAGCCCGGATTGAAGAGAAGAGGAGGGAAGGTTTTTATTGGTAGAAAGTGAGTAGATGACTTGAGTGTCATCAGCATAGGAATAAATTGTGAGACCGGCCTGTTCCGCCAAAAAAGCAAGAGGTCTCAAATACAGGTTAAAGAAAAGGGGACTAAGGATAGACCCTTGGGGAACACCGTGAGTGGAGGGGAGTATGGACGAGACAGATGTGGAAGAGAAGACTTGGAACGTGCGGTCAGAAAGGAAGTTAGTAATCCAGGCCAGGGCGGAGCCACCGACACCAACAGCCTTCAGTGAGGACAACAAGATGGAATGGGAGACGGTGTCAAATGCGGCACTCAAGTCAAGCAAGATGAGTGCCACAGTCTCCCCATTGTCCACCTGACGTCTGATGGTCTCCGACACACCAAGGAGAGTGGTTTCCGTGGAGAAGCCAGCCCTGAACCCGGATTGAGAACCATGAAGAAGATTAGAAGTTTCAACATAGGAATTGAGCAGGGAATTGACGTGTTTCTCCAGGATCTTGGAGAAACATGAAAGCAGAGAAATAGGGCGAAAATTAGATGGGTTGTTGGGTTCTGCGTTAGCCTTTTTTAGTAATGGGACCACCATTGCATGCTTCCATTTGTTTGGAACAATCGCTTCTGTTAGTGAAGCGTTTAAGACATCCAAAATAATGTGGAGTAGGGCTGGGTCCAGAGAATTCAGAATGAATAGGATCCCAAACGTGGAGTGGGGGTAGAGCAGGGGATGGTAACAGGGGGGGAGTGGCATAAAACTTGATCAGAGAGAGTGGAAGCAGCGGGAGTTGAATTAAAAATATCATAAATCCTATCAATTTTCTCGAGGAAGAAGTTGGCTAAAGCATTACACTGGGCAGTGTCCAGACAAGGGTCCTTGGGTACAGAGGACGCACCTGACAGCTCTTTGACTATTTTAAACAGGGCCTTGGGTCTATTTTGAGCCGTAAGTATAGTGCTGTTAGCAAAATTGGCTCTGGCGATGTCACAAGCCGAGTGGTAGGCTTTAAGGGCAGACTTGTATTTAGCTTTGTGCTCTGGGTTGTAATTGGAACGCCATATGCGTTCCAGTTTTTTACAGTTGGATTTTTCTTGGCGAAGGGAGTCATTAAACCAGGGTGCCGGTGGGTGATGGATTTGTGATTTATTTTTTTGAGTAGGGAGACAGGAGTCCAAAGCAGTTGTCAGCCACGATCTAACCGCAGGTAGCTCTTTAATAGTCATGCTGGAAAACGTGGGTTTTGAATTGGCAAGAAGAGAGTTTAATTTGTCTACGTCTAGACGTTTCCAGTTCCTACTGGCTTTGTGAGGGAGAGCAGGATTAGAGGAGTTAGCCACAGTCGTTTTGATTGAAAAGTTAACAATATAATGGTCCGACCAGGTGACCGGAATTGAAGATTGATAGGAGATGCCAGTAAGGTTAGAAATGATGGGGTCTAGAAGAGTACCGGCCTTATGGGTAGGGTCGGAATTGTGAAGGTGTAGATCTAATGCTTCAAGATCCTGTAGGAGGCGTTTAGAAATGGCACACGAAGCAGAGTTGAAATGAATGTTTAAATCACCAACGATAGTGAAATTAGTAGATTGTGCTAAAAACGGGGCAATAACTTCAGGAAGTGAAGCAGCCCAACTGCTAGCAGAGCCCGGCGGGCAATAGATCAGGGTACCGGTTAAAGTAAAATGGGGGGGAGAGAGTAAGTTTAAACAAACCAGCTTCACAGTTTGGAAAGTCAAGGTCTTCCCATTTGCAGGAGAATTCTCTCTTGAAAATAATGGCAATTCCCCCGCCATCTTTAAGAACTCGGTTTCGCCCCACAAAGGTGTAATCATTGGGGAGAGCCATGGCGATGTCAGGGCCAGAGCTATCATTTAACCAAGTTTCAGTGACAAACATGGCAGCTGGACTAGCTGTCTCCAGAAGGTCGAAAATATCCCTCTTGTGTTTCGAGAGAGAGCGACAGTTAATGCTGATGAAGCTCAGAAGGGGGCAGGAATTGTGCAAAGTAGAAGGAGGGGTATACTTAGGGGGGGGGAAATTCCAGAAGGTAGAGGATATGCAGTCAATGCTTGAATTGAGAGAGTCCAAGGCAAGGGAGCAGTGTGGGCAAGTGAATAATCTTTTAAAAGCAGGCACACATGCACTTTGCTGATTGAATGCTATTACTTCCTGCTTGAGAAAGGCTGCTCGCCGAAACGTTGCTGAAGGAAGTTTGTTGCGCTGCTGTTTTATGCCTGAATAAAAGCCTCTTGCAACCAGCATTGGGCCTCACCTGCTTTGTGACACTGGAATGGTGTGCTGATGGGTTTTTCCGAGCCCATTTCTTTGTGAGGCCGCCTTGAAGGGTCGGAGGCTCCGGAATCGGGAGACTGTGTGTTTGAAATATATATATATATATATATATATATATTTTTTTTTTTTCACTGAAAAAACCATAGGTTTCACACCAGTTATAGTTAGGTGGAAATTTTACTCGCATAAAACCATTGAAATTCCCACGTTATAGTTAGTTGGACTCACTATAACTTGCGCGTGCAATGCACTGCTGATGACGTCACATATTACATCACTCATGACATGGTCAGTGACATCACTCATGACATCACTGATGACATCTCAAATGACATCACTGATGACATCATCCAGTGAATGTGTATCTTTCTGAAAAATAAATATTTTTTATATATGTATATCTAAAGGTTGATGGAAGAATAAATGGGTAAATAAATGTCTAAATGGATGTTTTTTTGTGTAAAATTCATTGGTTAACTGACTTATTAAATGTATCTTAGTGAATACATATATTAGCGAGTAATGTTTAAATATTTAAATATCTGTGTCTGTGTCTCACTTTGTGTATAAGTGGCTGTATGGGTTGGTGAGTAGCTACATGAGTGTGTATATGGGTTATTAGTTGTTTTTTTGCGTATCAGTATCAGTGTCTGTATGGTTCGGTGGGGGATATTACTTAGAGCACAGATGCATGAATGAGTGACTCACTATTTGTATGTATTTTGAAGACAGCATGTGTGCAAGACTGTATGGGTGGATGATTGTGTGTATGGGTGGGTTAGTGAGTATGTGTTTTTATAATTGATTGTTTAAGAGAGTAAATATGTTTCCATTTCTGTAGAAGTATGTGTAGTGGTGTGTATATAGCAGTATAATCAAGTAAATGGTTTATTTGCGTGTGTGAATTTGTGTGTGAGTAACTATATGGATGAGTATTAGTGTGTAACAGGATGTATAGGTGTATGAGTACATATGATGAGTAAGTACATGCATGAGTGACTATATAGAACTGTTGGTGAATGAGTGGATGTGTATGTAGATGTTGGAATTACCTAATAAGTTGTTGTAATTGGTATTGGTTTCTCCTTTTTTAAGAAAATTTTAGTTTCTATTTTTGAATGTGTGTGTCAAAGGTTATTTTATGCTGATAGGTCTGCCACTTTGTCACAAGGATGTTGTCATCAGTGATGTCATTTGAGATGTCATCAGTGATGTCATGAGTGATGTCACTGACCATGATATGAGTGATGTAATATGTCAATCAATCAATCAATGAATCAGTGACACTTATAAAGCGCGCTACATACCCGTAGGGTCTCAAGGCGCTGGGGGGGGGGGGGGTGCCGCTACTGCTCGAACAGCCAGGTCTTCAGCTTCTTCCTGAAGGAGAGGTGGTCTTGGGTCAGGCGCAGGTCGGTCGGGAGGGAGTTCCAGGTCTTGGCGGCCAGGTAGGAGAAGGACCTTCCTCCTGTAGTCGCTCTTCGGATGCGGGGGACGGCGGCGAGGGCGTGGTTGGCTGATCGGAGGTGGCGTTTGGGAGCGTAGAAGTTGACTCGGCTGTTGAGGTAGCTCGGGCCTTGGTCGTGTAGGGCTTTGTGTGCGTGGGTGAGGAGGCGGAAGGTGATTCTTTTGTTCACGGGGAGCCAGTGAAGGTCTCTCAGATGTCCGGAGATGTGGCTGGTTCGTGGGATGTCGAGGATGAGTCTGGCTGAGGCGTTCTGGATCCGCTGGAGTCTCTTCTGGAGCTTGGCGGTGGTACCGGCGTAGAGGGCGTTGCCGTAGTCCAGTCGGCTGGTGACGAGGGCCTGGGTGACGGTCTTCCTGGTCTCGGTGGGGATCCACCAGAAGATCTTCCGTAGCATGCGTAGGATGTTGAAGCACGCCGAGGAGACGTTGTTGACTTGCCTGGTCATGGAGAGGGAGGAGTCCAGGATGAAGCCCAGGTTTCGTGCATGGTCTGTCGGTTTAGGTGCGGTGCCCAGGGCGGGAGGCCACCAGGAGTCGTCCCAGGCGGAGGGTGAGGAGCCCAGGATGAGGACCTCCGTCTTGTCCGAGTTCAGTTTCAGGCGGCTGGTCGTCATCCACTCGGCTACCTCTTTCATCCCTTCGTGCAGGTTGGCTCTGGCGGCGGCGGGGTCGTTGGTCAGGGAGAGGATCAGCTGGGTGTCGTCGGCGTAGGAGATTATGCTGAGGTTGTGTTTGCGTACGATGGCCGCAAGGGGGCTCATGTAGACGTTGAAGAGGGTGGGGCTCAGAGATGATCCTTGGGGGACGCCGCAGATGACTTCGGAGGCCTCTGACTTGTACGGTGGTAGGCGGACTCTCTGTGTTCTTCCGTCGAGGAAGGAGATGATCCATTCCAGTGCCTTGTCCAAGATGCCGATGTTGCTGAGGCGCCGTACTAGGGTGCGGTGGCAGACCGTGTCGAATGCCGCGGAGAGGTCTAGGAGGATGAGGGCCGCTGTTTCTCCATTGTCCATCAGGGCTCGGATGTCATCGGTGGCGGCGATGAGGGCGGTCTCGGTGCTGTGGTTGGCTCGGAAGCCGGACTGTGAGGGGTCGAGGGATCCGTTCGTCTCGAGGAAGGCGGCCATCTGCTTGTTGACGGTCTTCTCGATGACTTTGGCTGGAAACGGGAGGAGCGAGATGGGGCGGTAGTTCTTGAGTTCGGTGGGGTCCGCTGTGGGTTTCTTGAGTAGAGCGCTGAGTTCGGTGTGCTTCCAGCTCTCAGGGAAGGTGGCGGTGTCGAAGGATGTGTTGATGATGTCTTGCAGGTGGGGTGCGATGACAGCGTCGGCCTTGTTGAAGACGTGGCAAGGGCAGGGGTCAGTTGGTGATCCGGAGTGGATGGAGTTCATCGTGCGGATGGTGTCTTCGGTGCTGATCGGGGTCCAGGCGTGGAGGGTGGTGGTGGGGGGTGGTTGTTCGGTCATGGTGTGCGTTGGTTGGTTGTTGAAGCTGTTGTGTATGTCCGCGATCTTGTTGTGGAAGTATGAAGCGAGGGAGTTGCAGAGGTCTTGCGATGGGGTGATGTCGTTGTTTCCTGCGCTGGGGTTGGAAAGCTCTTTCACGATGTTGAAGAGTTCCTTGCAGTTGTGTGCGTTGTTGTCCAACCGGTCCTTGAATGCTGTTTTCTTGGCGGCGCGGATCAGCTGGTGGTGTTTCCGGGTGGCAAGTTTGAAGGAGGTCCTGTTGTCCGGTGTCGGTTCCCTTCTCCAGACTTTCTCGAGGGCTCAGCAGTTCTTCTTGGAGCTCTTGAGTTCGTCGGTGAACCATGGGGCCTTCTTGCTGCCGGGTCTGCTAGGCGGGGTCCTCAGTGGGGCGAGTTCGTCCGCGCAGTTGCTGATCCACTTCGTGAGGTTGTCGGCGGCCTGGCTGGGGTTCGCTGAGCTGGCAGGAGGGTGCTGGCTCAGGGAGGTGGCGAGCTGGTCTGCTGTGATCTTGTTCCAGCTTCTGCGGGCGGCCTGTTGCTGGTGGTGGTGGGTCGTCGTTCTCTTGAAGGTGAAGTGGACGCAGCTGTGGTCCGTCCATTGAAGCTCAGTGGCGTGGCTGAAGTCGATGTCTGTGCTGGAAGAGAAGACTGCGTCGAGTGTGTGTCCGGCGAGGTGGGTGGGGGTGGACACCAGTTGCTTGAGTCCCAGGTTGGCGAGGTTGTCGAGCAGGGTGCTGGTGTTGCGGTCGTTGTTGTTCTCCAGATGGAAGTTGAGGTCTCCCAGGAGGATGTAGTCAGCGGAGGGGAGGGCATGCGGGCTGACGAAATCGGCGATGTCCTCGCTGAATTGCGTGCGTGGTCCAGGGGGTCGGTAGATCAGGGTGCCTCTGAGGGTGGTGTTCGGGTTGGTGTGGATCTGGAAATGCAGGTGTTCGGCGCTGGTCAGGGTGTTGTCGGTGCTGGTCGTGAGACGGATGGTGCTCCTGTGGACGATGGCGATGCCTCCTCCCATCTGGTTGGCGTCATCAGCAGTGCATTGCACGCGCAAGTTATAGTGAGTCCAACTAACTATAACGTGGGAATTTCAATGGTTTTATGCGAGTAAAATTTCCACCTAACTATAACTGGTGTGAAACCTATGGTTTTTTCAGTGAATATATATATATATATATATATATATATATATATATATATATATATATATATATATATATATATATATATATATATATTCTTTCATACCATGCTCATACGATTGAAGAAGGCGCTGACTCCGTGAATCTGAATCCAAACTTTTATTCTTAGATCAGTGTCTGCTTAGACGCGTTTCGGCGTTGCCGCCTTGTTCACTACATCTGCATAAGAATTTTGAGCGTTTATATATGCACAGGGAACTGGGCGTGACATTCAATTGAGTTCAATTAAGGTACAGGTTGGAACTGGATTTTGCCATGGTTACAATGTGGCTGAACCTGTATTGTATAATGTTATACATTTATGCACCCAGAACAAGCATTACTTAGGAATTAGTTTTTTAAAACATTTTTATAAAGTTGCATATTTCACCAGCACCTAGTGTCAACATAATTTATGACCTTTCCTTAATATAGCATGTTAAAATTCACAGCCGACATGAGGTCATATTTAAAACATGGTGACATCCTTAGTGAAAAACAGGAAAGCAAAAAAGAAAGTGTTTACTTGGTTAACGTAACTTGCTACTATTTCCCTTTTGAGTTATTGTGCCATGAATGTTCCCACATAAAGGTCCCACAATGGTAGTCCATCTGGTTTGCCTGTGTGTCTCTCAGTTTAGTTGAAGCCTCGTGTGAACGCTGAGTGCGTGTCTGGAAGACAGAGCGCTTCAAGCAGAGACGTTCGTTAGAGGCGAGAAACCTTGCCATGCTGCCTTTGCTCAGGCACAGTAAGTTTATCGGCGCTGTGTGGCTGGGAATCTTATATATATATAAATTGTAAAATTGTAAATTGATACTTGTATAGTGCACTACTCACCCGCAAGGGTCTCAAGGCGCTTGTACGAATACTGCTGTGGAACCCATCCTGGCTTTCCCTGTGAGGCGTCCACTTCTGGGCACCCCAAGGTGGAGGCCAGGCATCCTTAGTGTTGTGGGGGCCGTTGTGGAGATTAAGCAAGCTATTGCCCAGAGTTGCAGAGTGGGACTCCATGATTGGAATAGGCACCGAGGCGAGAATGATCAGGTCCGTGGAATTTTGTGCCCAAGACCCGCCGAGGCGGGGAATTGAACCCTGGTCCCGGGCTAGACCTCTGCATCAGGGTCTGCCGCTCTAACCATTGAGCCACACTTCTCCAATATATATATATATATATATATATATATATATATATATATATATATATATACACACATACATACATACATATATATATATATATATATATATATATATATATATATATATATTTTCGTATGTACATAGTTCAAGAGGAATCAGGGCAACGGACTCAGTCAACAAGATGTACCCAAAGGCTGTAGTGGGTACCTGTCCGATTTAGGGACCACTGATACTGGACGGTGAGCCTGGGGCAGTATAGGCTCATGAAACCAACCATCAGTTAAGGATACCCTACAAAAAAACAATTGATGGACAGAATGCAGAACAATGTCATACATTCACCCAGTACAGAGATCTGGGCCTAAATCTATCGTTTTTTTGCTCACCATACCATTCCAGTTTGGACCCAGCCATATGCAAATCAGTCTTGACCCTGTGCCCCATGGGAACAGTCCAGCCCGCACTGCCAGGCAAAGTCCCCCCTGGACTGGAAACAAGCATCCTAGGACCGGTTTCGGGCTTTCAGCCCTCATCAGCCAGGCCAGCTTGACTCCAGTGGCATGGAGAGCACAGGAACCACATCTGGGCATACCCATCCCACTTTGGGGGGGGGGGGGACAAACGTAAAAACAACAATTGATGGACAGAATGTAGAATAATATCATACATTCACCCCAATACAGAGATCTGGGCCTAAATCCATCATGTTTTTGCTCATCATGCCATTCCAGTTTGGACCCAGCCATATGCAAATCAGTGTTGACCCTGTGCCCAATAAGAACAGTCCAGCCCGAACTGCCAGGCCAGGTCCTCCCTGGACTGGAAACAAGCATCCTGGGACAGGTTTCTGGGTATTAACCTTCATCAGCCAGGCTAGCTTGAATCCAGTGTCACAGTGAGCAAGGGCATACCCATCCCACTTAGTGTGAAAAGTGCTACGCAAACAATGGATGGACGGAGTGCTGAATAAATCATACTTTCACCCCTAGTCAAGAGATCTGGCTTAAATCCACCAGTCTTTTGCTCACCATGCCACCCCAGTTTGGACCCAGCCATGTGCAAATCTGTCTTGACCCTGTGCCTCATGGGAACAGCCCAGCACAAACTGCGAGGACAGGTATTCCCTGGACTGAAAACAAGCATCCTAGGACCAGTTTAACTGGGGGTGAGTGTCCGAAAAGTTTCAGTGCTCCGCCCATCATCTCCTTGTGTTTACAATGAAACCCTTACGTCATCTACCAGCTGGTGTCGCTTATGTCCTGAGGTTTATTCCGCTTCAGCTGGATAGAGACTATCATGGCTTCTGGCAGGCAAGGTTCTCAAGTTGTCCTCTAAGCCGGTCCCCCTACTGCTGGAAGTTGCTTCGTCACTGGTCCTGGAACGCTCTTTTACTTCTCAGGCACTGCATCGCCTCGACTTTCTGGGCAAAGCAAAAAACCATGGTAGTTCATTCCTAGTCTTGGTCTCAGCCTTTGTGGGAGGAGGGAACAACTTCCAATTTCCTGGTCCCGGTCCAACACCTCCAGCTGCTGGTGCTGCAGAGCTTCTGCAGTTCAAACAAACACAAAGAACTGGCTGGTTCTTATACACTTCCAGGGGAGGTGGGGCGGGGCGAAGGATGACGGGAAGTCAGGGCCAATCAAAATGTATGCCACCTTCATAAATCCTGGTTTCAGCAAATCCAATAGCGAGCTAGTCTTTCTCACTGGGGGCGGAAGGACAGCGCCAATTGGTGAAAAGGGATGTGGATTTAAGACGTACAGTGTAGACTCTATAGGTGAGGTCTCAAGACAATCCACGTCAAACACCTATTCGAGGGAGCGCAGTGTAGATATCTTGAGCAGAGTGCGTTGACAGAGGTGCTGCTGCAGCCCAACTGCTTTTGGTTCATTCTGTCATTCTCTAGCAGAGGTCTCACCTGATGAGACCCACGTGGATTCCCCCAAATCTCCAAGATAAACACCAAGTCACATGCACAGAAGATGAACTCAAGGGCACCCTCCATCTTGAGCAGCAACCATCATATTGTTGCACACTACGTACTCAAGACATAGACCTCCTAAACATCTAACACACAAAACCATCACATACCGCAAACCACAAAACACATATGCCAAGGGAAGGACCAGGGGTGACTATGGGGATTTCACAGGAAAGGGATCAGTAGACCCTCTCCCAAGGCACAAGTAAACATGTGAGTGTCTCAGCTCTACTCTATGAGCTACAAGTTGGTCATGAGTTTCCTGGGGTTGGGACAGTGGCAGCCCTCTACCACGGGGGTGCAGAGTGAGTTTCACCTGGTCTGGAGAACAAAGTGATCTGCTGGTTAAAGAAAGAAAAAGATGAAGCACCCTCAGTGTATTTTCAGATTGTCAAGTTTACTGGGGGAAGTCTTCTGGGGAGGACACTTAAAGTTGCCCTGGAGCTCCACGGTCCTGTTTCTTACGCTAGGAGGACTGTCTCTACTTCAGAGTGGTCTACAGCTGTGCGTCTTAACCTGTTGCCAAGGAACTCTGGGGGTTTGCGCGGCCTACTCAGGGTGTCCGTGACTTTTACAAAATGAAATAATATTACATTTAATACATTAAAATTAATTGAAGTATACAGAAATAAAGAAGCAAAGTTGAAAATGTAAAAACTTTTTCTATATTTGTGAATTCAATGTAAAATGTTAGCATTTGTTTGGTGTACACTTGGTGTATACTGGTTTCTGTATATTTGTGTATTGTTTTGAGGTTCAAATAATAGAAATTGCCTAGGCAGTGAGAGAAAGCCAGGAAGTGCCATTAAATGATCTAAAGATGTTTCTTTTGCTGTTCCAGAATGAGAGACTCTTGGCTCCTGACAGTCACTTTGGCGGTCGCCATATTGCTGGTCTGCGCACTGGGCGAGCCGGCCTCCGGCGAGGAGGAGTGGAAGTCCCTGGGGAACCCCTACAACAGAGACCTTGTAAGTGGTGCAGGGGACAGTTACTCTCTGGAACAATGTGCAGGCTTTGAAGAGAAGTGCCCATTTTATTATTTTAGAATTATGTGTACCCGTTACCTTTTTTAAACAT
Source organism: Lissotriton vulgaris (assembly GCF_964263255.1). Lineage (NCBI taxonomy): Eukaryota > Metazoa > Chordata > Amphibia > Caudata > Salamandridae > Lissotriton > Lissotriton vulgaris. The sequence goes on from NC_141698.1 coordinate 1,105,462,221, forward strand.
TTTACTTTTGATTTGTCTAACATGTGAAGGAAAAGTCTTTTAGCAGCTTAAACTGGATGGAATTTCTTAAAACCATAGAGCACCGCGAGGAAGCCCCGGGGGATGGGTGGGTTGTACAGAATCTATGACGTTATTCCGCTTGCTCTTACAACGCAGGGAATCACAACGTGGTCATTATACAACGCGTTGTGATTCTGTATACCATTACTCCGCAAGTCGGAAGAACGACTTGCGGAGGGGGGCGTTGGATGGTGGAATAGTATAATTTACTATTCCAACTCCAGCCTGTGCGGACACTAGGGAAGGTGTTGGATTTAAAATCCAACACCTCCCCCCCACTGCAAGTCGTTGTTCCGACTTGCGGAGTGATGGTATGCGGAATCACAACGCGGTCGTTGAAACAACAGCATTGTGATTCCCTGCGTTGTAAAAGTTTCAAGGTAAACGTTGTTTAATGTCGTACATCACCCCTCTCACTCTCCTCACAAGGAAAACCCAAGGCACAATAGATGCACAAGTAGGGGGTTTACATTTATCCTGTTCTAACTACCCCCAATGACGTCACTGCACATGTTCACCTGTTCTCCTCCTCCCCTCCCTGCTCCCCACTCTACTCTGCACAAGTGCAGTTCAATGGCCTGCCTAGTTCTTTAACACGCCTAGGGTACCAATTCACTGTAGTCGCTACAGAAGTGGATGAGATGCTTGGATTTCACCAGCATTTTCCCTTATACAGAACAGTTTGAATTTTTCCAAAACAGACAGCTCCCTGCTCCTGATATTAGGCCCTGTTATTCCTCGCCTGTCACTGACCAGGAACAGATGAGAGGTCACAGCCCAACTTCCAGTTACTTTATTCCCCAAGAGCCACCAGGCCACAACACCATTACCCACCTGGCCATATCGCACCACATCTGTGTTTACCACTAGGCTCATCCCAGGTAGCGGCAGCAGCATTCGGGGCACAGTAAGTAATAACCACGCCTTTCACTGAGAGATGCGGCACTATGCAAACCCAGTACGCGGCACTGCAACAAATGATTGGGTGCACAAGGTGACCAAATAGGATCTTGGCTTCACCCAGTCAAGAAAGTTTGATAAAGGTCTGAATAGTGAAAAAATAGGAGCCCACTCAAACCAAATCAAGAAATACACAAGCATTGGCAAAGCCAATAGTTCTCGCCTATGAGTCCTATTGGCTTTGTTAATGCTTTTAGTCACGTTAAATATCATCAGGGCTTCTGTGCAAAAAAATACCTAATGACGCGCCTGTCATCTCGCTTTGTAGTTACGCGCATGCACGCACTTATAAAAGGGACTGATTCTTTTTTTTATTTACCACAAAAACAGGAGCTTAAGAGGGATAATAAGACAGAGGGCAGTCTGCACTCAAAGTCAATTAAAACAACACAGCCTCAATTTCATTCGCACCAATACCCTTTTGAATGATCACTCTAAACATATATAAAACTTGGGGCTCAATACTGCTCCGGTGCAATTCAAAGTCAGACCATCTGTCAGGATGTGATACTTGAGCAACGAGAATATGCAAAATGATAGAAAAGCCTCGCGCAAGAGACCTACGCGCGCGGGTTGGCTAATGTTGACCAACCGGGATTAGCCAACAGGCTCACGGTATCATAGGCCCTTCCCAACAGTAGTGGGAGGACCAAAAAAATGAGTATCTCTATTTAAGCTTGCTGTATACAATATCTTCTTGATTTCTGAAAAATGCATCATCCTCCTCCATCCATTAGTCAAAAGGTCCTTGGAAAAAAAAAAAAGGAGAGATTATACGCATTTATATGATTACTATTTTAAATGCAGAAGGGCAACACTCTGCATATTCAACTGCCAAACAACAAACCAGAGTAACTGTTGGTGGAAAGCACATTTCAAGGGCTCGAAGGAGTGTTGGCTCACAGGACACAACCGTCCAACAGAAAGGCACCCAAAAGAAAACTACATTGAACTGTTAATCACTGCAAAGTATCAGGAGATTTTTAAAGAGATAAAAACATGTGCTTTCCCTCCTGTGAGAGGAACAAATGCAATTATCAGCCTTAAGAACTTTAGGAGCAGACAGAAACAGAAGCAAAGGGGCCAGGGATGTTTGTGGACATGCTAAGAACACGATGCTCTCTTCATGGGCGAAATGACCTACGAATCTTAGCAGTTGTAAAAACAAAATGACAGCTTCCGGAATCCCAGAAAAAAGCAGGCTGTGGCAGCTAGGGAGGTATGTCCTGTGAAAAGCAAGCTCTAAATAAAACATACACTTTCTTGCATAAAATGACCTAAAACACCATGGCAAAACCAAAACAGCTTGTTATGTTATGAGTATCGTATAGCGAGCAAATCGCCCCGTGAGGATATTCAGGCGCTTCTGGTAAAATGTATGCACAAAACACCTTACAGAAGCCATACTGAGAGGTGGGGGAGAGAAGCATGCAAGAAGAAACACCTTTAAAACATGCATTCTCATGAAGGACTTCACAAACTCGAGTTTCCAAAAAGCGAGCAGATTTGAAAGAATAGGAGACAATCAGGGAGGTAGTAAAAGGGCCCTGCTCCATGGGAGGGTCTAACTCAAGATGGACAGCCTAAAACAAATAAAGCCAGCGAAAAGAAAGCAAGCAAATGTGAGAGGCCAATGGTAAGCAATGGGGGGGGGAATGCATTTCTAGGTCAGCTTCCAACATGCCCCCAATATGCCTTTCCAACCAGTCAGCTGCACGGTCTGGTAGGCTTAGGCCTAAACAAACATACCCTACAACAAAAGTTATTTAGGGCCTTCCTAAACCAAACAGACGAGGAAAAGTTACAGAGTTACAGGCGAAGGTCGTTCCAGTCATTCTTGAACAGCCCGCCCCAATTAAAGCGAGATTTCTGGGAGTTCAATGTGCTGGATTTCAGCTCTCATCGAGGGGAATTAGAAAGAATATTGTCCATCAAGTATTGATGGGGATAATTGTGTAGGTATTCAAATAGGATGCACTGTGTTTTGAAAGATGCTGTCACTTTAACCGTTAACCAGTGAAAGGTTAAAGAGAGGGCAAGTGACACCGGCTCGGTCACCTCGATATGCTGCAGCAGTCGGAGTTTGTAGTTGCGGAATCCAGTGGCATAGCGAGAGTGTCCTTGCTCTAATGTAAGCAAAGAAGGCTCCCCTTACTTTAAAAAAGTACTAAAGACAGTCGCCCAGGGAGCTGCACACCCCTAGCCTGGATGACACTGAACCTCCTGCACATATGATAGACGCGTTCCTCACTTAGACAAATCTGTCAGGAAGTGAGCCACAGAGTGTGCATTGACGCAGTTCAGTTTTGCCTTAATCAGGAATCCCACTATATGCTACTCAGCCCGTTATGGATAGGAGTAGCACATCACCCCTCCCTCCAACAGATGCTCAGATGGGTGCGGACACAGTTGACCACGTCAAAGCGCTTTTCCCTCTGCCTCCCTCTTCCTGCCCTCCCACCCATCTTCTCTCCCTCCGTTGGCCATGTAACCCCCCCTCACCCGCCAAAACAAAATAAAATTGTTATGACCACTCGCCGTGTCATAGTGCCCCTCCCCCATCAGCAGGGTCGGGTTACAAGGACCACGGGAAGAAGAAGGGAAGGTGTGGTCAAGCCAATATGGATGGGGGAAGAACCCAGAGGAAAAGAAGTACACGAGGGAGCCAGCTGAAAACAACACATTCTGATAGAGTACTTAAACATTCAAGAAAATTAAAAAAAAAAAACAGAAAGTGAGCAGTGGAGCAATTCAAGTAATGAGTCCATGCTCCAGGGCTGAGACAAAAACACAAAAAACAGCAGCTGGCCAATAAGAAGCAAGGAAATGAGAATGGCAATAAAGCCACCCAATAGTAAGGAATAGAAGGTCTCTAGGCCCACTGTTAGAAAACAAAAGGTCTCTAGGAGACCGTGCATGCGCTGTCTAGGCGAGACTTAAAAATAAGGCCTCAGTTTTTGTTGCATTAAGTTTCAGTCCGGTTTTATTCATACATCTCCATTAACCACTAAACCTTGAGGAACACATATTTAATGCCATTGCTTGTCGTATACATAGCTCAAGATTTTCACACTGGGCAGCTTTTCACACGTTATATTTTCTTAGACTTTCAGTTCATCATAAGATTATTTTCATGCTAAGAGAATCCAGCCAAATTAGAAAATACATACAGATTTTTTTATCTGCTGTTTTACCTTTCCAGCATTTTCTATGCACAAAGGAAAATGCACACAAAGGGGCCTAATTATCAACTGCACTTTGTAGTACGTTTAGTAGTACCGCAATAGTACTACTCGTGTACTACAAAATACCATTCATAAACCTACCAGTGGAAGTCTCACCTTCTCCGCCTTTCCTATGAAGAAATGTTTGCCAAGAATAAATGTGGGCGGGATGGGGATATGGCTGGAGAATTGGGAAAAAGGATTTAGAAGGAGAAAAGAAGGGTTATGTGAGGGCTACGGAGTGTTTTAAGGAGGGATACGCACCCACCCACAAAGCAGTTAAGCCTATACTATTCACAAACTGAACTGTTACTACAGCAAAAAAAAAGATTCAAAACAGTGGTAAATATACTCAGGTAAGACCTGGAGTAAGTTCTACACACACATGGATAACTGGTACTGCGACACCATCCCACAGAAAATAATAGACGCAAGGACTCAAAATAGAACCCCATAGGAACTAATGTTAAAATTAATTCATTTATTAAGACTTCTTGAATAAAAAATAAAAAAAATAAATATATATATATACACACACACACACACACACATTTAATTAATGTTTAAAAATATATTCAAATTAAAATAATTAGCTTATTTTACATTATTGTAATAACTTTTTTTACTTTAAAAGCAAAGGGAAAATCTTTTAATTTTGGGGGAGTCCCACAGTGCCCAGATCGTTTGGTATGCGGACGACACCAAGCTCCTCTTCTCCTGTGATAAGAACTCAGACTTTAATGGAGAGAGCATCAGAAATTGTCCTGGGGCGGTTTTTGACTGGTTTCAGCTCAACTGCCTCAAGTGCAATTCTGATAAATCCGAGGTGCTTTTCTTTGGGTGCCCTTCTGACCCGAGATGGAACTCTTGGTGGCCAGCGTCCATGTTTTCACCCTCTGCCGCCTCGTCGGCAGCAAAGACTCTTGGGGTGAAGGTAGACAATGGTCTTACCTTGAAACCACAGATCCTTGGCCTAGTGGGCAAATGTTTCGGTCTCCTATAAAATGCTTAGGAAATTCCTTCCATTATTATCTCTGGCCCATAGAAGAATCACTGTGCAGGCGCTGATAGGTTCTCGCCTGGATTACGCCAATGTGCTTTATCTCAGCCTCCCGGAATTCCTTTTATCACGTCTGCAAATTGTCCAAAACTCTGCTGCGCGTGCCATTTTTGGTCTTCATCGGGGATCCAGTGCTAGAGACACTCCATTGGCTTCCAATTCGGAAACACATTGTTTTTAAAGCGCTCACTCTGGCCTTCAAGGCAATTCTTGGCTCTGGTGCCAAATACATCAAAAAACGGCTGGAATTTTATCAGCCATCTAGGTCGCTCAGGTCTTCCTCCCTGGCCTTGGCCTTTGTTCCAGCAATCAGGCGAGCCCGTATCGGAGGCCGCTCTTTCAAACGCCTGGCGCCACAATTGTGGAACGCCTTGCCTCTGTCTCTGAGGAAGAGCGTTAATCTTTTAGCCTTCAGGAAAGACCTCAAATCGTGGCTTTTTGTTCAGTAAGTCTGTCCTCTCTCGCCTGCTCTGTACCGCTTTGGGTTTTTAGCGCTGGGACACTCTTCGGAGTAGCTGAGCGCTATATAAGACTCAAAATAACATAACATAACATAATTATACATATAACTAACAATATTTTATAGTACGCAATAATATAAAATGTTGTTATTAAATCATTTTAAAGGGGTTGAGGACAAGATGGCAGCCAAGTGAGATTCTCTCCGCGCTCCTCTGCCCGTCATCTTAAGTTATCTACCTGAAACGGGGGTCAGCGGAGAGCAAGAACGACATCGACGGGGGCTGGATTTCATAGTGACTAACAGCATGCAGGTAAGAGCGGTGAGGCCTGGTTGGGGTAGGGGGGATTCGACAGAAGACCACAAGGGACAATTAAATAAATAAATAAAAAAATCCCCCCCCCTCCAACCCGCCCCCAACGCTCTTACCTGCACGGTCCACGGCTGCGTGCCACTGGCTGCACGGAGAGTCGTCTGGGACCAGAGTAAACCAAGCACAGAGAGAGTGGGCGCATTACGCACCTCCAACATAATGGTCGCACCCCAGTGATGAGCCTCGGGAAAAGGCCGGCGCGGAGGCAGTGGTCGTTATGGAGCTGCATGCGCCCGAGGCGGACCAGCAAGGAGACTACAGCAATAGCAGGGGCACTACCACAGAGGAGCGGGGATGCTCTGGAGAGAGTGGCAAGGCCCTAAGGGAGCAGCAGAGACAGCGTACAGGCGCAAGAGGGCCAAGCCACACAGAGTAGCTGTGACGCCAGAGAGACGGAGAGGGTAGATCTCACGAACTGCTGAGTACTTTGTATAGCAAAAGAATGCTGGGGGGGCTGCAGGGGGGTTGCCACCTTGATGCATCTCCCTGGCACTGCCCAAAACTGTCCCACTACTGGACCGTGGTCCTGAATGACGCAGATAAACACTACCACACACAGATACCACTGTTCCCTGCGTACGTCCTGCTGGGCCTACCCAGTCCACAGACCTCTACCCTGAAGTCTCTAAAGGGACGACAGACAGCAATGGTACTGGGAGCAGCGTCACAGGCCATTCTGCTGAAATGAGCTCAGATAGGGTCTCAGAGCACACTCACTGGCCTCGTCGTCTAGGGCGCCTGCGGAGTATGGAAAAGCTGACTTTGCCCATTGAGCACAAACTGGATACGTATCAGGAGGTATGGGCTTCCCTTAGAGCCCTTCTGTACACTGAATTCTGTGAGCTAACATGTCCTAAATATTTAAAGCCCCAGCACATACACCCCATGCCACAAGGGATGAAGTCCGACACCGCATGAAGATTTACACAGATTCAGAGAAACTAAAAGGGCGATTAAAAGTGTGGGGGAAGGACAGAGACTCCAAGGAGTGCTAATCCAAATCCATCTCGGCTACTGAGTGTCTCCGGGAGAGCGGGGGGAGTTCGATGGGGATAACGTTTAGCTGTGCATACAACTCGCTGCCAGCCCCATGGCTGAGCTGTGTATTTACTACATCCTGGTTTCTTTACTAGAAACAATAAATAGAACTGATCCTAAACATTTTTTTAAATAATTTTATTTGATATATTTACATTAATTAAATATTTAATACAAAATGTAGTTAATAGTGCGCTAGCATGTTTTATTTTGTCCAACATTTAAATTACATGTTAAAATTAATTCACAATAATATTCATCATCATCATCATATAAATCTCTATTTCGGGCCGTGGACCATAAAGGAACAATAAAAAGAACAGTGATATAAAAACGGATTAAAAATACTAAAACCGCAATAAAACTCAAATAAAATTAATACTATACATGTATAAAAAGTCAATCGGCATTCAGTTACATTTTCAGTTTCCCCCAAAAAACATTTGCACCAGCCAGATAGAGTTTAAAAAGCATGATACAGCATATACAATTGGCATCTGGGTATTATATTTCAGAAGTCTAAATGCTTCTTCACGGCGCATTGTACCTAGGTTCTTACACAATCGAATCAACCATCTTTGCCTTATTTTATTAAACCCAGGAGAAAAGAAAAATACATGTAATTCAGTCTCCTCTAGGCTACGGCATGCAGGGCACCGCAGGACAGAGCTGCCAGCAATAATATTTATTTTAAATAATTTTCTAATTTAAAAAAAACTTTTAAACATTTCCCATACTTTTAGACTTCGGGAATGGAGACACTTTGACCAAAGTTTACATTTGCAAATTGTAAATATGCAAAAGTAGTACATTTACTACAAAGCTTAAGAGTACATTTACAAATGTAGATTTACACATGTGTAGGTTTACATTTGTGAATAGCCCCCTCGTTTTCTTTCTCTCCGAGTTCAACATTTGCCAAGCTTTTCTATGCGCGATGGCATTTACTGCATAGAAAACTAAATGTTTTTTGTATTGTACAGCTTATGCACTACAGAAGTGGTTCTTAAACTGTGGTCTGTGGACCCCGGGCAGGTCCAAGAGACATACTCAGGGGGTCTGCAACTGTTTAACAAACATGATATTAAAATAAATAAAGTATATAAAAATATACAAAACTGAACCTTTGAAAAACATTTCTAGATCTGATTGAGAAATAAACAAAGTATTTCAATATATGAGCTTCGGAAAGGTGTATACTTGTTTTTGTATTGTTGTGTTTTGAGGTTCAAATCACAAAAAGTAGCTTAGGTTGGGGGTCAACGGCTTGGGGATCAATGGGAATCCCCAGATTCCAGTAATGATTCAGTGGGGGTCCACACAAGTCAAAAGGGCTAAGAACAGCAGAACTACAGTTTTGTTAGCTATCTGCCCTTTAAAATCACATTTCCAGTCACTTGTACCACAACATTCTGTTATTTTAAATTAGCTGATGAATAATGAACAGCTCTTCAGCACTGGTTCTTTAACCTCTGTCTTGGTACTCCAAAAGTCATCAAATGTTTAGGAAAGAAATCGCGATTCTCCTAATAACATGACAAGAGGATCTAGATTTCATTAAAGACACGGACGCTAACATTATGCATATTTCTTTTAATGCTAACTTCAAAAGAAATATGCATAATGGTAGCCTCCGGTCTTGTAATAAAATCCCGGACATGAAAAAACAGGTTCAAGTGATGAAAGGCTTCCAACCACTCCAAGCAGGCCGACAGCCAAAGAACCAGTAATTCTGGTCTTGCTAGGTTTCTTCCATGTCTCAAAAAAGTCCACACTTTCCCAGTCTCAAGAAAGAAGGTCCACAGCAGGAAACCTTCTTCCAGTCAAGCTATAGACCCCCACTGTCAATGTGAGGACAGAAAAGACTGGCTGATTCTCTAAGCCTTCACAGTAGCCTGCCCATTCCTACGATTCAAAACCAAGCAAGCGGCTTCTCACCTTCGTCCTTTACCAGGCGGTGTAGATTATTCCAGCATACTGTAGGCATTCTTCTATGTTCTTCTGTTCCAGGCAGCTATATGGAAAGCACTGAGCAATATGGTTTTAACCCCTTCGGTGCTGCGGAAGGCCCCAGGCCGTCCCACGTGACGGTGGGTGTGTGCGGAGGACGGCAGGGGGCAGTCCGAACCCTGCCCACTGATTAAATCGCCCGCATTGCGGCGAAATTCGCGCCGCGGTTAACGGGTCCATTAAGAGTATCCTCAGCTGTGATGATCAACAACGGCCTAAACAAATCAGACTACATTTCTTGTACAATTCCCACCTATATTTTAGTACACTGTGCGATAGTTCCTGTCTTCACTGGGGTCTTTACAAACAAAACATTTCCTGAGTTCCATTGCTAATGAAATCCACACGGTTAGATCTAGGCTACACTTAGATTGTTCTTCGTCTCTGTCCAAACTCCTGGCCCTCCACTGCCTTAGACGAGCAGCAAAATATTCCATCACTCTTAGGGACACCTGCTCTCATGCCGGGTGGTGAAAGGTTCCCTTGTATCTGAGATCCCCTTCCTTCGAAGGAGGCAAGAGACACACAGAAGAGGCAGGAAGACCATTGGCTCTCCCAGAGTAAGGGGATTAAGTAACCACCACGGTTTAAAGCAGAAATGAGACAACTTTTTAACACTTAACGTTGCAAAAGATTTAATAAAAATCCCATGTGACTAATGATTTTTATTTTACTGTCATTAATATACGCTGCGATGAGGATGTTACTACAAAATAGGTTTTATGTTCCAAATATGTTTATTAAAGATAACGACAATAAAAAACCTCAGAGAATAGGGACAATAATATCAGACAGCATTCAAACCCCATCACTAGTCCCTGGTGCTTGCACGCTGCTTGGTGGCCATCGATTGATTGTGGCCAAAAAAGACACTGCCTGGCCTAGAGAGACTCCCCCACCCCCCGGTCCAGGGGTACGGATGCCAGAGAAATCGGTATACACCTCCCGCAGATGTTCAGGCAAATACCATAAAATCTGGGATGTCTGGTGGGACCACATTGATTGATTACCATGTTACAGAGCGTTTTATACCTGATGCACTGCTTTGTCTATGTGATGAGTTGGGTCACATTATGTTTATTACTCTTACATCAAAATGCCAATAAAGGAAAAAGTCAATGTTTCACTATATGGAGCCGAAATGTGTACAACATGGTTTTTAAACAAAGATGTTACATTTTAAGGGTGAAGCCACTTTTAGCGAACATAGGTTCTAAGCTTAAGTTCCCTTTTTATGTATCGCCTTAATTACAGAACATGCTGTCAATTTCAAGACATCTTGGTAGCTTATAGTAGGCCTAGAGCCCATCCATTGGTTGCATTGATTGCCACTTCCACTTGCTTGCTTCTGATTTGTTAACGTGTGCGGACATTTGTCCTCTTCTTGTGTTTGACCCTCCCCTGGAGTATGGCCAAAGTACTTGTCTCCTTCCATTGCTTGTGTTGTGGGAGCTACTCGTTCCTTTTCCTTGAAGCACTCCCTGCGAGTGTATGTGTTCGTGAGATGTCTACCTCATATGCCCCACTCCGTGCTCTGTCACTCATATGCTTTTTTCCCTCACACATGCTCTTGTCGTCATCTCTTACCCAAGTGCTTCTGCCATTGTGTCCTTTGCCCCATTTGTCCCCTCCCTGCTGCTTCAAGCCCCCTCCCCCATGTCCTCCAAGCACTCCATGCTGCTTTGACTGTGTTGCTTTTGTCCCTTCCCCCGCCAGCCCTCCTTGTTTCTTCACTGATGCTGTGCAGCATGGCTAGAACCATTAGCAAAGCCAATACGCCCCAAGGGTAGAACCTACTGTCTTTGCCAATGCTTGTTAAATATATGTGTGGACATGTTAACATTTCAACTCTAAACACTAACAATAATCAGCTTGGCCTAACACTTCACCAATAACTTTCATAGAGCTAAATCATTATAAATACAAACACTGGTTTGTTTTTGCTTCTAACACTTGGCCTAGGTGAGGGTGGAAGACAGATGTGCCTAAGCTCATGTTGTAGCTTTTGCTAAAACTGTTACTGGACAAAGCTTCCTCAGCAGGCTCAAATATGGAATTGAACTTTAGGCAGACTGCGCCAATCCTGTACACATTACAATTGACTTAAGTAGGAAGTACATATTCTTTTAACTAATAGTTGCCTCTTGCAATATACATTTTTATTAAGTCCTGTCTAGAAGTAAATCCAATAGCTAGTCAATGTATGTGTTTCATTTAAGTAGCGCAGACTCGGCCACATGGGCACTGAGGAGCTTGACGCCTAACAGGGAAATACAAGCGATGTCTAGGAGACAAAACAACAACAGCAGCAAATAGTTCAGTCCTTTAGAAAAGGATTGATTTTGAGTCGGAGTTCAAGTTGTTCTGATAGCGAACGGGTTGTCATTGATGTCCTCAGGCAGATTAAGACAGAGTGTTGGAGTCAGACATGAGAAGGCCTGGGTCAGGGTTTTCCAGAGTGTTGGAGTCCGACATGAAAAGGCCTGGGTCAGGTATTTCCAAAATGTTGGAGTCAGGTGTGAGAAGGCCTGGGTCAGGGTTTTCCAGAGTGTTGGAGTCAGACATGAGAAGGCCTGGGTCAGGGTTTTCCAGAGTGTTGGAGTCAGACATGAGAAGGCCTGGGTCAGGGTTTCCAGAGTGTTGGAGTCAGACATGAGAAGGCCAGGGGCAGGGTTTTCCAGAGTGTTGGAGTCAGACATGAGAAGGCCTGGGGCAGGGTTTTCCAGAGTGTTGGAGTCAGACATGAGAAGGCCAGGGGCAGGGTTTTCCAGAGTGTTGGAGTCAGACATGAGAAGGCCTGGGGCAGGGTTTTCCAGAGTGTTGGAGTCAGACATGAGAAGGCCTGGGGCAGGGTTTTCCAGAGTGTTGGAGTCAGACATGAGAAGGCCTGGGGCAGGGTTTTCCAGAGTGTTGGAGTCAGACATGAGAAGGCCTGGGTCAGGGTTTTCCAGAGTGTTGGAGTCCGACATGAAAAGACCTGGGTCAGGTATTTCCAGAGTGTTGGAGTCCGACATGAAAAGGCCTGGGTCAGGTATTTCCAGAGTGTTGAAGTCAGACATGAGAAGACCTGGGTCAGGGTTTTCCAGAGTGTTGGAGTCAGACATGAAAAGGCCTGGGTCAGGGTTTTCCAGAGTGTTGGAGTCAGACATGAGAAGGCCTGGGTCAGGGTTTTCCAGAGTGTTGGAGTCAGACATGAAAAGGCCTGGGTCAGGGTTTTCCAGAGTGTTGGAGTCAGACATGAAAAGGCCTGGGTCAGGGTTTTCCAGAGTGTTGGAGTCAGACATGAGAAGGCCTGGGTCAGGGTTTTCCAGAGTGTTGGAGTCAGGCATGAGAAGAACTGGGTCAGGGTTTTCCAGAGTGTTTGAGTCAGGCATGAGAAGAACTGGGTCAGGGTTTTCCAGAGTGTTGGAGTCAGACATGAAAAGGCCTGGGTCAGGGTTTTCCAGAGTTTTGGAGTCAGACATGAGAAGGGTCAGGGTTTTCCAGAGTGTTGGAGTCAGACATGAGAAGGTCTGGGTCAGGGTTTTCCAGAGTGTTGGGGTCAGACAAGAAAAGGCCTGGGTCAGGGTTTTCCAGAGTGTTGGAGTCAGACATTCGAAGGCCTGGGTCAGGGTTTTTCAGAGTGTTGGAGTCAGACATTCGAAGGCCTGGGGCAGGGTTTTCCAGAGTGTTGGAGTCCGACATGAAAAGGCCTGGGTCAGGTATTTCCAGAGTGTTGGAGTCCGACATGAAAAGGCCTGGGTCAGGTATTTCCAGAGTGTTGAAGTCAGACATGAGAAGGCCTGGGTCAGGGTTTTCCAGAGTGTTGGAGTCCGACATGAAAAGGCCTGGGTCAGGGTTTTCCAGGTGTTGGAGTCTGACATGAAAAGGCCTGGGTCAGGTATTTCCAGAGTGTTGGAGTCAGACATGAGAAGGCCTGGGGCAGGGTTTTCCAGAGTTTTGGAGTCAGACATGAGAAGGCCTGGGGCAGGGTTTTCCAGAGTGTTGGAGTCAGACATGAGAAGGCCTGGGGCAGGGTTTTCCAGAGTGTTGGAGTCCGACATGAAAAGGCCTGGGTCAGGTATTTCCAGAGTGTTGGAGTCCGACATGAAAAGGCCTGGGTCAGGTATTTCCAGAGTGTTGGAGTCCGACATGAAAAGGCCTGGGTCAGGTATTTCCTGAGTGTTGAAGTCAGACATGAGAAGACCTGGGTCAGGGTTTTCCAGAGTGTTGGAGTCAGACATGAGAAGGCCTGGGTCAGGGTTTTCTAGAGTGTTGGAGTCAGACATGAGAAGGCCTGGGTCAGGGTTTTCCAGAGTGTTGGAGTCAGGCATGAGAAGAACTGAGTCAGGGTTTTCCAGAGTGTTTGGGTCAGGCATGAGAAGAACTGGGTCAGGGTTTTCCAGAGTGTTGGAGTCAGATATTAGAAGGCCTGGGTCAGGGTTTTCCAGAGTGTTGGAGTCAGACATGAGAAGGCCTGGGTCAGGGTTTTCCAGAGTGTTTGAGTCAGGCATGAGAAGAACTGGGTCAGGGTTTTCCAGAGTGTTGGAGTCAGACATGAGAAGGCCTGGGTCAGGGTTTTCCAGAGTGTTGGAGTCCGACATGAAAAGGCCTGGGTCAGGTATTTCCAGAGTGTTGGAGTCAGACATGAGAAGAATTGGGTCAGGGTTTTCCAGAGTGTTTGAGTCAGGCATGAGAAGAACTGGGTCAGGGTTTCCAGAGTGTTGGAGTCAGACATTAGAAGGCCTGGGTCAAGGTTTTCCAGAGTGTTGGAGTCAGATATTAGAAGGCCTGGGTCAGGGTTTTCCAGAGTGTTGGAGTCAGACATGAGAAGGCCTGGGTCAGGGTTTTCCAGAGTTTTGGAGTCAGACATGAGAAGGGTCAGGGTTTTCCAGAGTGTTGGAGTCAGACATGAGAAGGCCTGGGTCAGGGTTTTCCAGAGTGTTGGGGTCAGACACGAAAAGGCCTGGGTCAGGATTTTTCAGAGTGTTGGAGGCAGACATTCGAAGGACTGGGTCCGGGTTTTCCAGAGAGTTGGAGTCAGACATGAGAAGGGTCAGGGTTTTCCAGAGTGTTGGAGTCCGACATGAAAAGGCCTGGGTCAGGTATTTCCAGAATGTTGGAGTCAGGTGTGAGAAGGCCTGGGGCAGGGTTTTCCAGAGTGTTGGAGTCCAACATGAGAAGGCCTGGGTCAGGTATTTCCAGAATGTTGGAGTCAGGTGTGAGAAGGCCTGGGTCAGGGTTTTCCAGAGTGTTGGAGTCCCACATGAAAAGGCCTGGGTCAGGTATTTCCAGAGTGTTGGAGTCAGACATGAGAAGGCCTGGGGCAGGGTTTTCCAGAGTGTTGGAGTCAGACATGAGAAGGTCTGGGGCAGGGTTTTCCAGAGTGTTGGAGTCAGACATTCGAAGGCCTGGGTCAGGGTTTTTCAGAGTGTTGGAGTCAGACATTCGAAGGCCTGGGTCAGGGTTTTCCAGAGTGTTGGAGTCAGACATGAGAAGGGTCAGGGTTTTCCAGAGTGTTGGAGTCAGACATGAGAAGGCCTGGGGCAGGGTTTTCCAGAGTGTTGGAGTCAGACATGAGAAGGCCTGGGGCAGGGTTTTCCAGAGTGTTGGAGTCAGACATGAGAAGGCCTGGGGCAGGGTTTTCCAGAGTGTTGGAGTCCGACATGAAAAGGCCTGGGTCAGGTATTTCCAGAGTGTTGGAGTCCGACATGAAAAGGCCTGGGTCAGGTATTTCCAGAGTGTTGAAGTCAGACACGAGAAGACCTGGGTCAGGGTTTTCCAGAGTGTTGGAGTCAGACATGAAAAGGCCTGGGTCAGGGTTTTCCAGAGTGTTAGAGTCAGACATGAGAAGGCCTGGGTCAGGGTTTTCCAGAGTGTTGGAGTCAGGCATGAGAAGAACTGGGTCAGGGTTTTCCAGAGTGTTTGAGTCAGGCATGAGAAGAACTGGGTCAGGGTTTCCAGAGTGTTGGAGTCAGATATTAGAAGGCCTGGGTCAGGGTTTTCCAGAGTGTTGGAGTCAGACATGAGAAGGCCTGGGTCAGGGTTTTCCAGAGTGTTGGAGTCCGACATGAAAAGGCCTGGGTCAGGTATTTCCAGAGTGTTGGAGTCAGACATGAGAAGAACTGGGTCAGGGTTTTCCAGAGTGTTGGAGTCAGACATGAGAAGAACTGGGTCAGGGTTTCCAGAGTGTTGGAGTCAGACATTAGAAGGCCTGGGTCAGGGTTTTCCAGAGTGTTGGAGTCAGATATTAGAAGGCCTGGGTCAGGGTTTTCCAGAGTGTTGGAGTCAGACATGAGAAGGCCTGGGTCAGGGTTTTCCAGAGTGTTGGAGTCCGACATGAAAAGGCCTGGGTCAGGTATTTCCAGAGTGTTGGAGTCAGACATGAGAAGAACTGGGTCAGGGTTTTCCAGAGTGTTTGAGTCAGGCATGAGAAGAACTGGGTCAGGGTTTCCAGAGTGTTGGAGTCAGACATTAGAAGGCCAGGGTCAAGGTTTTCCAGAGTGTTGGAGTCAGACATGAGAAGGCCTGGGTCAGGGTTTTCCAGAGTGTTGGAGTCAGATATTAGAAGGCCTGGGTCAGGGTTTTCCCAGAGTGTTGGAGTCAGACATGAGAAGGCCTGGGTCAGGGTTTTCCAGAGTTTTGGGGTCAGACATGAGAAGGCCTGGGTCAGGGTTTTCCAGAGTTTTGGAGTCAGACATGAGAAGGGTCAGGGTTTTCCAGAGTGTTGGAGTCAGACATGAGAAGGCCTGGGTCAGGGTTTTCCAGAGTGTTGGGGTCAGACACGAAAAGGCCTGGGTCAGGGTTTTCCAGAGTGTTGGAGTCAGACATTCGAAGGCCTGGGTCAGGGGTTTTCAGAGTGTTGGAGTCAGACATTCGAAGGCCTGGGTCAGGGTTTTCCAGAGTGTTGGAGTCAGACATGAGAAGGGTCAGGGTTTTCCAGAGTGTTGGGGTCCGACATGAAAAGGCCTGGGTCAGGTATTTCCAGAATGTTGGAGTCAGGTGTGAGAAGGCCTGGGGCAGGGTTTTCCAGAGTTTTGGAGTCCGACATGAGAAGGCCTGGGTCAGGTATTTCCAGAATGTTGGAGTCAGGTGTGAGAAGGCCTGGGTCAGGGTTTTCCAGAGTGTTGGAGTCCCACATGAAAAGGCCTGGGTCAGGTATTTCCAGAGTGTTGGAGTCAGACATGAGAAGGCCTGGGGCAGGGTTTTTCAGAGTGTTGGAGTCAGACATGAGAAGGCCTGGGGCAGGGTTTTCCAGAGTGTTGGAGTCCGACATGAAAAGGCCTGGGTCAGGTATTTCCAGAGTGTTGGAGTCCGACATGAAAAGGCCTGGGTCAGGTATTTCCAGAGTGTTGAAGCCAGACATGAGAAGACCTGGGTCAGGGTTTTCCAGAGTGTTGGAGTCAGACATGAGAAGGCCTGGGTCAGGGTTTTCCAGAGTGTTGGAGTCCGACATGAAAAGGCCTGGGTCAGGGTTTTCCAGAGTGTTGGAGTCCGACATGAAAAGGCCTGGGTCTGGTATTTCCAGAGTGCTGGAGTCCGACATGAAAAGGCCTGGGTCAGGTATTTCCAGAATGTTGGAGTCAGGTGTGAGAAGGCCTGGGTCAGGGTTTTCCAGAGTGTTGGAGTCAGGCATGGGAAGGCCTGGGTCAGGGTTTTAGTTTTTCCTACTTTGGGGATTTCAAAGGCCAATCGTGATTGGCACCTGGTACCTCTATCATCTCCAATGATCACAAGTTGGTCTTTCATGTAGGAGGGTAGGAGTAGGTGCATGGGTTTGTGAATCAACAGTGCCAATTTGAAGTGAATTCTGTCAATAAGGGGCGTGGGGAGTGGAATACTTCAATGATCGGATGATCGGTATAACATGGTCTGACGTCTTGGTGCCTTTGAATAGTCAGTTGCGTCTAAGACAGCTATACCAGCCTTGTTTGGGGAGCCCTATTGACAGATGAAAGGACCAAGGCATGTAAGTTGGAGTGGAAGTCTTCTGATGGGATGCAGGGTTAAAGTTTTCTGAGACTATGGAGCTGGAATGCAGCTCTTTGATCTATTTTGGAGATGGGTGGTGTCTCAAGTATATTTTGGTTGACAGTGAAATCAAGGAATTTTGCTGTGGGGACCATAGCAGGAGGGATGCCTAGTTCCGAGAGACTTGCTGTCTTTTTCTCGAACGGTGCTGGAGGCCCCCTAAAAACCGATTTTTTATTGCAGACGGTCCTCAAGTATAGTTATGGGTAGGCCTACTTCTGCATTCTAAGCAGGAGTCTATTTCCAGGATATATTGTCAGAGGCTACACCTACTCCCTTTCTTGATTCTGGTGATGCTCGAACAAACACGCCAGATTCTCCCATTCACACACAGCACAAAAACACCTTTACCTACTATGTTCCTTCAGTTTTTCTCATAGGGTGGGACCCTCTTTCAGAAGGAGTGCCCTATATGCACAACCAACCCATTTACAACTCTTGTGCTCTGGGCACCTACCTCCTGGGCCGAACTGGGTTACAACTTTAGCGACACAACTGGAGTGTTATAACTCTGATGTACACAGTCACTGCAGGGAATTTTCGGGGCTGATTTGAAAGAGATAGGGGTGGAATCTAGAAGAGCTAGGAAAGAAAATAAATGTAAATAATTGAATACTAAAATGGTACAAATTTAAAATAAAATGAAAACACATTAGTAGAAAAGGTATGTTTCCACCATAGTTCATGTGTGTAGACTAGTTATACCACCACCACTTCTCTTTAGTAACTTTGTGCACATTTTGCTGTTAGTGAGCCAATCTGCATGGTGTTGAGTGACCAACAAATTAACACACTGTGTTTAATTGCTGTCTTTTTTGGTCTCCTAGTTTTTCAAATTCATGAAATCCTACATCATGGGTAGAGGGATGCACGCTGTGGCAGCAGGCTGGAAGGAGAAGGTCGCGAATAACATAAGAAGGTCTAACTCTGCCTCTGACAGCTTTCAGCGAGACACCAGCCGGCCCTTCCGTTTTTAGGAGGCAAAGTCACATATGGCCTTTGGGGGACAGATGCATCATCTGCAAACCTTTGTTCTTTGCCGAGGTGCCAGAGCTTGGTCAATTTTGAACATTCCAAGATAAATAAATGCTGAATATGGTTATGTGATGCACCTGTACTGTGATAATTTGAGCTGATTTCTGTTGTCTAATTGATGTGCCATTATGTCAGTTCTGAATACATGAATTCACTCCATTTGGTCTATATTCAGGACAGTAGCCAGAGTGGCCCTTTGAGGTGGAAAACTGGCAACGGGCTCGAAGACAGTGAGGTGTACCACCAGAGATGTGACCGCCACTATATCACAACAAAGGTGCACTCTAAAGCAGAGGAAGAGTGCAAGCACAGCAGGTCCCAAACCCTCCATCCAGCTGCAGTCACTGGTTGGCATGGCCTTCAGCAGACTGAGCTCTGCATTTTCCACAGTACTCAAAACTGTAATGGGAGTCAGTCCTTCCAAGGCTGTGAGCAGAGCAGCTTCCACAGCCTTGGTGGTAAACATCCGTGCGGTTGTTTGACTGCATATGTGCTCTCTAATGCAGAGCGAGCAGACTAGCTTAGACAGGCCCTACGTGAGGAATACTGGGCTCCATCACTGTGGTGCACACTCAACTGGGGAAAGGGCATGGACTGTAACAGCATGGACTCCCACTGCAGCATAATGAGAACATGCTGGCTTTCACAGATGAGTAGTGACTGAGCAATGTAGGAAATAAGCAGTACCTCAGCATTCATGCCCTCTGCGACAGCTCCTGTTCAGACCAGTTGCTTTATTTCCCGAGTTAGGCCCATGTACCGAAACAGCTTATTTATTACATTGACCTATTTTTTCAGCAGTAACCTTTTGCACATATTTGCGTGCGTGACAATTTTGGCTTAGTTTCCCTGAAACTAAGCTTGTTTACACATCTAGCACCGCACATTATCACAATTCCCTGAATATCAGGTACAAGGTCTCTTTTTGCACTATGTACAAATGTCATCTCTATCTTCATCCACGTGGCGACAGGGCTATCTACATATCCATGACATCCCTAATCTATACGCATATCGCTGGGTTGCCTTCTATTATAAAAGATGCGCATCCCGAGATTAGAAGAGGAGGCACTCCAGCTGACACCAGAGGTTGGTTCATGCGGAGAATTCACCACGCAGCGGTCTGACATCTTGTGAGGGGTGTCCGGTTCGTAACCAAGACGGGGTCCTTTATTCTTTCCCACCAGATAACAAGTTTCAATCGTCTCTTGGGGGGAGGGGGGGGATTCTTGGCTCTACACCTACACACACTCCAAATTTACTTAGAGTAGGGTTCGCATAATAGGAATACTTTCGATTACTGCCTTGTTATATATGTCAGCATACATACATTGTTTTAGCACCATGGTATAACTATATCTACTATTCACACTTTTGGTGCTTGTAATCACTTTAATCTGCTTCTGTCTATTAATCGTTGCAGCACTTCTGTACAAGAATAACGTTGGTTCAAGAAATGTATTGAAAACATCCCACTGTGTATTCTCTGTATACTAATTTGAGAATAAGTAAGCACGAGTGACTAAGCGAAAGGTCCTTTACTGTTGCCACGATCCCTGAGGGGTCAGGGTTGTCATGTTCAGTGGTTCCCAGAAACCATTCGCTCGCTGGAAGGTTAGAGGGGCTTATGGTGATACTGAGCGCTAGCTGGTCTATAGGCCAATATATCCTGCGGGGGTGCTCCTAGTTTATGTTGCCCAAACAATGTGCAAATCCCACAAATTAGTAGGAACTACACGGCATGGCGCAG